>NC_045572.1:19266438-19924658 GCF_009819795.1 Aythya fuligula
AACATAATAGGGAGCTTCAGAAAAGGTGGAGAAATTGCATTTTAAGACCAAATCAATTTGGGTAATGCAATTACGATGTGTAACCACGGGTACTCCAAAATCCTGACGAGATCTTCGGTTCTGGGCCAAAAAGGTCGACAACTCAGAGCAGGCTGCTCTACAACCCAGCTCTCCTGCTTCTCACTGCAGAACAAAAGTCAACTCTAAAAGCGCAAGGTTTTCAAGTCCTGTTCTGCACAGGAGCTGGAGCCTTCCCCACAACACGCTGCTGTGAAGTGGCAGTACTGGCGTAATTGCATTATCAACGTAACTCACGCTGTAAGGCCCAACCGTGCGAAACACAGAACCATTTCCATAAATCTTTCACTAAATAGCAGGCTCTATTACCCGAGTACTTAAACAGACATAGACTCAATCTCCTACACGGCTCAGAAAAAGAAATAACACGAGAGGCCCACAAGCAGATGTAGCGGCTTGGAGAGCCTGCCAGGCTCAGGAGCAGCCCTGCCAGCCGCAGCCTCCCTGCGCGGCCCCACTCCCTAAAGCTGCGGGCAGCAGGGCACAGCGAGCCCCAGCCCTGCCGTACCCGCTCCTCACAGGGCTGCCCCCACACCCCGGGCACCATGCCCAGCGCCACTGAGGGCTTTGGAGCCCCCGCTGCTCATCCACGGCGGTCATTCATGCAGTTCCAACGAGTTCCCTCAGTAAATTGCCTTCCCGTGCTTCCCCAGTGCCTTGAGGGTCGAGGTTGGCAGGGACCCCAGGGTGTCTCAGGCAGGGCCACCCAGGACCACATCCAGACAGGTCCCGAACACCTCCAAGGAGGAGGGAGACTCCCGATGTGCTCACTTTAGAGACGTCTGTCCCTCCGTCGCTCTAAAAAGACCCCAAACAAATCATCAACAGCAGAAGCTGTGAAGCTGACTGTCCTTAAAATACTCTTTTTTTTTCTTTTTTTTCTTTTTTTTTTTGTGACTGCCAGTCGTGTGTTTCCCAAAGATGCTGAGTCCGTTTTAGAGACTTAGTGCACAAACGTGGCACCCGCAAACAGCATTTCCGAAGCTGAGTCCCACAGCCAGAAAATCCCTCCGCATTTCCAGCACGGGGAGTGTCTGAGCAGTCACCACACTTATTGCCACATTTCGCTGCTTACTGAAATTGAAGCTTTCCATTCCCTATTTGCAAAAATGTGACAATTAAAAAGGGAGTAATTCCTGTGCCCCTACTCGGTCTTCCTGCAAATGTATTGATTGTTTTCTACGAGTACCAACACAGAATTGATTCCATCAGTCATTACTCTGAATCCAGGGAATTAAGACCCTACATACCCTTCCTAACTGGAATGCATCAGATCATTTATCAAAAGCAGCAGTTTCTAACCACAGTGGTGTTTCTTAGAAGTTATTTGAGGGAAATAGCAGACCTTTAAAAGCAGCACTGTGTTTAGCAGCAGAGAGAAATCACTGCAGTTACACATAATGATTTGTACAAAAATGAAGTATTTCAAAGCAATGAAGGGCTGGTTTTACATGCAAGATCAAATGGAGCCCACATAAATCAAAATGACAGCTTCAAAGACTTGCAAAAAATAATAATATTTAAATTCATATATATTCTGATTCTTTCTTTTCCAACAGCAAGGAAATGAAGCGGTGACACTGCGAAATCAGCTAAACCTTTCCACATTCCTTCACTTTATTACTGGGTCGGAAAGGTGGTGGTTGTGAATAAACGTGAATTAAAAAAAAATTCTAGCAAACCCACTGCGTAGATTACTTACTGCAATGAAAATCAATACATGCATAGGCCTCTCACATCCGGATACATTTATTTCAAATACAAATCAATCTGTCACACTTGAACTGAGCCTGAGTTACTGCTCGTGGGCTCAGCCTGAGGTGTCACCTCAGCCACCACGTGTCCACCTCACTCAGCACGTCCCTGAGGAAGGATGGAGCTGGGCCACTACCTGCCCTTTGCCACCAGGAGCTACGGCAGGGCTTAGACATGTGGGCAGCATCTGCAGGGCTTCACGACTGCCATGCGCTGCAGGACTTGGATCCTGTGTCTCGAGAAATGCATGACACAGGCAAAAGGTTTTCCAGGGTATTTGTGAACTGACATACAAGTATATACCTCAGTATCTGAGGTAGAAGGCTGTCCGTCTGATGACCACTGATTTATCAAAGTGGAGGAAGCATTCTGCGGTCAGGGCACATTTTTAGAGAGGCTGGGTGAAAACTTTGCTGCGGAGGGCAGCAGTGCTTTAAACTGAACCTGAGAGGTGTGTAAGGGGGACGAGGATTGCAGGGGGTGAAGAACAAAACACACCAACGCCGTCCAGAGTCAGAATGATCCTCTTGACTTCTGTGATCAATCGAGAGAGGTCAAAAGATGCAGTCAATACAGAAAATGCCCCAGTACAGGCAATATGTGGGACTTCTGCGAGCCAGGAGATGACTTGACACAAACATGCCCTTGAGGAACCCTGACTGTGGCCTTCTCTGAGAGCAAGCCCCGTTGCACCCTCCTACCCTACCGCAACATAACAACACTCAGTGGTTCAACTCGCAGGACCCTGACAGAAAGAACAGGATCGGGAGCACTGAAAATCAACTTTAACTATGGGATTTATGAGTAACTAAACCAATCCTTCAATCATACTGAATTCCTGGTTAAAAGCAAGTGATGCGCTTTGCTGGCACATACAAACGAGGATTATTTTAACCTCCCTGCTCTGTGCCTCTGGCTGTCATAATCAGCCTCACTGTTCACCTCCAACTGCCCTTCTTAAGTCACACAGAAGTATACTACAGAATACAATTTCTATGTGTATTTCTACTCTGGTTCGTATCTTTCACAATGAAAAGCACTAACCCTGCTTCTCTTCTGAGGCTAGCTCCCAAACACTCACAAAAACCAGCAAAAGATGCCTCCTGCCTTTTCTTCTCCAAGTTCATTCAAAGCTTTCAAATTAATATTTCAAAGCACATCCATTAGTCAGCCATAGTGTGGCAGTCTAAACTACATGGTGAGTAAATTTGACTACCCAAGCTTGCCAACTATACAGCTCAGGCTTTCTGCAGCAGGACAAAAAAGATTTTCTTTTGCCATTTTTTTTTCTGTTTTTAAAGGAAACCTTAAATGCATCTTTCTGAAGTCTTGTGCTAGGACAAGAAAAGAACATCTGTAGATGATTAAGAGAAACAGAAGAGAAATAGAAAGATTCCAGACAAAGCATTTTTAGGCAAAATTTTTTTCCTTGAGTTCCACACAACACATATTTGGTCCTCATTACAGGCCAAGGCACCACCACAGGGATTCAGTTCCCCTTTATAATGAGCCGAACACCAGAAAAAACGAGGCAGTCAATTAAAAAAAAACACACCACATCTTTTAGAGCTGTGTGTACCTGGTCAGTCATTATCCCGCGAAACTGACAAAGCAGGCAGGAAGCTGACCCCACTGAGACCACCGGCAAAAGCCTGGTGACCTCAGCAAGTTTCAACGCAGTCTCCAAAAGCTTTCAGCAATAAAAGCTTGTTATTTCTTGGATGAAAAGCCTTGTGCTCCTACCACGAGCCATAAAACCGATCCCATTGTTAATGGCCTGACAGTTTCAGCGCAGAGCTCCTTGCCAGGAGGCGGCTGTGCCCGCGGCAGGCAGGCCGTGAGGAGCTCGCTGCCGGCCGTCACCCAGCGCTGCTGGGCCGGGGCTGCTCCCCCAGGGCTCGGGCTCTGCTCTGCCGGGGGTGGACGCGTCCCCGGCTCCCCTTGGCATCGGCTCCGCCACAGCCCGGCCACTGCTAGCGGGCACCTGGGAGCCGGCACCTGCCCACGGCACGGGCACGGGCACAGCCTTCCTCGCCTGCACGCTGGCTAAAACAAGGGCAAATTCAGCCCAAAGCCAGCATTTGTGCAGACTTCTTGTCCTGATGAGAACAGTCACAAACCCCCGGGGCTCTGTGCCAAGGAAACACCCCGCGCTATCCCCACACTGTCCCATTCACTTCTGTGGTTAATGTTTAAACACCTGTGGCCAGACCAACCGTCATGGGGCCCACTCCTGTTTTTCACTTTGGTGTTCCCAAGAGCTGGTTGCAGCAGGAGGGCAAACGCCCAGCACCAGTTTTTCATGAGGATTCCACCTCACCCCTACTTCTGTGCTACTGTTCAAGGAAAGCACCAGCAGGAAGGGCAGCCCTGATGCACAGCTCGGGGGCCGGGTCTGAGAGCAGCGTGCAGGGGGAGCTGCAGGGGGCAGCCCCGCACGGAGCAGCCCCGCACGGAGCAGCCCCGCACGGAGCGCTGCCCCCTGCCCGCTGCCCCCTGCCCCCTGCCCCGCCGCCCCCTGCCCCGCGCAGCGCTCCCCGCACGCCCACCCGAGCCCCGAGCCGCGATGGGGCCGGGCACTGCCCGCTGCGAGGCGCTGCAGCCCCGCGGCGGCCGCGGTTACCTTGCGGAGGTAGCTGGCCACCACCTGCTCGAAGGGGTAGCGGTACACGCGGTGCACCTCCACCGTCACCCCCATGGCGGGGCCCGGCCCGGCACGGCCCGGCCGCCCCTTCCTGCCCCGCCCGCGGGCCCGCCCCGCACCGCCACCATCTTGCGGGGCCGGCCCCGGGGCAGCCCCGGGAGGGACGGAGCGGGCCGTGAGGAACCGCAGCGCTCGTTGGAGGCACCGGCACCTGCCCCGGGCCCCCCTGCGGCCGGGAAGGCGCTGCCCCGACGGGGGTGGCTGGAGGACAATGAACACGCTGCCTAAACGCGTGTGTGCGCCTGGTTTTACTGTAAACGTGCAAGTGTCGGGCAGCAGCACTGCCTGATCGCCTCCTTCTTATCTGAGGCTGGCGAACTTCTAAACGAGAGCGGCAGCGACCAAACGGGGGGAGCCGCCTGGGTGCACACAGAGCCTGGCGGAGAAATGAAGCGAATCCGGCATCGGCTACATTTGTGTTTATTTGTAATTAAACCCTTGGTACCCACTGAAAAATTTCAGTAGGAGACACATGGAAGTCTAAGAGCTAAAAGGGCGTTATTTCTAGTGATTTCAGTACTGGGGAGAAGTTTTATAGCCTCCCGTAGAGAAGGAGAAACTTGGCCGTAAACCGCCCTGCCAAGGTGTGCAGCCTCAGCACCGAGAACGCGCGAGCAGCCTCTTAACTCCTCAGTCTCAGCGGTAATATGCAAGTGAAGGCTGCATTACCATTACTCATGAATATGAAATGTGATGATTTAAGGCTATGGGGAGGGAGGAAAGAAAAAAAAAAAAAAAAAAAGACGTTTCCCCTGTTTGCCTCCACCTTTTGAAGCCCTTGTGTTCTGCACCACCAGTGGCAGCCTGCAAAGTATTCAGCATCATTGCTTCACCTCAACTAATTAGAGTTTACCTCTTGCAGATTACAACATGGGATTAATATTAAGCAACAAAAATCCTGCTCACCACCAGCCTGATCCTGAAAAGTGCTGAGCATTGGAGAGGGGAATTTTAGTTCAGCACTTCCTCATAAGTAGGCCAAAAACTCATTAACTTCTATTTATAATAATAAATTACTGTGCATTTTTATAGCTTCAGATTTGGGAAGAGTTTTCAGTTTTCCCCCATAAATCAGACCCCACAGGAATCACCGTGTCCATAAAAGCAGATGTAAGAATCAGTAAAATCTTCGGGAAACACTTGTGACACTGCAAGGCAAGTTCAGAGTTAATCGCGAAAGATGGTGTAATGTTAAAATGTTCAGCAAATTAAAACCCAGAGGAGGCACCACTCTGGTTCTGCCCTGCTGTCATACAAACACACTTCACACCCTGACTGTTAACGACGTGCCCAACCTGCGCCTACTGCTGCTGCTTTTTGTTGCACTACCACAGTGCCTGCTGGGGGGATGCGGCTGCGCTGAGGGGCAGTGCCAGCAGACCCAGGCCAAGCTGATGCAGGAGACATTTACACAGATCTTGTCATGTAGCAGCCTGGATATGTTCACCCCACAGGGCTACAAGCAGCATGTTTGCAAAGCAGGGTCTGGGCTGATTAAAAAGCTGGACAGATGTGTGTAACAAACAAGAGGAACAGTTGGTAGCAGAGGTGCTGTGTTCGCATTACGGTGAGACGTGTGTAAGGCGCCTTTCTCATCTTTAAAAAACTTTCTGTTAGAGCGAGGCTGCTTGAAGATGAAATAATTCAAAGTTCTTCACAAAGTATCGGTGCAGTGCTTGTGGACTGCTGCAGCCCTGGTCATGCAGCACAGATCTGGCAGGGCTGCACACCGCTTTCATTGCAAGCTGGGCATCGGAGAGCCCTGTAGGACTCTCTGAATCTGTTTGCTAGCATTGAAAACTTGCTTCCATGGCACAGCGAGCAAGGCGCAGAGCCTGATCCTTTACACTGGGAACAAGCGTGTTCAGCATCTCCTTCCTGCAACAGAAAGATCACAAACAAAATCTGTACTCAAGATCAGACATCACAGT
This sequence comes from Aythya fuligula, assembly GCF_009819795.1. Classification (NCBI taxonomy): domain Eukaryota; kingdom Metazoa; phylum Chordata; class Aves; order Anseriformes; family Anatidae; genus Aythya; species Aythya fuligula. The sequence continues at coordinate 19,272,907 of NC_045572.1, forward strand.
CAGTAACAGCTGAAAGCAGGAAATTCTCTCCTCTGGTCTTTAAAGCAATCGTGGTTCCTGACACGCCACTCTGCCAATAGCATTTGGTTCTCTATAGCGAGATCTCCAAGGTAAAGGCTCCTGTGTGTCTGGGGACGATTTGTGGATACTTCTGCAAAATGGAAAGTTAATGTGGCTGGGTTTGAAACACAATACTTTGAAATTCAGCTTTTCTCCTCTTGCAAGGGTCTGCATAGCTCCCCATCTTCCTGTCATTTCTTAATGTGGCCGTTTTACCAGCTCTGTGTTAAGCCACGCTTCCTTCCCTCGTGCACTGCTCCTCACCCTCTGCCCCCGCCAGTCCCCCAGCATTGACACACGCGCGGCTTCTCTCAGGCTTCGCCTTGTGCCTGCAACGTGCCCCAGGGCTGCCAGCCTCTTTCAAATCCCAGCTTAAAATTCACTACTTCCACAGAGCCCAGGATTGAAAATCTGCAGCAGGAAGCACGTACCCGGGCACAGGCTCACCATTTTGGTGTCAGTTCAGTGGCCTGCATCATTCCTGTGCCGCGGTGCTGCCTTACCCAGCAGAACAGAATGAGGCTTAACTAAGACATGGGAGTTGGTGCTGGGTATGCTTTACATCATGCCTACATGGTAATCTGACAGGCCAAATTAGCTGACTTCTCAGGAGAATAACCTTCCTGTGGTTTGGTCATCTCATTGATTATTTGTATTACCAGTGCATAAAGAATCCAAAACTATTCTGGAAAAAAAATATCCACAGTCTTGGTTCTTTCAGATTTTACTCTTTGTTCCCAAATATCTCAGACAAGCAATTCTCTCAGTAGATGGGATGAATCTTACCTTTGATGTCAAAGCCCTCTTTCTGAAAATTATGTTTATTTCAATACTGACAAAGGACAAAAAGGCTGCTTAGCTTCTCAGGGTTGTTCTCACTTTTCACGGGGTCTTTACGTAAGTGAGCCCCAAGCAAGGCTCATGGCTGCAGAGCATCCAAGGCAACCTGCATTATGCACAGGAGGTTGGTTTCAGGTTGGCAAATTTGTAATGCTTGGTATTTACCCTGCATGACAACATTGTTTTGTGGGATCAAATTATGGTCAGACTAATTGGGATTCTGACCAACAAAGACTAACCCGTGAGAAAATAAGGGGAAGACACAATCCTATTTCAGCTGATATTAAAATTTTAGCCTCAGGCAGTCTCAGCCACACGGCAGCTGTGTTTAGCCTTGTCAGGCTGGAGAAACTCAGGCCTGCTCTTATTCCGCTGGGAGAGAGTGAAGAAAGATGGACCTAAGCCAAACTACATAAATGTCAGCGATCTCCGAGGGAAACATCAAGTGGGAGACATGAGGACGCTGGAAACAGAGCAGCTGTCCCCAGAGTGCAAACCGTGCTGCAGCACTGATTAGTTATCTCCATGTTGGAAGAGGAACAAAGTGATGCTTTTAATCCAAATGTAGTTGAAGTGTCAGATACAGACATGGATGGGGCTTGGATGGGAATATTGAGCTGTTTGACTGGGGCTGCAAGACCCAAAAGCCTTGGGGAACAAAAGCAATTTTGTTTATATATGCACTTACCTGCATATACTGGTTGCAGGCAACCTTTCTCTCCACCTCTTTTTTATGTCCAGTGCCAATTCTGTCTTTCCTTTCGTGGTATATGAAGGCCCAGTCATTTATTCCCTCAGTCTGGATGATTCTTCTCATGAGCTCTTTCTGGTCCATCGGTGCACGGATGATTTTCAGGTTATTTGTGTAGATGATGATCTTACCAAAATCTATGACTGGGGAAGCCTGTAGAAGGATTTAATCAACGCCTTGCCCGTATGAATACACTGCAAGCACTGCCGACCCCTGGGTTCCCAGAAGAATTTCCCTTTTCCCTCCTGCCTGGCCACCCCGAGGCTGGCTCTGCCCCACAGGCCAGCTTCCCACGGCCCTCCAGAGCACGGTGCACACAGGGGCACAGGAGAGGAGAGATGGAAAGACAGGCCATTAACGCTGGCAAAGTGGTCAGATGATTTAAAAAAAAAAAAAAAAAAAAAAAAAAAGCTTATTTTCTAATGTTCTAATGTTAAATTTTGATCCTAGCAGCCAGGCTAAATACCCATCCATGGGGAAACTCGAATTTGCATTCTTTTCTAATTATTTTTAAACTAGCCTTGATCTGGTCAAACACATTTTGAAAGCAGCATTTTGCTTACCTGGTCCCTCTTTCCCTTAGCATTTTACCAGGTATCATATGGCAGTTGCCATAGCCTATTGCTTTACACACTCTTCATATTTCACTCTGTATAAGTGTCTGTCAAGAAGTGATGCAAAAGGAGATGCTCTCCTAAGAAAATGCCGTGACAGACTCCCACCATCCAGTGCAGGTTGGCTGATGGCTCTGCTGGCAGCCGGGCACCTGCTGCTTTGTACCAGCAGAGGCATGGAGGGGCAGCGAGCTCAAACCCTGCCCGTTGGCAGAAGGCTTTAAACACCTCGTATTTCTTATGCAGACGTGGTGTCTCCAAATACTGAGTGCATGTTGATACAAAACAAAACAGATATTGGATAGCATGATTACTCAAAGTACTTACGGTTAGGGAGACTAGGGAATAGAGATGAGTATTACCCAAGAATGCAGAACAAATTAATGGTATAGATAGGATCACATAAGTGCTCTGTCTTTGGGCAAAAGACATTCGTAGTGGTTTGATATTTTTGGTTAAACTAGATGCCCGGCGTATCAACTAAACATAGTTCAAGTATCAGCGGTCTGGTGTTCCTACATGCAACTCTGAAACTTTGATTAGCACCAATAGACTTTTAATGTATTTAAACTAAGACATAAAACGCTTTCTAAAGCACTCCCAAGTCCCTTTAGTTGTGGTCAAAGTGTCTATTCAAGAGACCACAGCAGATGACGGTACGACTTTCTGTGTGTTTCAGCTGTTGGCGTACTCAAATTTCTCCCTGGAGACATTCTTAATTCTTGACCTTTCTGCTAGCAACTGGGGCAGTACCACCAAGCAGCCAGTGTAGGACTGGGATGGTGTCTGCAAGGGGTGTCCTGGGCAAAGGACAGACCAGCCTCTGAATAACAACTGCTCGTCGTTCAATCTGAACTGGATTTGAGATGAGGTATCTGCCAGGGAAAGGCCTGGTACATTGATTGAACAAGCTAGCTACCTGTTGCTGTCTTCCTTTTTATCATTTTTTTCTGAGCAGACCCACCTTGAATTTCACAAATCTGCTGATTACATCAATCTATCAATAACAGACTTCATTTGGAGTTTTTGTTTCCGGATAACGTGGTTTTTAGCAGCAGCACCAATACACCACGCTGTTACATGGGTTGTTTGGCTGGCACACAGAGGTTTCATAAAAACAAATGGCAGTAAAAAATAACAGAAGTTTAATTTGACTGGACAAGAAAATGAACATAATCCCCGTATATGAATCAATTTAACATATTACATGTGTACTTGCTTTTTATTATGGCTAAAAGGACACTTCTATATCAGTGGTGTTAATTAGATGTTAATAACGTATCCAGTGAAACTAAGGTGGGATTTTCAGAGCGGGTGTAGGGCAATTCTGAGTTTCCAGAGGATGCCCATGACTCACTCTGAGGCTCACAGGTAGGCTGCCAGGGGCACTAGCCTTTTTGCCAGCTCAAATCATGCAACTTTTATGTTTAAAATATAACTAATTAAGATAATATTCACCTTACTTTTGACTGCTCTCGATGCATTAGGATTACTCTGCATAGAAACACACGGAAATGCTGCATCTCACTACAGAACAGGCAGAAGCCGGGGCTGGGCGTTACTCACCCTGCAGTGGCCGGCACTCGGGGGGCAGTTGCTGAGGAGAGGCGAGGTGCTGGCGAGGCTGTATTGCTGATCCTCCTTGAATATGCTGATCCGCTGGGCACTCAGCTTGGCTGGCGGGCACAGCCTGCCTTCTGCCGCGTCCCCCGCCGCGCACGGGCGGTTCCCCGGCTCGAAGCTGTGCCGGAGGAAACGCCGGGACTGCTCTTTGGCCGGGGGCTCCAGCTCCTGCCCGTCCTCGTAGACTTGTTTCAGCACTCGACCGCTGTAGGATGATGATATTTTGAACCTCACTTTGCGGGGCCTTCCCTCGTGCCTTTGGTTGAGCTTCTTCTGGTGCTCATCCATGATTATGATTTCAAGTCGCAGGTCCTGGAGATCAACTGGAAGAGCTTTGGGCCCAAAAGAAAACCCTCTGCAGCCTCCCCCAGACACGCCATGTATAATTCAAGGTTGCTAGTAGTTCCTCTCATCTTACGGCAAAACCGACACCACTGTATTAAATATTGATAGATATTCACAAAGAGAAAATATCTGTGGTGCTGAAATAGAAGGCAAGTTTTGCTGAACTCTGCTGAATTGTGGACAGGCTGGCCTACGAAATGAGAAGTGGAGTTACCGTGGGGAGGAGAGGATTAAATGGGAAACCCTGCCTGTGTTCTGCAGCCATGGAAATGTTTCTGCCGTGTCCTGTGATAAGAACTATCCCAAATACACCATCCCCGCAGCTTTTCACCGTTTTCTGACAAGGTGAAAATTTAAAAAGACAAGTTCACAGAAAAAGCAATCCAGCTTCACAAATAGCAATTGTGAATAATTCCTCTTCCATTCTTGCTCGGAAACCCAGAGAGTACAAAGCTCCATTTCATTTTAATCCAAATGTGTTTCTCTACAGGTTGGTGGAGATCTAATTAAGATTTTCTCTCTCTTTAGCTTTCAATCCCTACTTGTAATTCTTGCTGGCTTTCCAGGCCTTTTGACCGTTCTGGTTCGCTTTTAATTTCCGAAAGCCAGCCGCCTCCTGAGAGAGGCCAGCGGCACAGCCCCTGCTCCTCACAGCCCCGTGCACGAGGAGCACCCCCCGTGGCCGCCCCACTGGGTCACTGCTCTGCCCAGGGACAAGCAGCACGGGGCTGCGGGGGCCCAGCTGCTGGGCAGGGAGCTCTGAGCCGTGCTGCGGGCAGACGGCCTCCTCCAGCACCCCGCGGGGTTCACAGCTCCCCGGCCTCCTCCAGCACCCCACAGGGCCGCATTTCCCTGGTGCTGGTGCAGCCGCGTGCCCCACACACAGCTCCCCTCTGAGCGCACAGGAGCCCCCCGCCCGCGGCTGACACCCTGCTGCTGAAGGAGGTGCTCGGTCACCGTGCCCCTCTCCTTCTGAGAGGAAAAACGAAGAGTGCTTCGTGCAACATGCACCCATAAAGCAACTGCTGGCCGGCTTTTCAAGATCTTCTAATACCTGGTTTTATCAGGTACACACAGCAATATTTCAAATCTCTCTTCCTTCAAATGCCAACGCTTCATTTAATTCCTGTTCATGACACACTAGGCAGGCCGTTCAGAAGCGTGTTTGTTGTTAAACACGGAGCACACACTCGGCCCTTGGAAGAAGCCTCCTGCAGCAGCCCTCCTGTGCTGGCCGGGCCGTGCTGGGGCAGCCTCGGGTGCCTGGGGCTGTGCGAGGGGTGCGCTCTGCAGAGAGAACCTGCACGAACCTGCCCGTGTAAACACACAGCCCCGGACACACCCTGTGCATTTCCAAAACATTTCTGTAATGTTCACGTCAGGCTGCCGTCCTATCTCAAACGGGAGGATCTCACTTTATAAGAACACGTTGATTTGCATTAATCAAGCTCAGCTCTTTCTGCATTTACTCGAGAAGCTTGATCCACCCCTTTCTCTTACATGTCCTGCGTGAACCAGGCCTTGGCATCACTGCTTTTCAAAGGCACACCAGCAGTCTTAATTGACACAAATCACACTTTGTAAGATAGCTTAATTGGTGTTCATTTTCTTTTGATTAAGGGAACAATCAAACAGGAAAAGAAGTTGAAAGCAGCAATGAGAGCACCACAGTCACAAGCTACATTTGCTAGACGAGCAAAGTGGCTTCCAGTACACACAGTTACTTACAGGTGCTGTCACAACACAGCAAACCTACCACGGCCCTGTAATTTTCGTGTGAGAACAATCCCATCCTTGGAGCAGTATCACACAGCTTTCCTCTGGCTCCAAGCCGCCTGCGGCTGCCTGGGCCGCGCTCCCCAACCTTCCCACCCCGCGTGTGCCCGGCTGGGGCTTTCCAGGCAGAGGTTTTGATGCCGCATCAGCCTCGCTCCTGCAGGGGAGCACCGCAGCGTGCTGAGGGAGGCAGCACTCAGCACGGAGCCGGGAGCAGGGCAGGGATGGGACGGGACGGAGCACAGCGGGACTCGCTCAGCAGCACTCGCTCTGCTCTCCTGCATCAGCCCGGGCTTGTCTCCTGCAGCCAGTCAGTCCTCACCAAAGATGTAACAGCGATTTTGCATACAGCAGTGAAATCATTGTTTCGTGATCTGGGTTATCACCGCACTGTGCTTTACTTCAGCCTTTTTTCCAATGAATTCTAATGACATCTGTCTTTCAAGCATGCACCCTGTCTTCATCCTCCTCTCCACGTCAAGAGACATTAACTGATTGTTGGAAGCGTGCTGGCTTTGCAGAACAAAGAGATGGACAGCCCTTGCCCTAAGGAGTGTAACATGCTGGTTTAGATCTATTGCAACAAGGCCGGGTATGTACAAACTAGGACAGATAGAAAAGCAAGCGCGAACTGCCCTGCAACAATGCGAGGACATGTTTCCACCTGCACATTTCGCTGAAAAATGTTTTGTTGTGCTTTGCCCATTTTTACTTCCTTACAGCAAGCACTGCAGTGCCCGTCCTTGTGCAAGCACCGGGCAGGCAACATGCAGGGATGTGGAAAGGCCTCACGGCTTCAGCTGCTGCAGTGCCGGAACACCGCAGCCCTGCCCCACTGGTCGCATTACTCTAAGCACAACATCGGCTCCTTACAGTAAGGCGGAGAGGGGACACAAAAGCGCCTGAGCCAGCTTTGGCAGACACAAAAAGAGGCCAGAGGGCTATGGAGCAGGCAGGCATGGAGCAGAGGGCAGGGCAGATAGGAAGGAAGCAAAGGAGCAAGGTAGAAGCTTGGAAGGACACAGGCATTAAGCTTGTTTCAGTGTGGGAGTAGCAAGCAGAAAGGTTCAGATCAGCAGGTCAAGAAGATAATTTTAGCCAATAATTTAATGGAGTTGGAGAGGGCCCTGTGTGTGTGTGCTGAAGAGATGAAGTAAAAGCAGGAGAGAAAAGATACTGCACGAAGTCACAGACAGAGCTACTTGCTGCTAGCCTATGGAAAATATATTTTTTAATATAAATGCTGGGAAAAACTCACCGGCACTTAGACACCTCCTGGATGCACAAAGAGAAAGGGAAGGAATCACAAAGCAGTTGTGAGACCTAATGGTGAGGAGATAGTGGCATTACCACAGTAAAAGTGGTGGTGAATACGAGGAAATATCAGCATGCCACATTAACCATAATTGTGTGTTAGCAGAAGGAAGCTTTCCTCCTCTCTGCTGCTCTGTGTCTCCCCGCAGCAGGGGCAGCCTGTCCCCAGGCACCCCGTGGGCAGCACAGAGCAGGCAGCCTGCACGGCCAGGGCTGGCCCCAGACCTCGCTCCTGGGGGGCTCCTGACCCCATGGTGCCTGCGCTGCCCCCGTACCGCAGCACCGCGCCGTGGGGAGCTGAGCAGGCAGGAGCACCTGCAGGCTCTGGCCCTGCGGCTCTGTCAGAGGCTGTTTCAGACCCTTGCTCACTGCATGGTTAGGAATGTTCTGGTTTCTTGACTAGGTCTATTCGCTGCCAATTGGTGCACATTTGTGCCTGCACAAACACAGTCCTCCAGTGTAACAGCACTTCTCCTTTGGAAGATTTACCTCCTGACATCCTTACAGAGAGCAGCCACAGCCTCTCTCCTCCTTCAGATGGTGGGAGCAGAATGCCTGTTAGCCAGCAGCTCAGGCTTTGAGATAAGCCCCTGCGAAAGCAGAGATGCAGATGCCAAGCAGCAGAGCCAGAGCCCTGCACAGCAGCGTGGGCTACCCAGCCAAGGCTGGTTCTCAGCTCTTGGCCTGAGAACCATGAATTCATGTGCTCACAGCTCATTCCAGCCCCTGGGCTCCCTTTAGCTGCTTCCCACTGTCCCCAGGCTGCAGAGGGACCGCCAGCAGCACCATGGTTGGTGGCACAGCAGCAGCGAGCAGGGACTTCTCCCAGCACCGCGTGGCAGCCGGGCACAGCAGGGCTTGGCATTCCCAGCAGGGCACGGCAAGCAGCACTGCAACCGCTGCACCTGTCCTGACAGACAGAGCTTAATTCCGTCACTCATTGCAAAATGTGTTTTTTTCCATCCCCTGCCAAGCAGACCGAGCACAGCTTCCCCACAGCAGCATCAGCGGTACCGGACTGGCTGCACTGAGCTGCCAGCCACAGGGACCCAGCACCACGCAGAGCGGCTGCCACAGCTCCTTGCCACACGAGAAGACTGCCCAGCAGCCTGCCTCCATCGCTGTCCTCACCCCAGGGAAAAGTATCCTCCTATTTCTGATCTCATAAGCTAAAGAGGACGAGTTGCTTCCCTTTTAAAGGCACCGGCTGCCAGCACAGACTGGGGCCCACCCCTGAGGACGAGGTGTGAGGGGCCAGGCGGGGGGGCAGGCACAGGGAGAGGCACCTGGCCCTGGGGACAGGACACTGCTGTGGGACCGCTTCGGGGGCAGTGGTGCTCATGGGGGTCTCGCAGCGCCTGCAGTGCCGCAGCAGGAGCGGGGTGGAGGTGGCTGAGACCATCACACCACCAGCCTGAGGAAAGCATCTCTGAGCCTGGCACCTGCTTTTCAAGTCAAAGTAGATTCACGAAGGCACGTTGCATCATTCCTACCAGGAAGGGGCTAGCAGGGTCTCCTTTTCGGGGCTAGCTTCCCATTTTCATAAAAGTTACTGGATGTTTAAAATTCTGGGCACTTTTCCTCCCCACCAAACTGGCTTCACAAGGTGCGGGGGTGCACAGACAGGCACAGCTACACATACCCACATTCTCATCCACCGCCAATCCACAAGGCTCCATTTTTCTAGGAAAACAAGCCAGGAACGTCTCATTTGGCTGGCCGCTTCCTGGCTGACGTGCAAGGCAGGGCCTGCCACGCATTCCTGCGGGCTGAAGTCAACGGGAGCGGAGGATGCCTGGCACCTCCAGGAGCGGTGCAGGCTCCGGATGAAAGTCAGCTCGCTGAGCACCCACCTCAGCCCGAGAGACTGCATGGGCAGGTGAGGGAAGAGTCCTGAGTAAGCATAAAAATCCTGAAGTCACAAGGAAACAAAAACCAGGAAAAAAAAGTGCTTCAAAGAGGGAAATTCCCAGGGCTTGAGTTCTACCTTGAGAAGCAAACCTCCCTAGGCTGCCTCCTGGGAGCAGCGTGAACTGATCTGCATGAAACCAGAGCCCAGGAAAAAAAAAAAAAAAAAAAGAAAAAAGAAAAAGCACACCCAACGACCAACAGAACACTTTACTTCCCAGTGAGCATTCCCAGCAAGGTGGTGACACGGAGCCACAGCTCCTGCGCTATCACCGCCTCGCATGGGAGGCGAGCACACAGCCACCACCAGCCTGCAGCAGGACTGCGGCACAGCCCCTGGGTGCTCCCAGCACAGACACCAGAGCACCCCACAGAGCAGCCCTGCTCCCCAGACCCTGCCACGCTCAGCTCCCGCTCCCCAAACCTCCCCCAGGCAGCACTGCTCGGGCAGGGGCTGTTAGGAAAGCAGAGCCCTGCTGCCAGCCCCCAGCCACAGACCCAGCGAAGAGGCAGCAAATAGCTGGACTGGTTGCTCCTTAATTCAGCAAGGCACAAACACATTTTCAGCAGATTTATTTCTGCACAGGCTGCTAAAGCCTCACCCCCACACTCCACACCCAGCACTGGTGCTCACTGTGCATTTATAACCCAGCTCGCCTCCCTGGCTGGGCTGCGGCAGTCGCTGCCTTCCTGCTGGCCAGGAGCACCTGGGAACACTAAAGGGAGATGTATCCTTGCAAGTAGCGTTGCTATTTGCATCTGTGTTTAATTAGGTAACTGAAGCCTGACATTTTCTGTGGTCAGACCTGTGTGAAGAGCAGCTGAGAAGTACTCACAGCAATGTTCAAAGGCCTGCTAGGCTGGTGCTCGGGTCTATTGCTACTTGAGAACATTTATTTCTTCTTGTCTTAAAAAATGGAAATTGCATCCCTGCAGATTCAGCCCTTATTGGGCAAATCCCAGTGAAGGAGGATTTAGTGCTGCACATGTTGTGGTCCTTCAGTGCACTGCAGGGAAAGGACCACAGCCCTGAGCCTGCCCAGCCCTGCCCTCGGCCCCGTGTGGGGAACTGGCTGCGGGGGCCAGGGGCACGGGACGGTGCCCATGCTGCTGCTAATGCCAGCTCAGCGGGTGTGTAGCAGGCTATCCTGAGGAAAATCAGCATCTGAGCTTCATTTAAAAATACTTCTCTCTTTCTAGATAGGTACCACTCTGCTCCAGCTCCTTTTGGATGGGCTGAAGGCTTCATGTTACCCAGCAGCAAGCCTGTTAAAGGCCATTAGGTACAAACGGCATCATTTGACTTGCCCTAAGATCAATGACCAGCGCTCCAAAACACTCTCTCTTCTTGTCTGGTGCAGGCGGCTCCTCGGTGCTTGGTGCCCCTCCATCCGCTGTGGCACACCTGGCCGAGCACTTCCCATGTCCCATGTGGGTAGCAGCACCCCGTGTCCCCACGCTGCCTCAGTGGCACTGCAGCCCAGGCGGATGTCACGGGGTGGCCTCTGCTCTGCTCTGCTCGCTGCAGGGCCCCACGCTGCACAGATCCTGCAGATCCACGCTGCCTTGTTATGTCTAATTGCTAAACGTGCAGCAGCTTCTCTCCCTCAGCACAGGACTGCCCGTGCGGCAGCCACACCACAGCCCCGGTGCCGCTGCCCGCAGATGGGGCGCAGCCACGCGAGCAGGGCAGTGCCTGGGGCAGGCGCCCCCATCCCTGCCCCGGGCAGGGGGCAGCGGGGGCTCCGCTCGCCTCCCCTCGCAGCCACCACAGCCGCTCAGCATGCCTGGGTGGTGGGTGGTAGGAGGACAAGCTGTTAGCATCAGATCTATAATTTGTAGCAGCGTGTGAGTGGCACCCCCTCTCCCTGCCCTCCAGGATCTAAAAAAAGCACGAGAGGTCCCTTATTTCCCCGGAGGAGGAGGCGTGTGGCACCCACTCGCGATAAGCAGTGTGACAGAAGGCTTTTTATAGGCTCCTGGTGAGGTGCTGCCGAGCCCTTGCCCTCTGCCAGCTCTGGCTCCTCACATGCAGGCTGTGGCTGCAGCAGCCACGTAACAGCCCCGTGCCCATCCCGGGGTCCCCGGGTGCGGGGCTGGTCCCCAGCAACCCAGCAGGTCGCCTGGAGGGACAGAGCATGCAGGCGAGGTGAAGGACCCTGAAACACAGGCTGTAAGGGCTGCTGGGGGAAGCTCCTTCCACCCGCTCACACCGTTCAGCGTTGTTATTTCAAGCAGCCAGCACGAGGTGCGGGAAGCAGAGCTGCTCCGCACACCGCAGAGCCCCCACGGGCAGCCCTGCACGAGGAGCCACGCAGGGATGCGCCCGCGCCCTCACGGGGTCAGCCGGAGCATGGGATGGCAGCAGGGCACGGCGAGGTCCGAAGGAAGCTCTTGTTTGGCACAGCAATCAGCTTAAAAGTTAGCGGGGCTGTGTGAACCAGTTGCATGTTCACTTTGCCATGGCATTGGATTTCCACAGGTTCATCACCCTTCAACACAGAGGCATGAGGTGAGAGGCGAGGAGGTTCCCATTTCCTACAGCAATGCTTTGTCTTCTGTTAACCGTGCCCAGGCAGCCGTAGGAAGAGGAAATTCATTTCAATGTTATAAGGATGCCTCACAGTATGCCAGGTCGTGCGTGAGGCAAGGCTGATCACAGCAGTTATTTGATGTCGGGCCCCTTCTTGACTGCCGCTGGTCGCTTTTATGACCTTGCGAAGCCACCCCACCTCTGGTTTCCCCCCTCCATAAAAGGCAGTAATTACATCTAGCTGCATGGAGTTCTTTGTGATCTAAAGGCATTAAATGCAAAGCTTATTTATACCTTAGTGTCTCATAATCACAAGAACTGGAAATAGCGATGTTAAAATGTGTGAAATTCAAAACTGGCAAAAGGAAATACTATTTGCAGTGGTGCGATCGTGCGCTGGAAGCTCGCAGGCAGAATGTTTTAGCAGCGGGGTGGAGCTGCAGGCAGGTGAGCGCTGGGTGGGCTCCGGGGACCCTGCACGGGGAGGTCAGGAGCGATGCGCCGGGACGCGGGGCTCCGCCAGGGCAGCCCTGAGAAAACACCGAGAGCTTCTCCTTGTGGCAGCTGACCTGGGTGGACAGAACCCCTCGCTAGGCATGGGGCTGCCGCCAGCCGAGGTGACAAAGCGTGCTTGCTGTCCGGGATTCCTCCGAGCCGCTTCCTGAGACAGCTTTGGAGATGGGGCCAGGCCAGAGGACGCTGCTCCCTGCAGGCACAGGCGCTGAACCAGAGCGGAGCGGCTGTTTCTGCCCAGAATGCTGCTTCCCAGCTCCCAGCGGCACGATCCACCGCCTCAGCCAGGGCAGCGTGCCCTGCCCTGCCCTGCCGCCCTCCAGCACAGCCCCACGGGCAGCCTGGGGCCGAGGGCACCCCATGGGGGCTGGGGGCGACCACGCTGGGTCATTGCGGTGTCGCTGCGGGGGAGCAGCGCCCGCCGCATCCAGCCCTGAGCTAATTACAGCATCGGCATCAAGCGCAGACGGCTGAAATGAAAGGGGAGCCCTGGCAGCTTTCTAGCTCTGCCTTTGTGTTTCAGCCCCAGTTACAAGACGCACCGCCAGGCAGTGGAGCTCGGTGGGACGGTCTGAGCACTGGGTGCAGAACCAGCCTCACAGCCTGGTCCCGCTCGGGCACTGATTTGCGGAGTGGCCTCGTCCCCTGAACAGTTCCATACAAGGTGGGGGTGACAGCCCAAGGGGCGTTCCACAGATGAATTAGTGTTTGGAAAGTGCTTTGAAGACTGAAGGAGTTATATAAATGCTAAGAGTTGGCATCATCATTTTTTTATATTGCAGCAGAACCCAGAGACTGCAATCAAGATCAGGGCCTCACTGCACGGGGCGATTTGGAAGCTCCTGGTAGGAGAGGTCCCCGCTCCCTGCCCGACAGGTTCCCAGTGCACACGCTCGGGGCAGGCTGGAGCTGGGCTGTGATCACTATTGAATTCACGGACAAAGAGCTGCCCAAAGTTCTAGCATATCGTGGCATTCTTGGGAGAAAAAAACACTGCGGGCTGCCAACAGCGACACGTTTCAGCAGAGAAAATGAAGATGCAGCCCTTGGAGAGCCCCAAGACTGCTGCTGTGCTGCCGCAGGCTCACAGACACTGAGCACCTGGCTCCTGGCCTGGCCATGAGTGCTCAGCACGGCTGGGAGGTGGCAGGAGCACGGCTGGAACTGGCTGGGACATGGGGCAGCAGCGCGCCCGCCCCCGCTGCACAGCACCCAGGGATTTCCACGGAAATCTGCCATTCTAGAGAACTGCCCCGTGAAGCAGTGTCCTCTCAGGCAGACTTTCAACCCCACCCGTTGTTTGGACAGCACAATCAGACTAGGTTGGGCCTTACCAAAAGTTTAAGAAAAATTGCAAAAGGACTCACAAACAAATTCCGTGAAAGATTATCATTACCTAGCATGCACAAAATCAGCTGGGCAGCTTCATCTCCCACCATTTCCTAGCTGCAAAGTATTTCACAATTCTCTTCCATTTCTAAGCAGATGAAAATGCACCATGTAGGTATTAACCACAGAACAGAAATAGGGAAGAATATGTAAAAAAGGAAAGAACTTCAAAAACTGTTTTCAATGTAGTTGATGTCGCACGCTGCATTTTATAACGCCAGTCGATTAGATGTTTTCAACGTCATTCATTAAAAATGGTGCACTCAGTCAGCCAAGCATGAATCAACACATGACAGGCTACAAAGAAATACCAAAGTAGATGGAAACCTGAGATGAAACAGAGTGAAGTAATTGTGTTTTTTTTGCATTATCCTGAAGATGTTCATCAACGTTTTAATTTAGCCAAATGGCCACCATTAAAAAAAAAAAAAAAAAAAAAGAGAGAGAGAGAGAGCAGGAGAGGGAAAACTTTGCTTCAACAAAATCATGATCAGCAGGGAAAACTTTTAAAAGAACCATGTTAACAGCGCCTGCTGCAGTAGTCCTTCATGAAGGGTGTCCTGTGCATTGTCTGCAGAAGGACCAGACTGAAGTAACTCCTTTAGATTTACAATCCTTTCCTCTAATTCATAGTTTGCAAACACACAGCTGAGGTATGGAAGAGATAGTAAAGGCGAATCTCTCGGATCTTTGCTCCACCCGCCGCTCGCTGTTGTAGGGCAGCAGAGCAAGGAGCCGGAGCGCAGCCGGAGCCGTCCCGCAGCGCGCACCCAGGGCAGGCCGAGGGGCGCACGAGTGTCACGGCGCTGCTGGCTGCAGCATCTGCTCCAGCCCAGGGGTGCTCGGGAGATGTGCTGCTCCCACAAGCTGTGACTTGAACCCGCAGCCGCCTGCTTGAGTGAAGATCGGCGCAACCCCGAAGGAGCCGAACGGGTTGAGTGACTTCAGGCTGGGGGTGGAATTGGGAGCAGTAATCGTCCCGGGCTGCAGGGAGAGCCCAGGCAGCCCGGCTGGGCGCGGGTGTCACTGCAGCTCCCCGCGTCTCTCCAAGGTAAAGCAGGATTATATTTGCGTTTGGAGGGCTTTTTATAGAACTGCTGTCAAAACCGGTAGATAGAAAGCTTAATTAGGACTGATCTTGCAAACAAGGCAGTGTGTAGGTGTGTGAGGGGCTGCGGGCAGCCGGCGGCTGCTTTGAGCCAGAGCCGAGAGAAAGCAGGTTCAAGGCGATGTTTAATGGGGCTCGCATCGCTGGGCTGGTGGCACCCGTGCGGTGCTGCCAGTTATGACCCACAGAGCAGGCAGTGTTTGAGAAAACTTTGCTGGAGCGTGAGTGGGAAGGATGGCACCCGGCCTGCCCCAGCCGCCCTGCCCGGCACGGAGCCTTCGGCCTCGCCGCAGCCCCTGGCCCGCCGCGGGGCTCCCCGGCCGCTGGCACCCGCCTGGGCACGGCCCCCTCGCGCTCCTGAATCACGGATGACTCACTTGGGGCTTGGAAGGGAGCGCAAAGCATGCATTTGCAAATTGGCTCGTGAGGCACTGCCTTGCGATGTAGGTGGGATGTATTACATACTCCGGCAGTCGAGCTCTGCTCTTTTTTCCTCCTCCCCTCCTCTCCGTGCAGGGTAGCTGCCTGAGCCCAGGGTTTCGGCGCCGGTCTCGCGGGTGCGCAAAGGCGTCGTGTCGGCTGCCCGTGTCATGTGGATGTCCCCGGCGCGGCCCGTGACGGGAGCCCCGTGCTGAAGATGGATGATTTGGCTCTGCTCGACCTGTTGGAGTGCCCGGTGTGCTTTGAAAAGCTCGACGCCACAGCAAAGGTGCTGCCGTGCCAGCACACTTTCTGCAAGCCCTGTCTGCAGAGGATCCTGAAATCCCAGAAGGAGCTCCGGTGCCCCGAGTGCAGGACGCTCGTCCTCTGTGGCATCGAGCAGCTCCCGTCCAACCTGCTGCTCATTCGCCTGCTGGACGGAGTCAGATACGGACAGAATGTTCCCCGGTTCGGCTCAATGCAGAGGTCGGGGCTCCTGTCCTCCCCCGCCTCCATCCGGAGGCTGCCGCGGGGTCTGCAGCTCCACCAGCACCGGCTGGCGACCAGCCCCAGGATCCACATGGATGGGGTAAGCACCAGCCACATTCTCCACTTTGCCGTGGGCATACAGATCTGTTCCTCTGTGCCAAGAGCTATGAAACTTCCATGCTAGCACTGCTGCTATGCATACATGCTGATGTTTGAAGTAAGAGAGATTGTCCTTTTGTTTGCAAATCTGGCTGCTGTTTCCTTGTGATATTTGACTATTTGGAGCTCATCACAACAGTAATTGCACCGAATCCCAGGCTTAGATAAAGACAGCTTGCCTGTCTCCTTACAAAAACTTCACAGCAGCTGTTTTTCTCTGGAGTTTTCAGGTGCTTCTGACATTTGGAGGGCATTTCAGATGCTTTAACTTTCAGGCGATTCACTGATTTTTGAGTGATAGCAATTAAATCAGTTGTTGCAAGGCTATTAGAGGTGGAGAAAGGTGTTTCTCATCTGCGCCTCAGTTTCCCCAGGCTTTAAAAAGGAAGGAGTGGGCATAATGATGTTTATATCCCTGGTAAAACACTTTGAGGTTCACTAAGGAAAAAAAATTAAGCTCAGCTTCATCTAGTGATGATTTCCTAGGCTAATTTTAAAATTGTAAGTTGTTTCTGTAATTTTCTCTAACAGTACAAAAGCTTTCCTGAAATAATTAGGATGTGGTATGAGACCTGGTAAGGAGCCTGGCTCAGCTTGCATTTTGAGAGCAGACTGACTCGTGGCCTCACCGTTCCTGTGCTATATTCCTGGATTTCCATTTCTTTCACCTGCACTGTTCTGTACAATACCTCTGGAAGCTTTCCGTAACATTCACAAGCTTGACTCGATTGGCTGATAAACCTGAGGGCACTCCTCAGAACTGCAGACACAAACTCAGGGGCAGACCCGTAGCAGGTTTTCTGCCCAGCGTGTTGTAAAGGCGTATCCTCGCGCGTGAGGCTGTACGGCTGCAGAGGGCACCGCGCGTCGTGTGGGCCCGAGCTGCTGCGTGCACCGCAGGGAAGCTCTGGAGCACTGATAGCTCATCCTGAACGTGTCACACACAGCAGCCAGACCCATCTCTGGAGCTCGTGCCCAGGTTTTCCTACTGGAAAACGTGGCGGTGTGGCCCTGAGATGTGCAATGAGTCCCTTTACCACGGGCAGCAGACACGATTCCCGTGCCGTGGTGCCCAGTGCCCTACCCTGGGGCACATCGCAGCAGTCGGGTGAGGAGCAGCGGCTCTGGCGTGTGGGAGCACCACGGCTGCTGCCTCCATGTGGCTGTGTGTGCCCACCGGTGGGCAGGCCGGCCCCACGGGTGTCTCCCACTTCTGTCCCGTGCTCCTCCGTACCAAGAATTCGTGCCTCAGCTCAGAGAGGCAGCCCGATCCCTGGCAGTGAGCGGCGCTCCCCAGCAAACATGCTCATATTTATTTTTCTTCTCTCTCGCCCCTTTTGCGTTTCCATACTAGCTCTTAGGACAGGTAGAAACTTGCTGCTGGTGCTGCACCGTGGCAGCTCTCCCGTTGGCAGCTCCCAAAGTGTTTCTGCCAAAGCTGAGCCTGGCTGTGGTGCTCAGCAGGGCCGGCACCGCGTGGTGCTGCCGAAAGGCACCGGATGGCCCCAGCTCCCCATGCTCTCTGATGAAGGGGTGTAAAACACAGTACACTGGAATGCTCTTGGACTTAATGAGTTAATTAATTAGAAAATACTTTGAAAACCTCAACTACGAGGTGAAGAACGCGACCATTAGTCACGTTTGGATTCTGGTGATTCCAAACACACACTGCCAGGGCTGTGCCACTACAGCTGCCCGAGGGGGCAGGAGTGCATGCACAGCATTTGCAGGGCCGACACCTGGCACCAGCAGCTCTTCCCCTGCAGCAGCAGGGACCCCTGCAAGTGCCTGTGCTGCAAGGAGGCCAGGCACAGTAAGGACGGCTTGTCTGCTTGCAGCATTGAGCGCACAAACACCAGGAACAAGTGATGAGTTACATCGCTGAAGCAATTTGGATACGCAGAGGCCTCCAGCAACTTGAACTTCAGAGCAGACACTTCTGTGGCAGCTGGCTTTTATAGAACCAAACAGTGCCAGATTGTCAGCAGAAGAGGCTGGGAGGCGGTCTGTGGTCGTGGCTCCCATGAGCAGGATGGGCACCAGGACTGGAACCTCACCTCCCATCGGAGGAGCAGCGGCAGCAGCGCTGGCTCCTGCCACCAGCACTGCCCAGCCCTGCGGCCAGCTGGCACCAGTGGATGCTCACAAAACACTTGAAGACTTCAGTGAGCAGGAAAGGACCCTTTATGATGTCCGTCTGAGATCAGCATCTCTCCACGGGCTTATTTAAGACCATTGTACTGCTGCTGCTACTACTACTACTGTTATTATTATTATTATTACTACTCCTACTACCATTATTATTATTATTTAGCAAGCACAAAGACATCTTCCAAAACAAAAATCTGGCTTTAAGATTATTTTTAGATCTCTTTTGTGGAAAAGTTCAAACTTCTGAGCTGATTTTAACTTTCTCATCTCTGCATCTTCAAGGATTTGATAGTACTCTTGAAATGACCCGAGTTCAAAAAGCCCAAACCAGGGGAAAATGATGAGTAGTAAAACCAGCTGGTCAGATGCAGAGATAGCTCGTGAGCATCTTGATTGCAGCCTCACTGGCACCCAGACACTAAGAGCCCCAGGAACGTGACCGGTGCTTGCCTGTCCCCACCACCCCGCAGGCAGCGCGTCCCCATCCTGTGCCCGTCCCTGTCCTGTCCCTGGGCTGGCACGGGGGGAGGTGGCACCATTGCGCTGAGGGATGCACATGGCCCTGAAAGGCATTTTTTTTGCTTGTATGCACATAACCAAGCGGCGTTTCAGGGCGCACTGAGGTTGTTGCTGGGTTTTGGGTAGCGCTGGCACTGGTCTGGCCTTCGTGTCATCAGACAAGACCTGCTTCACCCCAAGGGGCACGGAGCTCCTGCGGCCCTGCTCCAGCACAGCTGCCCCACCGCAGCTGCTTCCTGGGTAACCCCAAATGCAGCGTTCATCTGCAATGCGCTGGAAGGTGGTGTGGTCTCCAAAGAAAGACTGCCCCAGTCCGCACAGACTGCTAATTACTGCCAATATTGCACACCACGCTACAAAACAAAATTAATGTGCACCATGCCGCACTGCAGCCAGATATGCCATCAAAAGCGGGATACAGGACATGCTTTACTTTTACAAAAAGACCTTCTATAAATAAACTGAATTACTCCATGGAGCTGAGAAATCACAAGTTAGACTGAAGTTTCTCCTCTCGGAGGTGTTTTCTTGACAGCTTGTTGCTCTTCAGCCTCACAAGTGTCCATGAAGCCAACAAAAATAAATAATTAACAAAATAAATCCCCTCGTCACACAGCAAGCCAAGAATTCACAACATTCGGCGTGAAGTGCGAGCAGTCCCCAGCAGAGCTGCTGCACAATCAACACGCCATGCCGGCTGCAGGCAGGAGCTCCAAGGAGCCGAAGCCCTGAGAGGACAGGGAATATTTCAGTTGCAGCCCACCCCAAACTCTTTCTCACTGGGTGGCACTGACAGCCCTTCTGAACGTGCCTCCCAAGTCCCAGCACAGGCCAAGCGCGCTCCAGCTCTGTGCATGTGGCCGGTGAGCACTGCTTGGGAAGCTGCTCCGGGGACGTCTGGCCAGGCTTAAGATCTTTAACGTCTATGCCAAGAGGCCAAGACTTAGGATTTTCAGGATCTCCACGTAATAAACTGTCTGGAACTCAGAAATGAAAGGATTTGCTGGGAGGTGAATGCGTAAATAATTTACGCTGAATCCTTTGAACTCTGAGGAGCCGCCCCTGGCGTGTGCGAGATGCGGTTCCTGCTCTGCCGAAGCGTCCGTCCCAGCGGGCTGCAGCCCAGCACGGCCCTGGCGCTGCCAGGGATGAGGACGCTGTGCTGCAGCGCACAGAGCTAGGGCAGCAGCCGCCGGGGCAGTGGGCTCTGTCCTGCAGCAAACACGAGGCCAAATGAGACGGAGGAGAAGGGTTGCGAGAGGGACGGCTTGCCCGTGGAAACAGACCGTGCCTCTTTACCTGTGACTTCGGCTGTTCTCTCTTTGCATGAACCGAGTGCTGCAACAGCCCCCTCCAGCACTTCATGGAGATAGACAGATAACACCTCTATCGGGATAAAAATACACCACACTCCAACATCGCCACCTTCACATGGGCGTCTATATATAGTGCCTGCGCCTTGGTATTTTCTGCTCCTCCAGAAACATCTCCAGCTCCTTTCTGAATTTGACAGACAGGATTTGGATTGCTGGCTCTTTTCAAAACCTTCTTCAAAGCAACCTTCATGCTTGCACCCAGCAGGAGCAAACGTTTTCTGACCCCGATCACTGAGCAACTTCCCTAAGGAAAACAAAAGCCGGTTCCTGCGCCATCGCAGGACTGAGACGTGTCAGGGTTGGGTGGCACTGGGCAGGAGCCGGATGGGCCTTGCAGTCAGGGGAGTTCTGCACATCCCATCGGCTCCACCTCGGGGTGGTGCAGGCTGCCCTCCGGCTGCAGGACATCCCTGAGCCTGGCAGCCACCTGCCCTGGCTGCCTCTTCCCCTGGAAATCAAGGCACTGCATTTTGCTGCACGCTGTGGGGTCCTGCGACCCTCTGGGAGGATGGATTTGCCCCAGTTCTCTTCCAGCTGCCTCCATCAGGGCAACCTGAGGGATTGTTCCCTGCTTGGCCTCATACGCACACCCCATCGTATGGCTTCTCCCCCCTTTGCATGTAGTTTCAACATCCCATATCTATCGAAGAGAGTAAAGCCGCCTCAGTATCGATCTCCTGACAACTCGCACCCCACAGAGGCGCGTTCCACAGCAGTGCATTTGGCTGCCCAGAAGCAGGTGGCTACGAGCAGAGCCGGTGTTACACAGGGTGGTGCGGAGCCACTCGTCCTCCTGGCCAGGGGTTCCCGTGCAGGACGCCAGCCCCAGGGCCACGGGAGGGCATGGGGCAGGCGGCTCGGCCCACACGGGCGGCTCCGCGCAGCTCCCACCGGGGCCTGAGGCCGCAGCGGGGCCGGGGCGCTCCCGGGCTGCTCCGCGCAGGGCACTGGGGCCCGCAGCAGGAGCAAGTTTCCCTGGTTCCACAAAACTGGGCGCTGAGCTAACACATGAAAGTGTTTTAATTTGTTACCAAGGCAATGAGTCAGCCTCAGCTGGCAAGTCAGGAATAGAATAACAGGATTTCTGCAGGGTAGCGCGTTCACCTATTAAGCGCCGTGGTCAGCGAGGAGGCTGAAAGTCTGAGGCTCCCCTTCTTCTCGCCGAGCTTCCCCGCCCGTGGCCGGCACATCCCCGGGCCCTGCCATGTGGCACCTGCCTGGTGCTGCTCCCCGCGATGGCTGGGGGCACAGGGACAGAAAAGCTCTTGCATGGCACTGCTGGGGCAAACCTCAGAGGCAGCCCCGGGGGCTCACTGCCGGCAGGGAGGACGCCAATGCCCTGCTGCAGTCGGAGCCTCCCCTCCTCTCCCTTACATCTCCTCTGCCCTTCTCACAGGGGAAGCTGCAGCACTCGCCCTTAAATGCAGGCTCTTGCTGTGCTGTTACTAACTGTCAGGTACTCAAACTCCACTGAGCATCGGAATTCCGCTGTGCAGCTGAATAAAGAATCATAGTCTTTGTTCTTAAGAAAACTTTTTCCTTAGGACCCTGTGAGTGGATATTTGAGCCTAGCCTTTTACTCTTAGCTCAGGGAATCTCCCTCTTGTTTGGGTGCCAGGATGGGCAATGCAGTTTAGGCACTGTTTTTAAGAGACAAACATCTGTCCTTTGGAAATTGGATCCCTTTGCAAGGGTTTCCTTTGGGTCCTGAACAACTGATGGGCCCAGAAGTTCCTGCTGGCTTTGCAGAGAAGGGAGAGCAAGCCCTGCCTGCTGGGAAACCACATCTGCTTGGTTCTTGCATAACTCGGTTCCAGAGTCAGTCAGCCTCCTTCAGGAGATGGAAGTGCAGAAAGGGCAGAAGGGCTCCTGCTTCCAGGTCCAGCTCTGGGTGAGAGTGAGCACAGCCAAGGCCGCGAGGACAGTGACCTCAGAGCAGCAGCACTGGGAGCTGGGGCGGCAGCACGATTTCCCCTTCCCGGCAAAGGGAGGCAGCACAGCCGGCAGGAACACGCGAGGGCAGAAAGCGGAGAGGAGCAGTGCCTGGGTTTCCTCCCTCGTGGCACACGGCCACGGCTGAGAAGCAAGGTCCCGAAGAATCATGACCAGGCATGCTGAGGGCTGACACATTTTGTTTTCCATGCGGCTTAAAGCCATGACACACAAGGTAGCCACTATCCCAGAGTGCTGACTGCAGCAGAGACACGGCCATCTGATAGCAGCCGCCGGCGGGGAGGAGGCGGGGGGCTCGGTGCGGGTGCTGCAGCCACTGTCCCGCACTGGGTGCCTGGCCGTGCTCACGCTGCGCCCCCCTCACGTCTCCAGCACTCCCCTGTCCCCCCGCCTGATCCCCCCGTCCTCCCCTGTGCAGCTCCACCTGCGCCCAGGAGAGCACATCCCCGAAACGAAGCCAAGCCCTGGCGTAACGCCTGCGCTGCTTGCATCTTGGCACTCGTTCTGCCTGCCTAGAGTCTCTCCTGCGGTTTCACGCGGGCCAGGTGAGGCCTAATATGGCACTGTGCTCCTCTCAGCCGCTGGGAAGCTCCTGCAAGCAGCCGCTGAGCTCCACCTCAGGGGTGGGTGCGCGTCGGCACTGAGTCAGGCAGCTGCTGGGTGCAGAATCCTCTGAGCTTCTTGTGGTAAAAGCTGCTCTGCACTTTCTTTAACCATTTTCCCTGTTTCCCACTCCCCCCCTCCTGCATTACACAGCCAGAATAACAACAGGCAAAGTTCAGAAGCAGCCTCAGGAGGTCTCAGCACAGCTCCCATCCTGAGCCCAGTGGTGAGCAGGCCACGAGCGCTCCCCCCGCTGCCATCACCCCATGGGGCTGCGCCAGTGCCCAGTGCCTGCTGCCTCGTGCCCCGCTGGTCAGGGTTCATCTCCCCAGCCGGTGAACACACCCAGCAGCACCCGTAGCTGCAGACAACGCTTTCCATACCCAGCCGTGTCCGTGTGCTCGCCCCCAGCCCCTGGCCGCAGCCCGTCCCGCGCCCCCCCAGCTGCTCCGCCTGCACGAGCAGCCTGCTGGCGCCTGGAAGATGCGAGCCGTCCTCCTCGGGGAGAAGGAATGCCGAAACTACCCAACTGTCTGAAGCCTCAGAACATAATTACATGAGGAGATTGAAATGACAAGTTCGCTTTTGATGGTTTTGTTCTATGTGACAAGGCTGGAGTTATCTCCTCTGCTGAAAAGCAGAAAAACAGAATTGTAATGGCAATTAATTTACATTCAAATAGCTCTTTTCATCCAACTGGATCCTAAAGAGCCCTAAAAACTGCACTGATCACACAAAGGAAACGAGGCAGGGCTCATTCATCCCAGCTGAAAGGCTGGCAGTCCCTGGCAGGACGTTAAAGGAGGCTTGCAGAAATCTAGCCATCAAATGGATGCAGCTTTTAATGATTATTTTTCGTTACCAAAGGCCGCCATGCCCTTTGGAGCCTGATGTGGGTGGTGGGTGCCTGCAGCTCGGCATGCAGCAGCACCGCGGGTCCCAGTCCCGGCTCAGACTCGGGCTCCCGGCACGCAGGCATGGAGCCAGCGCGAGGGCGTCAGGGGCAGGCAGGGCGCTGCCTCGCATCGCCCCGTGGGTGAGCCCCAGGGATGCAGCTCCTTGTGTGCCCCCCGCCCCGCACAGCACCAAACACTCCAACAGCCCCGAGGCGTTAGAGCCTCAAATGAAAAACAACCCCAAAACACTTCCACACAGAATCCGAAGTGTCTACTGGGAGAGAAACCAAGCTGGAAAACATCCAGGAGTGGATTTCTTCTCTTCCTGGCAATGATTAGCACTATCCTAGAATAAATCTCTCCTCTCAAGGAGTCTGTTAGGTGTTAGGGAATGGTGGGGCCGTGGCAATATCGCTGCCTCTGCACGGCACAGATGCCAACCCTCCTGCAGCAGGCAGAGCTGCTGGGAAGCGCTGAGCTCAGCACCGCGGCCGCTCGGGGTGGGCGCTGCCTGGCCAGGCAGGAGGCAGCGAGCGGAGCCCAGCACAGGCATGTGTGTCTGTGTGTCTGTGTCGGCCCCCTGCTGCCCAGCACCTCCGTCCTGCTCAAGCACAGGCACTGCCACCGGCACAGCCTCATCGCCTGGCACCACCAATGGGGTGCACGGGGAGAGCGCTGTGCTGGGAGCTCCCCTTCCTCGCCCCTGGCACCGTGAGTTGCCAGCCCCCGGTGACCCCCACCCCGCAGCCCCATACACTTCTCTTTTTTCAATACCAGTGCTGTGAGGGTGTGCTCTTACGTTAACCCTCTGTCAATAACGAGGACGTTATAACTAGCTCATTTAAGATAATTATAGTGCACATTTCTCCCAGCTATGAAGGGATGCTTTGAATCGCTTCTTTACACACACATGTGCATATTTTTAATTTGCGTCTTTGTTTTGTACAGAGGGAAACTCAGATGTATTGGATGGCTGCCTAGCACAGCCAGTGCCAAATACCAAGAATGGTCAGAAAACCCTTTCTCCCCCACCAGCCTCAAATCCACTGGGTGGGGAACAGCCACGGGGTGCACCCGCCTCGTGGGCTTACCAGCCTTGTAACGATTCCTGGCGAGGTGGCCATGAAGGGACACACCGACCTCACCTTGTGAGTGTGCAAAACGACTAAGAAGTCCCAAAAGACCAAGATTCTGAATATTTTTTGGGATGCTAAAGAAGCATATAACCATTAATATTAAGTATACTTTTGCATCCACATGTTTTGCAACAAGTTTCAGTGAGCGAATACATGCTCTGCTCACACAGAATCTGGGTGAGATTCTGCCAATTCATCGTTACAAGCTCCAGGACACAGCTGGGAGAAAAAACGAGACTTAGAGGGATGCTGGAAAGCAGAAGGAGCAGTGAGATTTGAAAGGGCATGGAAGTGAGAGGAAGGTGAAAGAAGAGGTAAAGAAGCGAAGGCTGTGACCGCAGCCAGAGGAAGAAAGCCCAGTCCAGCCTGGCCCAGCCCGTTACCCCTCACGCCACTTTGGGAATGTCCCAGAGGGCACAGCCATGGGGTGCCCAGGCCACAGGCTCCCAGCCGGGGGAAGCAGCGGGGACGAGGAACCTCAGGGCTGCGGCGGCGAGCTGGGAGTGCCGCGGGCCCTTCTCCCAGGACGGGTTTGGGAGGCTCCGCTGATGCTGCCAGGGGCCCCGCCGCCGGCTGCGCTCGCTTCCCCCGCAGCCTCCCGGCACCGAGCCACAAGCCAGGGCCATTTCCATTGGCGTCTGCCCAGCCCGAGAGCACCAGACCTGCTCGTCCTCCCCAGCCAGGAGCTGTGGCTGGGCCCCCCACCATGGGAGCCAGCAGCCCGTACCCCAGCGCTGGCCGCATCCCGCCTGCCCTGCACAGCCAGGAGACCCCCGTGCGCTATTTGCCAGACAAATCGGCACTTGTGGCAGGGCCACGAAAGCGCCAACCCTGCCCACCAGGTGCACTGCTGCTGGTATTTCTAGCAATGCCAGAAATACTCTGCTGCACCCAGGGAGACAAGTTTTCCTATAACAAAACTTCAGCTCTGCATGGGCATGTCTGGAGGCAGGGGTCGTGGCCACACACAGCTTCAGAAACTTTATTCCCGTCCTGCGGGAGCAGTTCTGCCTTCCAGGAGCTCTTGCGGACAAGCACTAATTGCTCAGAGGGTACCTGACCCTTTCTTCACGCACTCAGGGGTGAGTTTCTGCAAGCCCTCATGTCACAAACACCTCTGTTCCAGCCAGGTTTCAGTCCTCTAGTCAGGCCCACACTCCTGTCTCATTAAAATTAATTTCTCAGGGTATCTGATCATCCTTTTTCTTGCTGGAGAAAGAACATTCCAGACTACCCCATTGCTTGTTCACCATTTCCCAGCAGTAATAGGTTTGCATTTCATTTCAGAGTTTCTCTTATTTTTAATACATTTCCATAACTCGTTCTTGGTGCCTTTTATGTTTGGCCTTATTTCGTTGTGCAACCACTCTCTCATCTTCCCGGACGTTTGCGTTCCCCTTCTAGGAGCCCTGCTCTCACAGTCTGCACGAGTCCTTTACGTTTTCTGGTCACTCCTAAAGCACTCCAGCCGTGCTCCTCGTCCTGGTTTGACACTGGGAGTGTCTCCGAGTCTCGCGGATGCGGCCGAGCCCTCCCGTGACCCTGCAGGTTTTCTCCCCCGGAGACCCGCAGCCTGGGCCCTGCTGGAGGAGGTGTGCGTGCCCAGGCAGGCATCTGCAATGGTTTCTTTGCTCGAGTGCTGCCCGAGTCAGTATTTCCAGTCTGTGCTCTGAGGATGGATGGCAGAACAAAGCTTGCCTGACTCTGATTTTCATTATTTCCCTTTTTTTCAGCAATGTGCTTTCAGTGTTAACAAGCCAAGCGCATGCATTTACTATTAGTGCAAATTAACGGACGAGTCAATTAGAACTAAACATTAAACTAATTGCTTCCTGTTCCAAATGCTTTGAAGGAAGCGCAGTACATACAATTTTTCCACTTATTGGCTCCTTTTCCCTACCAAGTGTCAGCATTTAGGAGTGCTGAAAGATCTTTTCCCCAGACTCAAAACATTTTCTGTGGTCTTTTCCACACTCCAGGAATCAGCGCTGCGTCTTCCTTCCCCTTCCTGCCCTCCCAGGGGGACCGACCCGGGGAAGTGAAGCCCCTAGCCCCGCGGTCCCCTCGCCACCCACCCGTCCATGCCGCAGCCCCCCACAGAAAGCCGGGAGATGGAGCCCCACGGCAGGCAGGGGGACGCGCTGTGGGACCGGTCCCTTCTGCCAGCGCTGCTTTCCCCAGCCCCAGTGCAAAGCCTCCCCTCTGGTCCAAGGAGCCCTGACACTGCCATGTCAGAAGGCAGAAAATGGATCCGTCCCGTAACGCAGGATTCGCACCGAAGGCAGCAAAGCTCCCACGGTCAGAAACAGCGTTACTGTTAATCAGGAGGGATTAAGGAGAGCAAACCCACAACACAGGATACTATCAAAGCCAGGAATCTGGTACAGTTCAAAGAAAGCAATACCTGCACCTCTAATAGTTCAGATTACAGTTTAGTTCATACTGCTGCCTTACTTCACGCCAAAACCAATCACTATTTGCCTCGAGTGAAGAAGCAATTTCTCCCATCGGCACACCACTGCCAAGCATCTTGCTGTGCCTGCTGTTCCCAGCTGGATGTGAGGCAAGGACTGCTCACCCAATACATGATGGAAATGTGGTGTACAAACACAAGCCTGTGCTAAAACAGCATCGGTACGCACGTAATGCTTCACAAGCACACACGAGGACGTCTGTTCCCCTGACTACGACTTCCACCACCAGCTACCTGCAGAGCCAGGGCTCTGCACCCACTGGGGCTGTGCCAAGGCTGCGGGGCCCACAGGAGGGATCCTTGTTTCAGGATGTGCCTCTGTGGGACACAGCACCATGCTCGAGGGATCTCCACACAAGTTCATAAAGAGCAAGCCTTTCGGCTTTGCCGTTTCAAAACACACATCTAGAGGACCTCAGCAGAAATCTCCGTCCTAACGGCGCTCCTTGCAGGAAAGCAGCTGCAGGCAGCCCCAGAGCAGACCGCCTGGCTTCACAGCAGCAAGGCCAGGGCTGGCTCTGCATCTATTCAGCCATCTAAATGATCTGTTGCATTGTGTATTAAATTAAATTGAGTTTTCTAGTACAGATAAAGGTCAGGAAAGCTGTTATTTTAAGTGAACCTTGTGGCTTCATTTCAATGAGAGTCAAGATAGTAAAGTTCCCTCATTTCCGCTAGGTTTAGTATCTCTCTTCTTTCTCATATTATACTGCAGCAACAATAACATTAAGAAAACCTCTCTTCCTGTAACTCAGATTAAAGGCTGACATAAAACCACAGTCACACAGTGTTGAAGTGGGGCAATGCCCACAGGAAGGCACCTGCACCCACCTGCATCCCGTAGCTGCTCCTGAAGATGCTGTGTTGGGCCCTGCAGGTGACAGCCATCAGGTGCTCCACAGCTGCTGTCACCTCCGGACATGCTGAAACAGAAATACCGTGTTCATTACAACAGGCATTTTATTAGAAGAGAGCTTAGAGCAGGCAGAAAAATCCCATGGGAAGACGAGTTTAAGGCATTAATTGTTTCTTAATATTCTCAGACAAGTTCAGCCTGCTTTTCATCTAGATACAAATTTGGAATAAGTATTTTGGAGCTTCTTCATTAGAAAAAGACATCAAGAAAGGATGTGGGTAGTTAATCACTGTAAATGCATGCTTCAGCCTTAGACCTCTAACTTTTTCCCAGTAATTACCAAGTACTTTTGGGGAATTCTGTCTATGTGAAACACCATTGTCACAGCTGAGCTCTAAGGGTTGTTTCTCATCCCACAGGTTCCACGAGCCAAGGCACTGTACACCTACCGAGGGCACAATCCCGGCGAGCTGAGGTTCAACAAAGGGGACATCATCATGCTGCTCCGACAGCTGGATGAGAACTGGTACCTGGGTGAGGCCAACGGGATCAGCGGCGTCTTCCCAGCCAGCTCTGTGCAAGTCATCAAGCACCTGCCCCTGCCACCACCCCTCTGCAGAGCACTTTACAACTTTGACCTGAGAAGCAGGGACAAAAGTGAAAACAAAGAGTGCCTGACATTTCACAAGGTAACACCACCCTGCGCAGCCAAAGGCTGGGTGACACGGGCTGGGCTGGCTTTCTTCTGTGGATTGTATCGCGTTTGGCTGCTTCACAGCGCTAGAGCAGCTCTTCTGAAAGTCAGGAAGGTTTCAGACACTGGCAGCAGTGGCTAAAGCCCCATGGCTCCCCGAGGGCATGCACAGACACAGTCAGGATGAGGTCATCTTGAGCAGCAATTTCAGCCCCTGGGTTCAGCTGCTTTAGCTGACGAGGAGCAGCTGCTGGTGGTGGGCTGCTCTCAGCACCACAACGCACCAAAAAGATACCCACTGACACGTTACAGAAAATTGCTTCCAGTCTGGTAATACCTCACTTCTGCAGCCCGAACATATTCAGCCAATGCACACACTGGCAGGGTAGGACCTGAACTTTTACTGCCTTTGCTTTTATTCCCCAAAGGCTGCGGAGCTTGCATTTGCTCTCGGTTAGAGGACACACTTTTCTGAGTAACTGCACCTCCCAGCAAAGTCAATTGTCCCTATACTGTCAAAAGGAGGTGAGGCATCACAAAGCACAGCAGAGAAAGCAGTGCCTGGAGGCATCAATGTCCTAGCAGAGAAGCCACCTCTGTTCTCTCCAGCTGGCAGCACAGGCCGAGGCTCTTCGAGCTCTCCCCAGCAGAAAGGAGAGGCAGGGGAGGGAGGCTGTGGTCCAGGCCAGGTGTCTGAGGAGGCAGAGCCGGATGTGGGGAGGCCAGGGGATGGGAAATCAAACAGCCAGGAGCCAGATGTGGTTTCTGACTAAGAAGGGGAGGAAACAAAAGAAAAAAACGGTTTGGAACAGCGCTGCACATCAGCAGCAGCCCTGTGAAGTGGGGGTTTTCAGCTTGCTAGCGCCGATGCAGAGAGCCTGGGCAGCCAGCAGTCCTTCCTTTGTCATTAGGATTTACTTATTAGCAGGAGGCGCCTTCCTCAGCTTCCTGCTGTCTGTGTGTCTTTTTTCTCTTCCACTTTATTTGCCTTTGTTTCAGGGCTTACTCACTCTGTTTATTTGCTTTTGGGAGGCTGTGCTCCTCTCCTCTCCCACAGCAGAGTTCACACACGGGGAGTGAGCACACATCTAAAACAAACAGATGCTTCTTCAAAGAGGCACGAACATCCTCCTCTCCCCGAGCTCTGCAACACCCATCAGTTATTTCTGCATTGAGTTTGGGAAGATTGGCACAGGAACTTCAGCAGCTCCCCTCTGCAGAAGCCTCCAGGTGATGCGATGCTCAGTGATGCAGAGCAGCCTGGGGAGCCCTCTCACTGCAAGCCCTGTAAATGATTCCCTCCAGGAGCCGCAGCAGGCAGGGGAACCCCAGCAGAGGCACAGCGGAGCCTTGGATGGGTGAGGCCAGAGTTCACAGAACCACCAAGTCACAGAATGTCTGAGGGCCGCCGGGTCCATCTGGCTTCTCAGGAGAAGCTGCAGAGAGCTGGCCACAAGCCTGGACCTGTGTGCGGCACTGAAGAGCAATCTCTTGCTCTTGTTCATGGAAGTAGCCAGTAGCCAGCTCCCATTTGCCTGTCTGAGCCTGAAGAGTCATTCACCTGCTGCAAGAGAAACATAAAATTTCCACCAATTCAGGTAGAAGGTTCGTGCTTGTACCCTGCATGGGCGTAAATATTTTGGCCGGCAGGACCCAGCCTTCTCTGACCCCTTGAACCTCAGAGCAGATAAAAGTTTAAACCCAAACTTTGTTCATTGGTTCAAAAGAGATAAAAAAAAATCTTGTAGAGTTCTCTTTACTTGCCCCCCATAAACCTACAGCAGATTTCATTAAAATGATGAAATCAAAGCATATTAAAAATTGACAAGATTTAATTTTGCTGGATTGCTCAGAAACGTGAGTCTTTCTAAAGAGATTTAGCTATTCGTCAACACAAACTAGCTTTTTTTCCTCCAGAGCATTTCAATACCTACACGCCAGCAACATCAGGTTATTTCAGCTCCTGAAGTAATGATCGGAGTTTCTTGGCATCATGACACCAATTACCTGGACACTTACACAGGGATTTTTTGCTTAATTCGTAGCTAAAATACCATTTTCATTATTAGTTCTGGGCATGGTGATTACAGAAGCATTTCCACGCGGTGGAAACCTTCAAACAAGTGGAAAGCTCCTCTGCTTTTCATGTCTCCTCTGTCAGACGCGTGTCCATGGTCCCGATTCAGCCACGCTTGCACCTTTAAATTAAAAACGTGTTTGAGCATTGTGCTGAATAAGGACAGAGGAGCTTGTGTTTCAGAATAAATACATACCAAAAGCTTTGCCAAACAGAGGACTTTGTAGGGGACACCGGCAAGGCTGCCTAACAAGGCTGCTTTGTGAAATTACAGGGCGAGCCCATCTTCACACCCACCATCCACCTCTCCCACAAGAGACGGCTGGTAACAATGTGCTCCTGCCTTTCAGGGTGATATCATCACCGTCATCAGCAGAGTTGATGGAAACTGGGCAGAGGGCAAGTTAGGCGACAAAGTAGGGATCTTCCCTGTCCTGTTCGTGGAGGTAGGTACAGCCGCTCGCACCTGCGCTTCCACCGCGCCGCGCGCTGGCCGCTGCCACATCCCAGGCAGAGCGAGCCCCTGCGCCCCGTCCCACCGCAGCGAAGCCTCCTCGGCACAGAGAAATGGGGGGGGCAAAGCTCCAAACCCCGGCCGAGCACCAGAGCCACCCCTCGCAGGCGCCTGTCCCGGCGCTCCCTGGCCGCGGCGTCCTCCCCTGGAGCCCCTGCAGCCGCCCGCTCCCGGCCAGCCCTTTGTGAGCACCGGTCTAGACATTAATTGTGTTCCTACGGCTCAGCTGGGGATGCAGGGTGTACATGGTACCAACAAGAATTCCTAGAAATAAAATTAATACTTATAATCATCATAATTACAGCAAGCGCCTCTTTGTGGCTATTTTATAAAAGGACATCAGTAAAACATCTAATTTGAAGCTCTAATACATTTTGTAGAACGTCTTTTCATTTAATGAAATCATTTTAGCTTCAGAAATGACTTATTTAACTCTGGTGTTAACAGAAATAAGTTAGCTAGGGCCATGTAAAGACACCAGGGAATTCGTTATGGAGAAAGTTCTTAGTTATGGAGAAAGCAAAGGTAGATCTACTTTGGGGAACATGAGGCTTTCTTTGGCTTTGATGTTCCAGTTTGTGCCCCTCTTTGTCAAGTCCCCTGGTGTTAGAAAAGGCAGAAAATTGGTTTTGGTTCTGGCTAAAGTTTGATTACATATATAAATGACAATATTACCACCTTATATGTGTACGTATGCATACACAATGCTTTTTAAAACTTGCTTTAAGAAGTGAGGAGGAGGGAAATGTGAAAACAATCCATGCTTTAAAATGATAACGCTTGAGAGACAACTACCTGTTCTGTGTTAGCCTAATTCTCCTTCATCCGCGGAGCCAGGCATATTGCCTCACATGAGTGGGTGAGAATCTCAAAGTTTTGCAATTCGTTAATGTCAGCAGTAAATCATGATTAATTCCTTTGGCAGTCATCATGGTGAAAAACATTGTCACCACATGCCCTTTGCTATTAATACTGTAGTGATCAGCAGTTTCCAAGAAATACTGCTTGATTGTTGCCTCTGTGCAAACTCAGGGCCTGGCTCTTCTCTCATTAAAACCGATGGTTACCAAGCTGGGCTCTTTTCAGGGGCAACAGCAATGAACCATGAACATCCTGGGCTACGGAGACGTAATGGGAGGCTCCAGCTTTGCTTGGGAAGCTGCTATCAGTGAGAGCTTCTCCAAGTCTGTTCCTAAATTCGGCAGTAGAGATGCAGCATCCCATTGCCAGGTGCACCTGAGCTTGCCAGCATGACGCAGAACAGGAAGGTGTGCCCAAATGTCCCCTCTGATTTATTGCTGGCTTTATTGCAATGCTGCTAGTGAGCCTGCCATCTTTGTGCACCTCTGCAAGTCAAGGGCTTAGGCAAGGGATGAAGTTTCCGCAGAGTATCGGTGGGGAGTGGGGCATTTAGCCTCACTGATGTTCTGTCTAAGCAACAAATGTTTCAAACCAATTAAAATTTCACTGTGAGCTCTGCATTGGTAATTTTGCATTCAGAATTTGTCACTGAAAACTTATCAAGGACATAACTGAGCCACAATTTGTACAGATAACCTGTAAACCTGCAACCTGCCCGCTGCTGTGCTGCTGGGCAGCTTAAAGCTCCTGAGCAGCCCCTGGGCTGAGCCTGCGGGAAGGGGAACCACTGCAGCGGCATCACCAGCCTTTTCTTCTGCCTCTTCCAGCCCAACACGACAGCCAGGCAGCTCCTGCAGACCAGCAAGAGCCACTGGCCGCCCCCGTTTAAGTGCGCGTCGCTGCGAACGGCCTCTCCCAAAGCGAAGGGCAGGGAGCCGCCCGCGCTCCACAAGGCACCCGACTCCCGGCGGAAGAGCCTGCGGCCGTTCTCCATCACCACCGCCCTCAACACCCTGAACCGCATGGTGCACGCACCCGCCGACCGGCCGGTGCTGGAGATCAGCTCCCCGGTGCTCATCAGCTCCAGCAACCCCAGCGTGGCCACCCCCAGCAGCGAGCAGGCGGACGCCCCCCAGGGCCCCCCTGCCCAGGTGAGGGAGCGGTGCGGTGCGGGGTGTGGGCTCTGGACAGAAACACTGGGTGTGTAGGCGGGTGCCCAGAAAGCTGAAGCACACACATACAGAGACACAATACCCAGGCTGACAGCATCAGTGAGATACTGTCATCCGCAGCATCAGGCTGCCTGTGATGTTTTCCCCTCCTTCTGAATTGAAAGGTCTGTCCGTAGGTCTGGGGACTCTGGGGAATTCACAGAAAGAGAAGTGAAGTTATCAGAGTAACTAAACTCAGATAAAGTGCTCCTGTTCCAATTCCTACACTACTGCGGTGAGCTCTCAGAGAAAACATAGACCTTCACTTGCAAAATCCAGTATTTTTAATTTTAAAAGGGTCAGTGTGGAACACAAATCCCCAGGGGCACTCACCAGGCCTCACTCCCACCTTGTGTAGGGGAGGCAGTGGCTGGTAACAGCCTTTCCTCTGCATGGGGATTTGGTCCAGGTGGATCCGGGGACGCTGGACACCTGTGGAGCGCTTCTGCTGGCACCACGCACGTGGCGCAGCCCACAGCAAATGGGGCCGCACGCCCAGAGCCCACCAGGTCCCTGGCACCGAGGCACAGCCCCGTAAGCAGCTGGCAGCGTGCTGCTCTAACCCTCAGAGACAAGCTGTCAGCAGGACAGGCTTCCTCACAAAAAGCCGCATTAGGACGTCTGCTGCAATAGTGGTCTAGCTTCCTGTTGCTCCTAAGCAGGGATATCAAGCCTCCCGAAAAGCAGTCAGGGTTGCTGCGCTGTCCTCAATCAGCCTGCCTCTCTCAGATGAATGGCTCCTGCCACGGGAGGCCAATTACCAGGGAGCCCCTGCCTGCCGGCAGGCTAAACCCAAGCCTGTGCTGAGAGAAGCTGAACTAGGGGCTGAGCTAATAAAAGTAGACTGACCTTTTGGACTATATCCTCTCCTTATTTTAGGAGGCGAAAGAGTCTCATTCCTTCTTCACACTCTGACTAAAGATCTCAATACAGGATCTTCACAGATCATCTGAAATGGGAGAAAAAAGGTTTTGTTTAGATTTATATGGCATCTTTCATACTCAAGGTTGCTCTAACATTTTATAAAGCAATAAGCCAGCCCCTGGTAGTTCAGTGTCTATGCAATAAAACCCAGCAGGCATTTTGTACTTAGCAATAGCCTGTGAAGAGCCTTGGATGTTAGATCCTGGTTTATGTGAGAGGAAATGAAGCCTTACAATAGAACTATAATTCAATTGAAATGGTATCATGTCTCATGAACCCAATATAATTTTACCAAAAGTGTCTCAGCGTGAGCTATTGTCAACAGCATAAGCAATAGAGTGAATGTGTTAACTTGTTGCCTTAGAACGGTTTGAATTTCCTTTCTTATAAACAGTAATTTTTCTCCTGCAGATTTAGGGGGGGATCTATGTGCTGTGCACGTGGCCACGGAGGTTGCAGCTTTTCCTCTTTCCATCTCCATCTCTGGGTTACGGTATTTGACTGAGGTGGAAATCTGAGACTCTAGCGCAAGCCTCGATACGAACTGCCAGCCAGATATTGCTGGTCGTATCCCACTGAGGACGCATACAGCTCCCTGACAGTAATCAGCTTGAACAGCCGCGGTGCTGAAGTTGCTGATAAGGGAACCCTCCTGATTACAACAGAAGCTGCAGGACTGAGGAGCAATGGAAGAGGCGAGAGCTGATGCTGTCCCAAGGGCTAGTCTGCCCAGGCGGCAGCCTCCTGTGGAGGTTTAGCCTTGGTAGTAAGTGCTGGGGCTTTGGAAAAGCCTCGTGTGGCTTGTGCGTGTCTGAAAGGGCGGTGGTTCCATGACAATTCCTTTCACAAACAGAGCATCACTGGGAAGGAAAGGGAAATCACCGGCTGAGCAAGTTTCGAGAACAAAGTAGGCCGCGGTTTATCCCTCCTTTCCTGTGCAGAGAGGCTGAGGGACCTGGGACCGTTCAGCCTGGAGAAGACTCGGGGGGTCTTATCAGTGCCTATAAATACGTGCAGGGAGGACAGAGCCAGGCTCTGCTCAGTTGTGCATGACACCAGGACAAGAGGCACTGGGCACAAACTGGAGGAGTGCAATGGTGGCACAGAGCAGTGAGCTCAGTAGCCTGGGCCTTCCTGCACCAGCGCCGGGCACCGCTACTCCTCACCCTCAACGCGCTTTGCCAGTGGCCGAGGGACGAGCCCACGGGCCCAGCACTGGTGAGGGCCAGGCAGCAGCGCTGCTGCCTCCGCCTCACGCCATAGGCCTCGGCCTCCGTCTGTGAGACAGAGATAACGAAACCTCCCCGCCTGTGCGGGCTGAGAGACCTGGCTAATCTCCTAATGTTTGTAAAGCACTTGGAGATCCTCCAAGCAAGGCGTTGCAGAAGTGCAGGGTGTTACGGCCACGTGCTGCCCCCTGCCTGGCACCACTCCTCAGAGGAGAGGGATTGCGTTGTCCTTGTTCCAGTTAATCCTCTGTCTCCCTGCCGAGCGTGTAAACAAGGCAGCCAGCTAAAACCAATCAAAAAAGTTCAGATTAAATTGTTTGGCGTTTGCCATTTGAAAGATAATTGGACTTTCAAGTGAGAGGGAAGAGTCCACCTTCCCAAGAAAAATTCTATTTTCTTTGAAAGGCCTTACACCTTGATTGATGAATCAGTTTGCAGCAGCAAGGAAATACATGTATTTCCATTAAAGCATGCTGTCCTGCAGCTCCCAACAGGATACAGGCCAGTGCCTTTCCCTCCTGGTACAGCAGGGACCACCACCAGCGTGCTGCAAGCCTGCTGGCTAGGGGCAGGTGCTGCTGTATGTGCCAGGGGACACAGCCCGAGGAGAGGGGAGAGGGAGCAGGAGGCAGCTCACAGACCTGTGA
Source organism: Aythya fuligula (assembly GCF_009819795.1). Lineage (NCBI taxonomy): Eukaryota > Metazoa > Chordata > Aves > Anseriformes > Anatidae > Aythya > Aythya fuligula. Next base: position 19,308,869 of record NC_045572.1, read on the forward strand.
CGTCCTTTGAGCCCTTCAGCAGAATTCCTTAACTGAAGAATGTTGTCTAGTTGGTATAGTTGGCTAATATAGTTTGTTGGATTTTTTTTATCTGCATTTTTGTATATGCTTGTGGAATAGGATTAGCATTTCCCATATCTAGTAGCTCCAGTACCCATTTCTACTGCTCATTCCATCAAGCAGCTCTGAACGCTAACCTATGTTGCACTGGCAGCTGACTGAAACATCTCCATGTCATGCTCCCTACATCTGGAAGCTTCCTTCAGCCTGCAGAGTACACTGGAGATGGAAGAGCAGTTTACTAGCCTCAGAGAGGTCATCCTATTTATCCTAAACCCTTGAAATTAACTGCTGAACTAATGAAATGGTAATCACAGCCCTCACATTATCCATATTTAGTTTCCTCTTTGCTTTTTCCCACACCACCTCTCTGGTTCCCTTTCCTAGAGGAAGGATGTACATGAGAGCCTCTGACCCACCTGTGCCTGTCCTCCTTTACTGGCCTAGATAAATTAGCCACCATGCTGAGCAAATGTTTTCTCCCAAGGCAAGCAGATGCCATCTGTTAGCTGCTGGTAGCTAATGAGCACGGGCTGGCATTGCAGGGCACACCACCACCCAGACTGCCCCGAGTATGGAAGTGCTGTCACAGCCTCTCAAGCTGATGAACCCCATCTGAAGCATGTTTTCTCTCCCATAACTTGGCCTCATCCCACATTTTGTGTTTTTGTGTTTGTGCACAAGAACAAAGACAGAAGTATCTGAAAGAGATTTCTTTCAGAACAGTAGAAAGAAAAAGGGAACCAGTATCTGTCCATCTGTCCTCAACACCTAAAGCCTGCTGCGGTTATGCAGCAGGACTTCAGTGCTGTTACCCAAGCAAGTTTTAAACCCAGAACTCCAACAGCAGAAGGGGGCTGAGGTCCTTTGTTGAAGCACAGAAGAGTCCTGCGAGGGGAGGACACGCTGGGCGCTGGGGCCCTGGTAGCTCTGGGCGGTGGGGAAGGGGCAGCTCCAGCCAAGTGCCCATCTGCGCGGGGCTCTCCTCGCTGCTTCCCTCCTCTGCCCAAGGGGGCTGCACTATGCACGTGCAAGTGCTTGTGGAGCTCCTCAGCCACGGACATGGTAAACAGCTTTAATAACAATTATTAAAGGATCACTGGGGTGAAGGCTGTATTTTTTTGAGGTTTTAGATAATGCCAGTGCTCCCAGCTGGAGGTAAACAAGTAAAAGAACAAGGATTATACAGTCCCTCACCTGGCAGACGTGACAGTCTCCTCCTGGTTAGCAAAGTCTGGGTCAGAAATGCTTTTTTTCCAAGCTCCTTTTTATTCCTGAATCAAAGATGAACCTGCACCAAGAGCTGCAACAGCAAATCTAGACATATCCCACTTATACATAGACATGATATTTGTCTGCTCAACGCCTTGTTTCTTTATTTACTTCAGGGAACTCATCCTCATTTTAGCAATGCACACAGGGGGTGTAAGTGCATCGGACACAGGTAGACAACCTCATGGGGAGAGGGAAAGCTGAGTTCCTTGCTTACAGAGTGGGAGAAGCTCCACCAGCCCCACCGAGCCGCACCCTGGAAAGTGTGTCAGTGCTAAATCAGAAGGACCACAAGTCCTCCTACTACATTTTGGACTTTTATTCAACTCCTCTCACACCTGAAATGTCTTTGTAAAAAACTCAAAGGCATGTACCCTAGTTGACCCTGTACCGAGGCCAGTGCAGCTTCAGGCAGGGAAGGGACCAGCTGAGCCAGAAGACCCCTCCAGCAGCAGGTCCGTGGCTGCATGGCAGAGGGATGGTGCACACCAACCCTCTTCTTGTGCACCTGCAGCTCCACTGCTGAGACTGAGACCAACAGCCAGCATTACTTGCCATGTAGACCGGGGCATGGAGCCAGGCAATTGTCTCCTATGTAATACACTGAGATACTCATTCCATTCCCTGCAATCTTCTGGAGATATCAAGAGGAGCAAGTAATTGCTGCTAGACGGGGTTACGCTTGAGTCAGTTGTCTCCTCTAGATCCACCATTACATGGTGCTCCTCAGAGCCACAGGCCAACAGAAATCCTCTCTTTAAGACTGTGTCTTTTTTTCTTCGTTTTTTTGGAAGCATGGGTGAGGCCTGTTAAATGCTTTCAGTCGCTCTCCCAGTGGCTAAAATAAGCCTATACTCAGACTAACAGTGGTTTTCTTTCTCCCTGCAGGTCAGTGCATCTTACTACCCCGCTTCAGGATCGCTGGGACACTCAGCAGCCATTGTCACTCTCCCCCACCTGCAGCACCACCTATCAGCCAACATGTACGTAAGGAAACGAACACTGTGGTGTCGTGCCATGTCCTGTACCTTCACCTGAGCTGAGCCAGCCCTGCCTGAGGCTGTCGTGTGCCAGGAGATGCAGGCAGAGCAGAGCGCGGGTGCCGTGTGTCCGGATCCGAGTGCCCATCCAGGCATGAGTATCCATGGCAGTTCTGAGCAGGAGGTCGCAGAGACCTACTGGGGCAGCTGAAGATTAATTTTAGGGAGATCAGGGGATATGGAAGAATTTAGATACACTGCTGGAAAGATTTGAGACAGATTCCAAATTACTGTGCTCATCTTTTTGAATTATTATATCTCCCGCAGGTGAACTATCTTTGCACCTTACTACCTCACTTACATATTTATGTATATATAGTTTCACCCACTTATCAATGGTACATTTAAAAATTTTAAATATTAAGAAACTAATCACACCTTAAGTGAGCCTATGTATTTACTCTAAGGCAGTGAAGGTCACTGATGTTTTGAATGATCCAATCTTTTAAAAGTTTCCCAGAGTTAAAATTAGTAGGTAAGTATGTTGTGATTATTTGTTTTCCTCTGAATAGGGTTCAGCAGCCTGGCACTGTGGTAAGCTACACAATAACAACCAAATAGCAACAAGCTGTCTACATGGTAATTAGCACCTTCCCAGTATTGAGCCAGACCTTTGGGTACAGTTGTACACATGAGCAATATCTAGAAATCTGTTCTATGTTCATGGTATTTGCTATTTTCTTGCATTAGCATAGGTCATCCAAGACTGCTGCACACAAACGCAGTGATTTCTAACTATAAGAACGCTCCTGAAGCCTTAAAATAATTTTCAGAATGAGGATTGTATTTTAGCGTTTTATCAGCTGCCTGTTCTGCACAGCTCCTTTTTCAACCCTACAATATGAAACCAGTCTGTGCCTGTCCTGCCCTTGAAGACAAATCCTGTATAAAATAAGCCACTGCAGAATCAGAACACCCTTACGCTGAACTTTGTCTGGTCTGTGCAAGTAGCAGCAGCAGAAGTTATCTTAGACTTTTTTAGACAAACTGTCAGCTGATTGTTCTGAACAACAGCGAGAGAGAACAAACCATTTTAAAAGTTATGGGATAGTCTTGGACAGTCCCCTGTTTTTGTTTTTTTTTTAAATAACCACTAATTGCCACACAGCCCGTAATAGTGGGAGCAGATCACATCCCCCTCTCCACAGAAAAATGAAATTTCAAATGAATTTCTAAACCAGTTTCCTCACTAGTCCTGAGGAGATCCATCTCCCTCCTCATTCATCTGCTTCTCTCTTAACCCCCCCCCCAGTGTCAGTGACTGGGGTCCCAGCGTGTTTCTGCACGGTCGCGGCAGGACAAGAGGAGCGAGGAGGACGGGCTTCAAGCACTGGCGCTGCCTCTGCCGCCCCGTGCTGCCGTGCTCCCTCCCGCGCCTCCAGAGGATGCTCAGGGCAAGCAGTCTCAGGGCCTCTTGCTCACGGGGTGCTTCAAAGGCAGAACACATTCCTGACGCTATCGCCTGGGCAGGGCACCATGCTGCACTCTTCCAGGGTGCCTTGCCTCAGGACAGGCCCCCGTTGGTCCCTAACCAGTTATTTCAATGGAGCACCTGCTGTGTAAGGACAGCAGCCTTCTCCTCCCCGATGCTTGTCGCCCTTGGCTGGCTTGGCTGGCTCTTCTGGGACAGAAGCCTTGATGAGATCTGCTTTGTTCTTCATTCCTGCTGGCTTTTCTTTTATTCATATCCCCTTTGGCCTAAAGTTACAGGCTGTTCCTTCCCTGCACATTCTCTCCACAGTACCAGCAACACCCAAAGATTTGATGCAAGCGCTGGCTGAGGAGGCTTCAGGCAGACAGCCTCTCACCCAGACCCCGCAGCATCACCTCTTCAGCACGGCTAAAACCAGGCGCTTCGGGACGTGCTCCAGGCGCTTCACACGCAGGCAGTGGCTTCTCTGCAGGCTGCCTTCCCTCCCTTCACCCCCCCTTTGTCTCCCCAGGTGCGTGGCTCTGCACTCCTACATGGCTCATGGGCCGGACGAGCTGGAGCTGCAGAAAGGAGAAGGGGTCCGCATCTTTGGGAAGTACCACGACGGCTGGCTGCGGGGCATGTCGCTGGTCACGGGGAGAGTGGGCATCTTCCCCAGCAACTACGTCGCTCCTCTTTTCAGGTCTGATTTCTCTTATATGGAACGGAGACATGTGGAGAGGGGCGGGTCACGTGTAGGATGCTGTGTCTTCTCCTCCCCCCGGTGGAATCACCGCACGGGATTCCTGCAGCACTGATAACAGCCCGTGACTGCTCGCAGGGCTGTGATGACAGAATCATAGGGTGGTTTGGGTTGGAAGGGACCTTAAAGATCATCTAACTCCAACCCCCTGCCATGGGAGGGACACCTCCCACTGCTCTTTATTTCTCTGCACACCTGCCTGGCTGCGTGCACTATGTGGGAATCACATCTCCCCCCAACACCCAGGGGCTGGTGCAGGGAGAAGTCAGGCAGCTGATGGGTTCAGCAGCACTGCCCTGGGGTGGCACACAGCCTAAATACACCAATGGTGCGGTCAGCCTTCGTCTGCTGGTTTTAAGTCTGGGATATTGGCAGGGACATCTCTTTCTTCTCACACGGCTGATTAATGCAGGCCAGGAGCTTGGGCAGAGACCTGCAGGTGCCACCACACAGTGATGAGTTAGTCTGGGAGCCAGGCTGAGCAGCAGCTGGTCTGGTCTCAGACTCGCCTTTGTTCATTTTGGATGACACCACTCTTCTTTTTTCTGCCAGAAGGGAAACTATAAGCTGAAGGCTCTCTTAGCATCAAAATACTGTCTTTAGAGCAGGCATTTAAATGCTAGAAGCCGCTGATCTAACTAAACAAACATACATTAGAAAGAGCAATAATTAAAATATGCAATTTAGGTGAGGGAAAAAAATTGCCTGTGCCCTCAGTTCCCCTGATATTTGCTCAGGTTCGGCAAAGACATGACAAAGAGCTTAGAAATGCAGTGCTGGGTCTGAAACAGAAAGCATGGGGATGAGCCAAGAAGCCTCTTTGCAGATTACCACGTTGTTATTTAGAAAAGTAGCGCCCAGTGCCTTGCTTGTCCCCAGCCCAGAGCCAGCATTCCCTCTCCCCCATTTCCTTGTGAGGTAGACAAAACAGATCCCCTCCTTCCCTCATGAGCAACTTTGCCTTGTTCTGAGTAACTGCCATCAGAAGATCAAGGGGATCTCAGCCTCTGCCTCTTCGGAGTATCCTGATGTCAATCCAAAACTTACTTGATCTCCAAGGTGCTCTTGCCACTTTTGGTTCATCTTCCTCTCAGCTCCTCGCTCCCTGTTTATGTTCTGTTCTGCCCAATCTCCCAGTTAGAACCAGAAGTCCCAGTGCTGCTCGGGTCCCCGTGCTGCCCTCCGTGCACCCACACTGGTGGCTCACCTGCACCCCCAATATCATTTCACAGCTCACAGAGTAGCTCCGATAACACCACAGCCCCACCTCACTGATAAACAGAGCAGAACAAGCAGTGGAGAGCACAGCTCAGCCACCCCAACGAGCCTCAAATGTGCTTCAACCACTGATCTGGGCGCTATATTCCACCCTCCTGAACCACCTGTGCCATCTGTAGTGTTTTCCACCAAAACCCTGGCACAGGAGCAGTGCAGGAGCATTTAAACCCACCCAGTTCACATTTGGGGCCAGCTGCTGCTTTCCTTATGGAAAGCCTCTGAACGCCAGCTCACACCCTTCCTTCTCCCTTGCCAGCAGGAAGCCCAGCCTCTCCGACTCGAAGCTGCCTTCCCTGTACGCCTCGTGGACGCTGTCGACCTCCTCGCTCTCTTCCCAGGGGAGCATCTCGGAGAGCGGCCAGCGGCAGAGCCGGCCGCTGAAGGTGGCTGCGCTGCCCGTGCCCGTGCCCTCGCCTGGCAGGAGCGCGGCCGCGCTGGGGGGCACGGGGCAGGCGTCACTGCGGCGTGGCCGCGGCAGCACCAGGAAGAGTAAGTGCAGGGCCAGGGGTGCTGCCGGGGGGCTGGGAGGGGCCCTGAGCATTACGGGGTGCTGAGCAAAGGGCTGGCCGTCAAAGTAAGTGAAACAAGTGCCAGCAAGCTAAAGGTGAACTGTACTGAGACCATACGATCGGTCCCTAAGTGGAATCAGAGGATAGGCAGGCGAACCTTGCACATGGCGGGGGAAAGGGGAATCAGAGCAGTCTTTTCAACAAGCCTGAGCTCCCTGAAGGAGCTGGAGTGCCTAAACAGGTGGCTGCTGAGCACAGCGGACGGCCAAAAAGCTTCCACCAGCGCTGCGCAGAGCAGCTCACTCGCGGGCCCCCGGGGACAGCCGTGAGCAGCGCCCGCACGGAGCGCGGCTGGCATCAGGCACGAGGACGGGGATGCAAAGTTTGCCGCTGGTGTTGGGGCTTTCAGCACAGTCATGTCTGAGGTGGGCTGCAAAGATCCACGAGATAATTTCACAACACCAGGCAACACGGGGAGCTAGAGCGGTAGCTGAAACATCCATACAGGGATGTAGAGAAGAATAAGCCCTAATTATGCACACACAGCACTGGGCCCTAAATTACTTGCGTCCCTCTAGAGAGGGATTTTGGAGTTGTCACAGATGACTCTGAGAGCTCCAACTCCATGCTCAGAAGCAATTTAAAAAGGTTAATTTGAAATGTTATTTGAAGCAGGAATTATTAAGAAAGGAACTCAGAACAAGAGAGTAAAACTCAGCTGTGTCATTGTAGGAGTTCTAGTGAACTCATATCCCAAATACCTCACATTTCTCTTACCTCAATAAGAATACAGTACAATTAGAAGTAAGTATACAGAAGAATGATCAAGAGAATGGAATAACTTCTATTTCTGGAGCAAAATTTTTCAGCTTGGAAATATCCAGGGTGCATAAAATCATCAATAGGCTGAAGGTGAGAAAGGATACTTCACAAAAATAAGGAGCAGGGGTCACTCTGTGGTCAGCCGTGCTGCCAGCCAACGCAGCTCTGCAGCCACTGGTCCCACGTGCCCGGGCTGCAGGGGATGCCCAAGCAAATGCCCCATGAAAGCACTGCGGGCTTTCCCCAGCTGTGGTTATTCTGGTGATTCCTTTTTTAATATATTTTTTTTTGAGTTGGCAAAGAAAAACTCTTTTTGAAAGCTTATTCAGAGCTCAGTTTGTTAAACGCTTTCCAATGAGACTGGTGGGGTTTATCTTCAGAACATACATGCTGCTCTGGAATATATTTCCAAGTCTATTTGAGCAACTCTGGCATACTCCCCGATACTTCCAGGCGGAGCTGCCGGCTGGAGATAGGCAGTGTCACAGGCAGGGGTGAGGCTCATTTGCAAGAACTATTGTCAGTGGTTTTAGACTCAAAATTGGATTTATCTTAAAAGTTATTTTACTGCAAAGGACTCCTTCCCCTGTGGTGGCTCTGTTTAAAAAATCAATCTTGCAAACAGCAAGAAGCTGCAGAAGAAATAAAGTGTGTGACTTCCAGCACTGCAGCCTGGAAAGCAGGTATCAGATGGAGCAGCCAAAGTGGGAACAACAAACAGCACCAAACCATGAGCACTGTGGGGACGGCTCAGGCATAAGGGCTTGTGCTTACAGTTCTTGCTTGTTCAGAAAAAAAAAAAAAAAAAAATGGCAGAAGGTGCCCAGACCCACGGGGATGTGCTGCCTCCCCACTGCGGGTACTTCCCAATGAGGGTCTCTGCCCGGCACAGGGCTTGGGGAGGTGAGGACCAGCCTGCGAACAGGGCTGCTGATACATAACCACCGCTCACTTCTGCTCTTTGCTTTGCTGTTGTCTTCCTCTCGGGACCCACCGCATTCCTGTTAACTCACCTCCTCCCGTGGCTCTTGCTCCCCAGATGGGTCCCTGCAGAGGCCGGGGCAGCCAGGGGGCCCCGTGCAGGCTGCCGGCTCCCTGCGGCGTCCTCCCACGGCCGCGGTGCGCCCGCTGCAGTTTCAGCTCTATCAGCACATCAGCGCCCAGCCGCACAGCATCCCTCCTGGAGCTGGCGTGGCTGAGGCAGGAATGAGGCCAAACTTCTCCCACGATGCTTCACCAGTGCTTGTGGTCAGAGGAGGGGAAAGCAGAACGCCTTCTGTCTGCAGCTCAGTGATCCTGGATGCCAAAGACCCTCCAGCAAAGAGTGAGCCAGCCCCAAAGCCGCCTGCATCAGCTCCACCGTCCATCCTGGTGAAACCAGACACCTCCCGGAACAGCACCGAAAAGGTACGGCCGGGGGGACCTCACAGCCCTCTAGGGACCCACAGCTGGTGTCAGCCCAGCACTGGCCATGGCCCCAATCCCTTACGGGCTTCGCTCCCTTCTCACCAGGTTTTTTCTTGATAGAAATCGGCAGGATCCATACCTGCATTAAGTGATCAGGTAATGGTGTTGCTGACTCTGCTGTTCAAATTAAGCCCTTTGGAAAGGCCGGGTGCTGCAGGGTCTCCTTCGGAGTGAATGAATGAACATTGTACGTGATCAAATTTTGAGAGTTTCTGAGGTCTTAAATGAGGCATGAATCCCACAGAGGTCGCCAGGAGTCTGGTATCAAATGAGCAGATGCCAGACCTGGATGTCAGACCTTCCGCTGGGCCGGGCTGTGCAGCACTCCTGTGTGCCCCCAAATCTCCCTCACATCACTGGCTGAGCTGCCTGGAATGGAGATTTCTCTCCCCATTGGCAGCCAGAGCGACATTGCCTGGGTAAAAAGGCAGACACCCCGTCATTGCCCTGCTGACAGCTCTCCCCTCCCGGGGCACCCAAAGGGCAAGTCACTGCACCGACCCCGAGGGGGGCAGCCCTGGGAGCTCAGGGGGGACCACAGCGTTCCCGGCAAGCCTCCTGCTTCCCCGTGGTGACGTGTTCCCTTCTCACTGCAGCAGGTGAAGACGGTGAGGTTCCAGAACCACAGCCCCCCACCGCCCAAGCGGCACAGCCTGCAGCCCTCCCCGCGCCTGCCCCGCAGCAGGACGGAGCCGGCACCCGTGGTGGAGCCCCCGCTGCCCGAGGGGAGCCCTCCGGGCCCCGAGCTGCCAGCGCTGCCCTCGCCCCGGCTCGGCGCCAGCCCCCTGCACCCACGCAGGGCGCTGCACCCGAAGGCGGCATCGCTGGACCTCTCGGGCCAGCTGACCTTCCCCATCAGGAAGAGCTACAGCAGCGTTTCCGCGAACTGACGGTAATCCCCGCCGCGCACTGTGTCCCCCCGCAATGTGCCTCCCCATCCCACCCGGTGCCACCCCTCCTTGCCGGGGAATTTTCCCCATGGGCCATGCTGCCAGCACCCGGGCCCAGCTGAGAGCTCGGGAGCCCCACAGGGCAGCGGCTGTCCCTGCCCCAGCCAGCCGGGCATCACGGCCCCGGGCTGGGCTGCGGGACCCCCATGGGGAACTGTGCAGAGCAGCGGGGAGCTGGGCTTAGGGCAACACGAAGCCAGCACTCCTCGGCACGGCATAGGGCTGCCTGTAGGAGAGTCGGGGAAGGAGCGGGAGAGGGAAGAAAGCACACAGGTATCAGAAACGGTTAAACTTGTTTTGATCTCCTCACTGCCACAGGAAAACCCACAGAGATCAAAACAGTGGTTCATTACCTTTCTACTTCTGCAGGATAAAGAAACCATAAATCAAAATCAGTCAGCTTCTAGCTGGATGCTCGCATTCCCTTCTGAGGGGCTTTCACTCGGATTTTTTGTTAGGTCGGTTGCTTGCTTTTCTCACTGGTCTTAGCCCAGGAGCTGTAACTCAGAAAATAGTTTAAAAGGTGATTTGCTGAGGAAAGGGACAATAGAAAGGGACATGTCCTCACAACATCCACTTAGACTGTGCAGACGAGGGCACTGAATCTTGCTTCTCCTCGTCCCTTGCTTTCCTCTAGCTACCTGACAGCCGCTTCCCAGCTGGCCATGAGCTTACTCCAATTTCACCACCCACCCATTTGGATATTGCTTTTGTAAACACCCTAAATGGGATTCTTGGGTTTGAGCCTACATTAGGATGCCTGAAACATCATCCAAGGAGCAGAGAGCAGGACTCGGCGCTCCCCCAGCACAGAGCACCCCTCTGCCGGGGCAGCCCCAGCCCCAGCCCAGCCCTGCAGCCACCCCCCTGGGAGCACACGGGCAAGCGGGCAGCGCCCAGCAGGCTGCTGCACAGCAGGTTTTGGCTCTCACACCTCGCTTTCATTGCTGGTTGAGAGACCACCGGTTCCCACCTGAGCCACAACAAACAAACATTAGATCTCCTAGCAGCTACTAACAGCAGCAGCTGTGCTTCTTCTGAAACTGCTGTAAAATCACACCCTTGGTTAATCGCATACAGAACCTACAGAATTAACTCTGCTGGTGGATGGAAACTCTCTGAGGCTGTGCCTTGGAGAAGGAGGTTTTCTTCTGGAATTAAGGAAATGAAATGGATAAAAACCTCCACTAGCCCACAGACCCTGCTTTTTGCTCTTTCAGGCCTTTTCTGTTTGTGAAGCAGGAAGCTGGCTTCTCCCCAAGAAGGGATTTTCAGTAGCACAGAAATAACCAGTGGTACTGATAAGTTCTTTGCCTGCTGCTGTCTGTCACCATTTAAGGTCCTGCAGAAAAATCCTGACAAACTGAAAATGTGCACTTTTCCCAGGTATAAAAGGTGGTGCAAGTGGCAGTAAGAGGGTGAAGACAGCTCTTAGCAATGCCATTTCAGTGGGAACTGAACAACACAGAGAAAATGGCAGCTCTTCGCTGGAGTTTCCTCTCAACCCTTTAAAACTAAACCAGAAAGCCTCATACATTGTCTCTATAACCAAGAACAACTGCGCTTCTCCCAGCCACGGTCAGAAATAAACAGAATTGCATTAAGTATGTCCAGGATCGTCCCAGTCGGTAATTTATAGTTAGTGTGGAGGGGAAGGAGGGGCTGCCGGCTCACGCCTGGCTCCAACCATCGCTTGGTATGTGCTGAATAAAGGCCGGGTGGCTTGGTGTGACCTGACCCGTAACCTGCTGACAAAGCATCCAATGCATTTCGCCAGCTGACCTCCCTGAGACTCGTTCAAGATAGTGGTATGGGTGGCTGGAGCTACACGTGAGAGTTAATTATGCAGGTAGAAATGCTGCCAAAGAGGAGAAATGGGAAGGAAATGTGAAGCTCAGCTCGGTGCTGAGAAGGGACAGCACACGTAGGGAAGCAAGGGGAACAGCTGTGTTTGACTGCCCCCAGAAAGGAGCATCCTCACCTCCCGCTAGTACAGCAGAGCCCAGCCTAACACCAGGGCCCTGTCCACGCTGCTCACAGAGCGGGGCACCTGCTGGTGCCTGCTGCCCCTCCTGGGTGGGCTTCTACACCCGGCAGCAAGAGGCAGCCTCAAGCCTGCCAGGACCAGCAGAGCACGAGGTCCCTCGAGAGCCAGCAGCGAGGCAGTGCCCGGGGAGCCTGCAGCAGCTCTGATCTGAGATCCTCGCCTGTTGCCAGCAATTAGCTCTGCCCTGCGAGACCCCAGAGCCCGTTCCATCAGGACCTCAAAAGGAGCCTTCCTCGAGAGCAGGGAGCGCATCAGTGACTGCAGACACCCAGGGGCTCAGCACAACCTGCATGCAGAGAGGTGTTTGAACGCGAGCGACAAGGAGAAAACAGCACACGGGAGCTCCCTGGGGCCTCAGGCAGAGATGTACGCTGAAGTCACCTTGTAAATTTAATCTGCACGTGGGGCGGGCTCCCACAAGAGGCGGGCAACAAGGAAGAATCTGAAGTTGTTTGGGACTGCAAAAAAAGAAAAAGAGAGGGACACCTGCAGAGCTGCCTGTGGGCTCCTTCTCACGCCTCAGTCCTGCCACCAAAGCCCAGGGGGGAGGAAGCACAGCATCACCCAATTTGTCAGGTGCACTAAGCCAAGCCTCAGTAGACTCCGTGAGCATCAGGAAAATCCAAAGGTGCTCAGCATGCCTTAAGACTTAATAAGCCATAAAGTCTGAACATCTGAGCTCACAACAGCTGGATGCTGCTCATAACGTTGTCAGCTCAGAACATTGCCTTTCATGGAGCAAAGCCACCCTCTTCCACCAAGATAAACAGCAGTGAGGTTTCACAGACCCATGCACACAGGGAAGCTTGTAAAACTGCTCAGCCCATTACACGGCACTGGAGACTTAACACAAAAACACCAAAAGCACACAGATCTCCCCCAGAGCTGACCCACTGCGTTATGGCAACACGTGACAGCGTTGGGCTGATGGGGAGAGAAAAAGCTCTGGCACTTGTGCCCATGCGTGCACACACACACAGAGTCACAGGCACCAAGAGGGAAAGGAAGCACTGACAATGAAATTGGTGCCTTGGTAAAAAAAGCAGGAATCTATTTTGGGACAGATTTCAGAGTCTGTTGCACAGGGTATTTCAGTGCTTTGATGCTATGGTGATAAGTTCCCTAAATGTATCCACAATGTGCAGGAAGAAAGAACTGAAAACAGGACGCATTTTAAAGCAACAGCTCCAATAAGCATCTTACTGCCAGCACCCAGCACTCCCAGCCACACGCCTACCTCCCACTGGTTTAATCCTGCAGCCCAGTGCAAAATGGTGGGGTGCAGCATCTGGACTGGAGTATTTCACTGAGGAACACTGCAGGCAAAAGGAGGGAGGGTTCAAGAGCTTTCTCCCAAAAACCCAGCCTAAATGGGAACCCCCAGTGGGAGCTAACCTGCAGCTGTGTCACAAGCGCTGAGCAAGGCAGTGCCCCACAGGCAGTCCTCATCGACACGGGAAGGCTGCTCACACCAGGGGAAACATCCACGGGGTCTGCCAGGAGCAATTCTCTAAGTGCACCAGACCAGAAATGTCTCTTCTGGAACAATTACTCTAATCACCTCTGTTCTGTGAGCAGAACAGCCACTCAGGGAGAGCCTGGAGCACAAACAGCATTTTCTTGGTTCAGCTCTGGGCTGGGGACCAGAAGTGCACTCCATCTCTCATGAAGATCTGCTCCAAACCCCTGTCCGTCCTCTGGCTGCTCTCATTTTTTTTTTTATTTATTTTTTTATCGTTAGCAATGTAAAGGGAGCATCACATGTTGGCAGGAGGGTGGTAGCTCTGCATGGAGGCGGGTGAGCTCTTTAAGGGTGTGTGTTCATTTTCATATGTATATATTTATCTTCTCTCCTCTCTTGCCCTCTTCCAGACTCTCTTCAGCCCAGTTTCCCCAGTGAAGAGAGGTTGGACACCAGCACCGTGCCCCTGCTGCTGCATCTCCTCCAGCAGCCCGGGAAAGGCCGGACCCCACCCGTGCTGCTCCCTGCAGTGGCCCCGGCCCCGCTCACTGAACTGCCCAGGCTCAGCCCTGCCTCACCGTGACCCAGCTCAAAGGAAACAACAGCGGGAAAGGAAAAATACAACTGCAACTGTACTGCAGCATAATGCATTTCTGTAATGAAAACACATTGCTCTCTGCCTCCCCGGCTGAATGCAAAGGCACTTGGTTGCTGGGGCTCCAACCATCTGCAGCATCGCATTGTCAGGGAGCGCAGGGAAAGAGCTCTGGAAAAGCACACAGGGTAGCACATGGGGACAGAGGGACCCTTAACGAACCTCTCTCAAGTCCCTGAGTTGGGCTTATTTTCTATCTGCTCATTTCTTATGATTAGTTAATGAATTGGAGCTGAATCAGACCATTCATCAGCTCTGCTTTAATTGCCTGCCTAGCCTGGCAGAAACCTTGGAGCACTTCAGTAAGTAACCTACCCCCCTGAGCTTGAACTGCAGTCATGTTTCCTGATGAATTACGAACAAAGGCAGCAGAGGTAACAAAACAGCATTAACTAACTCCCTCCCCACACTTCACGCAGTGGACAACTCGTCTCAGGCACAGGGGTGAGGGAAGCCCCCCAGCCTCCCAGAGCTGCACCCAAAGGGCTCCCTCCCACGGCTGCCCTGGGGAAAATAACAGCGATAGGGCACCTCAGGAGGGAATTCTGCACGGCCATCTCAGGGGGAAGCTGGCAGGCTGCTCTCCTAGGAGCCTGAGAACTGTAGCCAGACTGGGGTCTATAAAACGTCCCTGGGGACCGGCACCTGCTCTGTGGTGAAGAGGATCTCGTTATTCCTTGGTGAGAGGACACGAGTCACGTAAGAGGATGCTGCATCCAAAGCAATGCAATGCCTTTATGATCACATCTTGTCATGTGCTGAAAAATTACAGAAAGGTGCTACTGGAAACAGCGTTGACTTCAAGAGGGCAAGGGCAGGCTCGAGGCTTTGCTGGCTGGAACCACGTTGGTCTGACAAACCCAAGTGCCACCAGTAGCTCAATAATTATGAAACCCTGCTGGGCTGTGATTTCTATGTCTTCCAGTTGCTGAGCCTTTGACAGTCATTCTCAAGAGTTTCTTCCTCTTTTATAAATGGAAGTCAAGGGTTTGTTTTTTCTTTCTTAGATGATCACATGATTGCAAGAACATGGGACTTTAAAAAAGGTATCGCAATACCGCTAAGTTAGTGAAAGACCACGTTGTGCAACACCAGTATTTACTTCTTGCACTCTCCCAACCACCCTGCGCTCCCTTTAGTAATGGGTCATTTCCTAAAACATTAGAAAACAAACAAACAAACATTAAGGCTGTAGCTCATTGAGACACCCAAGCCGTGATATATTCTCAGTCACCAGGTGCTCTAATGAACACTTATTTCCACGTGTTTCATTTCCTGACTTGATCTTGTTTAGTTTTTCATAAGCCACCAACCCAAAACCACAACAGTTAAAGCACCAAGCACCTCAGCTAGATTCAGAAAAAAAAAAAAAAAAAAAAAAAAAAAAAAGAAAAAGAAAAAGAAAAAAAAAATTAGCTGGAGAGAAAAGCCCAGGAGCACAAGCAGTCCGTCCCGGCAAGCCCCCTCTCGGGGGGGCTCCTTACCCCAAACAGCCCGGGGCAGAGCCCCTCACCCCAGCCCTTTTCTGTACCTAGCTCCAGGAAAGTGAAAGGGACAAATCTGACCTCAAAACATTTAGGTTGGAAACACCAGAGCAGCCCAGGAATGAGCAAGTTCCTATGCACATTTATCAGTATTTTGGAAGGTTTATTTGTTGTCAAATATTTGAGGTTCATTTGTGCCACTACATATATTCAATGTAATAATAGCTGTATAGACTTTAAGTCATGTGTCCTGTCCCGTCCCGTCCCCAAGTCTCAGTATGTCCCATTTAAAAAGTAACATTTCCAAACACTCGGCAAACCAGCGCTCAGAACCCAGCACCCCCGGTGAAGCGATGGGGACTTACAGGACGCGTTGGCAGAAGCTTCACGGGCGATCGCTCCGACTGCGCCTGCTTCAAACAGAAAGCTGTGGAGAAACCAGAGGCCTCCGCTTGGTCTGGCACACAGGGCACCGAACAGCGGTCGCACTGATGAAGACTATACACTTAATAAAAGCAGACAAAAGATCTGTTAATACCAAACTTCCAACCTGAATATATTTTAGAGACAGGAAGGATCAATGGATAGTGATTTACTGTGGTCACCTGCATAACAGACCAGTGAATTTTGTTGCCTACTTTCTGCATTGAGCCCAGGAAACATTACAGTGAAATGTTACTGCCATGTTACTATAAATAAGAAAAGAGAAATGACTATTTTTACATGTATATGTTTAGAAACAGTAAGATATATAATCGTTTCTTATTTGGTGATGGGTAGAAAAAAAAAATAGAATACATATATTTACTTTATTGTTTGGAAATACTTGTACAAATTCAGTGATGCTTAATATTTTTTCCATGATGTGAAGTTCATTTTTTAAAAAGGCTTTTTCAATTTATCGTACTATTAAGGAGAAGACAAAAGTCAATAAACAAAGATATTAATTTTCTGGTTTGTAATAATCTTCAAAATATTTATTTTGTATTTCTGTAACTGAAAAACAATGGTTTAAAAATATTTTAAGTTCTCAAAAGTTTACTTATCTAAGTTTATAAAACTGCAGTTTAGGTCTGTAACCTGTAGATTAATTAAGAAGTTAACTGAAGACAAGTGGATTACTGCACCTTGTACCTGGAAGTGTAAGCGGCAGAACCGATTTGCGGCATGAGCGCTCTATAAAACTCGCTCGCTAGCCTGGTGGAGGTCAACGGGTGGAAAATACGGGTCTTGATGACATTTTCAGAGCCAAACGTGCATTATTCCATCCTGTAGAAGCTGTTGTGCTACCATTAAAGTTTTTGCATGAAAAAGCAGGAATGGTTATTTCTGATCTCGTCTCAGTTCCGCGGTGGCAGGAGCCAGAGCTGTGCTCGCCCCCACCTCACCCGCGGGGCTCCGGGTGCCTCGGGGCCGCGGCTGCAGCTGGCACCATGGCCGGGCCGAGCGGCAGCCACCGATCTGTGCTGGTGACGTTCTTTGCCTCCCTACAAGCAAATACAACAATCACATTAAGCACTAAGCAATGCTTGACTTTAAAAAAAAAAAAAAAAAAATTTTTTTTTGACTGCTTTGAAACCTTTGGATAAGAGAGCAGCAAGTCACCTCATTCCGCTCTTGCTTCGTTAAAGGCAAGTTGCAGGAGGCACTGACACAGTGCAGGGAGGGGAGGGGAGGGGAACTCCTGCCCCGCTTTGTCCCATCTCTTGCTGTTGCGCTGTGTTACTGCCCCCTTTGCTGCGGGACTGGGTCGCTGCTGTTCCCTCTCAGAAAAGCGAGTAAATCTGCATGGTTTTCAGCTCACTTGTCCAAGCCCAAGATGACAAATTAGGTTCATACTTTCAAGCCGCGGCTGGATCGGTAAACTGCTTCGATATGACTGCCTAGCATGAAGAGCGGGTTATTGGGCATCATATCCACGCTTAACATCATGCGACGCGAAGCAGCTGAGAGAGATGGCTATAAAATACTCATACATTTTATTTTTAAAAGCAAGACATTTTGCACAGTGGGTGGTGAGGGAGAAGAAGTGGATGGATAGAGAGCATCATGACTCAGGCTCCCTTGCCGGGGACTTTTTTCAGCCCGCCGCCCCCAGCTGAAGCAGCAGCAGGGACTTGGCGCGGGGTCGCTGCGCTCCTCTCCAGTGCTCAGCCCCGAGGCGGCAGCAGGCCAGCAGCGGGCAGGCCGGGCTTCGGACAGGAGCCCCTGGGAGAGAAGGACGGCAGCTCCGTGTGAGCAGGGGCCAGCTCACCGCCTCACCCTGCACACCAAGATCAAGCAGAAGGAATTCACAGGCCAGGCCCAGACCCAGCCCAAGGATTACCCCGACGCCCATCTCAGGCCAGGCCCCGCTCCCACCCGCTGGCTGCGCTCAGCAGGGAGCTCGGGTCCGGAGGGGTCTGCAGCTGGCCAGCCGCAGATTTCACTGCGGAAAGCTCTGAGGACACCCCTGCCTCAGCCTTAATGGAGGCTCCAGCACAGCTTCAAAGGGCTCTTTGTTCCCTGCCACCCTGATTACGCAGTAATGTATATTTTACAGCACCAGCTCTGGGCTATGTAATTCTACAGCAGCTACACAGCCACATACAGCCGCGCTCTAACAAAGTACTTTAAAAACATGAGTAGTTGCTTGGAGTTGCCGTTCTATTATGAAACAAATACCGCTTTTGCCTCGGTGCAGGAGACAGGGCAATTCTTGAGATTTAATGCATTAGTTCAGCTTTAAAAATGCATCAAGGTAACAGAACAGATTTTCAGATCAAAAAGGAATTTGGCTGTAGGATCCTGCAAAAGCCGGTGCGAACAGCGTGGGGGCTGGTGGGTGGAATCCATCTTCTCCGGGACTGAGTCCCAAACGGGCTGTTCACATTTGCGTCACTCCAACGTCACCGCTTTCGGCGCCGCGCTGCGGGACACGGCTCCCACCTGCAGCGCACCCCAGGACGGGGCTCCTCGCGCCCCACCGCTGTCAGCGTGGATCCGGCCCCAGGGGCAGGCACTGGGCTCCCTGCCCCAGCAGCGCCCGGCCGTGCAGGCTGAAGGAGTGACCAAACACTGCGGTGCCAGCCGTAGCAGTGGGCATATCACAGAGTCACAGAAGGGTTTGGGTTAGAAGGGGCCATAAAGATCATTAATTCCAGCCCCCTGCCATGGACATGGACACCTCCCACCAGCCCAGGCTGCCCAGGGCCCCGTCCAGCCTGGCCTCAAGCACCTCCAGGGATGGGGCATCCACAGCGTCTCTGGGCAGTCTGCTCAGTGCCTCGCCACCCTCTGAGTGAATAATTTTCCTTGTATATCTCACGTAAATCTCCCCTCTTTTAGTTTAAAGCTGTTGCCTTTGTCCTATCACTACAATCCCTGATGAACAGTCCGTCTCCCCAGATGTCCTGCAGCCCCCTTTAGGTACTGGAAGGCTGCTGTAAGGTCTCCCTGGAGCCTTCTCCAGGCTGAACATCCCCAACTCCCTCAGCCTGTCTTCATCTTTCCCAAATGCACTGGGAAATAAACCTGCACAGCTGTGGGGCCAAAATTTTTCAAGGCTGCTAGACAAGAAAAATCTCAGCTGAAGGTCCCAGATCACCAACAGATTTATACTACAGGAACAGATTTAAGCCACAGGAAAAGGGGTTCTTTCCTAATGTGCATGTGTATTTAAAACTTTGCTTGAATTCCAACAAATTTCCTGTATTTATGGCAAACGCTACACCCCACACTGAATTTAGTCCTGACACATTTTGGGTTCCAGGCGTCATCTCTGCCTGCTGACACGGTGCTGCTAGCTGGATGAAAGAAAACCCTTTTCTAGCTGTGGCCCCAACAGTAGTGAAGAGACTTCAAAATCTGTGAAACATTGTTCCAGGAGGAACAAAAGAATTGAGCATAAACTGCACCAGCCTCAGAGCACCTGCTCAGTGCTGACTCCATTTGGATGTGTTGGTTTTCTCTCACTGTTATTGCCCGAAGTAAATTCAATAATGTTTTGCTATCACAGGCTCGCAATTCATTTAAATTGCCTTTTGTTTGCAATTCAGAAGTAAATACATCTAGCAAAGCACAACATCTTCAGCAAAACTGATGCTCTAGGACCTTTGCTATGGAATCGCATTGTTTAAATCTGGTTTAGCAAAATAATGACAGTACTTTAAACACCAGGCTGTTATAAAAATATAGCGTTTCCCGTTCTGTTAAACTCACCTGTAAGTCCCTCTTTATGAAATCCCTGCACGGTTTAAGAGATTTCTTTAAAAATACCAAAAGCAAGGAAACAACACGGCCTCAACCCTTCTGCCTAATCCGTGGTTTGAGTAGCGGCTGGAGTTGTACCTGGACATCGGCTGCGTCCTGCAGCAGCCAAAGCTCTGAAGGCAGCTGCTGGAGGTGACACGGAGCAGGGACCTGCAGATCAGGGAGGGGATTTCAAGGTTAAGCAGCCAGACCTCACAACACAATTGCACAATCAAACTGACCCAGCCAAAACCAGGAACAAAAAAGCCCATCAACCAAAAACAGCCACCAGAAGCCTGCGTTTCCTTCCCTGCTGGAGGGCCTCAAAGCTGGGGAAGGAGCAAGACAGAGACCGCTGCCAGAGGGGTGCGTGCTGAGGGGGCTCCTCTCCATACACAGGCAGCTCAAGAACCAGTCAGTGTTAATGGCGACCCCTTGGAAGCGCTGCACAAATATTAAAACAAAAAAAAAAAAACAAAAAAAAAAAAAAAAAACAAAAAAAAAAAACATTCTAAAAGAACCTCGCTGGTAGCTGCTCCCTGGCAGCCGCCCTGCTGCTCAGCAGCCGATGGCACCTCCAGCTCACTCGGTGCCTTCAGCTGCTCCCCCCTTCAGTGGAAAATAATTCACCGAAGGTCAAGCAATCCTTCTAACACAGCCAGACAGCACTGAAGAATAACTGTTACTGCTTTAAACAAAATATAGATCCGGGATACTTTGCTGGTGCCACAGAGTCAATAATTCTCTCTTCTGCCAGCAAAACCCACAGGGATTAATAAACTTCTCTGAACTGAATTCCTGAGTCAGAGGCAGCCCTGCTTAAGTCTTGTGTCAGGAACAAGATATTTTAGTGAAATATGCAACAGGGAGCTTTCATTTCTCCTCATCTATATGGTTCCTATATAGATTTTCCTACATAGATTTTTATACTATACCAGATTATTTATAACATTAGCCACAGATCAGCCTCCTGACCTTACTCCTCTTTCGAGGCCAGAAAGAAAAAGAGGTCCCAACCCCAGGGGTCATCCAGGAAGGAATAAATAGCAACAGGATCCCAGCAGCGTTCACCACGGAGCAACAACCTCACGGGGGGTGGAAACAGATGGATCCGCCTGCTGGAGGAACCTGAGCAACCCGAGGGGTGAGGGCACCGCTGCCGCCCGCCCTGCCCTGCCCCACGGACACGCCGCTGCCCGCGGCCCCAGGCGAGGGGTTGGTGCTGGGCAAGCTCTTTGTTACTTCTGGTGCTGCTCCACAAAGAGTGCTAGCACATCCTTTAGCCCTTAAACTCGTGGCAATTACCAGGCAGAATTCGAAGCTGGCTGCTTTGCACTACTCCAAGCAGTCCAGCAGCAACTCAGCCAGAGGAACGCGAGAGCACAGGCGAGCAGCGCGCTGCAGGGCCGGGGTGGCTGAAGGTCCTCAGGTACATCAGGTTCAGTGCTCGGCTGAATCGGCTGAGGACAGACATAAATCCTTCCAACAAGAAGTTAGGTGCAGCTTCAGCGCTTCTGAGGGACAGCCAAAATATATTCCTCCTTCCAAACACATACTAAACCTGAATCCTGTCAGTCAGCAAAACGCTTTACTAATATCAGGGGAAATTTAACACAGCTTCTTTTTTTTTTTTTTTTTTTTTTTTTTTTTAATGAGGCAAATTCATCAAGTGCCTGCATAACAGGCACATGGGTGGGAAAAAGAGTTCCCCGTTGCCCTGGTGCCCACGTTCGTCTCGCTATGAGCTCGCTCTGGGCAGGATGCACGCAGGAGACAACCTGAATCAAACCTGCCACCTCCTGCACATCATGAGGCGGGCAGCAGGGCACTACCACAGACAGGTACCGTACTCACTCTGCTTTGGAAAAATCCAGACATCAAAACATCTACACGCTGTTTAGCGCTTAGTTTCACATTTCCGAAGTTGCTGTGCAGCTTCAGATCCCATCCAGTCTTGGCGTCAAGGGACGTGGCCGAAGTCCCCTGCTGTCCCACTGAACTTTTGCCAAAACGTTAACTTCCTTCCGTGATGTTATTTATAGCTCGTAGCATTTCTGCGAAAAGTATCTGTACTTTCCTCTGAATAGAGGAAAACCCAAGGACAATGAAAGTAAAGGAAATACCCCACTGCATGACAGCAGAAATTTGGAAGTCGGGAAATAAAAGAAAGAGGCCTGTTCTTGTACCTGTGAAATTATATCCTTCAAAAACATACTCGGGTTTAAAAAAAAAAAAGTTCCCTCTCCAGATTATTATTTTTTTTTATTATTTTAAACTAAAATCATACCAGGAAGAATATTAGGAAAGACCAGAATTTTCTTAATAACATGGGAAATCCAACACACACACACACAAAAACTCTTTATCCTGTTACCAGCTTTTACTAGAGAAAAAAAGCACCCGAACGAGCACAGCAGTGACACCTCCTGGAAGCCAACAGACAATTGCAGAAAAAAATCCAGCTTATTAGCTCTGCCTTGCTGATTAAGAATCAATTTGTTTGGTTCACTCAAACACTGAGAATGTAAGGAACACCACCGTTGGTTAACTTCCCTGTTATGAGAGAAAAAACCAACTGCACACACACCCCCCAGGCTTCCCAACCAGCTCTGTGCAGCGTGCACGTGAGGCTGTTCTCCAGGCGGTGGCTGAAACAAGAAAGCCCGTATCGTAAGAGCAACAAAGCAACTTTTGCTCTAAACCTCTGAAGTAACTTTTCTCTGCTCGGATTATTGACAAAGCAGCAGCCAGATAAATTAATGTTTTCTTGCTGTATTCCCTGCTTCTTGGAAATGAAGGTGCTTTTGTACAAGGAAATGATCAGTTCACTTCACCTGGTAACTTTTTTTTGTAGAGTCGTGGTGACCAAAACACATGTATTTGGGAGTTGTTTGTAAGTCCCACCTTGCTATCCAGGGCAGTACAAGGATTTGTTTTACCACGTGCTGCTTTTGCTAGCAGTTAACCAAAACGGTGGCCTTCTCGCCTGGAGCTCAGAGAGCAAATCTAGCGTCTAATTCAAGTTATTTAGAAAGCCCTTGCTCATATCTTTTGTAAGAAATTTCTGTTCTCAGCCTTGGCACAAATTTGTCTCCAAGGAAGCCAAATATGCAACAATATTCAGGTCCAGGCAATGCACCCAGAGTTCCCCAGTATCAAGTTATTTCTGAATTGGTAAGTCCATGTAAAAATACCATAACGGTGGTCGGTCACTCGGGTCATTGAAAAGTAAAACACGTAAGCATACAAGCAATGTTTTTCCCTCTATTGTGGGATATTTACAGCCAAGTTCTCTCCATATGGTACTCAAAAGTGATACTGAAAATAGGCCACAGTTGAAAAGCTGAAAAGGAAAATTTATCATGTTAGCATTTGGGATTTTTTTTTTATTTTTATTTATTTTTAAAAAAAGGAAGCAAAGTCAAATGGCCAGAGGAAAATAATTTTATTAAATTTTATTATATCCACATTTAAAAGAGTAGGGACAAACTTGCATGCCTAATTAGGTTGTTTGGGGTGTGTGTTTTTTTTTTTTTTTCTTTAAGAACAAATAAGCATCTTTGTTCGTTACAAATGCTTTCAAAGTCACTCTATGAACCTTCTCACTGTCAGGAATCGAGCCATGTGCGTGCCAGTTTAATGAACTAAATAAACAATTGTGTCACCGATGTCCTTTGTGAGGCCATTCTCAGTGATGTGAACACGTTTCTCATCCAGGTTAATATGGAAGATGGCTTGCTCTAGAATAGGTGTTTTCTCCACTTCTTCTTTGCCAAGGACTGGAACACGACGGGGTCCAAGGACGGGATCATCAAACCTCATCAGTTTCACTTTAGAGAGATCTGCAAGAAAAAGACTCATTAATTGGGTTAGAGGATCTACCCACAAGCTATAGTATCAAATAAGTTAACCAAATGTCCTGGTTTCAGTTAGCACAGAATTAATTTTCTTCCTAGTAGCTGGTGGAATGCTGTGTTTTGGCTTAGAATGAGAAGAGTGCTGATAACACCCCGATGCTTTAATTGTTGCAGAGCAGTGCTTATACTAAGCCAAGGACATCTCAGCCTTTGCTCTGTCCTGCCAACGGGCAGGCTGGGGGCTGCAGTAAGAGCTGGGAGGGGACAGACCCAGGACAGGTGACCCAAACTAGCCAAAGGGGTATTCCATACCATCTGATGTCATGCTAAACAATATATAGGGGTGGCTAGCCGGGGGGAGGGGGCCGGACTGCTCGGGGTTAGGCTGGGCATCGGTCAGCGGGTGGTGAGCAATTGCATTGTGCATCACTTGTTTGTACATACTATTATTACTTTCGTATTATCACCATTGTATCATCATTATTATTATTATTATTATTATTTTCCTGTCTTATTAAACTGTCTTTATCTCAACTCACGGGCTTCACTTTCCATTTCTCTCCCCCGTCCCAGAGAGGGAGGGGGGAGGGTGAGCGAACGGCTGCGTGGTGTTTAGCTGCCAGCCGGGTTAAACCACGACACCAAAACAACACTTAAGACTTAGTACTCATAAAATATCGTCCCCAAGGAAATATATTCTCTCAAGGATACTATGCACATTAAGTTTTAAACCCACTCCAAAGATGTCATTCAGTGGTTACAGAGCACATTACTAGCAGAAACAGTATTTGTCTGTTTTATCCCCAGGTCCCAACACCATGTTCTAAGGATTATATTTCCCTTATTTGTTTCTGTGACAGCGATGAGTAACTGTGCAGTTACTGTCTTCATTTTCTGAGGAAAGAATTCAGGAATTGTGAGAAAGAGGAAGGTGAGGATTTTTGTAAATACAATTCCATTTTAGAATTCACACCAAGATAAGAGATTGCTAAGCAGACCAGGAAAATCACTGTGAAGCCTCAGATCTTTTAGTCAAGCCTTCCTCCAGTACCACCTCCTATCCCTTGTGCACCAACAGAACAGTGACACCTTCTGGAAAAGATGGAAAGCTATGAAGAGTCACTTTTTTTCCATCATTTCAAAATGTTCACTCAGCAGTAGGGTAGTAGATATGCATACACATCTACTACACACACAGCACATTTCCCCAAGTGCATATTGCTGCACATTATCGTATATTCCTCCCTCTGTGTGCACCATCAATGGGCAGTTGTCTTTGTTAGACAGATAAACGTTTATATAAACACAAGCTGTTGAAAAATAAGGAAAGAAAAGATGTCTCTGCTGTCACAAGCTGTTGGATCAAGTCCATCTTTCCTTTAATGCCCAGCTCTACAGTGATTCAGATTTGTTTGAATCTTAATTTCTGTATTCTTCAACACAAACACAGCTGCTATTCCTTTAAGAAAGCTATTTTCTTTCATTACACTGGCCAGAAACTTCATGTTTGTTTCCCACTTGGCTCCTTGAAACGTGAATCTGATCAGCATGTGATAGCTGTGCTTCTGTGTTAGTAACTTACCTTTGATTCCTCTGTCCATCTTCATTAAGCGCCTGATCACTGTCTCTCTATTATCTCCTTGCCTGATGTCAATTTTTGTAGAGAAATGGCCATTTGATGGTTGAGGGTTCACCAAAAATACAGACACACCAGGCTATAAGAGAGTCGGTAATAACAGTAAAAGCAAAAACTGTGTTTGTGATTAAAGCCTCAGGGAAACATGCAAATAAAACAAATAAACATAATCTATCAACAAATAATCTGGATGGATAACCTTCATTTAGAAACACTGACTGCCACTGGCAGAATGCAAGCACTCACAGGAATCTTTAAAATATAAGCCACAGTATGCATAATTTTTTAGGACATATTTAGGGAAATCAATGAAATTTTTACTGTTGAAAAGTATTACAGCTAGAAATATTCATATATGATACTACTGCCATAGAGTTTCACTAATTTTACACATTACTCACTAAATCTTTCAGGACTACATTGCACTGTGCTGTAGGAATAATTTCAAAAAGCTTTATTTTTATGCAACTGAATGTGGTTTTATTAGCCAATTTTAAACTAACAGAGAATCATTGAAAATATTAAAAAACACCTTAGGATTCAGCAAGCTAAGTTTCATATGGAAGTTTAAAGCACCTTTAAAAAAAAAAAGGCATAACTGCCAGAATTTCTAAATAACCATGGTAAAGTGAGATTCAGTCACACTCACACAAGACCAGTAGAATCAAGACTACTCAATTCTCTATTTCTGACCTGTGTTTTAACTAGAATACCATCTAATTATCTGAAGAGTGGTAATCGAGGCGTGTGGCTCAAAGAAACAAATATAATATGCTGATGCTCAAGTCACTCGTTTTTAACAGTCCCAGTCAGCACAATTTAAAGATTTGACCTAAAGAGCCTTGAGGCTAAGGTGCAATTACAGCCACATTTACTATTTCCCCTGCCCCCTATATACAGCTACAACCACTTCAGGAAGTGTTTCCTGTCTTGATGAGGTGTTGGGTTAAGGGCAAAAATTCCTCTGTATATCTAAATAACTTTTAAATGGCATGCTTGTGAGATTGTTTTAACTTAAGTTTTCAGATTTCCAGTATCTAAATTTCTGATTTTACCTCAGTTCGGAATACAGAAAACGGTTTTCCAGGACAGCATTCTTCTTTTATTTTATCTTCTGCTTCAGAAGCAAACTTCACTTCAATGTGATCCAGCTGTAAGAAAGGATATGTGTGCGTGTAAATAGGAGTTCAATCATTTTGGAGGGAGCAACAGGAATTATCAGACCTCCATGCACTCCAGGTCCCCCCCCAACATTCTTGGTGGTCCTCTATTCAACAAGCTGCAATTTCTCATCCCTTTAACAATAGGGGTAGAGAATGGGGGAGGATGAGACGGGCAAAACAATGACACATTCTCCAGATTTGAGCTCAGCAGAGCTGAGAGGGATGACTTCCCAAATCACGTTCTATATAGATAACTCTTTCTAATGTAGGTCAACAAACAGCATGGCTCATTTGCAGTGACAGCACACTCACATTAAACTTGCATTAAACCTGACAGCCCCATAGTAACCACAGTGTCTTCTGTAGCAAACTTGATAGACAGACAGCCAGTTCCCAGCTTATCTGGAAATACGGAGTTATTATGCCCTGGTACAGAACATGACAACTCCTGTTAAACTTTGTATGATTTGGGAGTCTAATTCTTATGCTTCTGTATATTCTCCTGCATGGAAGTTCCACCTTTTAGCAGGACAACTGCTTCTTCTACCAGTTAGTGGTTTGTTTTTTTTTTGTTTTGTTTTGTTTGTTTGTTTTTGTTTTTTCAAATTTACACGTTTTACAACAAAAGTTATTGCTCATTTTTGACTTTGCTCTGATATAGGAGCAATCCAATGAACCCACATTTATTATATTGCACAGGTGAAAAAAATGAAGTTTTGTAGTTTATTTTTTTGCAACTTCTAATTCTTGAAACAAGCTATTTCTTATAAACCTGCCTGAGCTGTTCTCTCATTCAAATATTTTGGTTATCATACAAAACTGGCATAAATGCTTCTAGACTGGCCTTTCACAATATAACAGTTTTAAAAACCCTGCCTAGAATCCACTCCTTGAAGAGGGTGAAGTAATCTGCTGCAGTTAACATGTGCCACTGTAAGAGTCTGAAGATACGAGGCTGTGATCATTCTTACTAGTGATGCCTATGAACATCTCCTTCTCATTTCTTCAGTTGAAAAATTTAAGATATTGGTTAGGTCTGAGAAAAATGGCCTGTCCAGTGACACTTTCGAAGAGACAATCCTCCAGCTATCCCAGTAAGAATCAAGCAACAAAGATGCCAATATATACTAACCTCTAGGGAATTTGTCAAATAGACAATATTCTCCATGAGCACTGCCTGTTCATCAAATTCCAGTTCCAGATCAAGAACACGTGAACCTTTCTTCTCCAGATTTTCCTGTCAGAGGAAAAAAAAAATGATTAAAACCCTCTGAATATGGCAAGTAAAATAATGCTTCAAAGTGGCAAGCAACACACATCAGTCATGAAAAGAACAGGCTTTTAAATATAAGAGCTCTCTGCTGGCACAATATGCTAGCACAGGAGCAACAATTCTCTCGTAATAGGGTTTCTTCCTTAGGGTGTTAGTGACACTGATGGGAGGAGTAAGAGCAATTATAACGCATCTTTAATACAGAATTCAAAAGGTGTTCTATATTAAGTTACTTATAATCTCTATTTAATGTGCAGGTTGAGAATTCTCCAAGTAAGTCAGCATTTCAGTGCTGTTTCACAGCAGGAAATTTAGTCTTATGACCTAGTTTAAAACAAAGAATGAGCATACAACAACTGGACATGTTCACAACAGTTGTAAAACAAGTTCTCTGCAGGGAAATAACAATCACTGTATATGTTAACATAAAGGTAACTTCATTAGTACAGAAAACCAAATCACAAGATCTGAAGTATTAATGGCAATATAAAAAATACCTTAAAAAAACTGAACTTTGTCTTTGGAATCTAACCTGTCCCTTTCTCACTTTCATATGCTGAGCCAGATGTCTCTTTAGAAGCTCTGCTCCAGACTTATCCTGGCAGTAGTTTCCTCGTCAGTTTAATGTACGAGATTCCCTAAATTAACAATGAGTTTCTCCCCTTTGTAAACACAGAAACAGCTTTGGGATTTAAGCCTTCTTTTGAAGAAATAGGAAGCAAAAGCAAAAATGCTTCTTGTACATTGGAACTGCTGAATAATCAGTTTCACAGAACAATATACTGGTCGAAGGAATTTGAGTTCAGAAGTCTCTATGTATTTATATGTAATCACTTACCAATCATCTTAGAAAGGGCAAGGATCAATTATTGGGTAAGCCTCAGCACGCCAACCCATTCCCTGCATGCAA
Source organism: Aythya fuligula (assembly GCF_009819795.1). NCBI lineage: Eukaryota > Metazoa > Chordata > Aves > Anseriformes > Anatidae > Aythya > Aythya fuligula. The sequence goes on from NC_045572.1 coordinate 19,337,158, forward strand.
CAGAATCATTAACTATTGCCAGATGAACACTATCAAAAACCAGGCGTGTTTCAGACCTAAACTTACTCATCTGAAAGTTTGTCTGATCTGTTTAAACTGTACTAGCTGATCTAATAAATACTACCTCGTTTTAAAAACTTCACTTATACAGACAGCTTCATAGCTGCTTTGTACTTTCTATTCCTCTAAAAGTCTGAGCTATCAGAAAACAGAATAATTTAGAATGACCTTAGAAGGCAAGAGAATGAGGCAAGAGATTTTAAAACTGGACACAGTATTAGAGGTTCGTCCTCATCAGTGCTGAGCAGAAGGTAAGGATCGTGTCCCACAACCTGCTGGCAACACTTTGCCCGCTGCAGCCCAGGACATCACTAATTTTGTTCTATACAAGAAGTGTCCCTCTATCACTTACCTTAATCATGGCAACAAAAGGCATAACCTTCTTCATATACTTCTTCAGCTCTGGCAAGTTGCTAAGCTCACTGGCAATTACTTTATTATCTGGCAGTTGACCTCCACTGTCCTGGATATTAATGAATATAAATTTAAAAGAACAGGCATCATTTAAAAAAATAAATACTTGCCCTTTAATATCATATATCCTTCATGTTTTCCCAAAATACCAGCAAACACTATTATCATTGATTTCCACACAATCATTTTCTCATCCTTTTAAAAAATGTTATAAGTAAGACTGTAAAATCTTGACCAAAACCACTTACCTACTGCCATTCAAGCAACTCAGTATTATTCTGTGTTTTCTTCTTTTACCTTTGACTATATATTAAGGTACCTGAATTATCTAAGATGCATTTTAAATCCACATTTAAGTCTTGCCTCAAGCAGATTTTCATGCAGTGGTTTTCCCAAATTGTTTATATTTTGCTTTCACAGTTCAGATATTTGCCAACACTCCAAGTCAGTGCATCAGACTGAACAGCAGAATTCAATACTGATACAAGAAAGGCTATACAATTCCTGAAACTTAATACTCTAAAGACAAGTTTTACTTAAAGAACATTGCTTTAACTCAATATTGCACGTTGAGAGTCATAACTCTCATCTATCAGCTACAACACTGATTGTTTAAGCTGAAAAAGATGATGGTGCATCAGCATGCCAAAAGCCATTCTCACCAGTTTGCACATCAGAAGCAGACTCTTCTGCTTTCACAGAAGCTAATTTCTTCTGCTTATGACAGATATATTGCATTTCAACATGTTTCTTGCAACATCACTGAATGGTATACACCTACTTAGAGATCACAAAATGCTTCTAAACCCACTTGCATAGTAACATTAATCTCTTAGTCAACAACATTGCCTCAGAAATACTCCTGGGGAAGAGAATATTTTAAAAGTTTATCACTTTAAAAATGAAAAATAATAAAACATGGGCCAGTTTTCACTCAAATTGTCAAAAGGAACAAGGTCATACTGTTCAATCAGTGGTGTTCCTCCAAACATCTTCATTAAGCATTGAAAACTACTAGACAGATATAAAAGCATAAAGGAAATCAAAACTGCCTCATATTTAAGTAATTAGGTAGCAAGTTACAGCTTATAAGTTTCTTTAGAGATAGAAAATAAGAGTACAAAAAAGCAGGTAAGCAGCCCAAAGAAACAAAAGCGGTCACCTGATAGTGCTTGCGCAGAACTGATAAGGTGGTGTGCTGCCAAGGCGGGTAGTTCTTTGCCACATAGATGGTACAGTGAGAAGGCTTCTGGGGAGATTCTTTAGTACTTTTCTAAGGGAACAATAGGAAAAAAAAAGTAACATCAGGAGGGAGTTCTGAGGCAATCCAAAATTACTGAGTATGAAGACTTAAGGCTGACTTAGTACACTTCACCTTTCCTTTCACAGGTGCCATGAAGCTCTTGAGACGAAGTCTGAGCTCATGAGCTGCTTCCATGAGGTACTGAGAAGAGCGAATTAGTATCTCATCCACAGGACCTGCTATTGGCCAGGAGGCTTTCATGATGGAATCAGGCTTTGAAGAAAGGAAGAAATTACTTGCAGTGAGATAAAAATACATTAGTGTCTGGTGGTTTTTCAAACCATTATAGCTTGAGTGGAAACTGGCTTACACAATTTGAATCTCAATGAGCACCCACCCATAACTCAGTTATAAAGGAACAAGCGTACAGCCAACAAGCACTAGTTTACAAGTATGTTAAAGACTACATATACAAGCACACCTGCCATATAGCCACGTAACTTCACTTACAAGTACTTATTTCTCCACTTGACCTGCCAACACAAGTTCAAAAGCTAAGTTTCATGCATAAATGTAGAAATGTTTCATTACTTGGATTAATTTTAGATCACCTCTCAGTGAGAAGATAGTCAAAGTGACTTGTATGAAAGTTACATATATCATTACAGTAACCATGAATATACAGATTAATTCAATATGCTTGCTGTGATATGGGTGATGACCCATTAAGGCAATTCATACACTGATATAGGACAGATGTTTCTTTTAGCTGCATTTGAATGACATCCTCAAGTCTGATACTGGCCTTACTGAAAATCAGCAAAAGCTTAGCTCTGAATGAAATAACAATACTGAAACATATACTACTAGTACCTTTCCCAGCAGTGACCAGATGTGTTCACATAAGTGGGGACAAATGGGAGCCAAGATCAGAGTCTGAACTTCAATAAACTGAAATACCAGCTCTCTGTGCATTCCTTCTATTGCCAGCTCACGGTATTTATCTTTTGCTGCCTGAAATAAAGCCAGTTTAACCACTGTTAATGTTAAAATAATGTTATATGTGTTAAAACAACCATTGTGAACACATTAATTGACATGGAGAAACACTTAAAAACAATTCTTTGCTCTAACGTTCCTTTAGAACGTAACAAGTTTAGAACTCAATAATGTATTATTAAAAGAATTACATTCTTAAGCATGCGAGTGTAAAGCTGTCAGTTGACCATTGTACAATAGCATGGTACTTCAAAAGAAGAAGTGTTTTTTTGAGCAGACATAACATACAAAAATATCCACAACTGTGTATCAGGTACTAACACTTTCAATAACTTGCTAAATAGTAAGTTATATTACTACTAATACTAAAAAGTAGTAAGAAAAAGGTAATGAATATGATCTATCCTTATGCATACAATACAGCCTACTTAATCACACTCCTGCAACACAAAGGAACCACATAGAGGAGTCTCTGTAATTATGTGAAGTGGCATGGTTCAGCAGACACTCTGGAGACATAGTTTATAGAGCATATCAAAAAAGCATTCTACTTCCAAACAATTCTGTTGATTATCACCTGTATTTCTTATGCAGAGTTCCTTATTCCAAAGGAGCAAAAAGGAAACACCCTTCTCAATAGCATCTTTTTTTAAACAGCTTTTTGCTCATACTATTTGCAGCATCACAGGTGCCCACCTCTGGACTTTTGCAAAATGCCACAAAAAGACCTTTATAATTTAAGACTACTGAAGTGGTCTTTTTTTCCTGATATAATTTGGATTCCAATTCAGCAGTACAATTAAGGATCAAAGACATTAGGATCAAAAGAAATCCACACAAAAGTAATAAATGGCAAGTATTAGTTTTCTACACCTGAAGAGAGATCACCTACCTGAAACTCAAAGAAGCCAGTTTTTAGTGCTTCCTTAAACATCATCTTCTCATAATTTTGATCCGTCTTCATTATGCCTGCATTCATTTCACTAGGGAGGAAAGTGAGATCATCAATATTGTCCACTTCACTTAACAGCAACACTGTAAAGCAACACAATCAATGTCAGTAGTGTGACACAATCACTATTCTGGAAGTGAGTCAAAAATGTGTTTTGCTTTATGGAATTAGTTAACTTGTAGAAAGAAAAAAAAACCTACAAAAATGATCCTAGCAAGATTAAAAAAAAGACTAAACTACATTAGCCTTTGTACAGTACCTGGCAAAGACTCTGTCATTGAAGGTGTTAGCAGGACCGCTTCTTAGACTGTCTCTGTTTGCAATCATCTCCTTTACCCACTCCACCCACGTGTAGAGACGAAGAATACCAGCATCAGCCATGGCTTCCACAAAGTTGGCATCTTCAACAGTGTCTCCAGCATCAGCCAAGGCTAAACGCATGCCTGAAGGAAACCACATTAGTTAACATGGCAGGCATGCAATTAGCTGGTAGATAGGGATGTAGGAGGCAAGGGACTCAAGCTCTATTACTAGAGATATCTCAAAAGATGCCCTTTACCCATGATGCATACACTGCCCTTCTTATAAAAAGGAAGAAGATCAGACAGACAACAAGAGCGTAGTACAGTCACTGTTCAAAAAACATGAGGATGCAAGAAAGAGCATGGCATGCATTTATGCACACACAACAGCATTTGTCTGATGTTTTGAACTCCAGCGAGAACGGGTTTTCACCCAGGCACCTTCTAGAAAGCCTCAGCATTGGAAGTATTGGATTTAAACAAGTGTTGTCTTTTCAAACAAAACCAGCTGGTAAGTGGTAGACTTATTGCAGCTAAATACTCCAATATATCCACTGCTCCTTCCGGAGCAAAACATTAATGATGCCAAAATGACTAAAATTGAAAAACAGTAACAGGTCAAAACATACTTACCGTCTGCAGAAAACTTGTCAACAGTTTGAGCTAGTGTAAGAAAGTTGCCTGTAGATTTAGACATCTGAAAGAAATAGAAAAACCTTGTTTTTCTCTAAATTCATTTTGCTGTTGGATAAGCAAGACAGACAACAAGAATTATTGTCTGAGAAAGTGTTGATTGTCTGAGAATTTTTCTCATGAATCACAGCAAAAGCAGTTTGGTAAAACTGAACTACGTTTCATAGCAAAGACGGACGAAATTTTGCAGGTATTGATCCAGTTCCTGATCTTTCTTGAGACTGAACAAATTGTTTCTACTAAGGTCTGCATACACCACAACTGCATGGAAATAGTAGCTTTCTGTCTCATTTGGGTTCCAAACTAGAATTCATGAGACTTTGAAAAATAGGACAAATGATACCAAAATTCAATCCCAAAAGTTACCTGAATTAAATTTCTGAAATCAAAATAATACTCTGTAATTGGCATTTTCAACTTATCCCACATCAATTTTTGAGGTAGAGTCTTGTTTGTGTTTTTGTTGTTGTTTTTTTGCTTGTTTGCTTTTTTTTATTATTTTTGTTTTGTTTTTGTTTCAATTAGACAGTCTCCAAGGTCAAATTCCAAGGTTCAGGCACTTTTAAATTCAATAAAGTTCAATTTCAGAACTTGTTGGAATTACAAAGTTAGTCACACAAACTTTTTCTTCTTCTTATACCTACTCCAAGCCTTAACAAAGCAAAAATGCAGTCAAAAAAAAAAAAAAGCATTCTACATTCTGAATTATCCTAAAACTTAATAAAAATCCACTGAAATCTTCCCTAAACTGATGAAGCAATACAAGAGCCAACAGGAAAAAGAGTTAAGACAGTATGGGAGGAAAGGCATGTCTTTGCCTCCAGTGAATGAAAAACTCAAGAGCACCAAAGAAGGAACTGAAGTTTTCACAATTTCTTCCTCTTAAGTTCCTAGATAGATTTTTTTTCAATCTGGCTGGCAAGTGCCTATTTTGACAGCTACATACATAGAACCTTACTATACCTTTTCAGAATTGAGAAGGAGATGTCCATTTGCTCTCACAGCTACTGGCCATTTTTCTCTGTTTGAAGACAAGATGCAAAGCATATAATTTAGTAAAAATATTCCTTTTAAAAGATAAAATAAACATTTTATGTTCCTGTTTGGGATGAATAATTTAAATGGAATCTTCAAAAAGTATCTGGAGAGGTGGCTTTAAAAAAAAAATCAAGGAGTGTCTTTGAAGATGAAAAGAAATATAATATAAGGGCTAGGGCTTACCATTGCTGACATGCAAAGCAGGGAGCATTGCACCGACAATTACACTTCACTTACCTCACCTCCCTCCCTTCAGCTATATTTAGTTTAAAAGACTGTGATTAGCATTGCTCAACAGCACTGGATAGAGCTACACGGTCTTCTGTAGGGCAAACCCACATATCTCGACCAGTGGAGGAAGCAGATTCCTTCTCCATGATCATTGTTACTGCATATGAGAAAACACCTTTTCCTACGTACAATTTTAGGCATCTTTTAACTAGTGGTTCAAGGCAGTACAAACAGTATATTCATGCTTAGGAACTACATCGTTATTTACACATCGTTATATGCACACACACACACACAGTTTCAACAGTCCATGAGAAGTAATTAAGAAAGCAATGATAATAAATTCACTTAAATCTCAGTACAAGAATATGATTCAACACCAGAAAATCCATAGAATACAGAATACATTTGACTTTTAGAAAGGTGAATGAAGGCTACAGCAAAGATTCTTTACTTTTATATGTTTTCTTTCTAATGTGGCTGTTTAACTGTGAGCTTTTCGTGCCTCCACAGATAGCCAAAACAAACGAAAAATAGTGGCAAACACCAGAGCTTCCTTCAACAGCTGCATATGAATATAGTTCTAGATGTTGCTACTGTATATTCTCCAGTTCTCAAAGACAGAAAAAGCTTTAAAGATACAGCAATGCTGGTTTAACATGTTTTTAACATGTACCCTCTAAAGAGGTAACAAGAAAAGGTACTGCTTAGTTAGAACAGGCAAATCCTTCGGCTTGATCTAGAGCTATGATTTAAACTGCCAAATTGATTGCTCCATGAAAGCATTCCAGCGTTTAGAACAGGGTTTCAACAAGCTGACTGAGAGTCGTATTATGCAGTTAAATTTCAGTTTTGTTGTAGCCAGTATTTTAGAATCTGTATGTAAAAAAAAAAAAAACTTGTATCTTAAAATCTTTAAAGAATTCTAGGGAAAAAAAAAAAAAGGAAAAACAAGGGTAAAAAGCCTTCAATTTCAATAACTTCTAGTATAGACAGTAGTAAAAACACTGCAATATAAAGAATAAGTTTTTAAGCTAATCCTGAATGTTAGGTAATCAAAAAAATTAGCAAAGCCATCAAAACTAAAAACACTCCAGCTTTATCTCCTGCACACCTTTGTTTTACATTGGTTCCAAACTTACCTTTGATCTGACCACATAGCCACATGATTATAGAGGTAGTATGAGAGATGATTTGGAACGAGATCTTTGCCAGAGACTCTGAGATCCACAGGATACCAAAATTCAAACTCCTCCTTCAGCTTGTCCAACTTTTCTTTTGGAATATCTGTTTTAGGAAATGGAGCTGCCTTGAAGAAGATGTAATCCCAAACTTCTTTGCTCATTTGATGTGCCCTGCACAGAATTACTGACATCTCAATCTGAGATTAAAAACTCCTCTTACAAGCCACAGCATTTTGAACAAAACTTCTTAAATCTGTTGATTCATTCTCACAACATACTCCACATTTGAAAAGCAAACACGAACAGAAAAAATATAGGTATTTTGTTCAAAATTGAAGGAGTCAAACATCAAATACAAAATCAGAGCTCAGATGTACCAGCTCATGCCATGCCCTGCTTAAAATGCCCTTTGATATTTCCTAATAACCATAAGGACTTCCTTAAAGAAAAAGCAATTAATAATTAAAGTATAATCTTGAACGTCCTGAAAACCCATTTATTTTACAAATGCCCTCCCCTCTAGGCACCCCTTGTGACCTTAATTCTGTAATGAAAACCTATTAGTATGTAAGTTTCTCTGCATTGCTTGCACTAGGTCATATTGTCATTCCTTCTGGTCTCTATGAAAGTAGAATAGCAGGAATACAAGAAAATTTCTGTACAATTCAAGATCACCCTCTTACATGGAAAAATGTGTCCCGCTTCCTGTGCGCCCCCCACCCCTCATTACCAACACAGAGCTGGGATACCAAATTCATTCAAAATTACTACCAAATAAGACACATTCCAACAATTACTGGAAGTAGAATCCACAAGTTAAAAGAAATTGTTTTACATAGTTTTTTATTCCTAGCTTCTTAGAATTTCACTGGAGTCTACCATATACTACCTGAAAACATTTCAAATTACATCATGTCAAATCCACATTTACCATCTTTTAACATCTACTAAGGTGCTTTGGCCCTGTATTACACAAAGAGGAAAAAAAAACATTCTGAATTCAAACTACTTTTGCACATATTAAACACAGTTCAAATGACAGACAATACCAGCAGTTCAGAATAGCCATATATGCACCAGTTTTCTGCTTTAGCAGGTGGTTACTGCTCTATGCTTTAACTTACTATTGGGTGCTGTGACTTCGTTTCTATGTTTGGTGCTAAAGATTGGTGTATCTGAATGATGAATGACATGTGCCATGAATCCCTTATTTACTGTACCCAGAGTTACAGAGTTAGTCTTAGTCAACAAAAAAAAAAAAGTATTTGCTAATACTAAAAAGAAAGATGTTATCTACTCATGTAATAGCACAAAGCAATTTTAAGTACTTAATTACATACATCAAATCTATAATTCAGTGCTAAGGATGGTCACTCCAAAGTTTGTTCCCGGACACTACTAGGATGTAGGTAACCTCTCTGTAATTAGAGAGGTTTGAACACAGGAGAGGTTCTGCTCTCAAGGACATTCCTTCCCACTCTCCAGCCACAGTACTACTTCCCTTTTTCCTTTGTATTTCTCTATAGCATTGCTACAACTTATCTAACAAGTAAGTTAAGTTTTGACAGTAATGCTTTTTAAACACAAAAGCAAATCAGCCTGCTTGACAAGTCTTTGTCAAGAACAATTCAGAAGAGGACACAAAATTAAACAAGCAAATTCAGTGCTTCACTCTCCTTACCTAATGCCTAGAGGAGATTCTCCCTGGCCGCTCAGGTTCCCTCCTTGTAACAGATGAGCAACTGTGTAATAGGCCATGTAGATAGTTGAGTCAGAGAGAGACTCTATCAGCCACTGCTCATCCCAAGGCAAACGGGTACCTGGAAAAGATGGAAGCCTGGTACCAGACACAGCCAGCATCATCCCTACTTGCAGGTCTAACAAGCAAGACATTCAAGCATACATAAGCAGTTCATGACTTTTAGTGGAATCTCTCTCCTTCTGCAAGTACTCATGCTTACACATTTAAAAATCCTTTAAAAGAAACCCGTGCATTCGAAAGTTTCATTCAATAGAAAATACTTGCCATTTTTGTAGCCAGCATCTTAACTAACCAATAAACAAATGTTAATTCATGATTATTTGTTGCAGGTTATAATGCAGTTATAACAGCTGTCCCACGTCAAGCTGCACCTGCTTACACACCTTGCAGGCTACACATGCCAAAGGCTAGTCATCATTTGAGGAGAACACCCAAGAAATGGAATTAGTCCCTTCTGCTAAGATCCCTTCCAAATCAACTGCCCAGTCAAAAAACAAGATGCCAGAGAGATTATCCATAGCCCCACAAGTTTACGAGTTAACGGGTGCCTTCTCTGGGATATGGTGTCAAGATTTAAATTGGATAAGCATAGAACAGATTTAACTGTCCCATTTTGGATCCGAGGTATGCTTCAGCCTTCCAAATGAAGTAATGAGTACCATGCTCATGAAGCAATGAGTGAGCAAATAAGTTTATTGCTTACCTAACCCATACGTCCTTGAGCATGCATGCTCTTGTAGCCATCCTAAAGTAGCTTCAAAATTTCTTCTAGTCTCTTCACAAAACCTGTAAGCAATAAGCTATTACTAATCACTCCTCTCAGTATTCTTAGACCACCACCACCACCACATGATCACTCCTCTTTACATCTGCTTTGATAACTTACGTCTCTAGATGTTTCAAGCACTCTGACGTCTGTTTCTTCCAGCCCACTTCACCATAATCTAAATACCTACAGCCATGAAAAGTTTATCATAACAAAGCAATCAGCAAGTTGGAAATAACTTGACAGTAATGCTTTAACTACAGATTTACTTTGCTTACCACTGGTCACAAAGGGCCACAACACATTCATCAGCAGACCTTGATATAACTTGTTTCTCAGGTTCCATAAAAATCATGGCTTCATCCTATGGGAAGAGATCATTATGCACCTAAAAGGGCAATACAGCCAAGATAAAGGGCAATAAAGCTAATTTATCAGAGCCTTGAAAATCCTCACATCTAAAAACCACCATCTTTATTCTAATTTGTTTTACAACATTTATTGCATGGTCTTCATAACTGCACTGGCTGTCTACCTCAGTATTTGCTTCAGCAAAATAAGGATAACATTTGACTATGTACCTCCTAGATGTGTCAGTTCATGTAATTCTGTGAAGAACGTCTCCATTCATTACGAAAAGGAGGACAGAAGCAAAGAAAACTTACTCATTAGTTATGCCCCTAGCAGTTGAAAATATTCTTGGGAAAAAGTTATTCACAACAGAATCTAAAAAATATAACAAATCACAGCTACCATTAAAAAAAAAAAAAAAAAAAAAAAAAAGAGGTTGGGAAGGCAAATAAAAATGGAATGGTGAGCTTTAATTCTTCCTTCAGACCATACATTCTGATACAGGATGAAACAGGATAAAGTGTTATGTTATAAGCTGAACATACAGTTCCGCAATGACAAGCTAATAGTGACAAAGTAACAGATTACTCTCTCACTTCCAGTCCTCACTAGGAAAAATCTTACCAGAGAAATGACAATCATTGTTCATTTACTCTTTCTCCTCTGCTTGACGTTCCCCACCCAGACATGGGGTGTCTGCATGTAATGACTACCCTTTACTTCTACTTGAAAGAGCCTTTAAGTTCAGATCCTATACTTTCAGTATCTTCACAGCTATATCAAAGATGAAAATCAGACCAAAATATTTCCTAGACAAGGTGATGGGATGAAGCAGGGAATAAGATATCTCTACTTAAGCTATTCATCCCACTTAACAGAAGAACACAAGCGATTTGAGCAGTACAATATACTCTGTAGCTACCCATAAGCACCACTGAGAGGACTGCAGAACAAAAGAGAGGTTTCTTCAGAGACTGTTACTGTGAAAAAAGACAAAATGGATGATTTAGGAGAAGTTGCGTGCATTCTATGACATACATTATCCACCATCATCTTCTGAATAAGTTTCTTGACATCTTGAACTTTTTGTCCTTTGTATCCATCCACCAACATTACCTGTAAAAGAGGAGTCAAGAGAGTTGATTGTTTTTAAATTAAGAAGAAATAGGTGCAGTAGGTCTTTGGATCTAAGAAATAGTGATTACTGGATTTTTGATGGGCACAAATAGGAATCAAGCTTCCAGGTTGTTTGTTGGTTTGTTTTATTTAATAGACAATCTTCTTTACCTAAACCAAAGCTGTATACATGCATATAGCCAACCCCACATAGCTAGTAGGAACAGCAAATTCTTTCCAGTTTACAAAAAAACAGCTGAGGATTACATCACAGTAACCCACTACACAAGTAGATAAAAAAAAAAAAAAAAATGTATTGCCATCTTTCCCTATCAGTTTCCAAATCAATACTTTAACCAAATTGATCAGTTCTTTAACGTGACCACTTGCTAAGAAACCAAATTATGAGCCTCGGTTTGTATTCATACATTTCTCTGTTCTTTCTTCATTTCTACACAACTCCTCCAACTGTAGAATGCAACTGCTGAAAAATTCTTAATGTAAAATGGACTCTTGAAAAAAAAAAATTCCCTCTTTCCTGCTGTTTTTTTTTTTTTTTATTATTATTATTATTATTATTATTTATTTACCTTGCCCCATGATTTTTTTTCTCCCAGTCAAACAAAGCCAAATCTTTTATTACTTACTCCTTCATAAAATGCTTTCAGGTATACTCTCTGCTTGGCCTCAGCAAGTTTCTCTCTGTCGTTCTGGCTCTGAATTTTGAGCTCATCACAGACTGATGAAGCACAAAGGTTGCCATATCCTGGCATTTCGATGATGGGCACCTGAGAATTAACAAAACAGTGTCACATATTGACTTCAAGTTATCTCAATGTAATATCTACACAAGGATTCGTCTTCTAGATTTGACATACTTCACAAGAAGTGATGCACTGAACGAGAGACAATATTTTGCTTGATTTGCAGGCCTTAGGCTAACATGAGTTTGAACCAGAGATCAAGAAGGGAAACAAGAGGTGGTTATTACTTGCACAGTGTTTGTGCTGAATGATATCTTGGCAAAAAGCAGTATTAAACGGCCCTAATAACAACAGAAGCAGCTGCTAAGACAAGGGCCAACTTCTACCACATTGCGCTACTCTGTGTGTAAATTTGCAGCATCTATTAGTAATCAAATTACACGGGCGTATCGGTGCACTTCCACTGATCAGCTCAAGAACTCTTGGTAGTCCCTGCTGGGACTTCTGATCTGCTCTCCCACCAACAATAACCCACTTTTATCTCCTCACATCATGCCAGTACCAAGTTGTACCAGCACTGAAGCTAGCCTGTGGAAGCAAGGGTAATACGGAATGCTGGGGGAGCTTTACCCATCACCTGTTTTCCAATGCAAACTGATTCAGCCATGAGTCTGTGTTAATAGGAAGGGACTTCAGCCCTTTGCACAGAACAGATGCAGCCTTGAAGACAAGATAGTTATTTTAAGTTTTAACCAACCAATAGGTTATCAATATAATGATGCACTTTCTCCAAAACAGTAATTTCCACAAGAATTGGTACTTTTATTTAACTCTGGTATAGCACAGAATAATAAATCTTGACTATAAACCCTAACAGACCAAATATTACTACTGTAACAAAACATGAAAACATTGAATTTTCAATCTCTTTCATCTGAAAAGTAGAAGTTCGGGAGAAATCAGATAGAAATTCTGAGAGAGGCAGGCAGTTCTGGCACATTTCTCATCAGTGAATACAAAGCCATGTGCTCTGCAGATGCACACAGCTGGGTGTACTCACCGGTTCAAACGGCAGGACCATTTCATCTTTAATGCCATACTTCATTCTGAAAGCCTTTGAAAATCAGAAAAAAACACAACATGAATAGAAGTAAACTTTTCTATCTTTGAAGGTTTTTACTGTCTTTCATGGACACAATATTTTATTATCAAACAGACAAAAATACTTCTCTTCATGCTCACCATTTCTCGCACCTGACATTAATTCCGGTCTCATTTTCACGTGATTTTCTATCAGAATGTATACATTTCTAAGATGGAAAAAGCCACACTAGAGCTGTGTAGAATGGAACTTCAACAGCCAGTGGACAACTGTTTAGACAGTGATGTCCTTCTGAAGCTGTGATAGCAACAGCTACTCTAAGAACCTGAAATGCATTTGAAATTTGGAATTCATACAGAGTGCTCATCTCTGGAAGTTATTTTCACAACAGGAATTCATTTCCATTTCACTGCCACTTTTCTCTGTATGTTAAGATACAGAAGTGACATTCTCATCAAAAACCCTCCTTGAAGACCGAGAATAAAAACTTTGCTGACCTCAGCTGGTTTTATTTTTATTGTTTAACTACTTCGATTTGAAGTTAGAGATGGCAGAACAACCACCAAAGGGAGTTTCATTTTACCCACTGGATATCCACTTCTGTTGCTCCACACTCTGGAAAGGAAATAGAAAGAAAAGTGATTCAGGTATGAGACTGACCTGTTTTTTTTTCAAATCTCTCAGGGCTGCAAGATCATCTGGAGAATCAGAAGGGACACTTGTTACCACTCCAGTTCCTTGACAAAGAAAAAGATAAAACAGATTTAAAAAATTAGTCAACATACTGACAACGTGATGTACGGTGTGCAAACAGGCTTAGGCACGAAGCTGTTGCAACGTTACCTTTATCTTCCTTGATTGTGAGCATGGGAAGGGTATATATAACTTTGTAGGTGGTGAGAGGTGCAGAAAGTGCAGCACCAAGAATCTCCTACATGGGGCAAAAGAATATAATTACTATAAAGAGCACTTTTTCAGTCTAGCTGAGTAAGCTCTGCTTACTGATAGTATGTTAAACTTGCTGGCATTCCTCACATATTATAAACAAATTAACTACATGTATTGTTAGACAAGGAGAAGTACAAAGAAAAGCATCCGTGTACCATTTGAGATAATACACGGACTATTTACTAGTCAAAAAATCAACTAGCAGATAATATACACAAAATAATATAGAGCAAAGCAAAATTACTGAAATAGAAAGTCTAGAGCTGGAAAAAAGATAAGAAGCAGGAAAACAGTTTGTGTCCAAACGTTTTGATCACATCAGCATCAAGACACTATTGAGAGGGTAGGCAGCCACTGCAACAGGCTTCCTAGAGAGGTGGACATGGACAGGCACGAGGCATCAGCCAAGAGGTATTTGGATAGTGCTTTTAATGATATGCTTTAACTTTGGGTAAGCCCCAAAGTAGTCTGACAGTTGGACTCAATGACCTTTGTAGGTCCCTTCCAACTGAATCTATTCTATACTATGTTTTATAAGAATTAGCTAACCACTTTTGAAAGCTAGATTAAACTAAAGGCAGTAAAAGCATATAGTCAAGACTCATGCACTGACAAGAGGTAGTCCAGGTGCTGCAGTTGTCTTCTCCCTCTCTAATTTGCTTGGATTCATATCATCTCTACTAATGAAGAAAAAAAAGTGTGCTTTCTACTTAACGCAAAGCAGGATCAAGAAGGATGGAAAGATTTTAGTCAACAAAGATCAAATGAGGTAAACAGCATGAAGGTACTCTGGATTAGGATGAACAAATGCCTCTAACCACGCTTTTACTACCCTTTAATTTCTGTTCTCCATAAATACCAAAAATTAACATTCAACTACAAAACTAAGAAAGCTGTATTCACAAAGATGGAAGCTTCAGCACTGGTCTTTTTCACATAATACCTTACAGCTGTTACTTTTCTTCTTTTTCTACTCCTAGCACAGGGAAGTCATCACTCTTTGCAGCACACACAAAAACGCTACTTAAATCATTCATTTATCAGTACTGCTAAAGGCAACAGTAATGCATTTGTCAATGAGACAGTGCATCTGGTTAATCTCCCAAATGTAGTAGTAGCTGCCAAAGAAGCTCTTTTGCATTTTTAATTTTTGTTTTCAAGTTACTTGACACTCAGATTTTCTTTTGTAGTTCCTCTATTTTCTTTATAAGCAGAATTCTACAACCACCTTTCTAAGTACAAGCTTCACAGGAGTAGATAAACCTGGCCCACAAGCTGCAAGATGCTTACTTCTCCCATCAGTTCCTTGACAACAGGTACGACTCCATTGTCTTTTGTAAAGCCCTGGTAGGACATGTTCCTGGCAGCTCTTTGTGTACAGATAAAAATATCCCCATTCGCAGTTTCAAAGCCGATGTACTTCATATCTGGGCGAACCCAGCAGTTAGTCTGTCCAAACATGGTCTCTGGTCTGAGCGTAGCAGCCACCAAGAAGATATTTTTTCCTCTTAGGCCACTGGGGGGGGGAAAAAGTATTTTATAAGTCACCAAAATAAAAACATTCAGGGTAATATAAAACATGCTCTTAAGCTAATATGAACTGTAAGTAACACTTCCTAAGGGATGAAAGTGGCTCATTAGCTTCTTTGTGGGGCTTTTAATTTAACTTTGTTTTTGAACTCCCAATTTGTGTTCCACACAGATTAGTGAATATGGCAGCTCAAAACAGAGACCAAGTCATTGCATGACAGAAATAACACTACAAAATTAAATTCTGCATTAGGTAGAACAGACTAATTTAATGGTTACTTCTGGCCATAAGATGGAAGTTATTTGCCATTATGAATTCAAGACCTACCTTAATTTTGCTGGGTAAGGTTCTAACACCTTCATTTTTATTAGAGTATATTCTTGAGGTCCGACACCCTACAGTTCACATAAACAATGCACCAATCAATATATGAAGTTGACTCAAGCAATAAAGAAAATAAATTCTATTCTGTAGTCACCTAACACAAACGCTGTTGAAAGCACCAGTTGTTTCTTCAAATAAAATCATATTTCTATTGATAGAAATGGCTGCTTAATAAAATGCAGTCTGAAAAGAGAGGTTCTATTTTATTCCTCCGTCTGAAAATTTATTCATGACAGCAGCTATTTCAGCAACATAACAAAAGCTTTTTGTTTTGTTTCAACAAATAGATAATGATATGCTGTAGTGATGTTGGTGGCACAAATTGCCAGATAATCACAGGAAATAGCTACAGTGGAAAATACTATCCACAGTTCAGGATAAGTATTCTCAAAAGTGGAGTTCATTCAATTTTCACAGGTACTGACAACTGAGAACAGATAGTACAGTATGTACAAAATACATTTGACCAAGATACATTTTTTCCATTCAGTATTTAAGAACCATAAGCAACGCATAAAAATGTCAACTAAAAATATTACCTCTCCTGTTTGCCTGTCATGATCCATGCAAGGCTGTCCATCTTTTGGAGAATAAATTGTGTACCTAAAAAAAAGGTGTATGTTCACTTAGTAGTAAGTACTATAATCTATAGATGAAGAGAAGGAAAAAAAGCTTCGTATCAAAAGGGAGATTCCCTAAATATTTCCTAATTTTTAGGGATTTTCCTAAAAGGAAATTCCCTAAATGGTTATTTTCAAATTTTGCCTCTGTTTCCACTGCTGTCAGTAAGTTTTTGCCAGAGCTTTCAGTATTGACCTTATTTTGAGTCGGCATCTGTTGTCAAACTAAAACACAGGGACGCTATTTCACAAAGGCGGCTAGCACAATAAAGACACTACGTTACAATGTTTATAGGGCATTTGAAATAAAAGGATTTTAGTTTAATTCGAGTCATAGGCAAGTTCTAGAAACATTTCACAGGGCTCCATGTTTTATAAAGCTGAGTTCATCCAAACTCACAAACTCATGGCAGACTTACCGTTTCCCAAACTTAATCTTATTTCTTTCTCTTAGGGTAAGGAATTGCCAACGTACAAAGGAATCATAATAAGGGTTAACATCTGTGGTAATGAAAGAACGCCTCCAATCCACCTGGAAATGTGTAAGAGTTTTTAGTAAGTAAATAAAGAAATTGAAGGAAATTTGAATTACAGTAAAACCATAACTTTAAAACTAAAAAAGACACTTTTCTCCAAAAACATATTGCAAGTACATATCATACTAAGGGAGCAACGTGCATGTGTTTGGTCTTTCAGAGCTGATGTGTTAAAGACAAAAGCATATCCACAAATGTAGTAACAAGTCAAGTATGGCTGCTTGCATAATTGAATTTTAGGTTTCATACAGTTACCTTCAATCCCATGCTTTTCAGATCCTGGACAGCAAGGGGAGGGAAATAATCCAGCCAATGCTCAGCTTCAGAAAAACCAATTACTTCTTCATCAGATAGACCCAAAGACTTCATAATTCCCCACTGGTATTTGGAAGACCCAGTCTTGGCAGCAGCCTTACTCTAACAGGAGAATTGTGATTAGAAAAATAAAAAAAAAAAAAATGCATGTTCTCACATTGACAATACCTTCATATGCTCTAGTGCATTTTCCCCTCCACTTACATTGTGGTTTCTATTTCCAGATATAGAAGTTAATGTGAATATTCTAGTTGCCTTTCACAAGCAGTGAAGACAACTACAGTTTGATCTACAGTATTTCGTTTCCTATCTCAAGTTCAAGTATACACAATTTTGTACCCTTCCCTTCTTTTCAACTGATACATGCTTCGATATCAGGATACATCTGCAGAAAACGTGTGCCAGGAGACACTGGCAAGAAATGACCAGTTAATTGATGTGCTGGTCAAACAAATGTGTATTTTTACCATGAAAAGGTGGAGCGGTCCTATACCAAATCCTTGTAATAAAAGCCTTTTCTGCTGGTACTTTGCTCATACTACTTTTTCCAGCTATTGTCCTTTGTCTATCTTATGTTTCTACCCAACTGGAACTATCTGCAAGAGCAATCAAGATCCTACCTACTGTTGATGCATAACAGGCAGAATCCTCAATCTAATACTTATACTGCAACAATCTCTTTGGAATAAATAGTACAGATTAGAACACCTCTACAGTTTTCCTGGACTTGATTCTTTCCTTGCCTTGTGATACTCACAAAATCATGCATCTCTTAAAAAATCGGATAAATCACAGTATTTTGAATGATTTTCCTGAAGGCATTTAAAATAGAGTACTCAGAATAGCACATCTAACCCCTACCACTAAGAAAGCAGGGTTATTTCATAGTTTGTGAATGCTCTGTGCAGCAAAAGATTCAGATATTATATTACTCCAGATGATCTGATTTCTCTTAGGAGGCTATCAAACAGTGCACCAGCTTATCATTAAGTTTTCATGTATTAAAGTGGTATCTCTGGAACCATGCAGTAAATGCATTTTTTTCGAGTCAACCTTAAAAGGACCAAGTTATCTTGAAAACAAAATCAAAATATTTTTTATCACAGGCTTCTCTGAAGTGCGTGTAGGAGGAACACCAAACTACAATGAGTACTTTGAAGCTTTGTGAGCACAGCTGCCAATCCTGAGTCCTTGTTTAATCAACTTTACCTTTTTCCCTTTTGCTTTGTCTTTGATGATAATCTCTTCTTCTTTTTTACCAGAGTTATCTTCTTCCTCTTCCTCCTCATCAGGAAATTCAGGGGGGCAGCCATATAATTCCATTTCTCTTTTTAGCTTATCTGCACAAGCCTAAATAGAGTTATTGGTAGACTATCAGTACTTTTCCATAGCTATGATTGAAGCAACTGACAAGGATCAGTTTCTACTGATAACACTCTGTTCTACTACAACACTTCAACTTTTACTGGACGTTACGTGACCTTCTGGGACACCTTGCAACTTAAAGAAAGCCTGCCAGGGCAGGATGATGCTTACAGTGAGGATTTACTTGCAAATGAAAAAAAACTACTTGGACTTAATTTTGAAGCATTTTATTTTCTAGAACGTCACACTGAATAGCTCAAGCACAAAACACATCTTAACTACAAATTCAGGTTCCAAATCACACTGTCTTAATAATTTTTTGAATAAATTACCATAATGTTCCAGACAGACAGCAGTCAATGCTCCAAACACCTTTACACATGGAAAGCATGAGCAAAAACCCTCAGTAACTCTTACCTTGATAGGCATCCCCGTGCAGTGTAGGCCAAACGGGAACAAACAACTCTTTCCCTTTAGCCGCTGATACCCAGTTGCAAACTATAAGAAGTGGAAAAACAAAACAAATGAAATAAGAATGGTAGAGGGCTAAATCAACACCCTTCCCAAAACGTAAACGTAATTCCTTTTCCACATGAAGCTACTAAGAGAAACAAATGCAGCCAACAGCATCTAAGAAGCCAATTGTAGGAAAAGGTAAAAACACATTTTGTGACCAGGTCTGCCACTGACTGGCTGCCTGAGTACAAAGCCTTCTAATTTTCAGGGGACTGTTTTTGACTAGTGAAGAATGCAAAGAAGAAATGAATTTTGTGGAATCCTATCCATTAGTATCTAAAACCTGTTAACATACAGGTAACAGAGCACAGTATTCACAAACAAAAAAGACAATAAAGTTCTTTGTGAAGTTTGTACTAATTAGCAGCTAAACAAACAATAGGAAGCAGCACCTCCTAAAAATACCTGCAAATGTGAAGGAAGAACCAGAGGAAACACCTGTATTCTAGTTTCCCAGAATAAATTGGAAAAAAAAAAAAAAGTGATACGTAGTCTTTCTTTTCAACCACCAATATTGCCTCCAGAAATATGAAAAAAGGAAAGTTTGAATACATCATGATTGAATCTACGAAGTAATTAGCAAGGCATTCCATTAGCTTGACATTTAACTATAAAATTAGCAGTAACTACAAAAGTAGCATTAGCTCCTTTAAAAGTAGCCTTTAAAAGTATTAGCGATGGAAAACTTTACCTCACATTTGGATAAAGAAAACGTGTGTCCCAGGTGAAGTCGTCCATTCATGTAGGGGTAAGGAAAAGTAACAAAGTACTTTCCTTTGCTGAAAAGAAAATCAAAGAATTGAAACGTACAAACATAGAAACATCCTTCAAAAGTGAGCACCAGGAAAAGCATAAATAATACAGTTAACATCTAGGTATGTTCCCATATTATCAGCTCACAGCAACATTAAATACTTCTTTTTCTTGCAATATCATGAGGGAACTCGCACAAAACTAAAACTTGGCAGCTGCTCAGGCACTAGAGCAGACAGCGTCTGTCTCGGGGAAAGAGCGAAGAGACCACACCAGCGCTACACATAGCAGAGACCAGACCGGTGCTACTGGTATTTTAGAAGAAGCAATTGCAGAAAGCTAAGAGCAATAATGAAACCAATCAAGCGGGAGGAAATTAAACACCAAAAGAAGCACCTTCTATAACAGGCAGATAGCAGCTCGGGAATATTCCACCACAAGACCAGATGGCCGTTATCAAAGGAAAGCGTTACGTTAACTGAAACCAGCACAGATTAAAAGTAGAATGCTCTATTAAAAAAAATAATAATAATAATAAGAAAAACACAGTGAAATTCATAGTAGCTCAAATGAATTTGAAGTGACAAACACCAACAAGGATTGGAAAATGCCTAGGTAACTCAGTACAGATTCACACGCAGATAACACCAACAAAAGGAATTTTGTTTTAACAAAATGAAAGAACATAAGTAATCCTATCAAGGGCATTATGAAATGGAAACTGCAAAAAACAAGAAGAGGCTGAGGCACAGCACCTCTAGAAACACACGGAAGTTACATTCGCAGAGGAAGCTTTAAGCAAGGAAGCAGAAATGCAACGAAATGCAGTGATTGGAACTGAGGTCAGGTAACTGAAATAAAACAAAAATATCATCAGCTGTTAAAGCACCCAAAGAAGAGCTGTGGTGGAACACCATCCCTTTAAGGAAGGGGCTTCTTTTTTCCCAGGGAATCCCCTTAAGCATAAGCAGAGATTATATCAAAGAATTCATTAAGCCTGAATTTTGGAAGCAATCAACCACACAATAAGTCATCTCTCCTGGCTCGTTTTCTCTGAATAACTGCGCTATGTAATATTGATGCGGACGTTTCTGCTAGCACTTCCTAGGACTGAATATTGCACGAATGGCACCAAATCTCTTACAGCAGTTCTATCACACTACCACGGAGCTTCAAGAGCTCAGCTTAACAAAAAGCATCACAGGTAAAGCTTTTTCCTGCACAGCATCAGGTCCCACTGTGACTACATGAGCAACAACTGCGGAAACGTACATGGCAGCGCCTCTCTCTCTTCTAGGGTAGCTTGCAGTAGTATCAGCTCTTTTCTGAAAACAGAAGTTTCTGACAAAGCACTGAAGTAAAAGCACACTGTTTTACCTGGAGTATAACAAAATCAAGTCAGCAAAGCAACTTTTCTTGATTTATAGGGTGGGCATATGTAGTCGCAGTGAACACTGAAGTTTCACAGTTGCTCAATATTGCAAAATGCCCTACCGTGTTCATTTCTGTCAGAAACTCAGTATCAATTACAACCCTACATTTCAGACTGCATTTCTCTTAAACCAAAAAAAGACTCTACAATGCCAACAACAAGTGTACCCAGACAACCACTTTTCTTATGCCTCCTAGATTTAGGATTCAACTCCTCTGACCCATTTAGGGGCAGACGTGTCAGTCACAATTTGCGCAGTCCCGAGACCAACAGTGCTGAAGCCGCAGCTCGCAACAAGAGCAGGCCCAGCCGAAGCTCTGTGAGCAACGAACAAGTCACACAGCATCAATACAGTTCATACATAAAACAGATCACAGCACCTCATCTGCGTAATGATCACACCCCCGGCCTTTGTCCGTTTATACACAGAGCAGAACAGGTTGACCTACGCCGGGACCCGAGGTATTTGTTACAGGATTTTCTGTTCTCAGCGGAGCAGAGCGGGTCCACGCTGCAGATAAAGGAGAGCTCCTTCCTGCCTGGGGGCTGCCAGGCCCTGCCACTCCTCTACCATACTGAGAGAGGCTCCTATGTGTCAGGAAGCGAACACCTCAAACGGGAACCTTGTGTGTCAGGTCCCGGATGGTGCTGAACACACCAAGGGACGAGAGGGGCTGCTGGAACTCCACCAACAGGCGCCCGGCACCGCTTCACGGCCCCCGACAGGGGAACGCTCACCCAGGGACAACCTCCGGGCGGCCGAGGCGCGCTGCCCGCTCACAGGAAGCCGCTGCTTCCCTGCCCGGCTACTGAGGGAAGATTTCCCTGGGGACAGAGCTCCGGGCACACGCAGCCCGCAGCGCCCGTACCTGCCGTGGCTCCGCGCGTCCGGAGCATCGGTCTCGAAGAGCCGCTCGGCCTCCCAGCGCCGCTGGACCTCCCGCTCGATCTTCTTCAGGAAATCAACCTTGGCCGTGCCCTTGCGCTCCTGCGAAGCGGAGAACAGGGGCTGAAGGGGCTGCCGCTGCCTGCACGGACCCCACAGCGCGTTCGCGAGCACCTGCCCGGCCCCGGCAACGCCCCGGCAACCCCCCGGTAACCACCCCACCCCTCCCCCCCACCGCGAGCAGCCCGGCCCCGGCAGGGCCCGCACGGCCGCGGGGCTGCCCCGGCCCCGCTGCCCCGAGCCGGCCCCGCGCCCGTCGCGCTCACCGCCATGGCGCCGGAAGGAGGAGGGGACGGGGGGGGGGGGCAGCGTCGCCCCGTGACGCGACGGGGCCGTACCAAGTGTGATGGGGCCGGGGGGGGTGCAGCCTCCCCGCCCCTTCCGGCCGCGCGGCGGCGGGGCGCTGCGCCTTTAAGGCCCCCCCCAGGACGCCGCCGCAGGGCTCACGCGCTCGCGCGACCTCGCGCGGCGACCTCCGGGTCGCGCTCCCGGCCGGCCGCCATTGGCCCGCCGCGCGGCGGCGCCGCCGCCCCATTGGCCGGTTGCTGTCCCAGCCCCGCCCCGCCCGCGCCCGGCAGGCTCCGCGGCGGGGCCGGCCGCTGGTTCCTGGAGCGGGCCTCGGCGGGGGAGGGGCCGGGGCAGCAACCGCCGCGGGCCGGGGGCGATGGTGGCGGCGGCGCCATGATCATAGAGAACGTGGACGCGCTCAAGTCCTGGCTGGCCCGGCTGCTCGAGCCCATGTGAGGAGCGGGCGGGGAGCGGGACGGGGCCGGGGCCGCCTCACGGCCGGGCCCGGGGCCGTTGGGGCCGGGCGCGGGGCGCGGGCGGCGCTCGGGGAGGGCCGGGCCCGGAGCGCGGCGGGGCCGCACCGGCAGCGGGAGCCGACGGGGCTGGGCCGGGGGCTGGGCCCGGCCGGATCCCGGCCGCGGGGTGCAGCCCCCGGCCCCCGGCCCCGCGGCAGGCGGCTCCCCGGGGGCTCGGTGCGGAGCGGCCCCGCTGCCCTGCCGGGTGCCGGCTGCCGGCCCGGTGCCTCGCCCTGAGGCAGCAGCGCTGGCTGCCGGCCGGGCCCCGCGCCCCTGGGGCCGGGCAGGGGGCAGGGGGTAGGGGCCAGGGCCCGCCCCGCTCGGCCCGCAGCCCCTGCCCGGCTGTGGCCGCCGCGTTGCGGTGCAGGAGCCCGGGAGCCGCTCCCGCGTGGAGCAGGGGCTGGGCAAGGTCAGGGAGGGGCAGAGGCAGCGGCGGGGGCTCTGCGCTCAGGGGCTGCGCCTTTCGGTGAGCGTGTGCGGAGAGCCGCGCGGTCTGAGGGTCTGTGGGCTCTTTGTTGTTAATTGCTGTGTCTGATGCGGCTTTCGTCAGCTCTCGGAAACAGGCGAATTAATCTGGAGTCGAGCTGCCTGACTGACAGCTCACTGGGAATTCCTTCACCAGTTGTCATCTGCAGTTTTCTTTAGGCTTGTTAGTTTAGTTTTTCATTATTTGAGGTAATTCGGGGGTCTACTCGCTCTATGCTGTTTCCCTGTATTTCCATGGTTAACGTTATTAAAAAAAAAAAAAATCGCTCCTCTCTTTAAATGTTAATTTAAAAATAAATCACCCAACTCTTTTGGGGTCCTTCCTACCCTCTGATAGTTTGCATTCGCGTGTTTTTGAAGAGAGGCAGAGTGAGGAGCTGTGACCCTGCCTCAGTGCTGCAAAGCCAGTTCAGTGCTGCAAAGCAGGCACGCGGTGATTTTCCGGGAAGTTGCTGGGCTGCTCTGGGACGGCCACACTTGGTGGTGGCTGCGATGCACTGAGGAAGCTGCAAAACACTGACGGCTGCTCAGTTGCCCTAGAGTTGGATCCTTGTTAAACAAGGCAGCAAGGTAGCTCTGCCGAAGCACGCCTGAGGAAGGGGCGAAAGACTGGGAAGGCTGCCAGCTGCGGCAGGGCACGGGAGGTGGTCACAAGGCGATTAAAGTGTCTGGCTGTAATTGGGGAAAAAAGATTGCCATCGCAGATATCCAGGAGTGGCTGTGTCCGTGCCGGGTGTCAGAGCAGCGTCCCGTGGCTGTTGCTGGGCTTTCTGCAGTGGCCCTCCTGCACCAGCGCCCGTCTGACACGCGGTGGTTTGGGCGTTCTTCAGCAGAATCAGGAATGGTTCTTTCTCTCCGTAGATGTGATGCAGACCCGTCGGCTTTAGCCAACTATGTTGTGGCGTTAGTTAAGAAAGACAAACCGGAGAAAGAGCTGAAAGCTTTCTGTGCTGATCAGCTGGACGTCTTTCTGCAAAAAGGTACCGTGGTCTACGCTTCTGTATCTCCTGTTCCCTGGTTTTCATTTCAGTGTGTGTGTGGGGGGAGAGTGATACGCTAATGTTTCCTTCAAAATATTTCTTGTTATCTATAAACTGATTATTTCTTACAGAGTGTGAAGGAACAAAAATCTTGTGTGTGTGTTTTTTTCCACAAGATGGTTTTGTAGCCTGTCGTGTTCACAGTGGGTGGGAGGAAATCCTCTAAAATAAAAGCTACCACTTGATTTGGTTTTAAAACATACATCATGCTGCCAGAAGTTTCCGTATCAGATATTTGATAGCTTCTGAAAACCTGACCCACGTTGATCTCTCAGGCTTCTGACAAGCTTCTCAGGGCAATTTGGTTTAAATTCAAAGTGTTAAATTGCTAACCCTGTAGCTAGCAGACTAACTGTGGATTTGATGTAAGTTTCAGTCACGCTTGGCCCTTAGAACATTGCAAATTTGTAAATGTGATTGAAGGAAAAGTCTCTTTTTTTTTTGTCTTGTAATTCCATCTCCTCGAATGGAACTAACGTTCATTAACCTAAGGCATTGCTGCTCCTGATTTAAGCAGTCTACCCAGATTTTATTTTTTTTTGTGGTCTCTTCTGGTAAAGCCATTCCAAACAACGAACTTAAATTGGTATATAATCTTTGTCTTCCCTATCCGCAGAAACTTCAGGTTTTGTAGATAAACTTTTTGAAAGTCTGTACACAAAGAGTTACCTTCCTTCTCTTGAACCCACAAAAGTAGAAGCAAAGCCTGCAAGTCAGGAAAAAGAAGAAGTCAAGGAGGAGGTAACCTTTTTTTTTTTTCTCTACTTGTTTCTAATTTTCAAATTATCCCTGCTGTATCATCTGTGAGGTAAAATGCAAAAGCAAAATCTATTTTGTTGTGGCTAGTAATCTTTTTTTGTCCCTGTGTATCTGAATGGAAATGGAAGGTGATCATTCAGAAAGAACATTTACTTTTATCTAGGTTAATATCATTCAGAAATCCTATTCAGATGTCCCTGGCAATAAGAGCTGACAGTGATTTGAAAGGATTTAAGAGATGAGAAAGAAGGAAAAACATCCCAAATCATTTCCTGTTTCAATTTTGTATATTCTGTATGTCATCCGATCTTGTTTTGAAAGCAGGACCTTAAACTGGGCTATCCAGAGCCTTGTCAAGCCAATTCTTGAGTGTTTCTACCAATTCTTTATATATAATCTTAAACACGGATGAATTTTTTTTTAATAAGCCTGCCTTGTAGTATTGTTTTGACTTCAAAAACTCTTAAATATTACTGCAGGAAAACTTTTGCCACCCAACTTTACAGTAACTTCTAAGCAAAGTAAAATAGCAAATGCATGAAAACGTACAAAATGCGTTCAAACAGATTTACAGTATTGGGGAAACTCAGACTTATAATACTGCGTTTGTTGAGGCCAGCGAGAAATGTGATTACTTCAACTATGTGAACAGGTTTGGTTTATTGTCTTTTTTTTTTTGTCTTTTTTTTTCTGGCTTTAAAGCATTTATTTCAAAATGTGAATTACCGGCCTGTCTATGTTGAGAGAAGTAGTTCTCCTTTGTTGTGTTCCTACTATGAGATTCAGAAAATGCCTGGTTTGTATAACTGCTAATTCTAATGAGATAGAAAGTGGATATAACATTTGTCTTTTGTGAATCCTGTTTAAAAACAAAAATTCAAAGTAGCTTTACTTTGGAGCCTCTCCTCTAGAGAAAATCCTGAAAGATTTAAAGCACAGAGCCCATCAACCTGTGCAGTGTGATTACTTGACGTGCTTAGGTATTCTGTGCAAGTAATACTTAAAATGTTGTTTTATACAAGATACTAACTCTGTTATGAAATTAATCTTGGTCTTTTTCTTTTCATTAAAAAAAAAAAAAAAAAAAGAAGCTATGCTCATGCTTAATTGGTGGCTGTCTCTTAAGCAGAATTTTCAAGAATCAGTTGAAGAAGAGCGGGATGGCAGGAAAAAGAAGCATTCTAGTCCACAGAGAAGCCGGGGAGATTCCAGTGAACAAAGGCTAGTAGTTGAACCAAAATGCTGATATCTCCTTCTGTATTTGCTGGCAGTCTTTAACTGAGGATTTTTACCTCTTTCTTAGGATTTTCACAAAAGCAATGATTTCCTTCCCACTTTTTTCTGTCTGCAATGTGTTTCAGTGCTGATCTCATGCATGAGAACCCTTCACTAGATGTTAGTCTCTTTGGGAAAGGTGACAGTACTTCTCAAATGTTAATACCTAGGGATGCTCTCGGTTCCATTCTTTCCCTTGTTAGATAAATGAAAAGCATTGTTGGGGTGCGGCAGTGTTCTTACTGCCCCTCCCCTATACTTCACCCCCAACACACACTGTCAACGTTGTTTTTAGAACTTGTTCTGTTCATCTATAACTTTTCCACCTTTCCTA
The DNA here is from genome assembly GCF_009819795.1 of Aythya fuligula. Classification (NCBI taxonomy): domain Eukaryota; kingdom Metazoa; phylum Chordata; class Aves; order Anseriformes; family Anatidae; genus Aythya; species Aythya fuligula. The sequence goes on from NC_045572.1 coordinate 19,364,118, forward strand.
CTTTTATTCATCCTCCTGTAGCGGGTTTCTATGAATGAGTGCTTCTGTATTTTTCTGTGTAATTGGAGAAATTCTGATTCAAATATATTTTATTTTTTTTTGCTGTCTAAACTGGACAGGATGGAAAAACGGTATGTTAATTTGCAAACTTGTTTTTGAATTGGGTTTCTCTTTTCATAAATATGGTCTACATATGTGTTTTTCTAGAACCAGAGAGAAAAAGAGAGATGATGGAAAATGGAGGGACTATGACAGATACTACGACAGGAGTGACTTGTACAGAGACAAGTCCAGCTGGCGACGAGGCAGGAGTAAAAGTCGTAGTAAAAGCAGAGGGGTAAGCCGAAGTCGTAGCCGCAGTAGGGGTAGAAGCAAAGACCGCGATTCAAGCAGAAATGTTGGTGAGTACTCAAGGTGTTGCTTTAGGACAAGATCTAATGTCAGTGACGTGTGGTGTACAGTCTACCAGGCTGCAGATGTCCTTGAGCAGTCTGAGCAAATTTTGAGAACTTCATGTTGCTGAAATCATTAAGATGCTGTTCTTCAGAGTAGAATAATTAAGGGAATTGTGTTATTCACTAACATCTTAATTTATCCACAGGTGTATATCAGTAGCTGATATTTATGTGCTGTATGTGTTAACAAAGCTGTTGACTTTTCAAAGACATGCTATATTTTTGCTAAGTAGTATAAATCTCTTTCACTTTGTTATTGTATATTTTTAGAGAAGTTTTCTTTCTAATTCAAGGTGGTTACCACACGTTGTGCTTTTAGGGCTGATTCAGAACTGTTGGAAAACTAAGAGGCACAGATTACCACACATTTCAGTGTGTGTTGAGGCCACTTTAGTTACTGGTTTGTTGCTTTTCTCCCCCTTTCTACTTCAAAAGAAAGCTGTAATCCAAGAAGGGATAAGGAGCAGAAATTAACTAATTTCTGAAGTTAAAACCCTGTTTGCATTATATTTAGTTTGTCTTCCATTGGTAAGACTAATCTGCTTTAAGAACAATTTAATGTGCAGAACACTGAATATTTAAGTAAATGTCTATGCTGTTGTGTAGTATCTTTTTTTCAGGTCTCGGATGCACAGAACAAAGTATGAAGATGTACTTAATTTGTGTTTTTGTTGTTTTTGTTTTGTTTTCTAAGCAGAGCACCGTGAGAGATCAAAATTCAAGAGTGAAAGAAATGATGTTGAAGGCTCATATAATCCAGTTTCTGTGTCTCCAAGTAACTCTACTGAACAGTATTCTTCTGCACAATCTATTCCCAGTGCTGTTACTGTAATTGCACCTGCGCACCATCTGGAAAACACAACAGAGAGCTGGTCAAATTATTATAACAATCACAGCAATCCCAGTTCATTTGGCAGAAACCCTCCACCTAAAAGAAGATGTCGAGATTATGATGGTAAACTCTTTTCTAGTCTTCGGTTTCCTACCTCGTTTCAATAATTCTGTAACTTTTTTTTAGGTATTCAAGTTAAGTGTAGCAAGTCAAAATGCAGTAGATTGTGGTGTACCTTTATATGTAAAAATGCATGAATGCCCAATATTTTACTGGGAAAGGAACTTACCTTGCTGACAGCAGTTCATTCATAATGTGACAGCTGCTGGACAGAACATAAGGATTTTGTTCACAATGCTGCAGATTTGCCTTGGCAAATAACTTAATGACTGGCAGTTCTGAAAAAGATTTCACTACATGTGTTTAATGTAAAACGTACATATTCATGCTTTGTTTTTCCACGGCTTTTATTGTGCATACATACATATGTCTGTATGCTTTTATGGAAGATTACTATAATTTGAAGTAATTTGAAACCTTATCTGATAATGTTAATTCATTGATTGTATGTTTTCTTTAGTAAGAAATTCCAGCAAAAACTGAGATGACATTAATTGTTGACAACTATTTTTTTTTTCCTTTAAGAAGATAAATAATTTTCTTGTTTTGCAGAGAGAGGATTTTGTGTACTTGGTGATCTTTGCCAGTTTGATCATGGAAACGATCCTTTAGTAGTAGATGAAGTTTCCTTGCCAAGTATGATTCCTTTTCCTCCACCACCTCCTGGACTTCCTCCTCCTCCTGGTATGCTTTTGCCTCCGATGCCAGGTCCAGCTCGCAATATGAGGATGCCAGTACCACAAGCTCATCCACAGGCACCACCTCCTGTTGTGCTTCCTGTACCAAGTAAGTTAAACATTTTTCTGTTTTACTGTATGTCACAAAGTTAAAATGATGGCTCTTTCTGGAAAGGAATTTTTTTCCTAATGAAAAAAATTTGAGATCTAATCTATTGAAAGTTCTAATACATCTGTGTTTGTACTATACTATATGTTGTTCTTAGCAGCTGAGATCTGTTTTAGCTCAACAGTGATCTGAGTCTGTTCAACCTTTTTTCTTATCTCGTTGCATATTGTAAATTCTGTGAAGAAAAATCTTAGTATATTGGATATATGGTCACTCTGTTTCAGTACTCTTGACTCCAGTTACACAATACATGCTGTCATAGTTGTAACAAGTAGCAGCAGTTATGGGATAAGAAATAGTTTTTGTATAGGGTTAACACGAGGCAATTAGTGGGCAGGCTTCTAGAAAACATTTTACAGTGGTAATAGAAGGATTAATTATGAAATTAATCTTGGGGAATATAGTTGTTGTTTGTGCTAGTTTTATTTCCAAAACAGTGGTGCTCCTGGTGAAACTGTGCCTGGCTACAATTACGTGAAAGGCACCTGTAGATTATATCTGTTCGTACACACTTAGTCTTATTCCTGCCTTTGTTTCCTTGGATTATGTATTTTCACAAACCCTAATAGCAAAAGCTTAAAATGGCAAAGGTAGGAAATACCATATTTACCTTATCTAAGGCAAGCTTTTCTGCTTACCAGGATAACTTACTCAAAACTTTGCCTGAGCCTTTTAGAGGGTACTGAGTTGGCTTGCTGCTGTTCAGAGTTCTCTGATTGTCGTTGTGCTTTAGTACATTGCATAGGATTAATTCACTGCCCCTCTTTGGCTACATAGTAAATTGAAGTATGTATATTGTATATGGTACAAACAAAGCAAAAATTAGTCAGATTCCTTGCCTGTTAATTCCTTTCACCCTGTAGTTTTTTGTTCTAGAACTGTAATCTAAATGTTGCTGGTATGTCTTGCTCTGAGCAAGCCTTGATTCTCCATGGCAGAGCTGAGGGAGGAGCTGCTTTTGTTAATGCAAGCTCTAACAGTAATAAAGCTCTGGGGAAGAAAAATAGTTTTTTGTTTGTTTGGTTGGTTGGTTGGTTGTTTTTTGTTTTTTTTTTTTTTTTGTTTTTTGTTTTTTTTTTCCCCTTCCCCTCCTTAAGCTTCTTTCTGGGAAAGGGAAAGTGTTGGAATCAGAGTAACGTAACAGAGTGGGACTTCTCATGCGTTGTGATTATTTACAAGGAATAAACAAATCACACAGAATTGTTTGTACATTTTATCTGTGGAGTCTTAGTGATTCTATGATGTCGTTGTAGGACCACCTTTAACACAGTCAAGTTTGATAAATAATCGTGACCAGCCTGGGACAAGTGCCGTGCCCAGTCTTGCCTCTGTAGGAGCAAGGCTACCTCCTCCGTTACCCCAGAACCTACTGTACACAGTATCAGAACGTAAGCAAATTTCTTTTTTAAAATCTGCTTGGCATGTAAATTTAAAAGTTCCTCTGCTTGTGTAATTAGAAGTGATTACCTTTATCTTCCTCCAGTGAATACAAATCTAAAAAGAAGTCTGATGGCTTTCCTTGTGGTCAGTGCTTCATCTGCTGTTACTGTGTGAGATAGCAGTAGTGTTCTGTCACTGTCTGAGAAAAGATCATTTGTCAGGAGCTTCTTTTCGGTTTCATATTTTCAAAATAATAAAACTGTAGGATAAGAAAAAAATGTGTTCATCTTCAAGCTGTTTAGTAGAACATCAGTAGAGAAAAGATGCATCTGCAAACTTGTAATTACTGTTTAACTTGGTCTTTATTCCTACACAATTCTGGCTACTATTTCATATGAGAGACTTTTTTCTCTCATCTGTGTACCAAAATTTTCTTTAGGTTCTTCATATGCATTAGTATTTTATTTCTGTTGTTGTTGTTTTTGTTTTTGTTTCAAAATTGACTTAATCCTGGCTTTCTAACTCAATGGACATGATATCTTCCTTACAGAGCACTTTTTTATTTTTTTCATGAAAGGAATAACAAAATAGCTGGAGAAACCCAAATCATTCAGTTTAAATCAAATAAAATGTATATATCTTTGATAATGAAAATGGTAATGACATTTTCATGTTTTATGTGAGCAAAATAAGGTGATTAAAATCTGTTTTCTAATATACCTTTCTGGAATATTATAAATAATACAATGAATAATAATAAGTAATTATAATATTTATTGTTCTTTTTAACATAAATATTCTAGATTTTATTCAAATGAGAGCTCCAGTTTATGGTCCATGTCATTTCCTTCATGAATTCCATGCTTTTTAGAACATCAGTCACTCAAATATCTTGTTAGGATCTCTGTTCAGTTGTCTCCAAGTGCTGTCAGGCCATGCTACCATCAGATTCTTTCAGCTTCAGAGCTTCTTCTAAGGAGTGATCCGGTGTGTTGTAACTCACGGGGCATCTTTGACTTCAATTGCACTATGTAATTCTCTTCTCCAAAACCTGTGTGGAGGTTGATTCTCACGTCCTGTTCTTGGACTGTTATGGTTAAACTGCTGATGAACTGCTCTTGCAATTGCTCGAAGAATCTTGGAAGAGAAACTTCTAGTTCAGCTCACACGAGTTTAATGAAAGTTCTCGGCAGAGTCTGAAACTCCTGACTGCAGATTCAGCACTGCATGACAAAACATCAGTGTTGAAGTTTTGAGGCATCTGTTTTAAATTGTCAAGTCTTCGTTGTCATTTTAGAACAAGGAGCTGACATGCAGAGTGCTTCAGGTCTTTTGGATCCCCCTGTATTTGCACCTGTTTCTGTTCCAGGATGTGCTGTGTTCCTATGGAGGCTTTTCATGGGTTTAATTCATTCAAGGTCTTGTATAGCTTTTCCATTTTATTGTTGGAAAAATACATCATCTTTGATGTACCTTGGACTAGAGGAACAACATGAGTCAATTCTGTCATCTTGTGTTCTCACAGTTGTCTCTTGTAGTTAAGTAATCGTTAGTACTTTAATGAAGGTAGGCAGCTAATCTCGCATAAATTAAGATAATTTAATAGGTAAGTATCGGTCAAATCTCCTGATTTCTCAGCTTGCTTTGATTGGAATCGTTTAAGCCCATTCTTCTCCAAAAATCCTTCCCTGAAGTAACATCATCTGTTAGCGCAACAAAGACTCAAAATCTCTTTACATCTCAGGATAAGATGTAAGAATAAATGCTCAAACTCGATATTTTGTTGCTCCCCGTGAAACACTGTCAGACTCAGTGAAGGATATGATACAGGAACCTCACTTCTTTTTCAGGCACTTCATCATCAGTACTCGATAGTTGTGATCTATGCACTTCGTACAAGCAGTAGCAGTCGTTGAAGGGGAATATGCCCAAATAGACTTAGGCGTAAGTTGAGATGAGGGCTTTAAATAGCTACACACATTGGCTCTACAACCTCTGTTCTCTCTTCTCTTCGTCCAAAACAGCTTCTGATTCTTGGACATCCATGCGTTTCCTTAAAGGAAAATTAACCCTGAGTCTTAAACGCATTTGAAAAATTCTTTCATTTCTCTCCTTTTTTTATAGATACATATGAGCCAGATGGCTATAACCCTGAAGCTCCTAGTATTACCAGTGCTGGTAGATCTCAATATCGACAGTTCTTTACAAGAGCACAAACGCAGCGTCCAAATCTAATTGGCCTAACATCTGGGGAGATGGATACAAATCCAAGAGGTAGGAAGGGTTTCTAGTCATTGCTGTTGCTATTTTTGTCCAAGAACGTCAACACTTATTTTCCCCTTTTCAGGCTAAAAGCAGCATATTTTTTTTCTCACTGATCTAGTATTTCAGAGCAATTTTCAGACATCTCAACTTTTTTTAAAAACGCTAATACGACCATATTGAAGTAACAGCAGACTTACTGATTAAAAATAACCACTGGCTTGGAAATGTTACAAGGTTGGTTTGTTTTGGTGTTTTTTGGTTGGTTGGGTTTTTATTCGTCTTTAGCCTACAAAGGTACTTTTTGAGTGCTGTTGCTTCTAGAAGGAACAATGATACAGCAAGCTGACTTTAAACAGTATGTTTTGAAGAAATTTCTGATTTGCCAAGGGCATGTTTAAGAGCTGGGGCACAGATGTGATGATCCACAATACTTGTCTCGTCTGGTTCAATAGTAGTTGCGAGGGGAGCTATCATGTTTTTGTACTTGATGGTCTGACTTTGTCAGCCAGATGCTATATTAAAATAATTGTTGCAGGTAGAATTCTAATTCTCCTAGCCTGTAGAAATCCCAGTCTACATTTAAGTAATTCTGAATCATAAGCTGGATGAATGTGGATGTAGCGTGGCATGTACAAAGCCTCTTTTAGGATAGAGAAGAAGTCAAGGCTCTTCAAAGAAATTTTTGTTCTGCTAGCATAGCTTTCTTTCTCCTTCCTGCTTTCTCCCCATGATCTGTAAAGGAAAAGTTGGTAAATTTCAGTGTTTATTGTTACACTTCAGTGCTTCTTAGTGGATAAGAAAGGGGTTTTTCCCAGTATTCCCTTCCTGTGACTCATCCTATAAAGAATATTTTTAAATGTTATTGTAGAAATTGTTGTTGCTGTTTTCATCTTAATAAATGTCATAAAGGCAGGGTTGGGGCTCTATTGCTGGTCTCTCTAAGAACCCATTCCAGTTGTAAGGAATGGGTCTGTGTTTGGTTATGGTGCTTCAGGCCGCTTGTTTTGCTGCCTTTGTCAAGTACCTGAAAGGTTTACTCTGAAATCATCCTCCAATGTAAGACTGAAACTGTATGCCTGAAAAAGCCTAGTCTTGTTTTTTCTTACGAGTGTAATCAGCAGAGCTCTGGCATATATAAAAACCACAGAAAATTGATTTACAACTCAGACTTCTTTTTAGGAGTTGAATATTTGGCATACACAAGAAGCCAACAGCAATGGTGTAATTTTCAAATGGATGTAATAAATACTTGGCAAGTTATGATCTAGTGCTTCGGATTTGTGTTTGTAGAATTTGCTTCAAATAATAAATTTAACATCTCAGAGAATATAATCTCATGCTGTAGCTGTGCTCAATTGACAGTTGCTGTTGCTGAAAACTGGATGGAGGGGTGGCGAGGGGATAGCAGTGGGAGGAATGGGTTCTTGGTTGCCTTTCACTATCAAAGGTTAATTCAGGGAAAGTTGGTTGTTTGTTAAGCCCATGCCACATTCCAGAACTCTAAGCCAAAATCTCAGAATGTAGTGGGTTGTTTTGTTTTGTGGTGCTGGTGGTCTGCAGAACCTAAAGCTTCAGTACCTGCAAAATTAAGTTTTATTTTTGTTTCTTCAAACTGATACTAATCTTGAAGGTCGAAAATCCCATCTCTGCTTGCAGGACTAAATGCTTGTTTTCCTCAGATTGGTTTGTTAGGCTAGCAAGCAATCTCTGAAGTAACTTTATAAACAGAACGTAGTTTTATTTCTTAGGTTTTTAAAATCATCTCGATCTTGATGTTTAAATGCAAGCTGTCAATGTTTCCATTGATGTATGATAAACAATACATCTTTTCCATTCCTTTCCTTTCCTCCAGCTGCCAATATTATCATCCAGACTGAACCTCCCATTCCCATTACGAATAATAGCAGCAATGTAACTAGAGTTGTGCTTGAACCAGACAGCAGAAAACGATCTCCAAGTAGCATGGAATGTCCACCGCTGAAGAAACCATGGTTGGGAAAGTAAGAATTAATGACTGCAGTTGACTAACTGGAATGCACTTTAATGCTATCAGTGCTGTAAATAGAGCGATTCATTAGTCCCTGTAACTTGAGTGGGCTGAGTCAGAAAATCTATGTCCAAATAATAATCGGAGACTAACTACTAGGGGGTAGGGTAGTTCAGTTGTTGTTACTCTCTAGTCTGTACTTCTAATGAGAAAATAAAAGTTAAATGTGTGTTAACAATGGCTGCCCTACTTCGGTGCATTTATGTCTTTCTGAACAAATATCTTGTTCTCGTTTTCTCTAGGCAAGCAAATAACAACCAGAATAAGCCAGGATTTTTGAAAAAGAATCAGTATACTAATACCAAATTAGAAGTTCGAAAAATTCCACCAGAAATGAACAATATTACACAGCTCAACGAACACTTCAGTAAATTTGGAACTATTGTAAACATTCAGGTAAAAAACAAAGTACAATTTTATTTATTTATTTATTTTATTTATTTCTGCATGTGGGTATTTTATTTCCCCTGGAGCCTTCTTGAATACAGTAGCCGTACTTTGTTTCTGAGAAATCTTAGCGGAGACTAACAAAAGTAGGTAATCAAATTCAAAAAAGCCTTTTCTTGGTCCTCTGCCTTCATGAGGTCTTATAACATTTGAAAGTCTTGCAAATTTAACAGTATCTATCAGGCTTTTGAGCAACTTGAGCATAAATTTTGAGAGAGATCTTCCAGCAAATTCTGTTTTGTATGGAAGTCCTGCATTATTTCTTAGGATTTGGGCAATGATGCTACAGGAGAGTCTTTATGCATCAGTTTACTATCATTTTGCATCCTAGAATTGGCTCAAATTCAGTGGTGTTTCTTGCATTATAAGAAGTGGAAAAGCACTGTATAAGCAAAACGCAGGTAGTTGCATTGTTAAAGTACTACTTAATTTCCTTTTGTTTTGTTTACACAAAACAATGGCTTCCAGAGTCCTTGCTTAGAGGCCTGAATAAAGACATACCTGGGAGGCCTCCCTATTTCTTGAGTTGACGGTTTTAGCCTAGCCCAGAAGATGGTAATTAAATGATGCATTTAAAACACATTACCTCAACCATATCGTACTACGAAGTATGTTTTTATTTCTGTGATGATTAATTTTTTGGGGAAAATCTGTCTGTTTCATGATTGCTGGATAATGTTTCTTTGGAAATATGGTGAATCTTTGCACTACGTATCCTTGGACAATATTTTTATTTCAGAAGAGTAGAATAAAAAGCTTTGGGCTTTGTATCAGCCTCTTCAGTCATATCCCAATAGTGTTTTACTGTGCTTTGATTATCCAGTGATATTTGGTGGAGAAGTCTCTTTTATTATTTATTTGATTTTATTTTACTGCATATAGTCTTTGCTGTAATTATGTGTGTTTTCCAAAATGTACTTGGCTTTAATTATATAAAATAGTTACCTTCATTTTTGAGCTATTAATATCGTTAGATATTCCACTTGTTCCTGCAGATTATTTGTAGGTTCGTTTGCTACTGGTTGAGATGTTTTCTTTCTTGAGAAATAATGTATTTTTATGACCTTTTGTTTTAGGTTGCTTTTCAGAATGATCCTGAAGCTGCACTAATTCAGTACTTAACTAACGATGAGGCCAGGAAGGCAATTTCAAGCACAGAGGCAGTTTTAAACAACCGGTTTATAAGGGTGTTGTGGCACAGAGAAAGTGAACAGAATCCCCCATTGCTGCAGCAACCACAGCAGCAGTCACCCTCACAGTCTCTTCATCACCAGCTTCACCTTCAGCAGCAAGCCCTGACCACGCCTCCAGCCGTAACGATGCATAGCAATATGTCAAAGGTATGCTTTCATAAACAAACCTTCGATATGCTGAAGGTTATCAGTGTTCTTAAGTGACAGCTGTTGACTTTAAAAATGCAGAGTACAGAGCCTTTCCCATTTATTTTTTTAATATCTGTTGATACACAGGCAATGAGTAAACCTCTGGCCTCTGGTGCCTATGTCCTTAATAAAGTCCCAGTGAAACGTCGCCTTGGAGCAGCAGGTGGAAGTCAGTCTGATTTAAGTCAGGCTGGGGCTGTAGGAGAGGATTCTCAGGTATGTTTCTGAAAGCTGACCATCTTTATACTCGCTTAAAGCTTTTACCCATTAGCTGAAAAAGGGACCTAGCAAATAGAACTTGACAATTCTGTTCCTAGTAGATTATTTCCTTATCACTGAAGTTCTATACAATGTGGTCAGTCACTTCTTAGTTTCATCAGCTGCTTATATATACTAGGGAGAATTATTTCAGAAACAAAGTACCACTATTTTAAGTATCATAAAATATTTTTGGCAGTGCTTCCTATTAAACAAATTTGACAGCCTACATGGGACGTCAGCTTTTTGTTGATAAATCTGATTGCTTTTCCCAGTGAGGTATAGTGACTGTTACTGCCTTATTTCTTTTAAGTGTTTGATCTGTAAGCGTGATGTTAGTTTGTATTACCAAGCTGAATATAGTGCAGTTACAAAAGATTGGCTTCAGCAGTGTTCCTAGTGGATATTGGGATACAAAGGCAATTTTGGGTAACGACTGAAATAAATTATCTTGTTAAAACATTTTCTGCAAAAGTGTGTAACATGATTGCTTCCAAGCAAGTTGACCGTTAGATTAATGACTTTATGCATGTATTTTAATTTACGAATCGTTGCATAAATCTGGAAGCTTGTGTTTGTTTTATAGAATATCTCCCTTTAAACTATATGATGGTGGTATATCACATTCTTTTTAACCTATTACATATTTCTGTGTGTGTGTATTTTTACAATTTCAGACATTTCCTACTTCTACAAGCCACTCAAAAACGGTTTACAGTACTTCAAATTTAAAGACAGCTATGAAGCCTGGTGCAGGGTCTAAACCTCATGATGTGCAAGAAGCTCTTAAAAAAAAACAGGTGCTCTGCTATATGTTGACGACAGTGTAGTGGTCAAAGTACTTTAAAAAGAAAGGACTGAAAGACACATTAAACCTCAAATACTGCTATGTAGCTTTCTACACATGATCAGTGTAACTTTTATGATTCACTTTTGCAGATGCAGGTTGAGGGTTGGTGTTTTTGTTTTTAAAGAGCGAGCGATAAGGGGTTGTTGATATTTTTCTGGTTTTAATCTCTGTAGATGTGAAAACTTAAACGACAGCACAGGATATTCAAGGGGTGTTGGAAGGAAAGGAAAAAAATAATAGATTACCTCAGAGCAGGAAGTGGGCAAGTTTTAATTGTTACTTTCCAGAGCAGATATAACTAATACTAGTGTAGTTCACAGACTAGTAGTTTTTATTATGGCTCTTGCTTATATATCTTGAAGAAGAAAATATGACATACGAGTACATACAATGCTAGACTGCTTTTTCTGATTCGAAGAGTTTTCTTCTCACAGGAGGCAATGAAACTCCAACAAGACATGAGGAAAAAGAAGCAAGAGATGTTAGAAAAACAAATAGAATGTCAGAAGGTAAGTTTGGAATGGCTTCCAGTAAATGTGTTTTGATTTTTTTAGGCATCTGTTCAGTGCTGTTCTTGCTAAAGTTTTATATTCCTGCTCTTTTATTAATACATAGATGTTGATATCCAAGCTGGAGAAAAATAAGACTATGAAACCAGAAGAGAGAGCAGAAATAATGAAGACCTTAAAAGAGCTAGCAGGAAAAATATCTCAATTAAAGGATGAGTTAAAAACTTCATCTGCAACCTCTACACCATCAAAATTAAAGTCCAAGACAGAGGTATTTATTGTACAAGACACTTGGTCATCAATCTCCTATAATTGTTTCTAATGATGTGTCCTAAAAACACAACACTGTTAGATCGGTGTACTTCCCAGCAGTATTTTGAATTTGAGCGATAGCTATGGAGAACCAAGCAGTAGTTTTAAGTACCTTGGGTGACCCAGTTTGCATATAACCTACTCGAGCTTGTTCCTGTTCTGAAGTGTAGAATTCTGGGTCCCTCCAAAAGGTGGGGGGAAGCACATGGAGGCAAGTAAAACAAACAACTGAATTTAGAGGAAAATATGGAAGTTGTGTGCTGGTCCGCCTTTATCTTTTATATAAATTTATTGCTAAGGTGGAATTAAATATTAAAAGCAGACATTCATGTTCTGCTTTTCCCATGCACTTTCTCTTTCTATACATTTCTCTTAAAGGCACAAAAGGAACTTCTAGATGCAGAACTGGACTTCCATAAAAGACTTTCTTCTGGAGAAGACACAACTGAACTGCGAAAAAAGCTAAATCAGTTACAAGTAGAAGTAAGTGTGTCTGCATTTATGTTTCTAATGTATTTGATATATAAATGTTTTAAATCCTTTCAAGCTGCAGATAAGCTTTATATATTATTTGCCTTTTTTTTTTTTAAACAGGCTGCCCGTTTAGGTATCTTGCCTGTTGGTCGAGGAAAGACAATGCCAGCTCAAGGAAGAGGAAGAGGGCGGGGTCGTGGTGGGAGAGGAAGGGGCATGTTGAATCACATGGTGGTAGACCATCGTCCCAAAGCACTAACAGTTGGAGGATTTGTTGAAGAAGAAAAAGACGAATTGTTACAGCACTTCTCTGTAAGTATTAGGTTACGTTAAATAGAGAAACGGGAGAAGAGAGTTGGAGATGCAAGTCTTTATTTCTGTAATACAAACAAATTTATCCTGAATTCATGGAACAGGCTATGGATAACCAGTTTCAAGAGTTATCAAGGATGTAAATATAATGTCTTTTATAGGTGATTTACAGTAGCTGCCCAATGCATTCCTTTAATAGGAAAAGCCAAATGGCTTCATCTTATTAATTCTGTAAGTTAAACTTATTTACAAACTTGTACAGAAAATAGCTGGTAGTTTGCAAGCTGAGTTAATTGATATGTTAGTATCAGACCTGAGTTAACACAATAAAAGATAAACACATTGGACATTTCCTTCAGTTAACACTACCCAGAATAAAATGTTTCCCTTTGCAAACGTAGTAAATTTGTACGGGAGATAATCTAATACTTCGTAAATAGATAAATTTGTGTGTGTGTTTGTTAGTTTGCTTTGTCCTTTTTTTTTTTTTTTTACATCTATCATTGCTGTGTACATTCAATTTTTTAACATTATGCAGTATACCGTTTCTAAAGATGCAATGTTCTGTTAATCTAGCCATACTAGACTTTTTTTTTCCTGTTCCATGAAAAAAATGTTCTGTACTTAGCATATTCAGGAGCTATATAGCAAAGTTTGATTCCTACTGATCAAATCTCTTCTTTTGCAAGTAAATAAGCTCTAAAGGACTTAACAGCTCTGTAGTAGTACAAGATTGAAAGGCAGAAGATATAAAGTGGTGAATTCTCTGGATTCACCTGTCAGCTATATAGTGCCTTTTCTCCTGCAAAATAAACCCCCGCTTATTAGAACGTTAATAAGTCTGAGCTGTTGCCCAAAAATACAAGTACAAATGCTACAGCATTGCCAGATGATGCAGCTGAGATTTGTCTCTCTTTTCTGCCCAAAAAATAGCAAGGTTTCAGTAGTGCTGTGGTACAGAACAATGTATTTGTAGTACATGATGATCATGTTTCTGGAGGAGAATATTACTATTTTTCCTAATCAGTTTTTCCTCTTACAGAAATTTGGAGATATTGAAGACCTTCAAGAAGAGGATTCCCCACTAAGTGTTGTTCTAACTTTTAAATCTCGCTCTGAAGCTGAGAATGTAAGTGAAATAATGGATTATTTTTTTTCCTGGTTCCAAACTACTCATGTCTGCCTTCTTGTGTTTTAAAATTGAGCTAGCTTTGATCCTGCTATTTCAAGCTAGATAGTGCAAATACTTGTTGCTTTTACGTATAGTTTGCTAAAAGGTGAAATAACTCATGTTTAATAACATGAGTTAGTAAAGGTCTTTTCTGATGTAGGTTCAATGTTCCCATCAGTGTAGAACTCTGTTAGTCTTTTCAGATTGATAGTAGATGAGCATTGTTTATAGGTTCAGGTTTAAATGAAGTTGCTCTTGGAGACTGAAGCAGATGATTATTATGTGTTTGAGATATTTTGATGCACCTCTGCCGTGATAGGTATTCACTGGGTCTAGCTCATTATTGATGATCTTAAAAATCCTTTACTTGATTCTCTTTTTGAAAATATGTTCATTTTAAACACAATGTAGGCTGCTAACCAGGGATCCAGGTTCAAAGACCGAAGACTACAGATATCATGGTACAAACCTAAGGTACCTTCTGTGTCAACAGAAATTGAGGAAGAGGAGCCTAAGGAAGAGGTATGAAAATATGTTGATAAAGTTATCACTCTTTTAACAGTCTAAAAGCTATGAGCTCTTTTCAGATAGGTTTTTTGTTTACTGAGAAATTCCATTAAATGTTTCTGCAAGCCAGAAACTGAACTGTTTTTCAATAGTCAGGTACAACTTCCATGTTTTAAAAAAGGAAAGAAAAAAATAAATCCATTCCAAAAACTTAGATTTTTAAATTGAAATGATAAACATCACATCCTCACATATGTACATGCTGCTAATCTTTTTTCACTTTATTAATTCTCTACTGAGGGATAAGTTCTGTACATGTATATTCTTAGATTGTAATTATGAACACTTTAAGGCTTTTAAAGGCTTTTCTGCCTAGGCATTTGACAGAAACTTGTTTCAGAGAGGGTGGGTGGTTGTTTATTCCTGCTTTCTTTGAAGTTTGGCTTCCTTTCCCTTTCTTATGTGTGAGACTACTGTTCTTTCCTAAAGCTTGTGGTAAATAGTTGTGTGCATTTCAGTGAGATTTACTGTAAACAAGAACCTGATGTAAAGAGCAATGGGGAGTCTGTGTTGTCGTACAAGTTTCCTAGGATACAGCATGGAACTTCTTTGTTTAAAAACCATTTTTTTCTTTATCTAGGAGACTGAAACCTCAGATTTATTTTTGCATGAAGATGATGATGATGATGATGAAGATGAGGATGAATCCCGTTCTTGGAGAAGATGAAACTTGATGTTGGAAATGTATAATTTTAGGAATATAGTTCAAGCTATATCTTTTAAACTTTTATTTAAGAAAGTTGATGAGCCAAAAAAAGCTTTACTTTCTTTTCAAACCACAAGATTTAAAGTGAGCAAAGTTTGTTATAAAAACATTTCAGATAAGAGCTGTGATGCCAAGCTAGCCAAAGGCCCAGTAACTTTTTACAGAATTATCAAGCTCACCAGAGTGGTGATTCTTTTCTATTTAAGAAGGTTAAAAAGAGAGAAAGAAAGTGAATATTAGTATTTTCCTGTCCTATTTTCGTGTCACCTGTATTACCTTGTTTTGTTTTTTATAATGTGATTGATTTGTTAGCTTATAATTGAAAAGATGTTACAGGTTTTATTTAGCAATATTACAGGCTTGGGGGAAAGACACAAACTTTCATTAAATGTTATGAAAGAAAAAATGCCTCATTTACTAATTGAAAAAAGGTAGCATTTTATTTCATATGCAATCACTCACTGTAGAAATTATTCGTGGCTAAATTCATCCTTCACTTATTTAAGGATGTTTGAAGGCCACACAGTTTCTATATTCTGGTTTTTGTCAGAGGAGATGGAAAAAGTAATTCAACAGGTTATTATTATAATATTGTCCAGTTCACTCTGTTTCTTCAAATCCTGCTCCACAAAAACATCAGCAACGACACAGATTTGAGTGAGTGTTTGAGATTTCCTTCTGTAGTTTCAGTACAGTGTTCAAATTTAAATTATACTGTTCATTTCTTGCATCTCAGTATTTGTGAATATGATGTTTTATGCTTTCCACAAAAAGAATGAAATTGGGAACTGCTCACCAGCCATTAGAAACTCTTCTTCCATCCCTGTTTTATTTATGTTCAAGCCAAATCTGTAAAGTGTTCAGAGCAAAATATTTTTATCCAAAAAATGTCAGTCTGCTGGTCAGCAAGCCCTCAGAGTAGTGTTCAGACCTGGTTTGGGAATGTTAACCATTTATCTTCAAGTATAGTTTTGTTCAGACACATTTAAGGTGAATACCGTTACATTCTTACTTGCCTCGTCACTTTACCATATTTAAAAAAAAAAAAAAAAGGAAAAAGCAAACACACACCAAAAATGGTGTATAATAATAGAAATTAGTATAACAAGTTTAGATACTTAAGCCATGTATCTTAACTGTTATGTGGCTTTTGCAGTTCATGAACAAGTGTTATATAGGAAGCGTTTTCCTTAACTCTCTGTATTTGTACCGTACACTTTTCAGTACATTTTTATGTACTTTTCTATACAAAATAAACAATGTCGGTGCAAAACTGTGCTCCTCTTTTGAATAGTTTACCAGAATTATTTGTCAGCAAATTCCCAACTAAAGAAAAATTTGCATCAAGACCTCTAAATTTCAGTGGCTCTGAACTTAGCTAATGACATGGAGTTGAGCAAGCCTTTGAATTTACTGTTCCCCTGTTACCTTTTTGCTGTGGTGGAATATTAAAAATCAAAATAGTATTTTTTTTTTGTTTGTTTCCTTGTCAGTTGAAGATATGCCTTTCAGTATTCTTCTTCACATTAAAACCTCTTTTTATAATTAGGACTTTCCTGCTAATATTGAGGCTAAATTGCGTACATAAAGAAACAAGGGAAAGCCAATCCTACATACTTAGAATGTCTTGATTTTTCTCCCATTATCTCTAATGTTTTTTTAATGTCTGTGGCTCAGTCAGTGTATATTTTGAAAAATCCATTGCAGCAACCATATTTGAGTCCTGACAGTTTAAAAATGATAGAGGGAACAAAGGATTTATATATTTTTTTGTACAGAGTTTTTTCTTAAACTGTATAATTTTGTAAATATTTTGCTTTTTGTGTACTAAAACTACCAGCGTATAGATTTCAATAAGAACTGTTGTATTTTTGTATTTGGAAAATGAAAATTACAGTGAATGAATGAAGCTGTAAGAAAAATTGCAGTAGCCTTTGACACGCGTAGAATGGGATTCCTTTTCATATGGTTTTAGCTCTAAAATGACACCTGATTGGCACGCTATATTCAGGGACACTCGCCCTTTCCCACACGTGCTGGCTTTTCAAGTTGGGCAAGACAGGAAGTAAGCGACTGTGGTAGCTTTATTTAATGATTTTTGGAGAGCTTCACATGATTACTTTTTTTTTTTCCCTTTAGAGTACACATTGGCAGGCTTACATAAATCCTCAAGTGACATCCCAAACATGATTTGTAAATGCTGAGGCACAAAAATGAGTTGTGCCTCTGAACTCAGCTTGTGTATTGAAAGCATGCTATTATTATATTATTGGGGATTTAAGTGATGGGCAGCATAGCAGTATCTGACTTGCGGTGTTTAAGGAGTAGAAAAGATGCTTGAAAGTGACCTTCATTTTGCCAAAGCTTATCTCCCTGTACCTTAGGATGTATGTACTAGGCAATATTAAACTGTTCTTTTTTTTTTGCGTGTGTTTTTTGTTTATTTTAATAGGTAACATGACAGTACAGCTTGCTTTATGGTAACATTTTATTGTGAAATTAATGAACTTCAGAGAGTACATTAGATAGAACTTATAATCAACACTGGGACTTCTGTACACCAGCAAGTATATTTACAGGACATGTATAATAAGATGTTACCAGTCTAAGCATAGTGTATGAACACTGAAAGTGTATGCGATAGGAAAAGAAATTATCTGTTACATAGAATTATACTTACCTCCCTTTCATTATCTAATTAAGCTAAGCAGAAAGAACAAAACCCCAACAGTTAAAAGGATAAATATGAAAACAGTTGCCTGCTTATTGTGGAAAATCCCAACACTTTTTTTTCCTTAGCAAAATCATGTGAAAAGGAATAAAGTTCCTCTTGGTGTATAGTAAACTTGTACTATAGTTTTTACAAAATTGTGAACTTGTGTAATAGTATAATAGGAGATATTGTTGAATTTCTAACTGTTTATACATTTAAATTCATATATGTAATGTTTGTTTTATTGATTACAATCTGAATTTCTAAGATGCATGTTGAATTTTTGCAATAAAGATATACTATGGAATGGTTCAAGATTTAGAAAAAAATGAAAACTAACTTAAATAAATTGGACAGCAGAACCATTCAAAAAAAAAATACAATTATCACAAAAAGAGCGTTATCACTTTTTTTTTCTGGAAGTATGTGTGAAGGGTATTTATATGTGGAGAATGCAAGCAAGTTTATTTTGCTTAATAGTGAATGTTCATTAGTAATTGCTGAATCAGGTAGGAGAAAAATCAAGTGCTTCAGTGCTCTGAAATGGTGCAGATTAAGATAGCTAACTTGTTGGGAGAAGACACAGGTGATAAGCCCTAGTCATATTTAAGTGGGAGCAGAGTTCCAGTAAAGACAATGTTACGCTCTGGGGACAGTTCAAAATTCTAATATGAAAAGACGACTGTTTTATAGATTACAGTGGATTCCATGGTCTCTTTTACAGATTTCCAGTATTGCTGGGTTATTGAAAATAGCGAGTGCAAAACCAAAAATTGTATAAATGCAATCTTTAACCCCTCAGCATTTTGGTCTGAAAACTAATTTATTCTTTTACTCTGTTTATCATTAACTTTATCTTTGGTCTTTCCTTCTTTTTTTTTCTCTTATTCTACTTCCTCTTATTCCCTTCCCTTTCAATCTTGTTTTCATGAATGTAAACATTTGTGATCTTTTCTTACACTTTTCTCACATTCCTTTTTTTTTTTTTTTTTTTTTTTTAACCTGGATTGTTGGTGTGCTGCAATAAGACTTTTGGAAAGAGACGTTTTACAGGGATGTGATTTTTTTTTTTCCCTCCCTCCTTTCTTCACTGCGTTCATTCTGAGGGATAGGGGGAGGAGTGGAAGGAACCTGCTAGTACATTTAATTGTTGTGATTATACTTTCTCTCTCTCTCTCTCTCTCTCTCTCTCTCTCTCATCTCTGTGGTCTGCAATATAAATGTTTTAGAACATGAACTGGCTTTTTGTTATCGTAGAACAGAGTTCTCATGATAAACCTATGCCTTTTGCCCTATTTTCATTGTCAATTTAATTTTAGAATCCTTCCACAGTCCGCTTTCCTGTGTATAATATAAATAATCAATCACCAACTTATCCTCATTATTTTGCAAGAGGCAATAAAATCCCTTGAAGAAATGGAGTCTAGACTTTGAATGGGAAATATTTTTTCCTTTAAAAAAAAAAAAAAAAAAAAAAAGCATTTTTCTGTATGATCAAAATTAATCTTAATAGCAAAAAAAAAAAAAATAAAAATAAATCAAGAAAGGAGAATAGCATTTTCTATTTGTGTACATATGTGGCTTTGGATAATTTTTTCCCTGCCTTTTTCAAATATTTAAATTTTCCCTATTAAGGAAAGAACTATGTTTTAGTAGGATGTGACTAAATCAACGGAAAGGAATTTCAGCCATTTTAAAGAAAGGTACGCCAAGTAACTGCTTTAGCTGAACGAATACATAAAGGTAAATTGTTGCTCTAAGAAGAGGTTCTTGGCCTAATATGGTAGTTACACTTCTGTCTGTATGAAATTCAATAGTAATTGTATATAGAGAGGTTTCCTAAATATGGTAATATAATTTTAATTTTTCTTGAATCGTGGGATCCAGTTCTGTCTTGTGTATCCAATGTATCCGTTGGTAGTGTAACACCTTTCTGCTTCTTGTCAGGAGTACTGACACAAGCGTGCGGCTGAAGATGGTGAAATGGTTTGCCTGGTGTTGGCCGGTGCCAGCAGCAGCCTTCCCGGCGTCCCGGCTCCAGCTGGCCGAGCAGCACGGTGCAGAATGCTGGGCTTGGGGTCTGTCCTTGAGGAGAAAGCGATGAGAACCTGAAACCTTTCTTAGGTGTGAGGACTCTGTAGGCAGTTAAACAAGTGAGCTATGCCAGTTTTTACTATTCCACTTCCTCTAAAGAACACTTTGGTGCACTTGCGCTGCTGGTTTTCTGTTTGTTTATTTGTTTACTTCTATGATGGATCCACAGTTGCGGTGACCAACGTGCCACCATTGGTTTCAATAGAGGTTTTTCTCTTTTTTCCTCAGAATTGCCCCTGGAGTGTTTCCGGCTGATGCTGGTTAATTTTAAGGTAGATTGATCTGTGCTAGACCCAGGGCTTGTGGCTCTGCAGGTGGGAGCCAGATGGGGGAAGCCAGTGAGGGACAACAGCAACAGCGTGGTGCTTGGCATCGGGCACTCACCCCGCGAGGTTCAGCAGCTCCCAGAAAAGTGCCCTGAGGTACAGAAGTGCCCTGAGGTACGGGTGGGGGGTGCAGGCGACAGAAAGTGCCTGCGCCAGGGAAGTGTTCAAAGGGCTTTGACCTCCATCCGGGGGCCTTCCCTTCAGCTGTAGGAGCCAGGTGTAAGCGGGTGAGCCGTGTAGGCTGGAGAACCTCACCTGGCATTGGTGAAGCTCCCCTGCAGAGGGCAGGAGAAGGCCGGGAACTGCTCCGCGGCACCTGAGGTGCTTCAGCATCCCTCGGGTGTTCCCCCCGTTGGAGACGGATGCAACCGGCAGTTAGAAGCACCAGAACCTAATGTTTATCTGAACTTGTTGCTGCTGTTAGAAATCTGCATCATTAGGTATCTGCACATTGTGAATATCGGAACTGAGTTCACATCACTCGGTTAAAAGTCAGACAGCTGCACGAACGGAGCGTTTCCCCTCAGCGGCTTGTCCCAGGCCTGCACACGGAGCTGTGCCCCGCAGCGCCTCGATAGCTGCTTCGTCTGGAGTGGTGGGGGTTGCTCCGAACAGGGTGCAGCCCAAGGTTTATTTTCTTATAAAACTGTGAGCATATTACATTGGCATTCGGCTGCTGGAGCTCATCAGCTTACAGTTTTTCCACTTACAAGTCGGGGGCCAGCAGTTTCCTCCACCTCCTGCAGTTACAGGTGTCCGGTGCCTGTGCCCCTCCATGCCCTCCTCCCACCCGGTGCCTACCCCACAGCATTTTCACTGCCCTCTGCTCATCCCTGCTGAGGCTTTTGGGGGTTAGTTGGGACTTTTGCAATAAGGATGAAGGGCTCGGCCAGTGTCCAACACCGCCTGAGGATAGGTGAGTACAGCCTGTGTTCTCATGCCCCTGTCAGGCAGGGGCACCTCGTTTGGTGCCCCAAGCACCCCCAACGCAGGCCCGCCAATGCCAGGCTGTGGCAGGGGTGAGCCCGTCGGGCCGTGCCCTCCCCTCTGCTGGCTGGTGTTGGTTTTTTGTGTCATTTGGACCTTGAGCAGCAATGACTGGGGGGAGAGGTTTCCAGAGGGACACCTGTGCCTATTCCCTGCCCGTCCAGGTTCGTGCAGGCCTGCAGAGAGGTGAGTGCAGCAGCGCTGCCAGCGGGCTGCTTGGCTGGTGTCTCGAGTCTCGCCCCTAGCTTCATCCGTCCCCGCCTGCACGGTGGATTGCATCTCTGGGGAAGAAGGGAGATGCAGAAAATTTATTGGAAACCATGTAACACAGGATTTATGTTAATCCCAGGATAAATATATTTTAAAGCAATATCTTCTGTGACCCTAGCAATGTTCATCCAAATCTAATGCATTTTACTGTGATTTGTCTGCTTGCTTTGTTTTCAATTTGATCTTACATGCGCTTTCACAATAGGAAACTCAGTTATGATGATACAGATTTTTATATGCTGCTGTGTTTTTTCAATATTTTCCTCCTTGATGTCTTGTTTTTAACCCTGGCATAAATTGAAAGTTTATAAACATATTCAGCTGTGATCTTGCAGCTTTCATATGACCCAAAAAATCATATTAATAGAAAAAGCTGATGTTGTGGTTTTTAAACTTGTGATTGCACAAATACTGAATATTGCACACATGAGGCAGGACCCTTTTGACACTACAAGAAATGATAATTTTCACTCTGGCCGCCTCTCAAAAGAAGAGCGGAGCACAGCAGCTTTCCTCTGCCGCTCAGTGGCTGGGTTGCTGGTATCGTTGGTTTGATTTGTTTAGGAGCCAAACCTCCTCTGCTCTTTGCCTTGGTCGTGTGAGTGTGGTAAAGCTCCACGGTACTTCTGAGGTAAATGTAGTCTATCTAGTCTGCGCATGTTATACTGGTAGCCTTAAAGCACTTCTGCTCCGTGATTTATTTAAATGGTAATAAATTATACATTTCTGGCACTTTAGTAATTCATGTGAAAATTATTTGGAGTCAACTCAATATAATGTACCTCTGCGTGGTCTCTGGTGGCTAAAGATATGTCAAACAATTTCATCCACCCTTCGTTTTCACTTTTTAATGTGACTTTGGGTTATCTGTAGGTCAAAGAAAAGTGACGAGGAGTTCTCTAACAAGCAAATTTCCAACTTCTGATACCCATATTAGAAAAGTATAAATCGTGATAGACGTATGTGTAACTTGACACGTATTTAGGCCTATAAGAAAGTATTTTTACAATTAGCAATGCAAGCCTTTGCACGGTTTGGGCCAGAGCCTCCTTGCTTACTCCACAAGCAGGGGCACAGACCTTACGGAGAACAAAGGTTCCCCTCTCCCTGTGCCAGGCACTGCTGCTGCAGTGTAGCCCCAGCACCGCTGCCCTCGTTTCCTAGCACAGCAGTTGGCGTAGCGACATCTGGGGCTGTTGCAGGAGCTGGGAGGAGGGACGGTCACCCTTGGAGGCAGCCCAGTGGGGAAGGCAGACCCTGCGAGTCT
The DNA here is from genome assembly GCF_009819795.1 of Aythya fuligula. NCBI lineage: Eukaryota > Metazoa > Chordata > Aves > Anseriformes > Anatidae > Aythya > Aythya fuligula. The sequence continues at coordinate 19,386,708 of NC_045572.1, forward strand.
CGGTGCTGCCTTGGTCGGTGCTGCTGAACCTGCTTCCACACAGGAAACAAGCTCCTGCCCATGGTTACGCCTCAAGATGCCTGAGTGTTGCCCTAGGCATGCTTCTTACGCTGCTATGCTTCAGTGAGCTGCTGTTAAACACTTCTCTCAGTTGTCTGAGCTCTGACTGGCTTTGAGAGGAGCCAACACCTCCTCTGCAACTTTGCAGCTCCCTGGGAGCACGTTTCTGGCAACCCTCACATATAAGTGTTCCCTGGAAACCTAAACTTTCTGTGCAGGAAGCATAACGCTTTCCACAGGAGGTGGCACAGCAGCACCGCTGAGACAGGCACCGCTGAAGGTGCGGGGCAGCGGGGTCGGCTTCCAGGCAGAGCGTGGGGACGGGCACAGTGTGCGGTGGGGACCTGCACAGCGTGGGGCTCTCCCCAGGCAGAGACGTTTTGTGCTCTGCGGGTGTCCTGGGCTGCTGGGTAGAAAAGTCTGTCATGAGCTGAATTCTCCGAGCTCAGCTTGTTACCTGTCAGCCTGAGGAGTTCTTATACGTGGCTTGGGCTTCCTTGAACTAAATTCCTCCTAAAGGGAAGGGGCTCCTGGTCTGTTTCTGATTCCTGTTTGCTCGGTGTGAATTTCTTCTTCCTTAGTCCGTTTGTTCAAGCAGCAGAGCTGTGTGCTTACAGGCTTGAAAACTTCAGCCTGGTGCTGCTCGTGTGGAAAGGTCACCACGGGAAGTTCTGCTGAGAGACTTACCTTAACTATAATGCGGCCACTGTGTGTTATGTAATGTGGAGCACCAGGTCCGCTTTGCAGTCAGGTTGTTCCTTTATTTTTCTAGTTACATGCAGATTATCAGGAGCTGGTACCAGCCCCACAGTTTCCTTTCACCACAGGCCTGTCACTGCTGCCCCAGCACCAGTGCAGCCTCTCTGAGCGAGCAGTGCTGTCTGGTATGGACGTGGCATTAAACCAACAAGCGGGGACAGCAGCGAGGTGGGAGCAGCAACAAAAGAAGGATGGGATCAAAATCGCATCAGTGCTACACTAATGCCTCTGAGATTTCAGCACTCCATATGTTTACATGTGCATATAAACATGTACATATTTGCACACACGAGTACACGTGCATTTGCATATTTGTATATGTTATCTTAGCTGGAGTGGGGCAGACCTGGTCGGAGAGGGACTGACCTGCAGGAGCACGGGCGGCGTGTCCTGGTGGCCAGCCTGGCCCTGCAGCCCCTCCAGCCCCTGGAGCCGGGCCGCAGGCAGCAGTGGCTGCAGGGAAGGACAGTGCAGGGGTGTGCGTGTTCACCTACGGGAAAGACAATATTTTCATCCCGGTACACAATTCAGCAGAAGAGCTTGGGAAAACAGGCGGTGTGATAGACCTCGCATCGAAGGGGAGGTTTTTATACATAAACTTTTTGCTGCTTTGGAAATATTTCTTGCCCATAGGGCTTTCTAGGTGGGGTGTTTTCCTCTAAATGTAAAGTTACTTAGGAACTTAAGTTTTTTCTTTGCCTGATCACAACAAGGCTTCTTGGTGGGTTTGATAGGTGAAAAACTATGCAAGAAGCAAAGAGATGTCACACGGAAGACGACATGCAGAGCTTCTAAAAATACAGCGTAATGCACGCAGCCGTAGAGCATCTGCGGTGGCAAAGGGAATTCAGCTGGTGTGTGTACAGCAGGCGCTGCCAGCGACGTGGCCCTGCAGAGCTGCCTCTTCAATAAAACATAGCTAAGTGGCAGAGGAAACTTTGGCTTGTCAACACCGACACCGTACGTGGGGCTTGCTGAGGGAGTGTAGCTAACACATGCACGCTTTGGCCAGTGACAATTTGTTTTCCCCAAACTCTGATATAGCGGTTGGTGTGACTTCTTTAATTAAAAATCCAGGAAATGTAAATGGATGAAGGGATGAGTTTAATGTCAGGTGACAGGATTTCTCCCCATCCCCCTCTGATTGTTACATTTTAATTTCAAATTTTAATGAAGATTTCAGAGAGCATTAATGTAAAAGGAATGTGAAGGCAGCACAAAGCTGAATAATTTTATAGAGCTACAGGGCACACAAGCATCCACCACCTCCCAGACATCCATGCTCCCTATAATTTTCAGCCTGTGGGCTATCAGTAGCTTTCAGGGGTGCAGATCTTGACAAACGTTCCCTCCTGGACACAACACGTAATCCTCGGTGTGGGGTCCCATAGTGCTTTGTACAACTGGAACAAATTCAGAACGATTCCCAAGGCACATGTGATGGAAAATTGTTTGCTGGAGCATAGGAGCAGGAATGTGCTATGGGTTTGGTCATTAAACTGATAACCAGCTCGTCTGGGGATCCTGGGAGGAAAGTGCGTTGCTTGCTGCAGCGCCAGCTATGATATGGAGCCTGTGATGTGGAGGCAGGATTTAAGCAGCTTGACCTGCTCCTTGGGCTAGTTTTAAGATGCAGCAATGCTGATGGAATTTCCAGCTGTGTTGGACGCATAGATGAGAGGTTTTATAGTAAGGACAAGTCATAAAATCCCTTTGGTTTGTGGAAACTCATTGGCACTGAGGATGTGTGTGAGGCTGAGTCCTGAACTCACGGTGCTTCAACACGATTTGCAATGTTTCAGAAGCCATTTAAAGGGGGGAGTGCAAAGCTGCCTCTCAGCATTCAAAAGGTTTTGATTTTTTTTTCTCCTACAGAAACATGTAGTTTTTCTCATCTTTATGTTAATTATCATGGATTGCTTATTAATGAAGTGGAAATATTTGTTCTTTCTAGCTTGTGGATGATGGCCAAAATGTGGTAAATATGAGGCAAACGGGTAATGTTGGAGGGAATGCCTGAGGATGCTAAACTGCTTTCTCTGGCACTGTTTGCTTGAACTTGCTTGTTGCTGAATTTTGCTGGCTAGTGTAATTTCACAAGTTTTTCCACCATATGCTTTCTGTGGCTCCTTTAGCCGGATGTGGAGGCAAACACTGCTTGCTGAATCAGACGGAGGCTGCCTAGGAGTGTCTGCTTAAACACACGTTGAGCAGTCCCCATGCTGCTTTTGTTCAAGCAATAAACAGTCTCACAGCGACCAAAAGCACAGCTTCAGGCCAGTGAATCTGGGCAAAGCGGGAGGATTCTAAGTCCTTTCCTGGCTACATAATCTTTACTCCTTTGAAGGAAATACATTTTTAAATTTTGTTTAATATCTTAAGCTCTTGTCTGAAGGCAGCTTGTTTTCTAACTATGCTTCCATTTATTTTATTGTTTTCCAAACCAAGCTATTAATTTTTAAGTGTGTTCTGTTACAAAATGCCACTGTTTAGACATTTGCCTAGGTTCGTTTCACTACATTCACCTAAATAAAGGTGACTGCAGGAAAAGTAAGCCCTAAAAAACATAGATCCATAGAATGGCTTAGGTTGGAAGGGACCTTAAAACCTGTTTACAGTTTTCATTTTTCATGTTGTCGGATGTTCCCTGTGTGTTGCTGTATTTTAGATAATGCAAAGAGCCTTCTGACCTGGAGCTGGGATTCAGAAGACCAGAAACGAAGCTTTTGTTCCATTGTTCAGTCTCTGCTTCAGACCCGTGCAGCTGAACCTGTTGTTCCTTTTTCTGGTTGGTTGGTTGGTTGGTTTTCCTTGGCTCATTCCCTTCACTTTCCCTATGTAGGGCTGAATCCAGGTCAGTGAAGTCAGCACAGGAGTTCCCAGTAGCCTCCCCAGCAGAGTCGTGTCAAGTCAGAGGTGATGTTTTGCTGGAATATATTTCGATTCAGTCCCATTACAATGCACGTCATTAGAAAGCAGCAGGAATCTTGGATTTGTGCTAGGGAAATGCAAGAGCTTAGAAGAAAACTTTGGGGGCAGTCCAGTAAAGAGGATCAATGTTGCTCTTTCTTCATACTCCCCAAGATTGCCCTTGCAAAGATACAGCTGTTTGACTTGTTGATTAGCAGAAACATTAGCAGACCTACTGTTTCAGGGCATGAATAATTAATGTTTGTTCCTCATTAATTTCTTGTGGAACAGAGTCTTGTTAGACTACATTTAGATGTATTTCTAGAATTAGGAGCAAATATAAGAAGAAAGAGATGCCTGACAGATAAGCACTCTGCTCTCCTCCCGCCTTGGAAAATATCGTTGTGTTGCTCATATTATCTTCATCAGAAATAGATAGGTTTTATTTTTAACAAGCACAGAAGTCTGCTTTGTTACAATTTTAATTTCAGGGAAAGATACAAGAAACAAGTTCTATAATTCATGCACATTACAAATGAGTACAAGGAAGACCTCCCAGCTAGCATGAACTGTCTGGCATCCTGCATCCCTGTTACCTCAAATCAAAACCTTGTTTACTGAAAAATTCAGAAATAAGATTGCGTCAGTTTCCCAAGTCGTGCAGTTGGAAGACAGGATGTTTACGCTGCTTACCTCCCATCACCCAAGCATTTCAGTGCTGCAGTGTAGCTTTGGCCCTTTTAATTTTCTAATACGGCCATAATATTTTTTTCTAGGAATACCTGCAAACACCTTACCTAGCCTTCTAGGACTGTCCATGCCCCCTGTCTGTAATCACTAATGTAGCCAGAACTTGGATTTCTGATGGCTCCCCTGCATGTATCTAGATGGAAGGAAAATTTAAAAAGGCAAAAGTTTTTGTTTGTTTTGTTTTAAACCACAGAAGGTGAGAGAGAGCCTTAATAATTTAATTTAAACAGCATGGACATCACAAGTATTTCCTCATTTCTCTTTTTGGAAAGAAGTTCTATTATTATTTCTGAAGAGCACATTCCTATGGGTTACCATTTGAATATTCCATATTCAAGCAAATGTGAGCCCCCTGATTCTTACATTAAAAAAAAAATCTCACCTGATGGTGTCTAAAGGAAACTTTTAATAATATTAATGGACCTATCAATTAATCTATTTATTATTATTGTATGTCTGTTTCATATCTAGTGAGATAAAATGGCCAATTAAAATCCAATTTCACATCCAATTTTAATTTAGATTTTTGCTGTCAGGGCCCTCCTGTTCTGCTCCTCACTCGGCAGCGTGCCCCAGGGCAGCCACCCGCTGCAGCACCGCACACTGCGGCTCCTGCACTGCCGCCAGCGCCCAGGCAGCACTCGCAGGGACGTGAGTGACATCCAGGGGACGCGGGGCAGCGTCAGAACAGGGAGCCACCCAGCTGCCCAAGGAAGGCCCTTGCTCGGAGCACACGGCATTGATCCGCTTCGGTGATGTCAGCTGAATTATATGGCCCGGGAAGGCTCCCTACCAGAGAAGATCAATACTGATGATGAGACAAGTACTTACTGGAAACCCGTTTAGTAAGAACCTTGCTCGTCTCATCAAGATGCTACGCCCTGTATCACTCTCTCAAATCCCCTTAAAGAAAGAGTGGTCTGGCAGTCACAGGACGGTTGAGAAAGTGTCATCGGCTGTGTTACTGTACGTGCTTACAGTTTTCTGACTGTTAATTTATTCTAATTACTCTCTCCCAAGCTCCAGCAAGCTTCAGGGTAGGCTGTCTGTCAGCTGGAGCTGTGTGTCCTGCTGAAGGTCCTTACCGTACAGGCGCGGCTGCTTGTGCCTCCTGTCAAGCACAGCGACGAGACAAAGCCCAGGTTCTCCTCCTGCTTCTCCACACACCAGCATCGCCGGGATCCTTTACCCTCCTGCACCGTGCCCCAGGCTGCTCAGACAGGCCCCAGGTGCAGCGGGGCTGCACATCAAACACGCACTGGAAATGTTCATTTGTTTTTAGTGTTGGGCATCATTAAGCAATTTAAACCTGCGGGGTTTCACCAGAGGGGTGAGGGATGTGCTGCTGAACGGCAGCGGGCTGTGCCTTTGGCTGTGCAGCCAGCCCTCCCTGCGCACCTTGGCTGCCCCTGCAGGAGCCCTGCAGCCCCCCAGCCCTGCAGCCCCCCGGCTCTCCCTGCCTCGGCAGCGGGACGTGGGGACCCGGGCACAGCGGGGAGCAGGAGAGCTGGGAAGCCCAGCTGAAAGGAGGGATGTGTTTTGTCTTGGAACCTGGTGTGAGGTGTCACTGGTGCAGGACCTTGCCGAGGCTATCTGCCGAGTGGCAGCTTCGTGGTGACACCACTCACAGCCTTCTGTGCCGACACGGGACCAGTTTCCATCCCACCCACACCTCAATTAAAAGCTTCCCAGGATGAGGCCAGTCCTTCCCTAACCCCTCAAGCTCCTCTCTAAAATACCCTCTCACCACCTCTTGTTTTCTCAAGCTCTCCTGAGTCAAGGCCCCGGGTGACGTCTCGCTGTGCAGAGGTGGAGGTAAGCCTCCAGCAAAGCCCTGTCTCTGCAGAACCCCCTGTTGCTTTCAACCCTGTGGAGGTATGGGCTTCCTAAACCCGAGCGCTGGGAGTGTTACCCTATAGCCTGAGAGACTTCCTCTCTTTAGGCCGGTTTCCTTTGGAAGTCTGACACTGTGCGGCCTCGCTACTGAGCCGGGCAGCTCCTGTAACTTAGCAACTTTCTTTTTGCTTTGTTAAGTTGGGCTCTTCAATCTCCTTAATGAATAAGAGAATCAAGCCAGGTAATTGATGCTTGGCCGTTTAGCTGATGAATAATTGACTGTCTGGGTAATCCTAGATATTTCCTCGATCAGATTGTGCAGTGGAACAGCCATATCATGCTGTGTGCAGCGTTGCTTGCTCATTCATGGGGCTGGAAATGTGCTTCGTAAACCCAGGTTCTGCAGGAACCTGCACAAGTCAGCACTCTTCACTCCTCCTCCAAGCAGACAATTTGTGATAAGACGCTGCATCTCAGCAAAAAGAACTTATGACTTGAATCTTGAATGAAAAATGAAAAATATTATTTCTAAAACAGACATAATTTTCAGATGCACAGTAAAGAAAAATACTAGGGACTAACAAAGAAATCCTCCCCTTTCAGGCTTCTTCGTGGCCAGGGCAGGGGATCTAGTTTTCCATGGTAGGAAGCAGAAGGCAGGTATAAACTATTGTGTTCACCCAGTGAGGACAAGGAAAACATCTTTGTGTTTGGTATGCGTGCTTCAGCTCGCTCGTGCATCTTGAAATGTAAACTATCACAGCAGTATGCTTTTGGGTTTGCAGGAAATTATGTGGTTGTTGTAAATCGCAGTTGAGGAAATTTTCATGGGTCATTTTGGCTTTGTGATGGTGTTAAGTAGTGCTATTTACAGCCCATTGTAGAGAATATATGAGAACGACCTGTGGTTAAATAACATACTGCTGTATTTCAAAGCTTTCCGTCAGTCCTGTGTAAGCGTTTACTACATAATTCCTAAACTCAATTATATAATGAAACTGAGCCTATTGACAACTCGCTGACTGTGATGGGCTTTGAATTAAATTCTAAATGAGAACAGAATATTTTGATGTATTAGGAAAATGGGTAATGATCTTTGAATTGTGACACTGAACAAGACCGCACGGCGGGTAAAATGCACGCTTTTAATCTGACTTCTACCTTCAGATTTTCAATGACTCACCAGTGATGTTTCATCAGGGTATGGGTCTGGTGTTTTTTTTTCCTTCCAGAACTACCATTAATTATTTACCAGTAGGTGAATGATCTCTGAAATCTATTGCAGTGACACCTTTGAGTCTGCAGATAGTTTCTGATGGCAAACCATCTGGGCTCTTTTAACTTGTTATTGTTTATCCTTTGGACTTCTCTCCTCTGTTTGTAAGGTGTAACGTCAGTAGACGGGGCCAGGAGCATCAATATTTTACAGCTTTAATTAAAGGGAGCTCGGCAGCTAGGTTACCCAGTCCGGTTTCTTTCAGAACAGCTGCCTGCGGGAGGGAAGGGGAAGGGGAAGGGAAAGGGGAAGGGGAAGGGGAAGGCTGTCCTTACCAGGGGCAGTCGGCAAGCTGCGTTCTCGGGGTGTGCTGCTGCGGCACCGCCCCAGCCCGAGCTCTCCATCCAAGCACGTGGCGCTTGGCTGCAGCGCAGCGTCTGAGCAGCGCCTGCCCTTTCACGCGGGATGGGAAAAGGAGCTCGCTGAGGGCTCCGGCAGCTCCGTGCTCGAGAGGGAAGGCTGGCAACAGCCGAGGGACGGAAGAGGAGAGCATCGGCCCCCTGCAAACGCTCTCGGAGCTGGGGGGGTGGAGACGTGCTCTGGCGAGCAGGCAGTACCTCCAGCTTCACGTCCAGCACTCTGCTTGTATCCTCTTATTTATTTACGTTAACCAGCCAGGCCTAAATAAAGGGAGGATTCCAAACAAAACAAAGGTCTGAAATTTATCCCTCTATTAATTACTTCCACCAAAGCGGGGCTGCCTATAAATATGGTGCCACTTTAGATAAAACTTTCATGCAGCTATTTAGGCCCTTTGAAATATAAATGATTTCCTTTAAATTTTTTATCATAAATCAGGGCAGGGAGCTGTGCGGCAGCACGCCGCCTCCCCCTCGACGGCAGGAGGCTGCTCCGCCGAGCCCCGTGCCTGCAGCCCCGACCCGCGCCGCGCCGCGCCCGGCCGCTGTCCGCGGTGCTGCCGGCCCGGCCCGGCCCGGCCCGTTCCTGTGCCCGTCCCGCTCCCGGCCCCGTTCCCGGCCCCGTTCCCGGCCTCGGGGGGCTCGCCCCGGCCGCCTGTTCGGCGAGGAAGGGTTTTTTCCTGCGCCGTGCCCGGTCGGCGCGGGGAGGAGAGCACTGGGTACGGCCTGGGGCTGTGCAACTTTCTCCTTGGAGCGGGTTACCGAGCAGGCTGCTGCCCCCTTAGCCCTCATTGTCCCTTGCTGTGCGATGTGGAGGCAGGACTTTGTGAGTGTACTCGGGGTATGTGGGTGTCTCCTGAACGAAGGGCATCTCCCCACGGGAGCTGTGCCTCTGTTTTCCTCTGGCCGCATCCAAGCTTGTCAGGAAACCAAGCCAGCACGTCCTTTGGCTCTTGTTCGGTGTGCATTAGGGCTCATAAAGCTCTTGGAAACTCTAAAGCTGGGCGTAGATTTTATTTTTGCTTAAGAACGGGAAATTTCACGCTTGCAAAATGCTTAAGTTCACGGACCATCAAGTCTGGTAGGTGTCACGTCTGACCATGTGCGACGATTATGAGAAATCGAAAATAAAGCAACTGCTCCAAAGGAGAATTATGCCCACCTCCAGCCTATTTGGGGCGCTTGGGAGTGGAGTTGCCTGCTCTGAGCACGGCTCAGCTCGGATTCCCGGGGCAGCCTGCGAGGGGCTTACCTCGCCCAGCAGCCTCCCGACCCGGCCGCGGGGCGCCTCGGAGCCCTGCCGGGACCTGAAGCTGCGCCCACGACGTTTAGGAAGCCCCGCGGTCTGCCCACGCGCGGTTTCCTATGAAAACAAATTCCTCGATGGAAATATTTCCTTGCGTTATCTTGACCTCAACGGAAATGTCGCCCCCCCGTAATGTTGTACCCTCGTAACGCCGACAAACGCTGAAATCAGCGGAATTTTACTCCCGGGTCCCTCCTCCCGTGTAACGCGGCCGTACTGCGGCCCCGGGGCCTGACCCCGCGGCCCCGGTTTCAGGGGAGATTTGCCCGAGTGAGGGGCGCAGGACGGGCCCGGCAGCGGGGGGGGGAACCGGGGCTGCCCGGGGGGCGCAGCCCGAGCCCGGCTCCCTGGGCGGCGCGGGGCGTTTGCTGTGGCGGCGCCTGGGGGGAGCTGGGGGCGCCGCCGCCTTTCCAGTTTGCCGAGCGGCTCGTGCGGTGCTCAGCCAGGGCTGCAGGGGCTCTGTGAGCCGTGCGGGAACCTCGTGTGAACCTCGGCACCGGCGGCCCTGCGGGAGCCCTCCCGCGCCCGGGCCCGGGGTGCGGGCTCTGCTCTCCTCCTGGCCGAGTCCAAGGAGCCGCCGGGCCCTGGCCGGGCCTCGCCCGTGTTCCGCGCTGTCGGGGAGAAACTTGCCCCCGCCGCCCCGTTCCCCCGGCACCGGCTGCCCCGCGCCCCCCGGCCGCTCCTGGCGGGCTGCCCCGGCCTCTCGCCGGGCGGGCAGGGCCCGGCGCTCCCCCCGACGGCCGCCGCCGGCGGCAGCTCCCGGGCTGCGGCCGGGGCGCTTCGAGGGCGGCGGGCGCGGCCCCTCCGCTCCCCGCCGGCCCTGCCCGGCCCTGCCCGGCCGGGGGCTGCCCGCCGCCCCCCTCTTCTCCCCTCCGCCCCACGCCGGTGAGCGGCCCGGCCCCGACGGCGCGTCCGGGCGGCCGCGGGGGCTGGGCTGCGGGGCGCGGGGCTCGGCGCTGCCCCGGTGCCGGTGCCCTCCGGTGCCGCCCCGCAGCACGCCTGCGCGGGGCCCGGGGCTGGCAGGCAGCGTGTAAGATGAGTGAAGGAGCGGGTGGGGGGGGCGCGAGCGGGCGCGGAGAGGGAAGCTCTGTCATTGAAAATAGCTCACTTTGACAGTGGCGAGGCAGAGAGACAACCCTGAGCCGATGTCACGGGCTGCCTACCTGCGAGGTGTGCAAAGATGATGGCCATGAACGCCAAGCAGCCCTTCACCATGCACGCTGCCCTCCAGGAGCCCAAGTACTCCAGCCTGCACTCCAGCTCGGAGGCTATGCGCAGAGTTTGCCTCCCAGCCCCGCAGGTATGTAGATTAAGCATAATTACCGCTTTAAGGCACAATTTTTGACAGGCACTCGCTTAATGTTTTTTTCATGTCACCAGAACAATCGCGTATCTCCGAGCCTCTCTCTCCCCCCCTCTCCCCTCTCCCTCTCGCTCTCGTCTCTGATCCACACGTCTCTTCCAGCAAAGCTTCTGCCTTCATATTAATTTTTATGACCTGAGCTTTGAGGAGGAATCTCTGTGCTCGGCAAGGTTTTTAATCCGGAGATGACAGTATTCCCCACTGACTCCACTATGCGCATTCTTGCTCGCAGCTCCAGGGCAATATATTTGGAAGCTTTGATGAGAGCCTGCTGGCCCGCGCGGAGGCTCTGGCGGCCGTCGATATCGTCTCCCACGGCAAGAGCCACCCCTTCAAGCCGGACGCCACCTACCACACCATGAGCAGCGTCCCCTGCACCTCGGCCGCCCCCGCCGCCCTGCCGCACCCCGCGGCGCTCACCTCGCACCCGCACCACGCCGCGCACCCGGCGCTGGACGCCGACCTCCTGGAGCACCTCTCGCCCTCGCTGGCCGTCGGCGGCCTGCCCGAGCCCCCGCCCGTGCCGCCGCCGCTGCCGCCGCACCCGCTGGGCGCCATGGGCCACCTGGCCGTGGGCATGGGCCCGCCGGGGGGCCCCGCGCCGCCGCTGCCCGCCGCGCCCCCCTGCCTGCCCGACGTGGAGTCCGACCCGCGCGAGCTCGAGGCCTTCGCCGAGCGCTTCAAGCAGCGCCGCATCAAGCTGGGGGTGACCCAGGCCGACGTGGGGGCGGCCCTGGCCAACCTGAAGATCCCGGGCGTGGGCTCGCTCAGCCAGAGCACCATCTGCCGCTTCGAGTCGCTGACGCTGTCGCACAACAACATGACGGCGCTGCGCCCGGTGCTGCAGGCCTGGCTGGAGGAGGCCGAGGCCGCGCACCGCGACCGCGCCGCCAAGCCCGAGCTCTTCGCGGGCGCCGAGCGCAAGCGCAAGCGGACCTCGATCGCCGCGCCCGAGAAGCGCTCGCTGGAGGCCTACTTCGCGCTGCAGCCGCGGCCGTCCTCCGAGAAGATCGCCGCCATCGCCGAGAAGCTGGACCTCAAGAAGAACGTGGTGCGCGTCTGGTTCTGCAACCAGCGCCAGAAGCAGAAGCGCATGAAGTACTCGGCCGTGCACTGACGGCGGCCCCGGCCCCGCCGCCCCGACGGCTCCGCACCGCGGCTGCGGCGGGACGGGACGGGGCGAGGCCGCGCGGCCCCGCCGAGCGCCCGGACGGGGCGGGCCGGGCCGCCACCAGCCCCCCCCCGAGCCCCCCGGCACGGCCGAGGCGCCCCGGCCCCAGCCCCGAGCCCCCCGCTCCGCCGCCCCGCGGCACCGACGGCTGCCGGGGCCGGGCCGCCGAGCGGGGCCGTTCCGCGGTGCCCGGACCCGGCGTGGCGGAGCGAGGAGCGGCTTTCGGAGGCTCGCCCGCACCGGAGCCGAGCCCCGCGGCCGCGCTCCGCGCCCCTCCCGGTCTGTGCGTCCCGCCCGCCCCGTCCCGTCCCGACCCTCCGCGGAGAGCTCCGGCACGAGCGCTCTTCCCCACCTCGACTCTGGAATAAAGGCTTTATTTTTCAACCCGAAGGGGCCGTGTCTTTTCTGGCTCCCTCTCGTGTCCCGAGCTGGGCGGACGGCGCCGGGAGGACCGAAGGAAACGTGCGCGAGTGCGAGAACAACGAAAAGCCGCCGGCGGTGCGACTCCCCCGGGAAGCGGGACCAGGCTTCGCCCCGCCGGGCCCCCGTTGTGCTGTGGGCGCCGCCACCCCCGGCACGGGCGACCTGTGCCCGGTGCCGGTGCCCGGTGCCCGGTGCCCGGTGCCGGTGCCCGCCGCGGCTACGCGCGGGGCCGCAGCCCCTCCGCCGGGCTTCGAACAAAAACTCACCCAAAGAGCACCTACCGCGGGTTCATTTCTGATGCTGTTTAAGAGGGGAAAAGGCTTTTATTTATGATTCCCAGAAGCACCTTAACGATTAAAAATTAATGGTGGAAGCGCTCTTCTGAATATTTCACTTCGGCGTTTCACTGAGTGACAAACACCGAGCCGCGGAGCCGGGCCCCCCCCTCCTGCCCCATTAGGCAGCGCCCTGACAAACTCAGCCTTTTAATTGCGGGGCGCGGGAAGCCTGAACGCTCCCTGGCTCCGGGTGCTTCCAATCGGCCCCAATGATTTTCCCCCAATCAAACGTCCTTTAATAATAAATGCCCTCATGCCATTACATTATATTGCGGGTTCTGAAAATTTAAAATAAGGGTGATGCAATATTAATCGCCTGCCGGAGTATAAAAAGGGCAGAAGGCGATTCAGACGGCATCTTTTCCCCGCCGTCCACTAGGACTTCAGCAGATCCTCTCCGAGGCAGGGCCGGCGGCGCTGCCGGGGCTCGGAGCGGGCACTGTGCTGTAGGAAGGCCAGGTAAGAGCCGTTTCCACCTCGCCCCATTCCCGCTCACGGCTGCCGGCGCCTCCCGCGGGGCTGCGGTGCCCTGAGAGCCGCCGGGAGGGGGCCGGGGCCGCCCGGTCCGTGCCGGGCCGTGCGAGCCGCCGGGGCCGGGCCGGGAGCAGCCCGCGGGGCGCTGCCGGGGGCTGCGGGGCTGAGCTCGCCGCCCCCCGTCCCGCAGCCCGCGGCCGGTGCCAGCAGCTCTCCGGACAGGAGGTGCCCGGGCGCCGCGGAGAGGAACACCCGCACCCACACCCGCACCCACACCCGCACCCACACCCGCACCCGCACCCGCACCGCACCCGCACCGCACCCGGGCCGTGCTGCTGCCGGCGGCACGTCGCAGCCTGACGGCGTTTGGCTTCCAGCAAGGCTCAGGAATAACTTCAAGCCTCCTAGCGCTGCCCTCAGACGGGTGTACGATTCTCTCCAGCCTGTGTTAAACCCAGCTCAGCCAGGTTTAGCTCACGTAGCCTGTGTTTCCGCTCACTGGTAGTTATTAAGCCTACGCTGCAGCTGTGGTGCCCTTCTCACCTGTTCACTTCTGGAAGGGAAATAGGATTGTGCTTGTTCTTACAGCAGCAAAGGTGTCCACGAGGTTTTATTTTTTGTGACTGTTCTTATTTTGCCCATGTTTGTGTGACAATTTTGCATTTGTCCTTTTTGGCCAGGTCCCAAAAATGGCTTAAAGATGTAAAACAACTCCTAAACGAACTTTAGACCTCAAAATCTACAATTACTCTCCCTGAAACAAGAGCTCCCGTGTGCTCCTTCTCTCCTTCACATGTGCTGGCCAGTGAGGTCTGAGGCACCTGATCCTTCTTGCTTGTCCTCCTCTGCTCCCAGTTCCTCTCCGCACGGAGACAGCTGCCCCGAGAGGAGCTCCCCGTGGCTCAGGCTGAGATGATTCCCCTTGCCCAGGTTTCACTCTCTGTGAATTCCAGGTTTCTTTCTACTCTCCACGTGCTGTTCTGTGCCTTGCTCTGCCCAGATGTGACACACAGGACCTGAGTGCTTCACTTGGGGTTTTTCCTTGGAGCTCAGGTACGTTTTGTTTTAACCACCGTTGATGCCTAAGTCTTTCACTGGGTTTGGCTGTCAAAGCTCCAGCTCCAGGTGCATACACTGAATACGAAACTCATCTGATCCTCCTGGAGCTGAGGAATAAGTTCTTTTGACTGCAGCGGGAATAGTTTGGAACTGGTATTTGTTGCTGAGGAGGCACGAAGTAACAGCACATATTTTCTTCCTGGTGTAGGGGGCTGTGCCCTGAAGCTGGGAAACAAAGCCAAGGGGTGATCGGGGAAGGGTCATGGCTGTGCCTGGCTCCATCCTTCCCCTGGGGAGCCCCTGGGCACCGGCTCCACCCTGGCTTTTTTGGCCCAGCTCCCTCTGAGGTGGGCAGGCAGGGGGCACCTCACCCTGTGTGGGTGCCAGTTTGGGAGGAGCTGCTGCCAAAATGCAGCCCCTCGTACCCCTGTTCACCTCCAGCCGTGTGAGGATGCAGGATTCCTGCTTCCACAGAGGGCTTGGGCTCTTGCTGCTGCCCAGTGGGCCTGTGGCAACCACCCTGTGATAGTTAATTCCTTAACACCCCCCAAACACACACGCAAAAGCTCCCCCCAGCCCTGTTAAAACAAAACCATCCAGGCCAGTCTGCTGCCCTGGCGAGCAGGGGAGCTGCCTTCAAACGGCAGCCTTGGCGGAAAGCAGAAAGTGAAACCTGGCCTGAGCTGGAAGATGGGCAGCGGAGAAAAATGCTCAGTAAAGCACATGCGTTTGAGACAAAGATCCAGCAGGCAAATCCCTTTATACGGTTTCTGAACCACTAACAATTGATTTATTATTTTTTTTCCCCATTCCGTGCTTGTTCCTTAATATCCTGCTTTCTGTCTCCCGGGGACTGCACACGAGAGATGAAAGCAAAGAAAACCAAACAAGCCATTGGCGGTGCTCACTCAATTGATTTTTACACAAAATTTGCCTTCATGCACGAAGGATAGAAAAATGATCCCATTAATAATGAATAACAAAAACAAATGCAGGGAGGAAATCAATAGAAGCACATCTGATATCACAGGGAGATGTGCGAGGGGGCCCCAGACGCACAACGGCAGGGGCAGGAGGAGCAGGGGGCAATGGGATCGGGGACCCCCGGCCCCTGCCCTGTGCCGCTGGGGGGGTGGCCCAGGCTTTGGCCCCTGCTCTGGTGGGTTTGTTTTGCCATCCACAACAGTTAAGGTGAGGAGCTCCACCTGCACCTGGCAGGTGTGGGACCTGCGGGTTATACAGGCATCACGGAGCTGTTCGGTGACAGCTGGGCTTGGGGTTGGAGAAACCTTAGCCCTAGCACAGCCTGCTTAGCCTTGAACTTGTCCTAACGTTGCCCATCCTATCCCTACCCCATCCCATCCCATCCCATCCCTGTCCCCGTCCCCATCCCAATCCCAGCCCAGCCGCCCCAACCCCTGTGTGGGGATGTTTCAGCGCCACACCCGGTCCATCTCTTCCCCACAGACGACCTCAGACGCTGGGGTTTTGCTGCAGAGCCCGGTGGGCCCTGGGCAGCACAAGTTGGTGTTGGCCCATCCCTGCCTCAACAAACGCCGTGCTCAGCTCAGCAGAAATGGGGCTTCCCTCTCCTTCCTCCCCTTCTTGCAACTCCAGGCAGTCTGGGGACACCGAGTACTCGTTGCCACAGGCTGCATGTGGGCATTCAGAGCAAACACAGAGCTCTGTGGAAATGCACTGCCTCAAACCCATGCTGCTTTACACCGATACAGAGCAGCAGGAATCGGCTGCAGTCCTGCAGGTTTTCCAGTTATTTTCAGAACAGAGCGTTTTAAAGCAATTAAGTGAATTTGTCTTTAATGCCAGTAGCTGTGCTCTGCATTTTGCCTGGAAATGTTAGTTAGTTTTATTCCGCCATCAAGACATGACTTAGGCTTTGTTTCTAAAGTAAATGTAGAACTATAGATGGAGATACGTGTCACAACGTTTTGTGGAGGAATGAAACAATATGCAGATGAAAATGAAATGCTTTGTTTTAAAATCCAAAGAGAATTAAAAATGTACAATAATGCTATATAAATCTAGATCAACTGTTGTAAAATAGTACTGACACCAGCTAAACGTCGCCAACCTGCCTGGTGAAAATGAAGCCCTGAATGCAGCACGTTAGGAACACCCGCACCCTCCTCTCACGCTGCAGAGGCTGCGGGTGCTCAGGGTCAGCCAGGTGCCAGACATTTATTTCTGGTGTGCGTGGACGCAGGGAGCCGGTGGCAGGGATCAGGCAGCGCTGGCATTGGTGTGCGATCAGAACGGAACAGGCTACGTGGAAGCGGACTTCTCATCTGCAGCTCTGCCCTCTCTGCCAGGGGCTTGTTGCAGACTAATTAAATGGTTCTGGGACGTGGAGGTAACAGGAACACATTCAGGAACATTTAACAGTTCAGCGCCCTGCTGCTTCATCCCAAGGACGGGGTCCCACAGCCGGTGTGTGCTGAAGGAGAACGCCAGGCGGCTGGACACAGAGCCTGCAGGGACTGGGCCGGGGCTGCAGAGCGTGGGCTTGCGGGGGGACCCCCGACGGCCCCAGCCGGGTTCCTTCCCCCCGCACCTTCGGTCCCTGCCACGGGAGCGCCCAGCACTGCCCTGTCCCCAGGCACGGGGATCGGGGATCAGCTCCCTGCCCCCCGGCACCGCCCGGCCCCGGCAGCCCCCGCAGCACCCCTGGGTGCCGCCCTGCGGGTGGGTGGCTCTGGGTGCCCGAGGCGTGCCGTACCCCTCCACCCACTCACTTTCCCAAAGGAAAAGCTGGGACAGAAACCGAGCCATCACCCACCAAAAGAGCAAAGCGTTCAGATAGTGCAAAGGCACTAAATAATTCAGCACCTATTTAAAAGCACAGCGTTTTGTAATTTCAGTGGAACCGCCCCGGTTTGACTCCCCACATCTTCGGCGTGGAAGGAGATGCTCCCAGCAGGCAGGTGAGCTGCTCTGTTCAGGAGAGAAAGAGGCAGGGAGCAGGTGGGGAGGTTAATCACACTGTCAGCATTTACTTGCTTTTTAAACTTGCATGAGTTTGGAGATCAAAATGGAGAAGAGATGTAGGGCAGATGGATTTGCAGGGAAACCTTTGATTTTTCTCCTCCTGAGGATGGTGTGTCTAATGCATGCGTTCTGTGAGTTTACCAGGTCCTTGTTTACACGGCATAAGCCCTGCCTCCAGGACCTGGAAGCACCGGGAAGGCACCCAGGGAGGACTGGGGTGCAGGGGACGCGTCTGCACCCATGGGTGGCTGGGAGGGGCCCCACCAAGGACACCACGCTGGGGACATGGCCCCGGGATGAAGTTGTCCGCTGGGGACTGCGCTGCTGGGCCGCTTCTGAGCAACAGACGGTCTCTGCAGAAACAGGCTCAGAGTTACCCTGGCAGAGCTGCCTGTGCCTTTGCAAATGAGAGTGAGTGTGATTTAATGGATTTCTGCTTGATTGTGTGTGCAGAAAATGCATCTCCACCCGGGAGGAGAGGAACCGCGTGCTGCCAATACGCCTGGGCTCCAGCTCCTCTGATCCCTGCGGGACCGTGGGCGGCTGCGGGCAGCAGGTGCCGGTGCTGCAGCTGGGGGCTCACCCCAGTGCCCGGCCCTGCAGAGCCCCCCCACCTCACCGCAGGCGTCCCAGCGCCTTGTGGCTGCATCCCGAGGTTGCTCCCAAGCAGCAGCCAGAGCCACTCGTGCTGTGGGCAGAAGGCAGCACGCTGGCACCGGAGCCCGGGGCCAAGGTGAGCGCTCTCCGCCAGACACCGGCTGCACAGAGCTCACCGGCCGCTCACACCGCCAGAGGCGACGCGAAGTGCAGGGACAGCAGTGCGCTTGGGCTCGGCTGAGCTACTTGTTCTGAAAGAGAAGCCAAATGGGTTGGAGCTGTTTGTGCTTTCAGACACCCAGCGAGCAGAGCCACACGCAGAAGCTGAAGTATTTATGGCACACAAAGAACATCCCTTTCATCTTCAGTGTTTGAAATCTTCCTTCAGAGCCACCTGTGGGACAGTGCTGCACGCAGCTTGCCCAAACACTCTGTGTAATTCGCACAACAAAAACCACATAAAAGAACGTTAGGCCTGGAGGACAAACCCCCTGAAAAATCAGGAACGCTTTCAGCACGAGGACTGAATTTTCAGGGCCTGCGTGGGATGTGCATGGATGCTCCAGTGAGGTGTCAGCACTCACGGCCACTTGCCAGAGCCCAGGGCCCTCCTGCAGGCCCCCGGCAGCGCTCTGCCCCGTGCAGCGGCCCCCGAGCAGCCCCGACCCTGCCTGGGTGCCGGTGGGGCTGCATGCCCAGACCTGGGGCTGGCCATTGGCCGGGGACAGCAACCTGCACGGAGCTCCTGGCACAGCCCCACCACGAGCGCTCCTTGCGCAGGGAACAGGAACAAGATGTGGCTAGGGTCTGAGTCAGAGACAGCATTTAAAGTTTGAGACCTTGGTTGATTCTGAACACATTTGTTTTTCCCCAAAGGCCACAACAGATTAGTCTACAAACATTGCCACAGCATGGCCTGAGCGCAGCTCTCTGCCTCTACACAAACAAACAGGAATACAGAACTCCACAGTCCTTCTTTAGGTAATGCAGTGAGAACTTGTAAAAGCACCTGAGAAAACATCCAAGCTCCTGCTTGTTTCCTGGTTGGTTTTATGCTCTGCCTCAGGGCCGGGCAATGGCAGGGGGCAGCTGATGGGCAGAAGGGCTGTGCTGCCTCCCCCCAGCCCCGTGCTGGATGAGGAACGGGACGGGCGGCTGCAGACGGATCAAGAGAGGCGAGGGGGAGCTGGGACCAGCTCCAGGGGGTCAGCCCCGGTGCTGGGGCTGCCAACGGCACGGCAATGCCTCACAGCTCAGAATGCGGCGAGCAATCTCAGTGTAAAGAGGGAAGGAAATACTCAGAAATACTTGTATTGCTGGGCTTTTAGAAGGGCGAGAAAGGTGATATTTTTCCCAGTAGCTTTCTAAAAGGAAGGGAGCAGTGAAAGCACCTGCAGCATTTTGGACAGAGTGAAGCATTTTCTGTGTCAGAGATGCCAGGGAAGGAGGAGCCGCTCGCTTCCCGTGCGGTGAAGCAGCTCGCAGCGCCTCCCACCCAGGGCAGCTCCGGCTGGAGGTGGCGACCTGGTGCCATGCCCCGTGCCAGGCTGTGTGGCCACCTCCAGCTGCAGCACGGTCCTGGGGGCCGCGGAGGGGGGCCCCTTCCAGCCCCACGCCAACAAGGCCTGGGCAGCCAGAGGGTGTAGGAAAGCTGCCCGGGGTCCCACACAAACAGGGTGAGTGAATTAGTCAGGTCATATCAGCAGCTCCACATTGAGACGGGCTGGGTGCCACGTGCGTGCACATTAACATGGAAAACACATTAGTCCCCGCTGCTGAAACACGAGGAAATTGGTCATGGGAC
The DNA here is from genome assembly GCF_009819795.1 of Aythya fuligula. Taxonomy (NCBI): domain Eukaryota; kingdom Metazoa; phylum Chordata; class Aves; order Anseriformes; family Anatidae; genus Aythya; species Aythya fuligula. Next base: position 19,406,199 of record NC_045572.1, read on the forward strand.
TGGATGTCCTGGGATTTAACACTGATGCCGTTCCCCAGGACTGATGGCAGACCTGAAGCAGAGCCAGAAATGCTCCAATTTACCGCACCCCCCAGCAGCCGAATGCACAACAGGCCAGGAGGGCTCACCATGGCGTGCCCAGCTCAGGTCAGCCCCCAGACAGCGTTCACGGTGCCTCTGGGAGGAGCACATCTCAGTGCCCCGTGCAAGGCCTGCTTTTGGGGTGCCCTGCTGCACCGTCTGGCTCTACGCTGCCTGGTGGCCCTCCAGCCCGGGCCGGGGACACTGCCTGTGCCAGGCTGCACACGGCAGCGGGGATGTGAATCCCTGACGGTGCTTCAGGAGGAGCCCGGGCAGAAGCAGAGATGTTGGCAGGAGCTGGCAGGAGGCCGAGGAGCACCCCGCGTCCCTGCCACCCCCCGGGGCCCACCGGAGGCCTGGTGCTGCGGGCTCCCCAGGAGTGCTGGTGTGTGGGGCCGTGCCACGGCACCCCCAGCAAGGCCTGAGGCCCCCCTGCCTCCGGGGAGCGCCATGCTCAGCCCTGCCCTGGGGAACCGGCCCTGACGGGGCCTCTGCCGGGCACCTCTGGTGGGCTCCTGGCTGCTGGTGGCCGGGCGGCTCCGCGGTGTCCGGCCCGGGCCAGGGGAGCGACTGCGGGGAAGGAGCAGCAGAGGCACCGGGAGCTGTGGCGCAGGAACCGGGGGAGCAGAGCACCTAGGCACATCAATAATTCATAAAATGCCAGCAGCAATGAAGGGAAAGAGGGACCAGAAGTAGGAGAACAGAATATCATAAAGCTTTTTAATGGTCTTTTTCCATTAGTGTCAGATATGTGGCTGTTTTTCAAGCAGGGAAGTTCCCCTGGACTACCACAGACTTCGGTGTCCCCGTCACACCGTCCCTCCCGGCCAGGGCATTGGGTCCCAGGTCCCGAGTGCAGCCAGCAAGATGGGGCTGACGTTACTCAGGCCTATCGCACATTTTCAGGAGGGTTTACAGCATGGCATGGCACAGCCTGCAGATGGTACCCCTTGTGGAGGTGCAGCAAGAGCATAATTGTGGTGTGAACACTCAGCAGAAAGGCTCGGCTCCAGCGTTGTTGGCTGGGTTCACCCTACAACCTCCAAACAAGCCTGAGTTTGGGAAGCCTTCTGTTCTCGCTGCTTGTGGGCACACCCACTGACCTCCTCCATCTCTAGCCGCACCACAGCTGAGCTCCCCGGCCCACCTAGGATCCACAGACCCCCCAAGTACAGAAAAATCTGGATTTTTTCATATAAATGTAGGGGAAGAATGAGGCCACAGGGTTGGTGAAGGGTTTAAATAACATTATCCACAATGAGGGGCAGAGGGATAGGTGCTGGGCACTGAGATGCAGTGCGGTGTGGGGCGGTGCTGTGCTGTGCCCCTTGCTACAGCCCCACCGGTACAAGTGACGCTGGAGGTAAAGGCAGCACGTTGCTTCCAGCCAAGTGCCTGCAGATCTGTGATGGCCGCTGCTCTGGGGCTGCACATCATCAGGGGACGCACAGCCCCGCTGCTCAGCGGTGCCGTTTGCCACGTCAGCCAGCGAGTGTGCGTTTGTCAGGGACCGCTGCAGCTGGGGGGCTGTGGCCGAGCTGGCCCAGGCAGGTCCCCGTGCAGAGCCCAGGCACTGTGCAGCAGCGAGGGGCGAGGCAGGGCAGGGAGTGGGACCGCAGGGAGTGGGAATGCCGGGGGCACTGCCAGCCCCCTGGCAGCGGGGACCCCCCCGTGGCCACCCGGTGCCAGCTCGGGGCTGCCGCCCTCCGACACAGCACCCCCGGGTCTCCCTGGCAGATGCTGGCACCGCGGTAGCCTGCAGGCCCTGCAGACAGCCCAGGGCAAAAATTTTAATTCAGCATCAGACTTCAACCTGAAATCTGAAAAAATGGAAAAAGAATGACAGGATGTCAGCATCTCTGTGCCCGTGCGGCTGAGCTGTGGAGCACAGCTACGTGGCACGGGGGCTGTGGGGTGGCACCTGCCCGCGGGAGCCGTCACCATCGCAAGGGCTGTGACACTCCCTGGCAGGGGAAACCCAAGGACGGGGCTGGATATCAGCTCCTGTCACACAGCTGCAAAGAGGAAGACAAAGGCCACCTGATGCGACATAAGGAACTTGGGCAGCTTTGAGAGGGACTACCCAAAACATAAGATTTCAAGCATCGTTCCTGCATGCCTGGCAGGGAAGCTGGATCACTTAAGAAATACACCTTAAAAAAATCACAACAACCTGAACATTTGAAAAGGCTGAAGGTTTAAAAATCTCTGTGGAAAATGCTCCCTCTCAACCAGCACCCACAGCAGCAGCCCCCGTGCTGTGACACCCCAGAGCGGAGCCAACTGCTCCCGAGCTGCCCTGAAGCAATGAGACCGTGGGTACTGCTGTCAGAGAAGGGATTGAAACCAGGCTGCTGCTGGCTCCCTGGGTGCAGGCTTTTATAAAAACCTGTCTGGATAGATACCCAGCCTGCCCAGAAGACATTGCACTCACACTGTCACAGCATCCCTTACTGCCCCCTGCAGAGCCCCAGTCACCAAAGCTGCTCTGGTGTTGGGTTTGCCCCTGAAGGGCTCCATCCCTGAGACCCAGCACTGCCAAGGCCTTGTTCTCCCAAGGCGCAAACCCAACGGTGTGTTTCCAGCCCAGACAGCAGCTCTGAGGTTTTGCTGCCTACGATGTGAGTGAGCAGCGGGAGCCAGGCTGGTGTCTGTGTCCTGTTGGTCCTCTTTTGTATCTGTATTCTTGGAGCGTTCCCTGCTGGTTAATTAGTGAGGCTATTGCTGTCAACAGCAACTTCTGCATTCAGAATCCAGATGTGGACTAAAATCTAGGTGAGGTGTAAATGTATTTTAAACGCAAGCTCATCACAGCAACTTGCATTGTGCACCTCAGAACTAATTGCTCATGAAAGAGCTGCAGCCCAAGAATTACTGGCTGGTTTTTTTTGCTTTGTTTTGTTTTTTAGAAAAGAAATCTGAGCAGTAAGGGCGGGGGCTGCGGTGCAGTGGGGCTCTGCATGGAACGGGGCCAGCTCTCTGCTGAACACGGAAGAGGGCCTCGCAGATGCTCCGATCTGCCAGCCCGTAATTAATAAATTATTGAGACAATCCTGAAACAAGCGGATGAAAGTGGGGATGAAAGGCAGTAGCGGCAGACAGACAGCCCCGCTGTTTGGGGAGGATCTGAGCCATCACGTCCAAAACTCGTTCTGATCTCCTGCCGGCACAAAGCCCAGCCCATCTGACGCACCTCGGCCCCGTCCTGCGGCTCCTGGGGGTGCGGGCAGCGGGGCCGGGGCTGGCAGCCCTGCTGGGCACAACTGGGCCATGAAGGAGCTGGGCAGCAACAGCACCGGGAGCCTCAGCACAGCGCTGCCGACAGGCCCCGTAGCGGTGCTGGCTGCTTGCAGCATTTCAGGGAAAAAAGCTCTTTGCGTTTTTAGTCTGGTTTTTATTGTTGGCAGAAAGAGAGGTGGGAAGGGCGGGAGCGTGGATGGCTGGGGCCCCGCCGGGTTGGTTATTTCTTTCTTTTTATTTATTTATTTATTTATTTAGCCCGTGTTTATTTATTTATCTAACCTTTATTTATTTATTTAGCCTGTATGTATGTATTTGCGTATTTAACCTGTATTCTCTCAGCCCCCCCGCTCCCCGCGGCCCCTCAGGAGCACCCTCCCCGTTCCCCCCCCCCGCGGCCCGGCCCCGTCAGCGCCCCCCGGCGGCCTCGCGGAGCCCGCGCTGCCTCCCCATTGGCCGGCCCCGGGCTGCGCCCTCTCATTGGCTGTCGCCCGAGCACCGCCCACTGACACGTCACAGGGCGGGCCGCTCCCGATCTGACCTTTGTGATTGGCCGCGCGCAGCGGCCCACGCGGCCTGATTGGCGCGCGGGCATCCCCCGCTCTGCACGCTGATTGGCCGCGGCTCCCGTTCTTTTTTTGTTTTTTTTTTTCTCCGCCTGGTTCCGCCTGACGTGAGGTCAGTTCCGGTCCGCTCTCGGGTCACGTGAGGCGCGACCCCGCTCGGCAGGCGGCGCGGGGCGGCCCCGGCAGCCAATGGGGACGCGCCTGGCTGCCCCCATTCAAAGTCGGCGGGCGCCGCGGCCAATCGCGGGCCGGGACCGCCCCCGCGCCCCGTGACGGACGCGCGGCGCGGCCAATGGGGCGCGGCGGGGCCTGGCCGGGGCGGCGGCGGCTCGGCGGCGCTGCGAGGCGGCCATGGCGGAGCGGGGCGGCGGCGGCGGCGGCGCGGGGGGAGGCGGCGGCGAGGGCGAGGCGGCGGCGGAGCGCTTCGGGGGGGACATCAGGTGCGGGGCGGGGCCGCTCTGAGGCACGGCACGGCCCGGCGCCGGGAGCCGCTGCACACGGGCCCCTCCGGCCTCTGCGGGCCGCGCTGAGGGGACGGGGCCGGGACCGGCGGGAGGGGGGGGCAGGGCCCGGGGCCGGGCGCCCACAGCCGGGGGGGTTGGGGGGGGGGGGGGGGGAGGGGAGGGGAGGGGAGGGGAGGGGGTGGTGCCGGAGGAGCGCCGGGAGCGGCGAGGGGAAGGGGCCGGGGCCGGGGCCGGGCCGGGCGCGTGCTTGGCGGGTCGGAGCCCGGCCTGCAGCTCCGTGCCCCGGGCAGGCGCGAGCTGTGTCTGTGTGTGTCTGTCTGTGTCTGTGTGTCTGTCTGTGTCTGTGTGTGTCTGTCTGTGTCTGTCTTTCTGTCTGTCTGTGTCTGTGTGTCTGTGTCTGTCTGTGTGTGTCTGTGTCTGTCTGTGTCTGTGTGTGTCTGTGTGTCTGTCTGTGTCTGTGTGTCTGTCTGTGTGTCTCGGCCTGCCCGCAGGATGGCTCAGCAGCAGGCGCTGAGGTTCCGTGGCCCGGCTCCCCCGCCCAACGCGGTGATGAGGGGCCCGCCGCCCCTCATGAGGCCCCCGCCGCCCTTCGGGATGATGCGAGGGCCCCCGCCGCCCCCGCGGCCCCCGTTTGGACGGCCTCCCTTCGACCCCAGCATGCCTCCGATGCCTCCTCCAGGAGGGATTCCGCCACCCATGGGACCTCCGCACCTACAGGTAACGAAGGGGTGGGCGGCCCTGTGGCCTGGTGAGCTGGGACTTGGGAGTTCCTATGTTTGTTTTCATCAATGGCAATAAAAAGAGGAGAGCCGTGGAGATGGGTGAAAAAAACAGGGCATGGCAAAAGCGTCAGGCTCTCGTGCCGTGTAGTGACACTCACACACACACAGGGTAATAGAAAAGCAATTTGCATTCAGTTCCTTAAGGCAACCCTTAGTTAATCACGCAGTTGGGATGAACTCACCACCAGAACGTTTACTAAAAGCTGGCCTCGTGTTGGTGCCTTGTGGCCATGCGCAATGCAGATTCAGTTGTGCTCAGGCTTCTGAGTTCAAGAGAGCAGGCGTGTGAAGGGCACGGCAGTCCTGTAGGGTGACCTGAATCGTGCCACAGCCGTTCAGAGTGGGGACGGCTCATCACAGAGACTGACAGAGGAGCTACCGCACTACATCGAGCTGAATCCCGCTGAAGTTCCTGCTTGAACCACACCTGTAGTCACTGTGGAAGTTTGTTGGTGGTTTTGGTTACCGAGGGACTGGTTAGGTAGAGGAGCAGTAACTCTGAGAACAGGTATGTGGTCAGTGACCCATGAAAAGTTTTAACGGCAGTGTAATCACCGTGCGGGACTGCAGGTGGTAAAAATACTGCGTGGTTTATAACAAATGGTTCAAAGCCACTCTTTATAACTGAGCAGTAAGTGCTAGTGCTGTGAAATTTACTTTGAAAAGTATGGATGTGGGCAAGATGGAAAGGAAATAGTGTTGTGAGTTATTTATTGGTATGTTGGATCCTGCTTCGCCTGTGTTTCAGAGCTGCAGGAACATTTATCCTCATTCCTCTGCGTGCAGGTGGGTTCTCTGTGGAACTCTGCAAACCGTATGGCAAACGGCGGGGCTGGAGGGAAGGAAGCAAAGAAGTCAGTAGAGCAGGAACAAGGCCCTAAGCTGCATTTCACCTGAAATAAAACAACAGCAGACTGCAGCCTAATTTAGCGTGGGGATATCATCGTGAGCACAACGTTTCTGGAAGAAAATAGCGTGTGTTTTCCATAGCAGTTTTTTCTCTTCCCTTGGGCACGTAGCGTGTTGCTGGAACGTGGGCTGCTCAGGGAGGTGCGAGATAGCTTTAGTTTCACTGAAACCTTCTCAGGTAAACAAAAGTCCTGTGGGACCGAGGATGGGAACAGTAAGTTTGAGGGATGAGAACAGCCCCGTTATCTCGTTGGGTGTTGTCTTTTCTGTTCCTTTCATTTAGCACCAGGGGCCTTGTTCTGTGGTACGATTGCATGCTCAGCCTAAGTTTATGTCAGACCCTATCCACCCATTGCACCTTTCTCCTGGTGCTCTGCAATCCCATTTTACCTCTTGCTGCTGTGCCCATTCACTGCCTTGAGAGCTGCTGGAGCAAATGAAGGTATCGGAGCGTGCAGCGGAACAGGGGGAAGTGCTGGGCCTTGCTTCCTGATGCTGCCAGTGTCACGAATCAGTCAAAGCTCATGTGAAGCCCAAAGCCTTAGCTGCTGACAGCTCCTTATGTGTTTGATTTATTTTCCGAATGTGTTTCAGCTCTCAGCTGTTACGTGGTCACTGTCTCACTGCCGTGCAGCCAGTGTCCTCTGCAGCTCATTACCACGCAGGGAATCCCCGCACCAAGCGTGTCCCTGTTCTCATGCCCTGCCGTGCATATGGAGCTGAAGGTGGTGGTGTGAAAAGAGGGGAGAAGGTGTGCTGCGTGTGGAGCTGAGGGGGTGTTCTAGGTTCCTGACCTGGGATCCCTTCCCTTGCTCTTGGACTGCCCTGGGGTGGGCTAACTTCTGTTGTCCGGGAAGTGGCAACAGCAGGCAAGAAGTGGGTTCTTTGTGGGGATCGTAGAGCAGCAAAGAGAAAGATCACCCGACGGCCAGGTGGAGGAGCTGTAGAGGAGAAGTAGTCAAGGAAGGAAGGAGTGAAAGGCTGGTGTTACCTAAACGGCTTTTTTTGTTTGTTTTTAATTGTCCACGTGTTCTTGACTTCCTTTATAACCGGTAGGACAGTGCTCAGTAAGAGTCGGAGTCAGCACGTGAGTTTAAAAAGCAGTTCAAGATCTCAGTCTTCCAGCAGAAACGCTGATCTCAGGGGAACTTCCAAAAGAAACCAAGCACAAACAGAAACCAAGGACACGGCACATGCTGAAAACCACGAAGGGCAGGACTCAGATTCTCAGTGCACGGGTGCAGCTTGGAGTCAGTTATGAATGTAGAGTTAGAAGCTTTTTACAGCGGGCTGTCTTGGTATTGGCTTTCTCAGGAGGAAATATTTTGAATCATAAATCCAGTTAAAACTGGAGTGATTCCCCAAGGAGAAATGTGCACAGGAAATTTCAGAACAGTCTAAATAAACAGGTGAAATAAACGAACTCAACGTACCTTTACCTGGAAAACAGGTTGGTGTGCAACAGTGATGTGTGGGGCACTTCTGAACTTCTTCTGGTGATGCATTAGTGAAGATGTAATTTATTTTATTTTTTTTTGAATTAGCACTAGTCAGTATTTTACTTAAAGGATAACTGAGAAGTAGAATGGATTGGATGAAATCTGCTGCTCTGCTCTGCTAATACATAGGGTGCTTGCGTGTGATTTAATCTCTCTGTGTCTCTTCACTGGGAGAGTCACTGTGACTGCTTGGGGTATTGCAGGAAAACTGCTGGGGACATCTGAGCAGCAGTTCCCAGGGACAGTTCCCATTCTTCCTTTCATGCGTTAGGATATTTTCTTCTTTTTGTGAGAGGAGTTTTCTTTTTTTCCCCCACTTTTTTTCCTGCCACTCTTTTCTGTTGCTTTGCATTCATGTTAACATCTCAGGTGCGAAGCGCTTCCCACAGCTGCCCTAGGTGGTGGTTTGTCAGGGAGCGCGTGCTCTGAAGCGATAGCATTAGCGGTCAGGAGCTCTCCAGGCTGGTGGAGGTAGCCTTACCATAGCTGTAATGTGTGTTGGCCTTTTAATAAGGGAAAACCCTCCCTGAAAATCGTATATCATATTTCACTATTATTATTTATTATATGCCTTCAGAGACCACCATTCATGCCTCCTCCCATGGGTAGCATGCCCCCACCTCCTGGAATGATGTTCCCTCCGGGGATGCCGCCTGTCACTGCCCCTGGAACACCAGCAATGCCCCCAGCGGAAGAGATTTGGGTAGAAAACAAAACTCCAGATGGCAAGGTAAGATGAATACCAGAAACAACAGAGCGATGTGTGTCTGCTGCTGCTGTAAAGATGTTGTCAGATGGTCCTGCACACGGAGGCTCCGGATCTTTCAAAAACGATTGTGCGGTTGTCCTATACTCTCATTGATCCTCTCAGTAGTAGGACTTACCTGTGCTTAGAGTGGCAGCAGTTACACCACTTTATGAGTGCTTCCCCTCCAGAAAAACGGTTGTTTGATGGCGGTGCTCTTGAATTGCAGGTCTATTTCTATAATGCGCGTACACGTGAGTCTGCGTGGACTAAGCCAGATGGGGTCAAAGTTATCCAGCAGTCGGAGCTGACGCCGATGTTGGCGGCCCAGGCCCAGGCTCAGGCCCAAGCAGTAGGTGCCTCCACGCCAACCACCAGCAGTCCCGCGTCTGCAGCATCGCCGTCAACGTCCTCGAGTACTCAGTCCTCCACAACCTCCACCACAACCACAGCCACGTCAGTTTCACAGACGATTTCCAGTGAGTACCTCGGGGGTTCTCAAGCTTTGCAGCACTGGGGATGCTGCTCTGGGGAGTCACTGCAGCAAAAACTTAATATCCAGAAGGAAGCAATTGCTCCGTAAAGTAGAATATGTTTTTAAAGTACAGCATTTAATCCGGAAGACCCTTGCATGTGAACTTTTTTCTTCAGGAGACCAGTACTGTATTCAGGTAGATAAATCGCTAGTCAGTATGCAGCCCTTTTCCTTTAGGTCTTTGTGTTTTTTCCTGCTGTTATCATCTCCAAGCTGTTATACGTCCATTTCCTTTTGACTTTAGTTAAAGCTAAACCGATCTTATAAGTGTCTCTCAAAAGTTAATTTGAGGTAGGAATTGCACTTGCACCAATTTCCTCTGTTTCCAAAATTGCATTTGTTGCTTTTAGAGGAAATCTTCCAGCGCTGCTTCTGGACTGCATAGAATTGGTTGATTGCAGAACTGAGCTGCTTCTGATGTCTTATTTTTGTTGCTAGAAGTTTTCAGAGTAAACCTCATAAGTTCCCATTTTTTTAGAGTTGCATAAAAATAGGAAAAAGAAAGTCCTTAGACCCATAATTATTCACTGATTACTTTTGAATAATCTGAAAATTACTGCTGTTTACATGGGCTGAGTCTTTGCTTCCAAAGATTTTCCAACTGAGGGAACCTCAAGAGAATGGGGACTGAATTTATGCAGCGTGGACATAATGCATCTACGTGCAAACAGTTGATTTGTCATGTAGGTTGATTGGCATCTGTGTGCTAACAAGTGCCTGTAGTGCAGAGCGTCTACGCAGAGCTGTATTTTATGTAGTAGAAATCTATTTGCTGGAATGTGTCACAAGCAAACAATTCAGGAAAAAAATAAATAAAAATCACCTAGCATGGACAAAACAAGGCGTGCCTACCACCCAAAGGTTTGGGCAGGGTTACTGCTTGTGCCGGGCTTCTGAAAGCACAACACGTACGTTGGTGTGGCGTGCTGTTGTTTGATGGTCTTGGTGACCGTAGCTGTGCTGGCAGAAGTGTGTACAGTGGTAGGGCCAAAGAGTGTGAGGAGACAAGCAGTTGCTGACCTGTTCGATCTCCAGCTGTAGTGGATATGTTCCTCCCCTCCAGTCACTTCACCATTTTTCTGTAGCAGGTGAGCCAAGCCAAGCTTAATTTACAGTTCCTCCCAAATGAAAGGGAGTCAAATTCAGGTAACCTGTAAATTGTGCTTCCAGTTAGCACTGGAGGGCAGACAGATCGTTAGAGCAGCAAATACTTTGTATGGCTCAAGGCATTCAATGGCTTTAATTTGAAGGTGTTGTGGTTTAACCCGGCCGGCAGCTACACACCACGCAGCCGTTCGCTCACCCTCCCCCCTCCCTCTCTGGGATGGGGGAGAGAAACGGGAAAGTGAAGCCCGTGAGTTGAGATAAAGACAGTTTATTAAGACAGAAAAATAATAACAACAACAATAATAATAATGATGCTAATAATACTACTAATAATGTGTACAAACAAGTGATGCACAATGCAATTGCTCACCACCCGCTGAGTTAGCCCAGCCTAACCCCAAGCAGCTGCCTCACCTGTCCCGGCTAGCCACCCCTGTATATTGTTCAGCATGACCCCAGACAGGATGGAATACCCCTTTGGCCAGTTTGGGTCAGCTGTCCTGGGTCTGTCCCCTCCCAGCTCCTGCTGCACCCCCAGCCTGCCTGCTGGCAGGACAGAGCGAGAAGCTGAGACGTCCTTGGCTTGGTGTAAGCGCTGCTCTGCAACAACTAAAACATCAGTGTGTTATCAGCACTCTTCTCATCCTAAGCCAAAACATAGCACCCTACCAGCTGCTAGGAGGGAAATTAATTCTGTCCTAACTGAAACCAGGAGAGAAGGAGAACTTAATACCGTGTTCAGTTGCTTTGTTGCAATATGGTCTGGTGTCACCAACTCTAACCATTTTGATGGGTAACAAGAAGCAGGTGGAAGGTGCTAGCCTAGGTTTCTGAGAACTACTCCTGCTTTTGCAATAGCACTTTGTTTATGCACGTTCTCTGAAACAAAATTTCCTAATGTGAAACGCTAAGAGTCTGCTCTACTTCTGCCTGTGCTACCTGCTAAACTTTGTCTTTGCTTTCCAGAACTGTTACTGTTGGTGTCTATAGCTAGGTGATAAAATTTTATGATTTAAAGTAATTTTACAACTCTCAGGCCCGGCTTGTAAAAGGCTGGAGCTTCTAGCTGAGCTTCGTTGTTGTCTGGTACTGGTTTGACACAGGACTTAGAAGAAATGACATACTGACTGTTGACTCTGTTTCCCTAAATTGTAGGCAGTGCTAAGAACTTTCACCTGTCCTGAAACACTTAACAACAGGCCCAAAATCTTTATCTAAATACCTTAACACTGGGTCGTACTGGGAATGTTTCTGGTCGTCATTAGATAACGGAGACAGAGACAGTGTGCCTATGTGTGAGGTGTTCGTGAGCTGGTGGGTTTGGTGGTTGGTTTTTTTTTGGTTAACTCATTTTTTCAACAGCTCCTCTTCTCCACCAAACCTTTGGAGTACCGATTTGTAAGATCAGTCACTTGGATCTCTAGTTTCCGTTTTGCCAGTGCTTTGATGTGTAGCACTATTCCTGGTTAAATGCTGATTTCAGCCATGCCACTGGGATTGCGGAATTGAATTGTGGTATTGTGTTTTTCCACTGGGAGGCACTGGAGACCAAGAAAATTCTTGCAGCTTCTGAACAAAAAAGTGCTTTGCTTTTCCATGTTTAATTACACGTTTTAAATGGATACTTTTCCATTCTTGGATCACGCATTCATAAGCACAGTTTTAGACCGTCATGCACATGCTGCGGTCGTTATGCTTGTTTAAAAACAAACCACCTTTGTTCGTTCAGTGTAAGAATGAACACGTTTTCCAAACTCTGTAATGTTCCCTTTTATTCTTCTGAACAGGGATACAGAGAAGAATTTAATTTATTTACTAAGCAAGCTCTGTTTGTCCTTTGCTATACTTTTGGCACTACTATGGAGACTTGTTAGGAATAAAGAGTGTTTACAAAGTAAAACTTGAAATTGACTTTCTTTGTAAATACCTGGTGTTACAGAGAAGGCAAAGGCTTTTTTCTCTCCAAGAGTCTTCCTGTTGATTTTATCTAAGCATATCTGCTTATGTGACATCTGTTGGGAAACAGAGAGCCAGTATGTTTGCAGCCAATATATTGTAGTACCTAAGATACAAGGTGTTCTTTGTATTTTTTTTTTTTTTTTTTTTATCAGCACCTACCACACAAGACCAGACCCCGAGTTCGGGTGTTTCAGTTGCCACACCATCAGTCAGTGTTTCAACCTCTGCTCCTTCTGCTACACCTGTGCAGACTGTACCCCAGCCAGTCCCACAGACATTGCCTCCTGCAGTTCCTCATGCAGTACCTCAACCAACTGCAGCAATTCCTGCTTTTCCACCAGTAATGGTACCTCCATTTCGTGTCCCCCTTCCTGGCATGCCTATTCCACTTCCAGGTAAATTGGCGAACTGTAATTGTCTTGTCCGCTACATGTCCATGTTGTCAATTTGTTTGCACTCATGTGTCCACTGTGTATGGAACTTGCCTGAATCCTCTCCACTTAGAATGTTTTTGAAAGAATTCAGGGTTAGCAGACAGACTTTTTAATTAACAATGAAAATGAAATTTTTGACTTGAATTCTTTGATATCTGTATCAGAAAATAGCTACATTTAAACATGTAACCCTTTATCTTTTATATGATTGGAAATACAACAATTGCACTAAACACTTCCTAGTCTTACGGCATGTGTCTATGTTGTCATCCTATTTAAAAAAAAAAAAAAAAAGTGAGCTTTGGCCAGAATCTATAAGTGACTGAGAAAACTGTAGCTCTGTATTTTACCAGTTGCAATATCACTTCAACTTTTTTCAACTTGTTTGGTATAGACCTCGAGTCTTGGGCTTATTCTAGATTAGGACACGGATTATAGCCGAAGAAAGTCAGATGAAAATAATTTATGAGCAGGAAAAATTACCATTCAAATGCGTTGCCCTGGAGTGATGTTGGGTGTTTGTAGTTCCTTTGTTCTGCAACTATTAAGCGTGGTGCTGAATGTCTAAGCAAGATGTTGAGCTTTAACCAGAGGGCAGTTAAATTTAGGCATTCAGGATGCCAGGGTGCTATCCGTAAGCTTCAGATGTAAAGACCATTGGGACAGAATCATAGATGGGAGCCCTCTGGTGCCTGGCTTAGTTATATTTTATCAAGTTTTGATAAAGACATTTGGTTAGATACTGAAGGAGATATTTTAGGCCGGCACAATTTTGGACTCGACCTGCTCTTTGTAACCACTGAACAGGTCTTAGTTGGTCCTGCAAACCACTCCTTGCTTAAACAATCCAGTTCTCATGGATACAGTTCCTGTTGCTTCTGTTTCAGTGCGTAGTGGTATAATTAAATACTTGAGAGCTGGTGGTTTTCCCTTGCAAGGAAAGCCTTGAGACTGCAGTTGTGTTGGATACAAGTTAGTTTCTGAAGAAGAATTACAAAGAAGCAGCTCTGAGCTGCCTCCTGGCATCTTTTGCTCTGTACAGGCTGAGGGAGGTGACTTCTTTCCTGCTGTCCACTCAGTGCCTAGATGCAGTACGTACGATGGATGGCTTTAACCTCCCATTTAATTAATTAGATGAAAAAAAATGCTTTAGAACACTCCTTATATCCTCTTTGATAAAAAGATAAAAGCACCAAAATAGTTCAAAGGGGTATTCGTTTTACCCATCAGGTAGAAAATATGTGGAATAAAAAGCATTTATTTTAAGAGAGACTAGAAGAGAGAACCAACTTTTAGTTGTTTCTTCTAGAAGCATATTACATTTTCAAATAACTAGGCAAAGCTTTTGCAGCTGTAGTACACTTGAAAAGGCAATCACAGCGTAGTGCTCCTTGTTTAAGGACAGATAAACATTCTGAACGTCATATTCAAGGTGGGGTGAAAAGTTAGTAAAGAATGTGGGGAGAATTCTGCTGTCTGTGTATTTGTGAGGTCTGGGAGAACAAGAGAAATGGCTAAGCCTTAGAAGTGGCCAGCTGGCTGCTCTTACCTGCAGTTTCTGACGCTGTCAGCAAAGAATCGGAGTAGTGCGGAGGGTTCTTATGCATCTTGGAAAGATACAACCACCTACTTAGCTGTGAACTGTCTGGTAAAATGCGAATGGTTAAACTGGCAGAGGTGAGCACCACTGAAAATGGACACCCTGGGCTGTGTGGTTGGTTGATTTTTTTTTTTTTGTAAGTTCTCAGTCAAAGAATTTATCGAGTGCAGAAGGAAAGACAGAGGAAGAGTGTCAGTCACCTCCTCCTTAGACTCTTACTTGAAAACGAGTCTTTCAGAACTTCAGGGGTAGTAAGTGCAGATGTGGCCTCTCCTGTTCTCGTGGTGAGATGAGCCTTCGGGGTTGAACCCATAACACACGGGAGGGATACCCAGCAGAAAAGAGCATGTTTCTGCTGATGAGTCAAATTTGTTATTTTGCCTGATTACAGAATAAAATAATTTTACTCCTTTCAGCTAGCTCTAGCCTGAGTTGATTGTAATGGTTTACAACCCCCATAAAAACAAACAAACAAACAAAAAAGTTTAAAGAGAAGTCAAAATGAGTTCAAGGCAGTGAAAGGTGAATTCAAAAAGGCTTACAAAGTTTTTAATGTATAGATGTTTGGGACTTTCAGCAGTTCATATAAAATCAGCTGGATTGCTTTTAAGTTACAGGGACAGTTGATGAATGCCATTGTCATGTGATTGCAAAGTTAATCTCTGTATTGTGCTGTAGTAAGACGGAGCAATGGAAGAGTTGATTAGTGATATCTCGTAATCTCAGATCTTAAAAAGTAAGTCTGCTTTCTCTTAATTCATATGTTAAAAGTTAGCTGTGTGTTTGATAATGAACTTGGCAGAGGAAACAGCTTGGGTATTTGCAAGTCGTATCTGCGCTGTGGTATCTCGAATCTCAGCAGTCCCGCAGATGGCGCTATTTATACTGACCCACTTCTAAGACATGCTGTAACTTCCTTAACAAAACGAATTTTTGAGTACATAAGGTTACTCTCCTCCCAGATTTAGAGAAATGCTTCATTCAGTGCTGTTTGAGTCATTGTTTTTGTGTCTCAAGTCATACTTTTTTTATAAAACTTGTTTTGGATTCTTTCATTGAAGTAATTAGTAAAGAACATTACAATTAACATTACAATTCTATCTTTTTGCAAATATTTTTGAAATAAATTGGCAATATTTCTAGTACACTTTTGATACTACATCTCTAATGAAGAAAAATAGAAGTTACATTTGTTATAAACACAGGGGTTTAATTTCACTTTGTGCTGGAGGATTTCCAACCTCATGTGATGGAATTGAAATAGTTTAGGGAGAAGCTTCTGACGTGTTTCAGTTTCCAAGTGTCAAAACTGGACCGATGTAGAGAAAACTTGTGCAGCTTCCTTCTGTACCCTAACATGAAGGTTTTTGGAAATGCATTCCCCTTACACCTGTCTAATTTCCTAATGAATTTTTCATCTAATTGAAGAGGATTAGATGCTTTCCCCTTTGTGGCCTGTGTCACAGCTGGAGAGCAGAACAGTGCATGATGGCTTTGGAGAACTAATGCTGTTTTCAGAGCATTTTCAGCTCATGACATTCTAGGTAACAAAAAATGAAGGAAATATTTGCTGCCACTGACCTAGTGCAGCTTTGTGTACCTCTGTACGTGGCTTCATGGCTTTTATTACTCCCCCCTCCCCTTCTTCTACCTCCAGCCTTTCCTTAATGACCTTCATCACCTCACCTTTTCCTCTGGGTTGGACTTGGATTTCATCCCACCACTCCCTGCTAGTCGGACTAGTTTAAATCTGTCCTCCTCTGGCTACTACTTCCTAAATGCAGCAGCAGACTGAAAGAAGCAAAGACAGTCGGTTTCACTTTGCTGCTGCTCTGATGGATCTGTCTGAGCAGATGCTGTCAGTGGAGAACATCTCCATTAGCATAATCTTCCATGGTGCTACCTTGCCTAGGATGAACTTAAACCCCTGAGTCGTCATTCAAACATCGTGGTGGGTTTTTTGTTGTTTTTTCTTTTTTTTTTTTTTTTTTAAGCAGCATCCCAGTAATTGCTAAACAGATGGCTTAATGTAGGCAGAAACTGTTGCTGCAGCTTAAAATCAGTTTTAAATTTGATCTGGCATAAAATTCTGGAGCACAAATAATTCACATTTTCTTGTCTAAGAGGCTTTCTTTTTTGCCAGCTGAAAATGGCATTCCAAATTGTAGCAGGAAATCTGTAGCACCCAGACTCCCAGTGGTAGCTGACGTACAATGGCAGCTTTCCAACATGCTTGCTTATCCATTTTACAGGTGTAGCAATGATGCAAATAGTCAGCTGCCCGTATGTAAAGACAGTCGCTACCACCAAGACCGGTAATTTTCAAAACCATCTTAGTTCGTTTTGTCTGTAAGTTGGCATGGTAGTGAATGTTGTTGTTTATTTTTTATTTATTTATTTGCTTCCCCCAATTAATTGAATATCTATACTTTACTTTCAAGACCAGTATAAATGCAAATATCGTATTTGGTCAGGAAACAACTTTCCCAATTAACTGTTAGTGGTAGCTTATTTTTATACAAAAAAAAATCCAGTACATTTTTCTGTAATCACTGAGTTCTGTAATAATTGTGAACCTCTTCATGCCCATACCTCTTAGTTATTAGTTTCTTGTGTGTGGATTTTTGTTTTTCTGACTTCCACATGTATAGTGACATGATTGTGCTTGCATGTTGGTGTGCGTGTACGTGTCTTAGTATAAATTTTTAATTTTTCATATTATGCATTTAAGAAATGCCATTTACTGAAGTTAGTTTATGGCAATGTGTAATGTGTACTTTTTCCCCTTATTTAAAATGAAACTTTTTCATGCAAATGGTGAAAGCTCAAAACTATGATCTTGTGATGCTAGTCGTATCCAATTCACTTCTATAGAAGTTGTCATTCAAAATACTTTCAGTATATCCATTTTGTTGGGATAAACAGAGAATTAACAGAATAACGTAGCATTTTGACTTTTTTACCTTTGCATATCTGCTTGGCATTTTGCTTTAGGATGTGAATAAAATGTTTTTTCCAGTCTTCAATACTAAACAAAACCATCACAATCTGAAATAATTTAATTCTTATTTCTTTTTCATCCAAGGCTCTAAATTTATGTTAATTTTTAAGTCAGGGTTTAAGATATACCAGAGTTCTGATCCGTATTGTATTGTATGGCTGAAATTCAAACCAACATTGTTGTTATTACTTATTTTTTTTTTACACAAAAGCATTAGGAGTATGTTAAAATGACAGAATTATTCCACTGTTTAATTATAACTTGCTACAGAGAAATAAGAAAGATGTGTTTCTTAGCATAATGCTTCATTTTGAAGTGTTAAAGGAAATGTCTAAAAACTAACAGGCTTTGTTCTGTGTAGAATTGGAAATTAATTAAAAATTTATTTATCTGTTTTTCTTGGTAACACAGGCATTACTGATCAGAAAATGTAGGAAGGAAGTTCAGTAACTATGCCTTGCTTTCGAATTTCATTTTCAAAATAATTTTTATGTACTTTGTAAAGTAAGTCAGTAAAGTGCTAGGTTTTTGTTCTTGGGTATTTCATTGTCATTTACTGTTCTGTTTCCTTTCCCTTTTTTCTTTTCTCTTTTTTTGTTTGTTCTTTATATAGGTGTCTTGCCAGGAATGGCACCTCCCATTGTACCTATGATCCATCCTCAGGTTGCTATTGCCGCTTCACCTGCCACATTGGCTGGAGCAACAGCAGTCTCTGAGTGGACAGAGTATAAAACAGCAGATGGAAAGACTTACTATTACAACAACAGGACTTTGGAGTCAACATGGGAAAAACCCCAAGAACTGAAAGAAAAAGGTACTTTAATACAGCTTTATACCAGGCAAAATTCCTTAGACCATTAATGGTTGTGTTTGAAAATATGAACAAGAATTTTTCTAATCCAGTATCTGCCTTAAGCATATTTTGAAATCCTGATTATAAGGATCCACTTAGAATCATAGAATCATTCAGGTTGGAAAAGACCTCCAAGATCATCTGGTCCAACCATCCCCCACTATCAGTATCACCCACTAAATCATGTCCCTAAGTGCCAGGTCCAACCTTTCCTTAAACGTCTGCAGGGACAGTGATTCTGCTGCCTCCCTGGGCTACCCATTCCAGTGCCGAACTAAAGACACTTAAGCTGTTTGAGCCTGGAAGTTGTAGCTTCTTTGTTTCCCACTGCACTGAAAGAGTATTTTGTTCTAGAGTTGCTTTGATATCCTGTAACACACAAATAAATGAGTCTTTCCACTCCAGTAGAGTGTAAATACTGTACCTACTCATCTGTTTGACGAGATCGGAAAGAAAGACAGAAAGGTGCAGGTGGGGGGATCATTTATTTTAAAGAGTGTAAACCAGGAAAGTATGTTGTTTGTGAAAAGCTAAGTGTATGATAAGTTTTGAAATAGGAAGAAATTACCTCCTGCCTCGCAGTTCCCAAGTTGTATTCAGGTCATATTCTTGTCTTAATTTTTATCCACATTATATCAATGGGTGTTTTCCTTTGGAGGCAAATTCTTGTATCACAAATAAGGAAGAAGGGGCAAAAATCTTGTGGCTTTTTTTTTTTTTTTTTCAGTTTGAAGTCTTTTTTGGGAGAAATAAAATACAGTCAGAGCAAATAGTTCTTGCTCTTATTCTCTCATGAATTTTTAGTAACAAGAAGTCTCTGTTTAGACACACTCCAAACACTTATGCAGTGAGCTAGTTTAATTGATACCCATCTTTCTAATAACTTGGGTATAAATAATAGCTCTGCAATTTAGTGATGTGAAGTCACCTAAGCAAATACCAGTTTTGCTGACTGAAGATTATATGTTGTTTTTTTTAAATGGGTACAGTGCAATTTTCAGATGAGTCTCCATGAATTTTCAGATGTGTTTTTTTGTCACAGCATTTCTAATCTGAAGGTGGCCTTCAATGTTGCTTGCAATCTAGAAAATATTTCCTGGAAGTTCTGGAATCCTTATGTAATCCTAGCTCTGTATATACTTCATTTATTATTAACTCTGTATTGAATTACTTGAGTAAATTTAATGTTTCCCTCTCTGGATTTATCTTTTGATGCTTCATTTGCAAACCTATGCCTTAATTTAGAACAATTCAAAAAAACCCACTTCTCATCATGGTGTAGACTTTTTTTGTAATTGGATCCTTACTTGCAAAAGGAATGTCAGCCTATCTGACCGTAACTGCTAGTAAATACTGTTCGTAGGAGAATTTGAAGTCAAAGGAAGTCTTTGCCATTGTGATGGGAAAGAAATACTCTCAACTACACGTAATCACAAAGTGGCTAGCAATTAAGTTGAAGACCTCAAGGCTTCTCTTCTTGCTTTTCTTTATAAATTTAATGTTTTTCCAATTAGCTTTTTTCCATAGTTTATGCATGATGTACTTACCAAAAAAAAAAAGACTTCCTTGCCAATGTCCCAGTATCTCATGTTGAAACTTAAGACTTTTTGTTTTAAAAGTTGAATACTTTTTTGAATATGGATGATATTTTTTATTAGTGTTTTGGCTATTTCTATCGATATGCTTTAGCTAGCTTTTTAACAGCTAAAGTTGTCCTGCAGTATTTCCTTGTCCAGTCCCAAGTAGATCATGCTACAGGAGATGAGATTATTTTTATAAGCACACATTGTAAAGCACAAGGAGGGTGGAATGGGGTGAAAACACGTTAAAAATAAAATTTTCCAATTTACAACAGCAAAAGCGAAACTTACTGATAAAAAAACCACGTCTCTTTTGGTTCTATAATTGTTTATTAATAATACTAAGGAAATTTTTATCTTCATGCAGAAAAAATGGAAGAGAAGATTAAAGAGCCGATTAAAGAACCTATGGAGGAGCCTTTACCAATGGAGACAGAGGAAGAAGAGCCAAAAGAAGAACCTATAAAAGAACTTATAAAGGAGGTAAAAGACCTTGCAACCAAATAGTCAGTATCGCCATTTTGAATCCTACATCCTACAGGTGTGGATGCATCTGTAGACCAGGCATATTGACAGGAGACATGGTTAGTAGTTTGAGTTCTTGAATTCCTGGGGTGATTTTGAAAGCCTTCCTTTTTGGCCTCACAGCTTTTTTTTTTTTTTTTTTTAAGGGGGAAAAAAACTTTACAAGAATCATAGTATGTGAATTAAGTTAAAAAAAAATAATAATAATAAATTAATGTGAACATAGACAAAAAAAAATAGGTAATTACATCGGTGTGATGATTTCTCATCTGAAGATGTTCAGAAAAATGAAATTTGCTGAATATATGGAATCTTTAAATAGCCATTTTCCTACTTCTTTACTACTTAGTTTTTGAGCAGTTTTGAAACAAAACTTTCTTTCCATGTGCTATAACCAGTAAGTTTAGCTTTCTAGGAATTCATATCCTAGAAAATGTGTAGTGCTTACACTGCAACTTTTTTTTTTGTAATGCTTTTTGTCATGCTGAAAAAACGTAGGTCTTAAAGATACCAAGATGCTTGAATGAAAATAAATGTTTTTATATTGATTCCTATGAACGTCCATGTAGATTTCTAAGCAAAACCATGTAATTCACTGGCTGGTTTTGCTACCAATTTGCCCCGTTTACTTTTGAGGTAGTTGCTAGTTGTTTTTTTTGTTTGTTTGTTTGTTTTAATCATAGAATCATAATGTTACAAAGGTCACTGTAGACTTTTGACTGTTTCATACTCCATGTCTCAGTTTCAAGTAAGTGTATTTTAAGAATAAAAACAAATTTCTTTGAGTATTTGGACCATTGTCCCTATGTTTAGGCCTTGAGTCAAGGGTTCATGCAGAACTAGGAAAGCATTTAAGTAAAGTTTCACTGAAGTCTAAGTTAAGTAAACACTCCGGTTTGAGATTTTGGAATAGCAGTTACTGTCTATGTGATGAAATTACAATACTGTTGTTTGAAGTGTGGATGAAGTATATTTGTGAGCTGCTTATTAACATTGTTTTTAAAATACTTTTGCTTGTTTAAAGCCAGTTGCGTTAAAATAAATAAATAGCTATTTATTATTGTCTACATCCTGTAACTTTTTTTTTTTATCTTGAGGAGCCAAAAGAGGAAGAAATGACTGAAGAAGAAAAAGCAGCTCAGAAAGCCAAGCCAGTTGCAACCACTCCTATTCCAGGAACCCCATGGTAGGTAACGATTTTCCTTATGGCCTGCAACTGGGGCGACTGAAACAAGGAAGGTTGCTGGAGAGGTAGAACAAGTAATAACGTGTGAAGAACCTTTTTCTTGGTACTCTTCTGACTCAAATAGCATTTGTTTCCTTCAGGCAACACAATTCACACTGTCCCAGTACTTCTGGTGTTTAGTGGTGTGTGCACATAGTCTTTGTACCACTCACTAACTGCAGTCTGCAGCCCTATGAGATGTTACCAGCATAGATTTCATATCCCAGCCAGCTTCATCTGCTACTGATTCCTTCTGATCTGGCATGAAACACTGGCCAAAAAGAGAGCATGTGTACTACTTTTGCCCTTATGTATTGGGGAAGGACTAGGTGCAGCTAATGACCAAAATAATCCAATGTTTTTTTAATGTAGGATAGATGCTCAATAGCAGCCTATATGTATAGCATCATGAAGACTTTACCCGTGCTGTGACCATTATACTTTTATTCTGTAGTAGATGATTTTCAAAAAGAGAGTCAATTGCTTTCTCAAATGGAATTGTGGTATATTCTTTACATCTTCAAAAACTACAAGCTATGCTCATTCCAAACACAACTTAAGTATAGCCTATTTTTCTCTACATTTCTCCTGTGGCACTAGACTGACTCCTCTAACCTTCTGCTTTCATAGGATTTTCTTTGCTAGTATTTCCTGTGTTTCTCCCTGATGCCGTTTTGTTTCTGCAACTGTTATTTCACAGGATACTAAATGTAATTGTCTTTAGAAGTTTTCTCTTGACCAGTGGGCTTGTGATAATTGGTCTTTCTTTACATGGGGATATTTTAAGGTGTTATTATTTTTGCTCTTTAGGAACAATGTGAGTAACATCAGAAATGTTAAAACCGGGGAACAGTTATTTATTAGTTTGAGTAAACTGATACTCTGCCATTGCATATGCAGAACATTACTTTCCATCATTTAACACTAGCAATTATGGGAAGAGTCTTTTGTCAGCCCTCCTTCCGGTAACTGTGAATTTAATCAAACATGAAGAGAAGGTGTGTATTGACAAGTAGAGTGCAAGTTGTCACTGACTAAAAAAGTATACAAGCTAGAATCCACTCCTCCCTCCTCCACTTGTTTCCGTGCTGTTCCCGACACCATGTGGGTGAAGACGTCTATACTACAGTATTTGCGTTGGTTGATTGACCAGGCAGCCTGTTCGTGGCAGCTAATCATAACATATTCTTCAGACTCAGTTGTGCTGCTGTTGCTATGCCTCCAGACCAAGATTCATGGATATAAAAAGGAAAACTAGGATATTTTAGACAGGAAAGGTGGGAATACTGTGAAAAGGAAGGCACGCTGCATGCAGTATTTTTAAGAAATGCAAAACAAAAGAAAAGCTCGACCTAAAAGCTTTGGTAATTCAACAGCTTGGAACCTTCTTGTTTCAATGAGTGCTGTTAAAAACTAATTTCAGGATTCAATTGAAGGTTTGAACCATACATTATTTCATGGGATTTTTCAGTTCTGCCAAGTTGTAATAGTCTTCCCATAACGTCTATTTATGTTTCTTCTTTCTACAGACAAATACGTAGTGACTTATTGAGTTAGTGAAAGAAGAAAGAGCTTCCCAATATTAAAATTTGTCTTGTTCTTTCTTGGTCTTTGAATATGGTAATGTAAATATGGTAAAACAAAATAAGACTTTGTTTTCTGTTAAACTTCTAGGTGTGTGGTGTGGACTGGCGATGAGCGTGTTTTCTTCTATAACCCTACCACCCGGCTTTCGATGTGGGACAGACCGGATGACCTCATTGGAAGAGCTGATGTGGACAAAATTATTCAAGAGCCTCCTCACAAAAAAGGAATGGAAGAAGGAAAAAAACTCAGTAAGAGCAATGTTATTGCTTGCTTTAGAACTCTGAACATACTTGATCATTTATTTTGTGTTCATTTCCAAAATTAGTAACATTTAAATAAGCGAGAGAAATGTAAGCAGATACTAAAGAATGCATGTAGCTTTGGAAGTTCTTTAAGAAAGACAGTGGGAGTGCAAGAACATCAACTGCAATACAGTTTGAAAACAGCTGCCAAGAACACAGAACACGTGAGACTGCTGAGTTTAGATTTCTTTCTGGTACAGATTCTAGCAAATGATCCTAGGATGACATGTGGGCTTGGTATTGGAGGAGAGCAAAGTGCAAGTAATAACCAGGAGATCCAAATGTTCTTCATTAGGCTGTTTATCCTGATTTTTTTTTTTCATGGAAGTAAGAGGTCAGTATTTATACTCCTAAATGCAAAGATTGCCACGAGTCCTTTAGTCCTGCCCCTGAATTCTGATGGTATTTATCTGAAAGCAACCAAGACAGTCTTCCTTTGTCAGAATGCAGTACTGCACACATTGTCCTCTGTTTTTTGCTCAAGGACAGCCTCACTGTAAAGATAAAACTCTAAAGTATTACTGAAATCTCTTCTACAGTTAGAGAAGAGCATGAATCTACAGAAGATGCAAATGAAGATGAGCCTATTAAAATTAAAAAGCGCAAGTAAGTTTGTTTTTAAGTACTAAGCCTGTGTAAATAAAATAACTGAAGCTTCATGTAAGCAATTCCTATGCTCTTGTATGTAGTAAAGTGGTA
The DNA here is from genome assembly GCF_009819795.1 of Aythya fuligula. Classification (NCBI taxonomy): domain Eukaryota; kingdom Metazoa; phylum Chordata; class Aves; order Anseriformes; family Anatidae; genus Aythya; species Aythya fuligula. Next base: position 19,429,892 of record NC_045572.1, read on the forward strand.
ACAGTAACTAAGAGGATTCATCACCTTCCTGCTGTTTTACATTAGCAGCTCAAGTGCTTGATATTTCTGAGATGGTAAGGAGGAAATAGCATTGTCTTAAGAAATCATTGGGATTGAAAGTAAATGGTATAAGTTATTTGATGAATCCAGGAAATACTTTTGAGCATGGTTTACCGTAGAATTGTAGACTGGCTTGGCTTAGAAGAGATCTTGAAGATCACCTAGTTCTGCCCCTGCGATGGGCAGTGATACCACCTGCTAAGTCAAGTTGCCCAGGGCTCCATCCAGCTTGGCCTTGAACACCAAGGCCAAGCTGTGGATGGGGCATCCACAGCTTCTTTGGGAACCTGTTTCAGTACCATACCACCCTTTGAGTGAAAAATTTCCTCTTAACATCTAATCTTAAATGTCCCCTCTCCTGGTTTACAAACATTCCCGCTATCATTATCGTATCTATCTGTGTAAAAAGTCACTTTCCATTTTTTTTTTTTTTTTTTTTTAACCCCCTTCCATTAAGTACTGAAATGCTGCAAGGAGGTCTCCCCCGAGCCTTCTCTTCTCCAGGCTGAACATCTCCAGCTCTGTCTTCCTTCATAGGAGAGGTGCTCCAGCCCTCTCATCTTCGTGGCCCTCCCATGAACCTGCTCTAACAGCTCCACCTCCTTGTGCTGGGAGCCTCAGACCCAGATGCACCACTCCAAGTGGGGCAGAGCAGAGGGGGACGATCACCTCCCTCGGCCTGCTGCTCCCACCTCTGTTGATGCACTTGGCCTTCTGGGCTGCAAGCATGCACTGATGGCTCATGTTGAACTTTTTGTCCAACAGAACCACTAAGTCCTTCTCTGCAGGGATGCTCTCAAGGAGTTCTCCCAGTCTGTACTCATGTCTGGCATTGCCCTGATCAGGTGCAATAATTTATTATCTTAAATAGTTTGCTTAAGTTGCTTGTTTTTCTTGTTAATTTCTGCACACAAGGTTTCGTTGCCAAAAAGTCCAGCCATCTAGGTTTTCATAGTGATTAGTCCTGTTAAGATTTGTTTTCACACTGTTACACAGGTTTAAGTGTTTTATTTAGTTCTTTGTGCCTGTCTGTTTTGCCTATTGGAAGTGATACACGTCACTTTACTCTGAGTTACTTGTACACACTATTTTAAAAGTAGTTTTACCATTTTGTTTGTTACTGTGTACTCTTAGGGATGATTATAATGTTCACAGTTAATCAACAAGCCACACATTTCTTTTCAGAAATGCTTTGGATGAATGTATCACTCGTGGTACAGCATTTCTGCCGTAATAATTGTAAGGTATTCTCAGTTTGAACTAACTCCTGTAGCCTTTCACAGGGCCTCATGGTCTAGAACGGAAGAAGAGGAAAGTTAGTACAGCTAACCAAATCTGTTGCACGTCTGGTGAGACCAATGAACAAAACCAGAATGTATTAACTTCTTGGCCCCACTTGGTGACACTGAAGTCGCTGAAAACGCTTTGGTTACTTGAAATCTTCCAGTATGAAAAGCATTCCTATCCAAATCTCAAAGAATGGTTTCCATGTTTTATAAGCCAGTAATTCTGAATTAATCTGTTATCTGTTCTGTATTGATGCAGTTCAATCTAACGTACAGAGCCAACAAAGAACTTATCAAGTTGTACTGTATATTTAATTTTTTTTCCAGGAAAGATGATAACAAAGATATTGATTCAGAGAAGGAGGCTGCCATGGAAGCTGAAATTAAAGCCGCTCGAGAGAGAGCCATTGTCCCTCTGGAGGCTCGGATGAAACAATTCAAGGACATGCTTCTAGAAAGAGGGGTTAGAGAAATAAGTGTGTGTGAGAGAGTGAGTGAGTGAAGGGGTGTGAGAAAAGGAAGTTCAGGCAGAAGTCTTAATTCTTAGTTAATTCAGAACCTGCAGTGCCTTATGCAAGGAAAACAATTTCATTGTTCTTCTGATTCATGGATATGTTTTGTTCAAGAGCCTATCTTTCAATGAACGTTAAAATTAGCAGAATTTCTAAGTGAAATTAAATAGTATCAAGACTGTTTTTTACTTTTTTTTCCCCAAGTTAAGTAAGTACACAGTTGAAAGCTGCCAGTGAAAATAAGTAAGAACTGGACACAATTAATGTTTTTGGAAATGTTCCTACACAGTAAAAACAGTAAGTTCCACTATAGTCTGTACATCCTTATATTTAAATGGGAGACTTCTTGCTTTTAGTTACCTAAATTTGAAATTTGCTTTATACAATCAGTTCTTAATAGCCTAACATACCTATCAGAGTATGAGTTCATGTAGTAACTTTATTAAAAAAATGAAGTGTTTCCAGCTACCTATGAGCTTTAATTTAGCTTCGTTAACTAGTTCTTATGGGATAATTTTAATAAAAAGTAATTAAAATGAGGCTTGAACCTCTTTAAGTTTGTTGTAGCAGAAATATTGTTTAAACTCATAATATTTAGAAAAGGTATAGGGAAGGCATGGGATATGAGAACATAGAATCTCAAAGCTTTCTTCTGATGTAGTTTAAAATGTCACACCGTAGTAATTATTTTAATGAGTAATTAAGTGTGTGTTATTATTTAAAGTTCTCAGAGCCAATTAGTGTTGAAACTTGCTATGGCAGACCCCTACAGCTCATCATCTATTAGTGATGAAAACTTCAGCATGATTTTTGTCTCCCTCTTTTCATCAGATGTCATATAGTTTTCAAGCAAAACTCTATAGCATCTGCACGTTCAAGGAAACCTAACAGTTAAAATCTGACTTTTTTTTGATTAAAGGTCTCTGCTTTTTCAACATGGGAGAAAGAACTACACAAGATAGTTTTTGATCCTCGTTACTTACTTCTCAACCCTAAAGAAAGAAAACAGGTAAAGAATTCACTCCCCTTCCAGACACATCTAGTACAGGTGTTATCTAAGTCCTCAGTCTGTTTTTTTCCTGTTTAGCCGTCTTCCGTAATCAGTATTGCAAGAGATTTTTGTTGTGATTAGGGTTTGTCTGGAAAAGGAAAAAGCCAAAAAGAGGTGGAGCGAGTTGACATTTTTTATTTTTCCTGTTGTGGCAAGATATGTGCTCTAAGACAGTGAAAGTTACATGTATACAGAAAGCTCTCAAAACCTGAATGAAATGTTGAGAATCTTCAGTATCTTGTCAAACTCCTGGAGCAATGATTAATCCAGATATTCATGAAAAATAGTAAGTGTGAAAAACCTAAAGCACATCTTCATTGTTTAAAAAAAAAAAAAAAAAAAAGTTCTTGCTCCAGAAGCTTTTCTTCAAATGGATGTATGGAAATAGAAAACTTCAAGAATACAAGAAGGATCTGCTTTCTTAAGCACATGACCCCAGAAAATGTTAACATAAAATGAACATGTAAGAAACTGTTTGGTGGTCTCAGATTACGTGTTCATGTGTGGTACACTGCATGTTCAGTAGGTTGGAATAATTTGCATATTGAAGTACAAAACATCCTTAACCCTTCTTTCTGGCCTGTCTATGTTGGTTCTATGGTGGGAGGAAAGGAATTAAGACAAAAGGAAAAAATGGAATTTTTCTCCCGTCTTGCCTGGAGCTTATGTGGCTTCAGGTTTCTATGGTTTATGTCAGCAGCTGGTGTTTCTGTAGGTATTTGATCAGTATGTGAAAACACGAGCTGAAGAAGAGCGCAAGGAGAAGAAAAACAAAATAATGCAGGCGAAGGAGGATTTCAAGAAAATGATGGAAGAAGCAAAGATTAATCCACGGTAGGAGCTTCTTTCTCGTTCATGTGCATGAACGCTCTTAGAACAAAGTACGTTGGGTGGTATTGGGTAGGTTAACTTGATTAACCTCTTCCAAAATTAGAGACAAAGAGGAGAAAAATCAGGTATTGTTGAAATCTTCATTTGCCTGCTTGCGCTCACACAATCCATAAAATAATAGAACTTGACATTTATGATGTTTTATGTATTTTCATGATTTTTTAATGCATTTTGAAGAAATCCCCAGCATGCTTTTTGGAATGTGAGAAAGACCTCAAGATCCACTACCAGATCAGAGTTTTCTTTCATAACTTTCGTCTTGAGAATATTAGTATTCCTTGAGAAGTATTAGGGAGGTTTTGTCAGTTTGGGGATTTGAAGGGACCTTTTTCTGGTCACAAAATATATTAATATAACAATATTTTGGTTGCTGTAATAAGAAAATTACTACTTACCCTTCACATCCAGGCCTAAATGCAGTGATTAACAGTAAACATGCTAACATTCAAGATTTTATTGCTCCAATTGTTTGTTCCACAGCTTTCTTGTGTATAATTCATGAAGTATGTGCTTATGTCAACAGATGAGCTCTAAAGCATTCTCTTTCAGCGTCTCTTGGATTACCTGGCACCAGTTCCTTTACAGTGAAATAACATCTCATCTGGTTCACTTCAGCTTAATTTTTTTTCAGTGATCCATGTTGGAAATTCGTGGAATCCAGTGTTATGTAAACTTTTAAATTACTTTAAATCTGATTAATATTTCTTATTTGAAACATCTGTCTGTTCATTTAATAATGGCAACAATTTTGATGGTCTGGGAAGAATGGAGACATGGGAATATTTGAAATAAATTTAAAAAAAAATAGTTCAGTATAGCATTCAGAGACTAACATGGACTGTTCTTGTTAGCTTTAGTATTCTCAACTTCCAAGATACCTCCAGCCCATCATATTGGGACCAATTCTTAGCTAATTATGGGCTGGGGTGGGAAAGAGAATTGCAACTGAATGACTGTCTTGTTTAATCTTATCCTTTGTCTTCTGGTTTCAGTGTTTGTCTAAAGATATTGCTGTACCTCTGTGAGTGTCAGACTATTTTTAATCATCTATCTCAGTCCAACATGCTCAAGAGTTTGTGTTCCACTTAAGGAGCTCTTGTTCTTCAATATAGCTATACATTCACTTTCTGATCTTTTTGAATAAGCTACCAAATTCTCTTCTTGTTTCAATTTACCCTACAGCAACAGTAGGCTGGATTTTCCAAGTCTAATTATTTCCATGCTGTGATGAAACATTCGTATGATTATAAGTGTCTCACGTATTCTTGGGGCCAGATTTGCATCAGAGCTTGGAAAAAGCACAGTAGTGGTTTTTTTTGAGGTAAGTGGCAGTACTACATTTACTGCACAGATTGGAATCTGGCCCTGGAGGTGAGAGAACTGTCAGGAAAATGCTGTGGGAATAATGGGTTGAAAGCCCAATAGTGCTGCATCTGCCCATAGCATTTAATCTATTTTCGACCCTCTGTGTTTTAAGATAGAGCTACACCATGTTCCAGGTAGGGGAAGATTTCATTCAGCCAGGGTTCTATCATGACTAACACCAAGCGATGATTTCCTCGGTGAACTCTTAGCATGGTTTGGCTGCAAGTGAATGCATGTAAATCTTTTAGTTTCACAGCTGTGAAATACCTGGACAGACTGGTGGCTGAACTGCTTAACCACAAAAAAGAAGACTTGTAGTCAGCTGAGGTTTTTTTTTTAATTTCTTGGTTTGTATTATAATCTCTGTTCCTACACCTGCACATTTTGCAGGTAGTGCTATTAAAACCAAAACAACAAAAATACTGCACCGTATAAGTCTCTTAACAATACCTTTCATGTGTGTGCCTAAACCTGACTCCTTTCTGTAGTTCACTGATCAAACATCTCTATAGTGAGTACATAGGATGGGTGTTTTTTTGTTCTTTGTGGTCTGGCATGTATTCTAGCAGAAGAAATATTTCTCTGCTGCACCTGCTTCCCAGCAAAGACGGCTCTGCCAAATTAGTTCACTTGCCATTTTGTTGCAGAACTACTTTTAGTGAATTTGCAGCCAAGCATGCTAAAGACTCGAGATTCAAGGCAATTGAAAAGATGAAAGATCGAGAGGCCTTGTTTAATGAGTTTATCACAGCGGCAAGAAAGAAGGAAAAAGAAGACTCGAAGACCAGAGGTGAGAAGGTAAGGTGATTTTTTTTAGTTCCAGCAGTGTGAATGGTGTGAGCCTGAGTGAGATGGGACAAAGCCAGTGCTTGGTTTCCAGCGTGCCTTCTCTGAGACTCAGTCCTTCTCTTTCCATAGAGGCTTTACAGTGTAAGCATTTTACAGATGTTTCTTTGGTCTTTATGAACTAACTATTTTTAAGTTTGCAGGTATACTATACCGACTTAGAACCTAATTTTATGAAACCGAGTTAACTTTTTTTTTTGTTTTCCTAAGCATGTAACATATTCTTAACTGGAATGAGGCCTAATTTTTTTCCCTATTTAAAACAAAATATATATTGTCCTGAAGCGCTGAAAGGAAATTCTTGCTTTGTTTGGCTTGAGAATCCAGAACTGGCCGTTACTTCCCTGTTCTCTCAGTGAAGGCAGTAAGATCTCAAAATTCTCTGTGGGCTGCTCTATTTAAATTTCAAACAGCTTCCATGTCTTCTCTTTCCATCTAAAAGCTAGCACTTTTAGTGACTTTAATCTTTCAGTAAATATATCTTATGTATAAACTGCTGCTTATTAGAATTAAAGGTCGGCTATTAAAGATTGATGAATTCCAAATGTCATTTGACCATATTGTCAATAGTAGGGAGCAGGCTTCTATGGAGGTGGCATCAACTATTACCAACAAAATATGCAGCCTCTTACCTAAATGTCCCTGTGTGTTGTGCGAATGGAGAAAATAACCTCTAAAGCCTAATCATTTTTTGACATTTTAAAGTCTGCAATATTTCTTTTGTAGCACAAAGTTAATGTAAATTTTGCTTACTAAATACTTGCTGAAGAGAGAAATGCTGAATAACATGTTAGATTTGCAGACAGTTTACTTGTTGAATAAGTCTTGCATATTTTTTTCTTAATTGAGGCACTCTGGTCTAATTTGATTTTGTGTTCTCCATTTTTTGCGAACTGTCTTATTGCTGATATTTTCAATAAATGATTGTGCTTTCAGAGGAGAACTGATGTAGTTCAAAACTAGACTTCTACATATTGCATTTCAGTTATGAATGGAATTTTAAAGCATTCTTGCAGCTTAGTGAAGTTGAAAGCTTAAAAAAAAGTAAATGTTTTGTTGCATGATTGTTCTAAGTTAAAAAGTTACGAGAGACTGTGTGTGTTTGCTTTTGAAATAATGTTTTTTTTCTCCAAAAGCGTTTTGTAACCATTTTATGTATTCTGTTTTATAACAAGTGGATAGACTTTACAGTTATGTGCTGTGCGGCCTGTCAATCAGTTCAGTCTGACAGCTGTCAATCACTGACACGCAAATATTATGGGATTCCCTAGTGAGGAAAGAATTGGTATCTCTGTGTGGTGACTTTAGCCTCCCGCAGTTCCGGTACTTTACATTTTTTTAGTTTTTTACCTTGTGAAGTGATGAGAGTTGTACCTGCAATGTGTTAACTGCCAAAAAAAAAAAAAAAAAAGACTTCTAAATACACCTGAAATATTTTCAGTCTTGTTTTCCTTTGATTTTGAAAGTGTTTAAAAGAAAAGAAAATTTAATGCATTTAGCCTGAAGCTTTCTCAGTCTGTTTTAAAAGTCCAAAATCTTTATTTATGGAGGATCAACTTTACAGAAATCTTTAACGTAAGGGTTTAAAGTTATCCAATATTTGATTTTTACTTCACTGATTTATGACTTGCTGGCTGGCGGTAGGGCCCAGCTGAGTTTTCAGATAGTTGTTTTTATTCACGTGGCTAACGTCAGTGAGTAAACAGGATCGTAACACTTCGGGTGACGGAGGTAAGCAGGTACGCGTGGGTCAGAGGCAGGGGAGGACACCTGGGAGTGACCTGCGCGCTGATGGCTTTGGCCAAGTTCCCGCTGTACTGTCCCAGGACGCAGGGACGTTGTTGCACGTCCTCAGGATGAGCAGTGCCAGCAGACAAGCCTTAAGTCCTCCTTATGTTGACTTCCCAAAGCTCGGTTGGAAATGCACTGCTGCCACGTTGCCAGTCAGCGTCGGCATCCGGTACAAAGATCTCTCAACAGTTTTCTTCTGTAATATTAGTTAGTCAAGCTGGTTACTGTGCTTGTAGATATATCAAACCCGTATATTGAAGAGCTGTGATCCTAAAAATTCCTCAGTGAGATGTTTTTTGTCTTAATTTTTCTAAGTTTTCCCCTTTGTTTTACCTCGGTGAGAAGTTTTATGTCTTATTTTTTTTTTTTAAGTTTTCCCCTTTGTCTTAATTGACAAACAAATCACAATACTTGTGCTGTGTACGTTGCAGATGAAAGGTAGTTCTGACTGCAGTTAAACCCGTGCCCTGAGAGTATGAGAAGTCTGAAAGGGCCGTTCACTTTTCTCAGGAGGGAATTGGCTCCATGATCCTGTTTTTCTTCAAAGTCAATCGTTAGTGGAGCAGCAGATGGCCAGGGCGGTGTCTGCACAGCGTCTGAGAGAGGGCAGGGGAATGCTGCTGGCAGTTCCTGTAAAAACATCCTCCTACACAATGTATTTTTTTGTTAGGTTTGATTTTGTATTGCAGCTGGTGCCAAAGTACTTCAGCAGTGCTGTGAGTGTAGTTTTTATCCTGTTTGTCCCATGGGATATATCTATCGTACGTGACTTGTGCCAGGTACTTTGGTTTAACTTTGAGATACCCTTACTTTATGGACTTCTGTAGTAACAGCTGGGCGTTGTTTGATGTTCTGACAGATATTTCTAATGATTTCTAATGCTATGGCTTAGAAAGCTTCATTTTTTTATTCTGCATGCATGTTTTAAGATGTTTTGAAACAACATTCTTAATCTTAAAATGAATAGATGGTTTGCTTAGGATTTTGTGCAGCTAGTGTAAGAGTGGTAGTGCTGTAGATATAGAGTAACTTCTCCACTGGCTCTAACCAGTTTGTTCTAATCTGTGCTTACCATCTTAATCTCCCAGATATAGTAAAGAAAAAAATGTCTGTAAAGCCTTTTATGTTTATGTATTGATATTGTGAAGAGCTAAAATTATCCCTGGGTAAGCCTGCAGAATGTTGGTTCTGCTCTCATTCGTACGTGCTGTAACCAAACACGTTTTAGAGCATCAGGATGGCGCTTCTCTGGCAAGCAGGTTGCTCACCTGTCCGTCTGCCTTCTTCCTTTGTGAAGCTGTGTTTTGGAGCTAAACAGCTTTTGGTGGTCCCCTTATTTAAAGGGATGAGGAGAGGAGTTAAGTAGTAAAAACTGAATGGCCAGCCCTTCTCAACTCATTTTTTTAAGTACTGTGCCAAGACAAAAGAACTTGCTTCGTGGGCTACCAGGGTTCAGGGCGCTGTGAAGGCAGCGCGCTTCACCTTGTGTGCACCCTTGAGGTGCAAGGAGGCTAACCTGCCCCTTGCTGCTGTTCAGAGGTGGAGGCTTAAATGCCAAACCGGACTTCTATGGCATAAAGAGGTGGAAATAACGTGGAAAAAAAAAACCTAGGACCTCAATTGCGACAGCAACAAGGGAAACTACCTACCCCAGAAAATGAGATAGGTAATAAAGGCACAGTATTTGCTCATGCATCTGCTGATTCTGGGAGTTCAGGTGAAAACATGTTGCTAGTTTTGTCTCAAGATTAAAAAAAAAAAAAAAGTATGATCCTCTGCCAGCCTTTCATGTTGTTAGCATTATGGACAGTGTTGATGTCCCATTTCTAATTGAAAATGTAGACTAAAACGTTTTCTTGAAGTTTAATATATATTTTCATATCCATCTCAACTGTAACTTACTTGATCACTGTAAGCACTTAATTCTTCATTGGTTACATCCATTTTGCTATTTATCAGCAGATCCAAGTGTTTACCTCTGTTCATTGTGCACTTGGAAGATGAATCCATAAATACTTGATTTGTTTAGTGCCCGTTTTAAAACTGGATAGCTGCTGAAATATGGATAGCAAAAAGCTACGTGGAACGAGTAGCATGTTACTTTGATACATAAAAGTTTAAAAAATAAGCTGAAGTAAAACAATAAAAACCGTATTGCTGAATCATTCTTTAATGAATATAGTTCATCTTAAATTAGGAAGATCCACTAAATCTACTTGCTTTAGCAAAATTGTCCCAAAGGGGAAGTGAATTTTAGACATGTTATGTAATTAGTTGTAATTGTAATGGTATGTAATTAGTATACTTCCCTCTGTTGGAGGTAAGTTGATTCCTTTTTTCATAAGAGCAAACTGTTACGTATCAGCCTCTTTCTCAAGTGTTGTCTTTCTGTTATTGTCTGTGAAATAGATCAAGATGGACTTCTTTGAATTACTGGCTAATCACCACCTGGACAGTCAGTCTCGCTGGAGCAAAGTGAAGGACAAAGTAGAGACTGACCCTCGTTACAAAGCAGTGGATAGCTCTTCACAGAGGGAGGACCTTTTCAAGCAGTACATAGAAAAAATAGCAAAGGTGCGTGTGACATTCAGAAGTGTGTCTTTGGAGGCTCTGCTGGTTATGTTGCTGTTAATGTGGGATGTATCGAAGACGGACTCGGGTGCCTTCGTTCCGTACTTCAGAGAATTCTGTACCATTGCTAGTTTGAAGCACCCTGGAGGACAGCTTGACTCTTAGAAGTCCTACCCATGGTACTGCTGGTGCCAGTGTTCGTGGGATGTGTATGCCTGCACACGTACATGAACACACAAGATGTATGGGAGAATTTCTCCAGCAGAACAAGAGAAACAGAGACTCACATAAAGTCGGTGGCTTTAAAACTTGAGAAAATACAGATGCTACATGGACTATTCCCAGCCAGGATGGGCGATTTCCTTTGCTGCAATTTTTGTATCAGTTGTTTCACGCAGAGTTATAGGTGGTTCATATGCAGTTCCTTCATGGGTTATTCTCTCTGTCCAGTATTCCTACTTTTCTCTTTCAGGGAATTAATGGTTGAGTCCGCATAGCTTGGTTAACAGATGGTTTATACTGTTTTCCCCAGCCCTTTATTCAGTTTGTCAGTGTATATGAGGAACATGCTCCTAAGAATAGTTGTTCTGGGACCAGTGTTGTGGCCAAACTTCTTTCAGCATATAACCCAGTAATGCCTCTGTAGCATATAGTTCTTGAAGCAAAGTTTCGTAGTCTTTTACATCTTAAATCACTTTGTTTTGTTCCAAGATGCCTTCAGTTTGACAATCCTTTAGTTTGCTTACCTGCCTAGTGAAAATATGAAAGGTGTCACATTATTATTGAGAAAAGTTTCTGCTCTTCTTATGTTTCAGAATTTAGATTCTGAAAAAGAAAAGGAGCTGGAAAGACAAGCTCGCATTGAGGCAAGTTTGCGTGAACGAGAGAGGGAAGTCCAGAAAGCTCGCTCAGAGCAAACCAAGGAAATTGACAGAGAACGTGAGCAGCACAAACGTGAAGAAGCAATACAGAACTTCAAAGCGCTTCTGTCTGACATGGTAAGATATGAACAGGTTCTCTCCTGATCTATTCATTGCAGGAGCTTGTCAGTGCATTTTGCTGATTGTTGCACTACAAAAAGCTCTTTGTTAATTGTAGCTGAATATATATAGAAATAGAATTATATTTTCTATTCCACTGCCCTCCCTTTTTCCTGTTGGGAGTTTTGCATTGTTTGTAAGAGAAGGCTTTGCTTTTAGGATTGGTGTTCTGACAATTTGCCCAAAGGGTTAGTTCACAGTATTATTCCTGCCGTGCTTCTCCAGCACCCCACTGGTGATGGCAGATTTTTAGACATGCTGCTGTAAATTTCTGTGTCTAGAAAACTAGAAAATTAGGAATATTCTCCTTATTCTTGTGTTGTCTCTTCTTCATGCTCCAAACACAGTCTCTCCAGACTAGAGCCAAGGCAGTGCAAAGCTCCTGGTATCTCTTTGCAAATAATTATCTCTGAGGCTACTTCTCCAGACCACTTACAGCTAATATAGTATATGGTATCTCTATCTGCATTTGAACTTAGGCAAAGTAATTCCCTCTGCCACTGCTTGCTTAGTATTTATAATGAAAGCTGCCATTGTCTCATGATGTTTTTTAAATAGCTTTTATCTTTAGTTTGAACCTTAATTTAAAATAAGAGAGAAAAAGAAAGCTTAATAATGTATAACAATTATCAGTGAGCTATAGAAAAAATGCTTTTAAATAATAATCATCCTTTGACTCAGGTGCGTTCTTCAGATGTGTCTTGGTCTGACACCAGAAGGACTCTACGCAAAGATCATCGATGGGAATCTGGCTCCTTGCTAGAAAGAGAAGAGAAAGAGAAACTCTTTAATGAACACATTGAAGCACTTACCAAAAAGAAGAGGGAACACTTTAGGCAACTTCTGGATGAAACTTCAGCGGTAAGAGCTGTATATGCTCAAACTTCAGACCTTTGCCAGTATATTGTGTAGTATTTGCCAGTATATAATTTATATTTTTCTGTTTTTCTATCACAGAAGCTGATTTTTGGTTGTTTCTATTTCCTGGGTCCTTTTGTTTCACCACTGTCTTTTCTTCTTAAGAAAATGTATACATTATGTTTCCGTAGCTGTTTATCTTGAGTGTTATTTCAGTTTAACATATGGTTCATTTTCATTTAAACTTATAATCAGTGATCTTTTTATCTCCTGCAGGATGTCACATTTCCCCAGTGTTGAGCTATTTGGTAGTCTTTACTATATGGCATCGTGGTCTTTCAAATATCCGATGTTTGTGTTAGTAAATAATCTTACCACGTTTATCAGTCTTGACATTCTCCTGTTTTGTATTGTGCTACTGAATCTGAGTCATTGCACTGCTCTGTGCAATGTAATGGGAATCCATCACCTGTTTGGTGTACTGTGGGGTTCTAGGGAGTCTTGCTCTTTTTTAATTTCATGCAAACTTCAGTCAACTTTCTTTAATCCTGCAGTTTTTAACTTATTTTTAATGCATTAGATAAAAATGCTCAGAATACTAGGTGGATCTTAGTGTGATGGAACAAAATGACAGACATGCTACTTCGAAGCGGTTGTTTTTTTAATTTTTAATAAGTAAAACTTCTAAAAAATATTTTTCTAGTACGTTTATGTATATATGAATGTTAAATGTGTTGGAAAGTAAATGATGTTCATGAGGACTTTGCCTTGAGAGTACTATCTTAATGAAGAAAAGTAAATCTATAAAATTAAAAATACAAATATAGTAGTATAAATAATCAAAACCAACATTTCGATATACAGTAACAACTGTGTTAGTGTACCTGGGAGATATTTAACATTCCATATTCTTAGAATCTAATCTTCTTGCAATTTTAACTATTTTTCTTTCTTCTGGAAGATAACTTTAACATCAACGTGGAAAGAAGTGAAAAAAATAATTAAAGAAGATCCAAGGTGCATTAAATTTTCTTCAAGTGACCGGGTAAGAGGTTTGCATCAGTGTTGTTAACTTCCAGTATAATGCAGGATACAGAGAAAGTTAGTGACTGCTGAAATGATTTCTGTTTTATATGAACAGAAATATTTTTTTAATTAAAAATGCAAAAGATAAAAATACATTCAATGTGTAATTGTTAGTTATGTTCAGCATGCTGAGTTGCATGAAGTACTCTGCATTCTGTGCTTTAAGCTTATCTTTTCCCTTTCAGAAAAAACAAAGGGAGTTCGAGGAGTACATTAGAGACAAATACATTACTGCCAAAGCTGACTTCCGAACCCTATTGAAAGAGACCAAATTTATAACGTACAGGTGTGTAGCATGTCACCAAAGAACTAATCTTTTTACTATGCTTTTCTCTGTACATGGCAACAAACTGATGACTGTTTTTTGTCTTAAAGTAATTTGATGTCTTAATTCTTACAAGTTTTCATCTTCCAACTTTATCTGACAAAAACATCTGCATCAGAAAGAGGCCGCTTTTGGCTTTATTTTGATGCCCGTCAGGTGGTAATTCTTACACTTGCTTTCAGATCCAAAAAGTTGATCCAGGAGTCGGATCAGCACCTGAAAGATGTAGAGAAGATATTACAAAATGACAAGAGATACCTGGTACTTGACTGTGTACCAGAAGAGAGACGCAAACTCATCGTGTCCTATGTAGATGACCTGGACCGTCGAGGTCCACCTCCACCACCCACAGCTTCAGAGCCTACAAGACGAACAACAAAATAATTATGAATACTCTCATAACAGGGTATCTGTTAAAAAAAGCTTGCATGAGCCATCTGTCAGGTTTATACATATACATTACCGTGAATATATTGCAAAACCATCTTAGGAGCAGAGGAAGAAGCAGCATTTGTGAACATAAAATGGTCTCTGTATAAAAATTAAAAAAAAAAAAAAAAGATGGGGAGAGAGAACATTAAAGTTATTTATGATTTTTTTGGGCATGACTGACAAAAACCAAATGTGGGCTGTGTTTGGTAACTTCAGATCTCAGAGCAATAGTGTGTCTGTATGAGGTACGGATGTCTGATATCTGGAGGCGTTCTTCTCAGCAGTGTTATGTATGCAAGTCTTAGATGATTGTGCTTGTGGTTTGAACTTGTAATACACGTGTGCCACCGGCTTCCTAATGGTTCACCCATGGTCACCTGTCTGAGGAGATGAAATGCTGTCTCATAACTGAAATTACCGATTACTGAAGACTGCGTTCTGGAAACACAAGTCCTGATCCTGTGCTTGCTTTCACCCTTCTAAATGGAACTAAATCCATTAAAGTCAGTTAAAGCTGAGAGAGGAGAATTAGGACTACAGAGACCAAATTAAATTTGCTCACAGGTCTGCTTTGTTCCTTACCCTATCCATGGATTAGAAACAAAATCAGGTTGCTCTGCCCAAGTGAAGATTTGTCTAACAATTTTTACTCAAAGTTGGAAACACTTGGTAAATAACAGTGGTTACCAGAACAGAACAGGACGGTTGAATAAACACGTTTTTATTTGCGATAAAGTGATCTTTACATCTGGATTAGACTGTGGATTTCCCTTCTGGGTAATTCTTGTAAACTATACTCCTGTTTTGAATGTTAAACTTGTGTTTCTAAAGTTTAATTTTGAAATGTTGGGATTGTTCAGTTTATGTATTTGAACTACAATAAACCAACCCTTTTTATATATGGATTGTACAGGCCTGATAACAGTTTCTGTTGGACTTTGGTGGAGTTGTGGATTTAAGAGTAAAGCAAAGAACCGAACTCATCATACATAAACTGTTGGCCGTGCTTGGCAAAATAGTGAATGATACTGTGCAGCATAAAATTAAATTTCATTAACGTTCAGATCCCATCTGTGCAATTGGGTGCCAAACAACATCATTTTCTAGTGTAGTTCTTCACTTCTACTGTTAACGATGAGATGGTGGGAATGGTGGTGTCAGTGTTTGCTTCAATTTCTTCTACGTTCTACATTGACCTGTTCCTCTGCTTTGGGTGGGGAAGGAAGGATTCTTCATGAGAAACTTTTTCCCCCAGCAGTTAATTATGTTAACCAGCCCCTGGGACTTCTACTCTGAGGACCAAGACAGGAGCTTAAGGCCATTTACAGTGATGTAGGCAGCTGGGGAGGGATTGTGTTTCAGATGTCAGCAGTGCAGGTGGCTGTACTAGGAACGCGCTCGGTTCAGGAAAAGCATCCGTCCTACCTGCCTCCTGGTGGCTGACCGCTGCCACGGGGCGGCCAAGCCCCTGGGCGGCCAGCTGAGGGCCAAGGCATTGCGTCAAGTGGGACTGTAGCTCGCTTGGACATCAGCCCCTACAGGACCTGCCAGCACTGCCTGGGGGCGGCTCTGCCTGGCCCTCTGTTGGCCAGGCACGGGGCCAGGCCCACCAGGGTCAGGCAGGTTTTCTCAGCCGCTCCTGCCCCTGCCTCGGGGATGTGGCGTGGGGTGGCCCTGCTGAGCCATCGGCTCCATCGCCCTGCCCCTCCTTACAGTCAGTGGCATATAATGGTCACAACAGTCTAATTGTGTCCTATCTCCAGCTCAGGAGTGAATGGGAACTTCCAGTCCCAAATAACCTGTCCAAAATTAAAGTTTGAGATGTGCTGATTTCCTGTTCGTATTCCACTCCTCTGGCACTGGTTCCTTTGTGCAGAGGTGCTAACCCAACATGAAGGCATTGCCAAGGCCCAGGACCCCAAAATGCAGTTGGCATCGCTGGGCTGTGGCACGCCGCATGGGACCTGGGCACCTTGGGTGTTTCTGTGCCCGGGCTCCTCCGGGTTCTCAGGCACGTCCCGTGCCTTCTCCCCGTGCTGCTGCCCCAGGGAGCGTGTTGCACCGTGGAGCTGGGTTGCAGGCACAGAGGCAGGCTGCAGCTCAGTGCTGCTCTGGGATTTTTCTTTCCCAATACAGTCATCTGTGTGGGCTGCACGTTGTGAGCACCCCACACCACCTCAGTGCTATTTCTGCAGCTTGCTGACTTTATAGCGATGTGGGAGAAGAGCTGTGACAGGGGAGGGAAGATGCGTTCAGTGGGCGTATGATAAAGGACCTTCTCAGCGCATCCCCAAAAGATTTTAGGTGCTTCACATAATTCAGTTTTTACAGAGGTAAAGACAAAGGTGGCTATTTCAAATGTCAAAATCCTTGCTGGACGTTTTGAAGAGCTCTTGGGATATCCAGGACTATACAAAGCAGCTCCCTTTGGAAGAAAATTCTCACTGTGACGCACACAGCAGCATCCAGCTGCTCTGCTTGGAAAGTGCCTTGCACACTGGGGAAAGATGCCGGGATTGAATTCATGCACGTTTTAGTAGATTAAGGTCATGCAGTTAATATGAAGGTAAATGAGCGTCTGTTTGTATAACATTTCCTTGACAGTATCAACCATGCCCTGAAGCCTCTAATTAGGTGCCTCTGCTTAAATTCATCACCAAGATGCACAGAGAATTAGCACGTGGACTACGGGGGAATTGACAGCTTGCTTTAGTGCATTATCAAATAATGGGATTCGTCCTGCTGAAGGGGGCGGCCTGCACGGCGTTCCCAGTCCTCTCGTCCACCGGCAGCGCTGCCCGGCTCCCTGGGAGCTGATGGGCGCTGAAGCCGGGGCCTTTCCTCGGCCCTGCCTCGCTGCCACCAGCCCCAGCTGCTCAAAGCCAGGAGCACTTTGTCTCAGTAAATACATGTTTGTGTTGCCAAGCCTGTGTGCAGTTAAAGCAGTATTTGGTTTCCATGAAATAAGGTGTTTGATTAGACTACTGAGGGGGAGGGCTAACCAACTAACCTTTATTCACAGGAAGGTCCCCGTCCAGCCGCACGCAATCCGCTCTGCAGACACTTGTTGCACTTGGCTAAGAGTGGAATTAACACCTTACAGGCACGTCCGTGGCCCCTGTACACCTGAGGGTCGTGCCCTTGCCAGGGTGCCCCCAGCTGAAGGTGGGAGGCTCTGTCTCCACGTAGCGGTCTCCAAAACGACGTCTCGTACTGGGATGCAAAATCTCAGGGTTCTCTGCCACCCGCCAGCAGTGCCTCATCAGCACAGCTGGGCAGACAGCCCCAGCCCCGATCTCCAGATACGCTCTGGTGCCACGGAGCTGATGTTACACAGCACTTGAAAAGCACAACAATCAGCAACTCCACACAGACGTGTTTGGGACAACTTTACTTTTGATACCAGTGCAGGTTTTCTTTACAGGAACAAAAAAAAAAAAGAACTTTTTTTTCTTTAATGGTCCATTTACTCCTGACTTTTTTTTTTTAACCATTTCATTAAAAAAAAAACGTTACTCCTGAAAGCCATCCTTTGTAGTAAATTTATAAGCCAGTGCATATTATTTTTCCCCACCTTGTACTTATCTCTTTGAAGAAGGCAAATGCTCCCTGCTCCTGCCCTGTGCAGGCTGGCTGGGTGGGGGCAGAGTGTCAAACAGCACCAGCCCAGGGACTTGAACCACATCTTCCTCTCCCCCCAGAGAGAGAGAAATGCCAGTCCCAGCCTCTATGCATTTTTTTTCCTTGTGGTACCTATGTTCCTTGACTAAGTGGCAGTTAGTCTCATTTGTAAGGTGTAAGAGTTGGTAGGTCCTTGCAGAAACTGCTTGAAATCCCAATCGTGCCTTATGAAAGAGACTGTCTATGAAAGAGACTCTCTAAAGAGTGCATTTTGTCCTTAAAAATTTGTGTAAACTTCCTTGCAAGGATGCAGGCACTGGTGGGATGCCCACTGCCCATAGCAGAACAGATGCACAGCAGGGTTACCCTTATGGATCCATTTCTCAAGTGACAGTGTTGATTTATTTTTTAATTGACTTTATTTATCCTTTTGCTTTTTGTTGCAGGAGCAGGTTTCAGATTGAAAATTCTTTAATTCTTTTTTTTTTTTTTTTTTTAATTGAACAGTTGCTCAAGTAAATGAAGGATCTGAACACTCTTTACAGTAGAAAGGGCAGCCTTGCCATGCAAAGAGGAAGAGTGATGTTTTTATTATTATTGTAATAATAATTATTATTATAATGTAGGACCATAGACAGCCTCTCTCTGAAGCAGTCAGCTGCTAACAGCAATATATGGTTGTATTGTTTTAGAATGTCATAAATTAGCAACATATACTTTATCTTAAAAACAAAACAAAACAAAAATGGAATAAATAAATAAATAAATTAAAAAAGAAAAAGAGAGAGAGTCACAACATGCAAGAACTTAAACTAGAACAATTAAAAATGACCAAAGCAAAATACAAGAAACACAGAAAAAAAGCGCCCAGGTTCAATTTGGTTTGCAATCAATGCATTTTGGAAGCATCATTTATAAAGGTATTTCGTATAGCAAAAAAAGGCACCACAGTATCTACAAAGCCAAATCCTTAGGAGAGTTTCTGTGGGGTGAAGGCGGAAGGCAGCAGCCTGGTTAGCGCACACATCTCGTGTGCAGTGCCATCCCTCCTCCTTTGAGCCTGTCTATTGCAAATCTGAGCTTTTCCATTTTATGTTTGGTTTTGCTGTTGCTGTTGGTAAAAATATGAAGTAAGAAAAAGACAAATGTGAAAAATAGCAAAGGGGACAACATTCTGCTCTTGCAAAATAACAAGTGGAACATTTCTAGGATAAAGTTTTAAAAAATCCAAACGGGCTGCTGTAGTTAAAACCCCAACCACACAGTCCTACACACACACACACACGCACAACCTCCCTTTCTTTTCCCGCTGCAGCTGACGCGATACCCCACACTACTGTATTACCACGCTTGAATCAGCAGACAACTACAGCCATAGCCATGCCACCAGAGGACACTGGGGTAATGAAAGCCTAAACATTCCCAGCCTGCTCCACGTTGTCTTAGCTCGCGACTCACAAGTAAAGGAAAACCTGGTATCTACTCGGTGCGCCCACCCACTGCCCTAGGTGTCAGTGAGTGGCGGATAGTGAAGCTGGTTTGCTTGCCCCTGCACAACTCCTATATGCAGAGCAGTAATTAAACAAATGAATAGGAAGGAAAAGGGAAAGAAAAAAATAATAAAAAAAAAGAAGAAAAAAAAGAAAAGAAACATTTGAAATCTTGTGTTTACTAGTATTCAGTACATGAGATTCCTAAAGAATAACTTATCCTCCTAGTTAACCTTGTCCTGGAATATATACAGGTTATTTGTTGCTGCCACAGCAATGATATTTTCTGAAGGGTGCCAAGCTGTATGCAAGATCTTTTTGCTGAAGTCCAGACTGTCCACACTAATTTCGTCTTTTCTCCGCTTGCCGCCCACGCAGACCTTGCGGGGCTTGAGGATAGCCCGGGGCTTGCTGTTCTCCCGCGAGGCCTCCAGCGTCACGTCGCGCTTGGTGTTGCGGTCGAACATGCGGAAGAAGTTGTTGTAGGAGCCGGTCATGATGACGCTGGGAGGAGGAGGAAGGACGAGTCAGCGAGCGCGGCTCCATCCCTGTCCCCACGCACCCCTGGGCTCTGCTCTGGCCGTGCCGGGCCCCGCTGAGCGCCCGGCCATGGACACCGCACCCCGCGGTCAGCGCCTGCCCCCAGGACGTGCCGGCGCCTCGTGCCGCGTGCCATGCCAACCGGTTCTGGTTCGGCCAGAGGAACCAAGCGTTTACTCGCATCTCCTCAAGTCTTTCCCCTCCTCATCTGAGGGAATATTAATACCAAAGACAATTTCGTTCAGGATAATAACTCATATTGGGATCCCTCCATATGAGGATATTTAGCTGGCCTGAACCAAACGATTTTCACAGTTTTTTAGAGGCAAACTGCCTTGTGACTACAGGCATATTGAATATCCAGAGGTGTAATGAGGTTTAGATTAGATTTTGAATTTGGGCTTCAGGCCAGTTGTGTCTTGCTATTTGCTTTGATGTTACAGAGAAAATATCACAGCGCTCCTGCAAGGTCAGCTGCTCTTGGACATTTTCTGCTGCCTTGGATAGTGTGATTTCTGCATGGGTAGCTCTCAGCCCCAGACTGCTGATATCTGGAGCCAAATACCTCGCCACATCCCCTTGCACCCCACTCCCAAGAGCAGGCTGGGCGCAGGCCCCGTGTCCGGCCGCCTCCATGTCAGCAATGGCGACGCAGCGCCGGGGCCGCCAGTGCCAGCGCCCGGGAGCAGGGAGGAGCCGCTTGGGGGGGTCCCGCGCAGCCCCGCCGCCCCTCACCTGTCGGAGCCGTTCCACACACACTCGAACTTGTCGAAGATGCAGTCGTTCTCGTACAGCGAGCACAGCTTGCTTCGCAGGTAGTCGTGGACCTGGTGGCAGGGGATGGGTGGTGAGGCCAGGGCCGTGCCTGCCTCCTGAAGCAGTGCGGACGGCAGGACGCTCCCACCCGTCACGGCGTGCGGTCCCCTTGCTGCCAGCCCCGGCTGTGCCGGAGGCAGTGCTCCTCACTCACCTGGTACGTCTCGATGGGCCGGTTCTCCATGTTCAGGTCCCACACTTTGACGGTTAGATAGTCCCTGGTCATGATGTACCTCCCACTGTGGCTGAATTTGACATCGGAGATCGAGGAGATGATCTCAGAAAAGAACGACCGGTTACTTGGGTCTTCAGGCTCCTCAAAAACTGCAGGAGAGGAAGGGACAGGTCCTGACATCAGCGGTCCCTGCGAGACCTGCTGCCCTGCCTGGGATAGCGGGTGGGAGAGCAGCGCCTGCAGCACGGGGACGCAGCTCCCACTGCTGGGCATGGCATAACACAGGCAAACATCCATATTTCACAGACTTCACATGGTGCAATTGAAGCTCCTTTGTTTCTAATGAGTGCAATAAGCAGGAAGGATCATCAGAGACCCATCTATCAACAACACAGTAGAAGCCCAAAAGATTTAGAGCTTAGCATGCCTATTCTCTCTAGAAATTAATGTGTAGCATAACCAAAAGTCAATGTAAATATTTTATAGCCACTGCAACCTACAGATTTCATCTGATCGGTCTTGAATAAATAATAGTTTTAACCGTCTGAAGGATATCACTGAAGTTCCAAATTCAATGCATTTTCAAATTCAATTTCAATGTAACATGTATGGCTTAAAAAAATAAACAGAGATGCATCAGCACAGAACTTATGCGCTCGGGGGAGCTCTGCCTAGTCTTCTCTTTCCATCTCTACAGACCCCCTTACTACCTCAGCATTAAAGAACATTGCCAGTAAGAAGGAGAAGCTCCTCCTGCTTCATTTCTGTACTGGGAAAACAAAGCAGTTCCCAGCCATGTTAATCCAACTTTTGCCCCAGCACTGACACTGCTACAACAGCCTCTGCTGCATCACCTTTTTGTTCTGACCCACTCATACCTAGAAAAGGAGAGTTTGTGAGGAGCCAGCCTGGCTGCTCCGTGAGCCAGGGATGGGCTCACCTTGCATGCCACACTGAGCACAAACGTTTCCTTGGTTTTATTATCCCCTAGCTGAGCCCTGTGCTACGGATGCCTCAATTCTTGAATATGGTGGAAAGAGTGCCTGAAGTGCCAGTATAAATGATCTGTCTACAAATCAGAAATGGCAGTCCCCGCAGCAGGACCCAGATTTGGCTCTTTTAATCACCAGCAGGAAATCTGCTGATACATCAGGTTTTTGCTTGATCGTTTGTTTTTAATTAGAGAAGTAACAACAAGAGAAAATAAATATCTTTGGCAGTCTATGGAGAGCATCCAAATTCCATGACTTGTCTTCACTGTAACCATTACAGGTTTTCTCATACCAGGCCAGTTGCTTCATGAGGCTTTTTTAACAGCTGCATCGTTTTTGTCACAGCTGTACGCATGTGAGCTGTCGTCAAGGCTAGAGGTGTTAAATTTATAGTCCATGAGCAAGAGGAAATTATTGCTGATATTGTAGAAGTAAAAAAGTTAAATTGCAGATTTACGAACAAACAATAAAGGCCTCAGAGAATGAGCCCAAGAGCTGGTGGCAGCAGCAAGACGAATGAGCAAGAACAAGAGGGCAGAGCCAGGAACAGGGACGGGAGCTGATTTCTGGCTCCAGGCAGTGCAGCACACTTCTCCTGGCCTGCTGTATTTTCCACAGGCCTCACTGCTCGTCTGCAGTATGAGGCCATGACACCTGCAGCGCTGAGCTACCAGAGCCCAGGAGAGGTTCCAAGGCACCCCCGGCTGTCGATGCCCGAGCACCTGCCCGGGAGCAGCCCTTGGCCAGAGGCACTCTGCTGGGGCAGCCTCAAAGCAAACAGTTTCTTTTCACTCAGCAACTAATTTAACCGCTCATCATTAAATTTAACACCAATTTGAGTACTGTCTTTTCTTTCTCACTTCTTCATTTAAACCCTAATCATGGCAATTAACCACGCATACTGGAAAACTGAAAGCACAGCAAGGCCACACAGGGCACTGGCACCGCGTGCAGCCCCGGTCCCGGCCGTGGGCAGGGTGTCCCCGCAGGGCCGCAGCACCCGGTGGACATGGCTCTGGCCCTAACCACCCCTCTGCTAGGGGCAATGAGCAGCCAGGTGGAGGTTTCGATTTAAAATGAAGACAAGAGAATATTGCAAAGGCAAAGAGGTTTCCTGGCTTGCTAAATGAGCTCAGGGTGGCACACGAGGCTTGCTCTTCATCCCCCTGGAGATTTTGCACAATCGGCTAGTTAATTTTTAGCTCGAGGTCTTGCCAGGCTTATTATTCTGTGCAGCAGGACATCATTAGCTGCTGTGTGGGGCTGGGGGAAGGAGATGATTCGTTTCTGGGGGGTGACACCATCAGCTCGGTTCTGCACCAGCTATGTGCCTGCTGCTTCAGTCAAACCCAGCAGACAAGGGGAGCTCGTTTCCACTCCCAGAGCCTCAGTCCTGCACAGGATTAGCTTCACCTATGCAGAGAAGTGAGGTGTCTCACATGAGATCAGAGCTCTGCGCTCTATTTATGCAACTTTTTTCCTCTATAAAATGCTTAGGTGAAAAACTAGGTAAATAGAACTCACTGCTAATAGGAAAGTGGAAGTGAATGTTTTTTCTTTGCTGGAGCCTGAGGTGGAAACCTGACAGTACAGTGGAGCAGAGCTTTCACAGGAAAACCCAGTACTTTCCTGCTTCTCTTGCTTCAAATTAAAAGCCAAAAGCCCACTGATAGTTCACCTAGGCACAAAATTCATCACAATCATAATTGAGGAAAAGCTACGCTGGTGCAAGCAGAGAAGCCAGTTTTGCTTTCTACCAGAAAAATCAACTTTGCAGTCCAGCCTCAGCCCAGAGGCACAGGAACACTGCAACCATGGCCTAAGGACAGAAATCGCTAGTCTGGTGCCAGTCTCTCCCGAGTAATTCACTTTTCTGCCTCATTCCTCCTGCCTGCAGCGAGGCAGCAGCACCCATTTCTCTCCCTCACAGACAAGGTGCAGATTAATGAAGTGCTCCTGTCCAGGTGCTCTGAGTGCCCACGTGGACAGGCGCAGGCAGGATCAGACCCAGGGTCCCCGTCTGCAGAGCACCGAGGGGCCAGGCAAAGGCTGGCAGCCACCAGGACAGGCAGGGCTGGGGGAGCAGTATTTTGCTGCTCCTCCAAAGGGTTTTGTGTGGCTTTGCTTCTTCTGCCAAGGCAAATTCAGGCTGCTGAGCTCACAGGGAGGGTTTCTGAGGCACTAGTTCTGTGGTCAAGTTGCAGCAAAGGAAAGCCAGAGCTCCGATAAGCGGTGCTGGCAGCTTTCAGCCATCAGCCTGGCACTCAGCTGGGTTGCTGCTGTCCCTCACCCCTCGCAGTGCCCCAGCTGCCACCTCCTGCTGACTGTGCAGGGAGCCGTGCCCGGGCCAAGGCTGATCCCAAGCACAGATGCTCTATCCTGTGTGTGACGCCTAATGGGTTTTTTCCTCCCTTTTTCACATGGCTCTTTAGAACAGAAAGACTTTTGCTAGTATCTCCAGCTGCCCATGAATTCCAACCTCCCTTTTGGCTTCCTGTGGCACTTTGGACAACTTGAGAGGTTTCTTTGTGCACAAACTGCCCATGGAGTTACCCCTGCACCAGACCTTCTTAATATTGTAGCCCACCACTCTTTAAATCCCCGAGGAGCAGACATTTATATGTAGAAAAGGATATTCTCCCATAAGATAGCTACATGGCTGGAGGTAACATATAAAATGTCACAGCTAGCAGGAGCCTCAAATAAAATGGGCAACCAAAATTTAGTAAGAGAAGCACATAAGTAAAAGCTGGCCCCAGGCTGCAAAGTGCATCTACCTAAATAAACATGACTGAGATGTGCAGTGCTATATTTTGCATTTTTATTAAATATTGACAGTTATTAAATATTTCCATTGGAGAATTTGCTTCAAAAAGCCAATGTTGCTTTTCATTTTGAACTGTGATGAACTGTCTCAATTTCAACTCACACATCTGCTGAACTGCAATTGACTGAGGCTGATGCTTCAGAGGGATAGAAGGAAATCAATATGAAAATGTCAAGGGAGAGGTCAAACCGAACTTGTATTCACTGTTGGTTGGTGTGTTCACTGAGGACTAAAAGCACCCAAACAAAGGGAAATACCATGTGAGGGCTTCTGCCACTGATGTGTCAGGAAAAGGCATGTCCTTTGCCCCTTAATTGTACTCTGATTCCTGGCTAGGAGCTGTCACTGTAGGACTGCGAGACACAGTCGCGAAACCCAAGAACAGAAGGGTGTGTTTTGCTCAGTATTTGGGAAAACAACCATTCTGTATTTTCAGACCTCCAGACAATAATGTAAGCTTTCCTCTCTGTCTTCTTTACTTCAGTTTAAAAACAGGTATCAGACTGTAACCACAGCTCAAAAGCCGAACAGCAATAGCTGGTGTGTCATTCCCTACTGCCTCTGCCAGAGGCCTGAATCTGAAATACAAGCCAGGTGCTCTCTGGATGTAGATTTCTGGCACTAGGCTTCCGTTAGTTGCACCTGGTTTGTGTGTGTCATTCCTGTAACATCACCGTGTTTTAGATGCTTCAAATCTCATTAATTTCCCCCAAGACATTGGCCATTTTCTGAAGAAAAACTAGTTTTAGCAGGAACCAAAACGCATTTGCTGCTTCACCAGCAGCTGCCTTGTCACGTCTGCCACGGGGGAGGACAAGGAACGGACTCCCTGGCTGCCCTGCTTCCTGCGGATTTTAGGGGGCTTTTTTGCACTGACGCAGGCTGCCTCAGCAACGCTGGGACAGGGGGAGCACAGCCCTGCGTGCCCCGAGCACACAGTGACCATCCCTGCTGATCTCCGCACTCCCTTTTTGGGCCCCGGCCCGGCCGTACTCACACTTGGCGTGGCGGTCACAAAGGGCGGAGGTGCGCATGTCGCACAGCCGGATGGTGCCTTTGCTGCTGCTGTAGACAAAGGTGTTGCAGTGGTGCGGGTGGAACTCAGCGGCAGTGATCACCTCTGTCAGCTCCTCCATGTTGGCCGGCTTGATGTCCACAATGTCTGGCAGGACGAGTCAAGGCTCCTGGCACCTGCCGCTGACCTCTCCACACCAGCTTTTTCCATCCCCTGCACAAACCCTGCAATCCCCACAGAACAGCGCTGCTCTGCAGTGTGTCAGCACCACGGCTCCATGGAGCTGATGCAGCCAAACACGCACTGCAGCCGCTCCTGCCTCCTGGCATCCACCCACTGCACGCTGATGTCCCTGCAGGCCTCACCCCGTGGGGATGCTGCCTGCCGACACCTCAGCTTGTGTCCACTCCCAGCCCTGAGCCCATGCTGAGGGCTCCATCCCCCTGCCCCCAGCCCCAATCGGAGCACTGGGTGCATGGAAAATCCTGTTCGTTCCCGTTATCTGCCTGCATGGAGACTGCGGCTCTTGCCCTGCACGGCCGGGAAGTGCTGACTGTCCTCTCTGTGTGGACAGGCACAAGGCTGGACCCCGATGAATTCACCCTGGCCAGAATAAACAGCTTGTATTGCAGTGTCTGGGCAAAGTGAAAAACCCCACTGAAAGCAACTGAGGGAAGGAAAACAAAACCCAGATGACATCGACAAGCAAAACAACAGACCGGGGTGCCTGGCTGGGGCTGCACAGTTTCTTGGCTCAGTAAGATAATGGCTGAAAGCTGAGCCACAGACCCCATCCCTGGGCCCTGCAGCTGGCCAGGACGGGAGCAGCCCGTGGTGCTGTGGAGGATTCAGATCACAGAATGACAGAATGGCCAAGGCTGGAAGGGACCTCTGAAGACCATCCACTGCAACCCCCTCACCTACAGCACCTTGCGCAGGATGGCATCCAGGCAGGTTTTGAATATCTCTGGAGAAGGAGGCTACACATACTCTCTGGGCAACCTGTTCCAGTGCTCTGACACCCTCCCAGTAAATAAGTGCCCTCTCATATTGAGCCGAAACCTCCTGTGCTTCAGTTTGTGCCTGTTGCCTCTCATCCTGTCACTGGACACACCTGAAAAGAGTCCAGCTCCATCCTCTTGACACCCTCCCCTCAGAAATCTATGTACATTAATGAGGTCTGCCCTAAGTCTTCTCTTTCCCAGGCTAAACAGCCCCAGTTCTGTCAGCCTGTCCTCATATGACAGGTGCTCCAGTGCTCTGATCATCTTTGTAGCCCTTCACAGCCCAATCCAAACACCCAGCAAGGGGCAATTTACCCACTGTGCAGGGAGTGAGAGAAAAGAAACGGCACCTTTCATCACCCCCTGGAAAGCAAATTAAGGCCGTGCTGTTCCTGGCAAGATGAAGACGTGAATTTCTCAGTTGTGCAGGGGTGATGTAGCAAAGTGACTAGAGGAAAATCTCCATCTCCTGCGGAGGAGAGGGCAAGGACGTGTCAGCAAGAGGGGGGCTTCCTGCCTGCTACAGGAGGGGCAAGTGAACCTGGTGCTCACTGCAGACACTGTGCATTCCTCCTAGCCCACACCGCAGGTCGACAGCAGAGCCTGGATTAGAGCTCAGACCAGACCTGAGCCCAGTGTGTGGCATTACAGGGCAGTAAACTGCCTCTCAAACTGCTTCAGGTCCAGCTCTATAAGCACTGGTAAAGCCGGCTGTCGCTGTCATGCCAGGCAGTGCAGGACCGCATTGTGTCACAGTGCCCCTGCGCTCCCACGCAGTTTTGTAGCTGTCCTGCACTCTGATCTGCAATAACCCTTTTACAACAGCCCCGATGCTTTGCTAAGCAAAGGTTTCAAATCACATCGAATTGTGCAGCAGCTGTTTGATGTGCACAAAGTTACAAAAATCCAACCACAGGACTATGTCTTCTCAGCTCTCAGGGGCTGGATTTGGTCCTGACCAGCAAAACCCCAAACCAGCAATGTGCCCTTCCCCACACGGTGCTGCTGTGGTTCTTCTACCCCAGAGCTCACCACAGTGCCCGCAGCCGATGCAGCCTGGCAGGGCTGGGCACAGCTGCACCGGGGACCCCCAGGACAGTGCTGCTGTGCCGGGCAGGGGGGCAGCATGCCAGCGGGACAGGGCATCTGAGTGGACACTGCTCTGGCGATGACTTTCCTCCATCAATTCTTAGCAAGCATTTTGGGTGCTGCACTTCCATCTTGCCCAAAATCCCTCAGGCCATCTAGACTTCCTGAAGTTTTACCCAAATCCTCGCCTTATTCTCCAAAAACCAGCACACACTGCAGCACTGCTCAAACATACAGACTTTGAGCCTCCACCAGCCACATGCCTGTGACTGCTGAAATCCTTTCCAGCTGCCTAAATTTGCCACATGCCCTAGGGATTTCTCAGCAGAAAACACTACATAAATATCACTGATGATTAGTGTCCCATTGTTATTATTTCTGATGCAGCTGTTACAAGGGTGACTGGCACGATCTCATTTGTGTGACTGTGAATGGCGGCCTGTCACCCTGCTGCAGTATATAATGGAAACAGTGCTATTAATATTTCCACTCCTCGTCTCCCCCAAGGCATCTGTCTTCTAAATCACCTGAGGTCTCCCCTCTCTCCCTCCCACCCCCGACTCAGGCCCTGCAGGCAGAATTCGACATGGTGTCACACAGCCTGGGAGATGGCAGGGGTGCTGCCTGCGGCGCTGCACAGTGCAGGGGGGGCTGGTGGGATGGGTGAGCACCCCAAACACAGCCTGGCATCCTGCTCGCAGCAAGGCTGAGCCCTGGCAGAAATGAGGGACATGCCCTGAAAGTCACTCCTGGGAACTGGGTTTGCCAGAGCTGTGCACCAGGACACCGCTTGGTGTGGCAGAGCACCGAGCGCCTGAGCCCCGTGAGCCCATCCCAGGCGGTGCAGCTCCAGTTCCAGCTGGGGCCTGGGCATGAGCCAGGCTGTGCCACCTGCACAGTCACTGTCAGGGCAGATGTGGCAGGAGCTGGACCCTCACGGGTCCCTGCTCCACTGCTCACCTTCACCAGCACCTGTCTCTCCACCCAGCCCCACACCGGTGCTCCATTCTGCTCCCGCTCTTAGGTTTCCATCCCACCTGCATGCTCTTCCTGGCAAGAAACCAGGTAGTCAGCAGTAATAAAATGGTAATGAACAGGGTTTGTTATTAGCAGTCTTTCGTAAAGAAAATCGTAATGGGTTAAACCTTTACCTCGATCCTCCCTTTCCTCAGTAAGAAATAAGCTCCACATCATGCCCTCAGCACCAGCCCCATGATTACAAGCCGAGAAGCTGGCAGAGGAGGAGCACAGGGCCACCACAGGCAGCCCTGGTTGTCACCCAGGGGTCTGCCCGCTGGGTCCATCCCACATGGAGGGGGCACCAAAGGATACTGAAACTCTGATTCGTGATTTCAAAGTTCCACAGGTTTATCCTCAAGTCATCTGCCGACATGTAGGTCTCATAGTCGCTGTTGACGGATATGGAGTTGATGTGGTATGTGTGAGCGTTGGCGAACACCCTCCTGGGAGTGGCCTCCACCATCAGGTCCATGGGCCTGAGCACGGGCACCTGCGGGGTGGGAAGCAGAGCATCAGCACGGGGGCATGGAGCTGCGGCTGGCCACGCTGCACCCCACCCTCCTCATAGCACTCTCACCCAAGAAAAACAGTGACTTTGTAAGAACATGAACAGAAGGGAAAGCCAACACAAAAGCCTTTTGTTTCTGGAAAGCTGGTGGTGGTGTGGCTACATTTTGGTGAGGCAGCAAGAGCCAAGTAAACCAGATCTGTTCTGCAGCAACAATTCCTTCTGTGGCCAAAGAACAACAACGTCTTTGTTTTGTCACTCGTAAGTGGAATTTGAAATTCCTGGCGTGTTTCTAAGAGAAGAGTAGTTTTTAAGAGCCAGGTCAGCACAGATTTTTCTTTCAACTTTTCTGGATTTGCTTCACAGTGAAATGACAGAGGTAAGATGTGAGAAGAGATGGAGAAAGTGAATGCACAGGGCAGAGACATAGAGAAATGAAGAAGCAGAGCTTTTAGATTAATAAGCACAACTTATGTAAACATCAGGGGATGGAGAGATGCAGTCAGAAACAGCATATGCAAGGAACAGTGTAAGCAACCACTTCAGACATAATGTTCTTAAGGCAACTTAATGCACTATAAAGGTGTCAGTCTGTGCTCCTCTTTGCCAGTAAGCTATTCCCTCAAGCTACTTCATTACGGTGTGTATTATCTGTGTGCTGCCCAAAGAGATTTCCCATGGCTGCAGAGGTGGGGACAGGAGTGTGACAGCCAGATCAAGTGACACTAGAACATAGGAACTGCCAGCTCAGAGCCTGAGCTTAATGTGATGAGCCTGCTTTCTAATTCAGCCTGACATATTCAATGATGCACCGTTTGCTGTTGAAGGACTTTGCTCAGCCATCTGGGGACATAGGTTCACATTTTGCTCAGAGACTACAGGAAATGAGCTCTCATTAAGACCGTCAGAAACACTATGGTTTTGCAAAGGGAAAGGGCTCAACTGTTACACTGGGCCACTCTGGATGCAAAAACAAATATGGCAAAAGCTTTGGTGTAAGATTTCACTCAGCATGACCACAACGTGCAGACCAACCACGTCTTGTGGTCAGACCCCTGACAATGCCCATCCCCAGAGTAACACTGCAGCCAGGGCTGCGATCCAAAGGAACAACACAAACTGGGGCTGAGCAAGTGCCCTGGTGGTGATCTGCAACTTCCACTGAACCGACGTAATTATCTGCCTGTTTTTTATGCGGCTAGCTACCTGCAAACACATTTTTCTTGAGATAGGAAGCTAAGGTAATCTCTTCAGGCAACAAAATTCTTCCCACCTTACTTCAGAAACACATGCCTGGAAGTTGTTTTCACTGAGTAAAACCCCCCAAAATGAACAAACCTGGCCATATGTGAGTATTTCATTATGTCAAGATTTCTTACCTGCTACAGTTGTGAGAACCTGCACTTAAATATGGAAAACAGCAAGTGTCCGTGCCTCTTTTCAACATGCGCAGTAAGCTTTTGCTTAACTGTACCAACAATGAGTATTTAAACCTGCAATAAGCATTTAAACCTGAAAACACTGAAATTTCAAGGCAGGAGCAGCTGGGAGCACACACTGGTTCAGGGCTTTCATCCCATGACAGCAGACATCTTGCAGCAGAAGGAAACCCAGCAGCTCTCTGGATGGTTACAGACAGAAAAGCACAGCACGAGGGTTTTCCAAGAAAACTCAGGAGCAGGAAATCCAACCCTCTAATTTTGTTCAACATGAAAGTGAAAAGAGCTTCTGCTCTTTCCTTCAGGAAGAGTTAAATCCACAAAAATTGTAACGAGAAGCTGCTAGCAGAAGAATCACAGGTAGAGAAAAATCTTCTGTCTCACCCGTCTTCTGTCCTCTCATTTGCCACCATGGGATTTTTCTCAGCTGCATCCTCCCTAATGCGCTGTCTGGTCAGAATTCAAGGGTCTCCAGAAATCTGTCTCCTACCTACCCCGGGACCCCTTCCCACAGGCTGGCAGACACCCCCATTACATTTCTGCTTCACTTACAGCACAGGAAAGGAGACAGTGGTCTAAGGGAAGATCTCCGTGGATTGCTCCACATGCTACTGCGTGACACTGTCCCGGGCCTACACCACAGAAAAGTGGAAGGCAGTGCATGGCCCGGGACCGCAGCATTCGGTGGCTGTTAAGGGAAAGTGCCTAACAAAACAGTGCCAATGTGGTAGCAACTGAGCAACTGAATCATGGGGTTTGGGGGTGTTTTTTTTTTTTTTTTTTAAGCATGCAGAACCCAAGCTTATATCTGTCTGAACCACTGGCATCGTCATGGCAATCCTGAACAACAGAGAGAACTCCTAAATGCATCCCTTCCTCAATTACAGAACCAACCTGCAGGGCAGTATCTGGTATTATATATACCCATTATTAAAGGGTAATTCAGTGTAACAAACCGCATCAAGTACATTGAAAGGCTGTCAAATAAAATAAACCACTAATAAATTAAATTACTTTCTCTTTTCTGGAAGGGGGGAATGCCAGTCATTTTTCATTTTAAAAATATATGTCTTAATTTTTCTTTTTCTGCCTTTGAACAGGCACCCCCTGCAAAAAGAGCAGGTCCCACCCAGCCAATACACGAGCCACTATATTCCTCTCTCTTGTCTGACGGAGGCTTCCCCTTTCCACAATTAATGAGGCACTAATCCTCCCTTGAGCTGTAAAACTCATTTTCTTTGTGGCTTGGTGCTGGAGGTGCAGCACAAGCCAAAGGGGCCTGAGTGCCCCGGCCCCTTCCCACCCGCCACCGCTGCGTTTCCTCCCACCACATTCAGCCCCTGGTCAGAGATCACGGTGCAGTTAATGAAGTGTGTGCAATTGTTGTCATTCTGCTTTGTCCCCTGGTCTCATCGGGTTTCCTGCTTCTGTTGCATGTTCTGTCGGCTGGCACCAAATACTGCCTGCTCCCGGGGGAAAAGCCTTGTGGCAGAGCTCTTCCTTGTCGTTCATGGTGCTGTGACAGATGTGGTCTGAAAGCATGCGGAGATCCGGTGCTTCTGAGGAAAACCTCATCCTCTGCCAGAGCTGGCATACAGTGCTCAGTCTTTTCAAAACACGAGTCAATAGACAGGGAAAAAGGCCCAACTTGCAGCTCCCGGTGTCCTGAGGTCACGCTGCCTCTCCCAGACAGCAGCCCCCCTCGTGCCAGGTCCCAACTGTCTCCACTGCTTGGGGCAGGCCCACGGCAGCCCCAGCAAAGCCCTACACTGAGGCTCGTGGCTGCTCCTAAAGGGACATCAGAAGAAAACTGAGGCAGGAAACCCTCTGCAGAGGTATGTTCTCACTATACAAGTCTCCACAGCTCAGATGGAGAATATTTAGAGGTCCACAAATTCAAAGAGGGTGAAAGCTGCTGCCCTAGCCAAGGGGCTCCACCATCTCCACCAAAGCACTGTTTCCTTGGTGGGAATGTCTCCTCATCAGATGCCGAGATCCAGATTTGACCCAGAGAACTCCCTGCTGAGTGCACAGGACCCGCAGCACGCTGGCCTGGCTGCGCCGTGGCTACAGTGCTGATTTTATTGCAATTCCCACCCTGATCCTCTCCGTGAGCACGACAGCACCGCTGCCGAGTGTGGTGCTGGCCGACCTGCCGGCAGGGCAGATGCCGTTCACATTCCTCACGCGCGCAGGACAGCCTCTGCCTGTTGCAGCTGAGCCGCAGCAGTGAGGGCAGCCAGCGTCAGCTCCACTCCCCCGGCGCTTTGCTCTGCCACCCTGCGCACTGCGCCAGCCGGCAGGATTTGGCCAAGCAAGATTAGTCACAGCCGAAGCCCAGATTAACCCCAGCCTTAGGTTTATAAGAAGGAAAATGTAATCCCGTTACTGGCAAATCGCTGCAGTGCTGGCTGCTTGGGGGTAAATCCTGCCAGGTACTTAGCCTCCTGTCACAGCTAAGCCCCTCTCAGAATATGCTCCCTGATGTTTATTTTTTACCTCCCAAATGCTCATATTCTGTGCTGTCAGCACCAGGAATAACTGGCCAACACTATTTGCAAATTAATGTTTTGCAGACAAAATATACATCAAACACCATTTTCATGGCAGACTGACAATTTCATGATCTTCAGGACTTTGTCTTGTTGGACTCTCCCCATGACACATGAGAAGATTCTTTCCTGTGTGAAGATAAACCTGCTATCTAATTACTAGCCCATGTAGCTGATAGAGCTCCTGGTTTCATCTGTTTTCCCTAGACATTTCCGTCCCTGCTAAGCTTTACCCTAGCACTGTTTCTTCTGTTGCCTGTTACAGAGTGCTTTCCATGCACCAAAATGCCAGCACAGGCTTCCCACCAGCCAAAGATCCCCTTCCTGTTCACGGGTCCCAGTGGTACGGGCTGCCCCAAAGGGACTCAGGTGCCAACTCAGGGGCAGAAGGGGGAGGACTGGAGTCACTAGGGTCTGCAGCTTGGGGCATGTTCTCTGACATTACTGCAGTCCAAAGTAGCAAAAATTTAATTTCCCTACATTTAGCCTTAAATTTGATGTCTAAAACAAACTGGAGATACTGGGTGCAACTTTTTAATCTCTTTTCTTGTATTTCCCCTTGGGACAAGGTGGGTTCAGTGATGCCACCAACCTCAGAGCTGCAGCATGCCCCCCATCAGGTAAAGCGCAGGAGCCATGCAGAATTTCCACTTTCGAGTTCCTGGTAATGTGTGCATGCCTGACCCCCTTTCCCTCTCCAGCTGCCCAGATGAGATGAGATGAGTCCTCGGACTCTGCTCTCCACCAGCGTGGCCATGGCTGCAGCTCACACAGCGAGGTTTGCATTCATGAGCGTGCTCAGCGCAGCCCAGCCAGCCTGCTGGAAGGAGCCTTGTTCTGCTCAGCTACTGCTGCGCC
This sequence comes from Aythya fuligula, assembly GCF_009819795.1. Taxonomy (NCBI): domain Eukaryota; kingdom Metazoa; phylum Chordata; class Aves; order Anseriformes; family Anatidae; genus Aythya; species Aythya fuligula. The sequence continues at coordinate 19,463,952 of NC_045572.1, forward strand.
AGGGAGGCTGCGGGCACGCCGAGGGCTGCAGCACCAGTGCTGGATGGGGACACGGTGTGGGACTGGATCTGTCTGCTTGCTGAGCTCTGCTCACAGGCTGGGCTCACAGCCCCGCACTGAGCTGTCAGCCACCAAGGCACTCCCGAAGATCGCTGCCCATCAGTCCCCACCTTGAGGCCCAGGACAGAAGGCAGCAGGACAGTGGCTTGTGGGCAGAGGCCCCAGCTGTGATGGGAGATGTCCTCATGCCAGGCCAGGAGGAGCCGAGTGCCCTGCAGATCCCATGTGCCCCTGGTGGGAGCAGCACCCAGCAGCTCCCCTCCATCATCCACCCACCATCACTCACACGACCCCACCGCGTGGTCAATCCACCCCAACACCACCTGCCCCAAAAGGGGACCAGTTCAGGAGGAATATTTTGTGCAAGTCTGACAGCATTCATAGCAAACGTCACTTCTTGCGCATCCCAGATTTCCCCTTCTTTGTTTATTTTTATAGTGTCATAGGATTCTTTTCTTGTTTGTAACTGAGAGTCTGTCCCAGTTCCATTATTACATGTCAGGATGACTTTCACCATCTGTACCTAAATTCTGAAATAAGAATTCAAAGAACAAACAGAACATTTTTTTTTCTGAAGTTAAAAATCCTCAGCTCTTATTCAGACTCCTTAAGAGTTACATTTCCCTTAAAGATGTGACTGTTTACAGTAGTATTTTTTAACTTATTTCTCCCACTCAAGAAGGGCCCGTATCAGTCAAATCTCATCTGACAGTTTACAATTTTCCTACTTTCCCATGGAGAATTATGTAAAAGCACAGTTCTGTTAACAAACACAAATTCAGAGTAATCTAAACCCGCTTGATAATTCTGCCCGGCACATTGTTTCTACAGTACGTCTAGACAGACACCAACTGGACAATTGCTGTGGAAAAAGGGATGAAAAAAGAATCTGAAAGGTCAGTCCTGGTCATCAGCATTCTGAAGCAAGTTTACTAGTATTAAACGGATGAATAATGAGATTACACCAAAAGAAAGAAAGCACCTAATGACCTAGGAAGAAGGAAGAGTGAGATGGGCAGCGACAGCCAGGCTGCTCCCTCTACTCTGCAGGGGCTGGAGGCAGGACCTGTGCTGGTGGCATGACCAGGGGCACTGCAGGAGTGGCCTAAAAGGATATTCTTTAGAAATAGCTTCCAAACAGTACATCGCTGTGTCTTTCACTTGCACGCCTGTGCTGGTGCTGCTGTTGGATATGCTATCTGCAGCCAGCTGGGGTGCCAGCGGGACAGGGAGTACACACGGGTTAGCAGTGCACCTCTGGACATTCATGGTCTGTCTGGGCAGCAAGTGCTGTCCCCCTCTGCCTCAGGCATGGACAAAATCCCATTTGAAGGGGAGCTGAAGACTTTTTGATAAAGTTATGCACTGCTGGCGACATCTGCAATGCCTTTATCCCTTTCTTTTGGTATCACACAGAAAATAGAGGCAATGATTCCCGTATTGCAAGCCTTCTTGACATGTGGTGCACCTTGGCTTTCTCACTGGCTCAGAAGCTAATCAGAAGCTTATCTCCCTGCATACAGTGATGAGCTGCCTGCCCCTGCAACCTCCCCCACACAACAGAGGACACCGTGTCTTCCCTCAGAGACACAGGGCCCTGGCACTCTGTGCGTTCAGCCAAGGCCACCCTGCAAAGATCACTTGGGAAGCCCCTCCTGAGATGCTGTTCTGCAATCCCACCCTCACAGAGCTAACCCTCTGGGACTTTGCTGGGACTCAGAACAGCAATTGCCCATTTCTGAGGAGGTGGGCACATGCTGCACGGACACCCACCGTCCTCCTGAGCAGTAGTGCCAGGGAGCCAGAGGCAGGTGGGGAAGACGTCCCTGCAGTGTTCGGAGTTCAGCTATTAAATATGAAGGCAGCACTAGCAGCACAGCCTGCTGCTTTTTATTTATTTATTTACACAAGCAATGTGAAAATCAGACACTCTTTATTATGGAATGAGGCCCAGCAGCTGTTTCACCCCAGACGGTTCCCCCAGTTCTATTCATCAAAGCCCCAGCAAGCCCCCTACTGAGCACAGCAGCCAGGATGTGCACAGCCGTGCCCCACAGGGAGGGCATGCACACCCCTGCTCCTCTTCACTCTGCCTTGTACCGTGCGGGGATCAAAGCAAACACACTCCCTATTTAAAAAAGATTTAAGCCTTGGATATTATTTGTGTTAATTATTTCCTGCAAACATCCCACAGCGCAGGTACAACTGTATGCAGAGAAGCACTTGGAGAGCTCTCTGAAGCTGTTAATTTAGGCTTCTACACAGCTCAGTGGCCGAAGGGCTACAGCTATTAGACTGGGGGCCTATCCAAATAAGCAGAGCTCTTTTAATGACTGCAAAAGCCTTACTTCACACTCTGAGCAGAGTTAAATATTCCTTTTGCATTATGTGGGTTAGAAATTCCTCAGAGAACAATGCTCATCAAGTAAATTTAAACCGTTACGATGAATGGGTGAGAGATGATTGCAGCAAGGTGGCTTTAAAACCCTTTTTTGCTTGTCTGTGGTTGAAAATTAAACTGTGGATGGATGCAGCTTTACTCCAAAAATGCGAGTCATCACAGGACAATTAAAGGTCCAACATGCGCCAAGCTGCAGCAAAATCGTTAAATATGTAAATATCTGTCTAAGTAAAATCATCAAAACATTAGCTCGAACCAGAGTTGGCTGAAGGCTCCTCTATTTTCCATCCTTAGGGACAGAAGACATTACAGATGCTGATGCTAATACCTGTAATACCACGCACTTCCATCCTGTTTTACCTCTTCCTATTGCTGCAAAGCAGGAGCTTTGGGGGCCAGGAGCTGCAGAACTGCTGCTCCATACACACCAGAACCAGCACAGGGCCTGCAATGGCACCAGCACATGGCACGAACACAAATTACTTAATGATTTATCTAAAGCCTCACCTTTCTCTCACAGACAGTGCAAATGATTCACAATTGAAAAAAAAAAAAAAAAAAAGAAGAAGCCAGAAAACAAGCATAAGTGAGAATAGAAAAAGCCACTGACAGACCTTTCCCACCAAGGAGTCTGGTGTGGGGTCAGGAAGGCTGCAGCAGGGCTGGGAGGAGGGTGCCTTGGCCACAAAGCCCCGTACCACGCTGCCCGGGGCTGGACCTGGCACCAGCCACACCTCAGCACTCCTGCTCCTCCTTGGGGACACCGCTCCACGTGCAGGCAGTGGCAGGCAGGCTGGAGCTGTGATTTAAGGTTGAAGGCCTGCAAAGGATGCCCAGACTGATCTCTGGTTCCCCCGCAGCCCTGCGGTCGCCAAATCAAATGCCAGGATGTGGTCAAATGCAATCAGCTAACACCAACAATCAATAGCACAGATGAGTATGACGATTATTTATTTTCATAACTGTCACCTGCCAAGGCATCGTTACCCTCGCCTGGCCGATTGAGCGGCTCCCAGCCTGTGGGGCAGCGAGTGCAGAGGCGCCAGGAGCGGCTCCAGCAGTGATGGCCCTGACACGGGGCCAGCCCCATGTGCCCACACCCCCCGTGACACAGCCCTGCTCGGGGCTGGCTGCTCCCGTTATGCCACTAACCCATGCCAGAAAGGTGGCAGAAGCAGCAGCAGGACAGCTTCAAGACCCTCCGAGTGACACCAGAGCATCAACAGCTGCCTTGTGCAGGTAGAAGAGCGGCTGCATGCAGACGAGGGCCCTGTGCCGGCCGCGGGCTGTGCTCCGCAGGCTGTGCTCCCCGCACTCTGCGGCCAGCTGGAAGGGAGCCCAGCAGTGGCCCGCAGAGACAGAGCCCTGGCCCCTGGCACGTGGTGGGCCACGGGCACGGGAGGCGAGGCAAACATCTGGGGTGCACGGGGCACTACGAAGATGATGCTGAATGCCAGCCCAAAATATAAATCCTTGATCTACACCAAAATACGTCTGTTTGCTATTCAGGCCAGTAAGCATTCTGGATATTCAGCCTTTAAGAAAAGTCAAGGAAACTTTCATAATGTTTTTTCAAAAGGTTTAGAGGTTTCATTTCAAAATGTCAAAACTCATTGTTTCTATAATGAAATATTTCACTTAAGATGTTACATTGATGTTGTGTCAATTTTAAAGCAGTTTGTGCAGGAAAGAAAAGAAACAAGCATCACCTTTACCCTGAACTCGGGCTGCTCTGCTTCCCCCAGAAATTCAGTGTTCTTAAAGGATACATTAGAAATAAAAATAAATCAATATTAAAAAAAAGTAGCTTGTGAGAATGTTGGCCTGTCATTTTTCATTTTGAATTGTTTCCAATGGGCTGTTTTGGGTGCTCAGGAGACCCTGGGCATGGGGACAAGGGGAGGCACCAGCACCGATACCAGCACCCACCAGTGCCCACTGCAGAGCTCAGCACAGGCGCCAAGACCACAGACCCAGGAGGAAGTAGGACCTGCACTTTCTCTGTAAGCCCAGGGCTTTTCAATGCATGTAGACAGAGGAAAAAAGCAGTAACCACAGTAAAACCCCTTAACACTTGCTGTCTTTTTACAATCCACCTCCCATCCCGCTCAGCGTTGGTAACTACAGCACCAGCATCCAGATCCCAAGTGAAGTCCTCCAGCAGGCTGTCTGGGTGACAGTGTATTAATCTGGAAATGCTGCCTGAAGCATGACAGCAGATTCATATATACATGAAATATACGGTTTTCCTGCTCTGTAAGGAAAAATGCCTGCTGGCCCCAGGAGCAACTCAGTACGGAGGCGAGAATTAACTAGCTGTCTGGGGTTCTCAAAGGCTTAATCTGCAATGAAACTGAAAGCTATAAAAGTGAGCCAAGGGTAATCATACCAACAATTTTATATATATATAAATACAAAACCTGAGTACTTAAAATGCAAATTCTGACAGGATATTAATAAATGACAAGCTAGTATGGCCTGATTAATGCCGTGACAAAAATACTGAATATTTGGAATTTCTACACCCACAGGTTAAAGGAGCAATTTTCTGTTTCTGCCCTGAATATCAAGCAGAGGGGGGCGAGGCTTCTCCCAGCTGTCAGAGGGGCACCTGCTCATGACAGGGCTGCTCCTGCAGGGCACGGGGCTACGGGGTCTCTGTGCTGCCTGGACCTGAGCAGCCGGAGCTCCCGGAGCACAGGCAAGCTCTGATTGAATTAACGGGCCACGCACTGCCTCCGGCCAGAGTTGGCTCTTTATATGCAAATTAAAGATCAGAAGCAGACACAGCACGGCAGCACTGGGAGGAAGAGCAAATTTACTGGCATGCTGCTCTCCAGGTGCAATCATCTCCCAAGGCCCAGAGTGCACAGCAAGCCCAGAAGATGAGAACTGCAGCATTGCTGTGCCTTCCCTCTCCAGAGCTCCCAAACATGGGAGCACTCCCAGGGTGCAGGGATGGCTGGTTTAATGGGTTTTGTGCATGCATCTCCCTTGCAGTAAATGGAAAACGTAGCCTTGGGTGTTTAGGAGGCCAGTTTTAATCTACATAGGTTGGCAGGAAAATGAAAAGCGACTGAAACAGCAGCCAGCACCCCTGCCCTCAGAGACCAATCCCACCAAGGCAGTGTGGTGTGACTGGTACCGCTGTACACTGTAGCATTGGCAGTCATATTTTTCCAAGCCCATAAAAGAAAGATTTCCTGGCAATCCTGGTCTGACTTCACTCACCCGCAGTGTGGTAATCATGGAGGGGTCTCGGAGGCGTCCATCTTCATCCTTGAGGTTGTATCCCTCCGGCCTCTTGTCTCGCTCACTGACTTTCCACAGCTTCACAGTTTTATCTGGGAGAGAAGACAGAGTTACGCCTGGCTGCTCCTGGAGGAACATCTGACAGGAACGGCAAGGCCATGTCAGTTGGCTTCCAAGTTGAAAGTCTGCTACATCCTCATCTTTAACGTACTGGAAGCAATGCAGTTACATGGAAAGAAACCCTCCCAGAAAATGCAACTGTCACCATGCCACCTTACCCTGAGAACTTTTGTTTTCATACTCCTGCTGGACAACAGCTTGTGCACTTACTACATACGTAAGAAAATTATTGAACAAAAAAATAGAACCATCAGATGAATGTACAAATAATACAAAATGCGATTTCCCAAGGCAGGCAGCCTCAGCAATTATGCCTTGAATGCTGGTGTTTGACATATCAAGTGATGGGGTCTCGCTGAGCCCTGCACGAGGAGGTGACGAGGCACTGGCTATGACAGCAGGCCCCAAGCGGCGCAGGGAAGCTGGGCTGCGTGTCCCTGTGGCCGGCAGTGCCGTGCACACCTGCCCAGCTCTGCTCTGTTGCTGAGCCGTGTGTGCCTGCATGCGCCCATCTCCACTCGCCTGCACGCCCAGCCCGCCCCTGACAAAACACACAAGGAGGGGTGGGAGCATCCCCAGGGCTACCCTGGTTTAGGTTAGCCCCATCGGGTATGGGGGCCACCAGGCACAGCAGTGCTGTTGCTGCTACAGGGTGAGTACTGGGGAGCTGACAAAACTCATTAGGCACAGAATGCTTCAACGTACGTAATTTTGCTTCTAATGTAGTTTAAGCAAGAAATACAGCATGGGAAGAGCGGAACAGAGCAATAGATGACTCAAGGCTAGAGGCAAGCTGGCAGATACAGCAGAATTCTGAAGGAGCAAGTCCTTGGGAATGTAAGCTCTCTCTCCTGGAAACTCCCAGAGCAAGGTGAAGTCACGATATAATTTACTCAGAAGTCACTTGTGACTTTCCCCATCCAGAAACTGAACCAACTCCAGCACCTATTACTGACTCTGAAAGCAGCCCTGATTTCCCTCACCACCAGTGCCCCACCCTGTCCCTTCGGGCATCCCATTGATCCTGCACCACAAAGTCCTCCAGGCGGTCTTTACACTGAATGATGGTGCTTTCTTTCCTCTCTCTTGGCAGACTTCATCAATAGTTTATCATCACTTCCATCAGGTTTTACACACACATCATTCATCTTAATTTTCCCCTTTACACAGCAATTGTAACTGACTGCCATTAATTTTGTTTTTATTAACCCACTTTACTTCAGGGTGCTTCTACATATAATGTTAGTTTAAGAGTAAGAACAAAAAGAAACAGCATAACATGGGAATATTTTACAAAGAGCTGTTTTGATAACCTGCTAGTATATGAAACACCATTCCAAATGCAAAGATAATATCCCTGTTAATCAAAAAACTATTTAAAAACTCAATTAACAGAACATTATGCTCTATAATTAATCTTCATTGCATTTCGATGATTCTCCCCCCAAATGAGTTTAGTAAGTCTTTAAATTTTATTATAATGATCAATAGAGTCAATTCTACAATACAAAGTAAGTTGGTTATGGAAGATAATTAGACCCCTCCTTTTCCCCTGAAGTAATTAAGTCACATCCATCTTAAGGTCCTATTCATCCCAAGTAATATTCCTGGATCCTCCTGATATTTATCTGAACATAACACGAAACTGCTGAGCTGAACGCAAATTCAAACAAATCATCTGTGTTTTTTTTCTTTAAAAACCACCACCACCCCCAAAAACACAAAGAGTTCCCAGGTTCCAAAAACCAAAAAAAAAAAAAAAAAAAAAAAAGTCAGCAGTGGGAAAAGATTCACTCCTTGCAGTGAGTGAAAGCTGTGAAATAAAGACAAAAGCTGGTGCACGAGAATCAGACTCTGCCAGAACACTTTGGCCAGGTTCCTGTTACCCTTTTTATATTGGTGTTTGCTGTGAAGTGAGTCAACATTTTTAAAAAAAATATATTTCTCCAGCAGAAGCCTTACAGAGAAGCTCCCTCTGCCTCTCCAGGGCTGGGGAGCCATGGCCATGGTCACATACCGTTGGTGGAGAGCAGGAAATAGGCTGCATTTTGCTGTGGGAGCCATCGTATTTTATTGATCTTCTCTTCTATCTCCAAACTCTTCAGGTAATCGAACTCTGGCTCGTGGCTCTGGAAAGTGCTGTAAACATTGTATTCTCCCCTGCGGTGGGGTTGGTTTTTGCTCTGCAGGAAGGGGGATAAAGAGAAATTTAAGACACGGAGAGGAGAAAATATTCTGTTGACTCTCTTGTCCTCCAAGGTTGTTACACAGTGAGCACCTCACCGCAGTGACAGGCAGCAGCTCAGGTGAGAAAGCCAAGCTGCGACCCGCGCAGCACCCTCCTCCCGTGCCAGATCCAGCACGCTGGCAATGCCAGGCTGGGGCACTGCTTTCGTGCTGCGCCCACAGCAAGCAGAGCCCCCAGGCTGGTCACCTCCAGGAGAAACTTGTATGGAACAACGAGGGCTGACAGCAAGCCAGCCCCAACCGGCATGCTGAAACCAGTGCCAGAGACACCAACGGAATTGCTCCACTTGCACAGGATAAGGAAAATCCACCCCACAGATGCACAAATATAAAGCAAGAATAAAACAACCATGGAAAGGAGACAATCTCTGCAAGAATTAATACTGTATAACATGGCTCAGTGCTCAGTCTCACAAGGTATTGTGTATCTCCAAATCCCATGCAGTGAACCTTACAGCATCAGGCTCTGAATGGGGCTGAGGTAATTAAATGACAACTATTGTGCAGATTAACTTCCCGCACGCAAATGATGCATTTGGGTTGCTAAAGTCCCATTTGTCTCCACGAGCAGAGTGGAGTTTCAGGGCAGGAGGTGAATGAAATATATCCTGCATGATGTTAGGAAGTGGAAAGTTCAACAAAAGCGGTAGAATAATAAAATGAGAGATAAAGGAGAAATACTAATGGGAAGGCAGATGAAGTGTCTATGCATGTAACTCTTAATCTATCCGTTCATCCAGCATATACAGAAACAGTGTGGACATTACAACTTTGAGAAAAATTTAAACCATCATTGGACAACATTTTTAATGTCCAGGCCTCATTCATCGCTTTCCACCTTCAGAAACCACCCACAAAGGGAGCTTTGCTTCTGTCCAGGTCAGGCTGTGAAGCACCGTGTGAGCCACGCCAGACCCACTACCCTGGACAGCCGTGGAGATGCAGGGGGACCTTCCAGGCTGCCAGGGCCCGTGACAGCTCCCCTTCGCCAGCCACGTTTTGTGCACAGCTGGGCCACCAGTACATGCAGCAGCCTTTTAGTCTCACACTGAGCACCAAGTGCAAATGTGACTTCTGCAGGAATTTGGACAGACTGTGACCTAAAACTTTTAACAAAGAACTCAAAATTTCCTCCAGGGATGTGTTTTGGAAGGAAAAAGTGATCACCGATCCAACTATGCTTTCCTCAGGTTCGGGCAGTGTAAAGGGTGTTGCTGGAGGGATTTGTGCTCCAGTGCAGGGCCCCCATGACAAACTCAACAAATACCCCAAAGCACAGACAGGTAGAACACCAGCAGGAACAAAAAACGATGCAGGAAATGCCATATGTTTTTTTAGGGCGTTTTACAAGATCCTGCTTCTGATAATAGTCACTTTTTGGTTTTGAGTCTGCCAGGAGAGAACTGAAGTTAAGAGTGACACATACGGATTAGGAAACAGCAGGAAGCTTCTTTTAAAAGAATAAAATGGGCATTTTGCATTCACTCGCACTTACCTCCTGCTCACGCTGAAATATTACAACCCGACCCCCCTTGTCCCCTGTTGCTAGTAATTCTCCTGTGTGGTTGAATTCAACTGTAGAGATAATGTCAGCTGAAAAGAAAAAGACAAAGACAATTTAAGTAACTGTAGACTGGCTTTTCACAGTCGTCTAAAAGGCGCCATTCCCCATGCAGCTAAAGGCAACGTGTGGTGTCAGCTCTCTGTCTCCCCTGTGAAATTTCCTTAAGCCTCAGGTTTTCTGTTGTATACAGCAATGGTCACAGAATTTTGGAACTTCACTGTCCGGAGGGGCATGACCCCAGGCCTGACCTGACTCGGGGCTGCTTCCCACCCCTGCTGTGCTGGAGGCTGGGGGGGTGTGGAGCTGGGACCCCCGTGGCACAATCAGGAGAGCTGCCGCAGCGCGAGGGGACCAGGCCCCGGGGGACATGGCAGCGAGCAGCGCCCGGCCGGCTCCTTACTGTCCTCGCCTGTGCATGCTGGGCTGGCACCGCTGCCACCCCTCCACCCTCGGGCTGCGGGGCTTCACCTGCAGAGAGAGGGGGCGTGCAGCAGGTGAGGACCCCTCACCTCTGCCACCCTAACCCACTGGGCAGAGCAGCCTGAGGGACCACACTGATGGTGCCGCTTTCCTCTGCGCACTGCTGAATCTCCCTGGGTCCATCAGGACCAAGGGAAGCGATGCCTTTCATTCCTCCTTCATCCAGCAGCCACCGTGCTCTCGCCATTCACCTTCCCCTGGAGCAGGGCTGGTGCTCGCTGTCACCACCAGCACACAAAACTCCCCCACAGGGGCAGGTGCGAGGTTACTGCAAGGGCAGAGGCGAGGAACCGCTCACAGACCTGTGGCTTGTAAACGCTTTAATCTGCAGCATTTACCCTTGAGGCAAAGCAGGCAGGAGAACTGCTAATGATTGGATTTATTAGGGCTATTTTTAGAAGGATGTCAGAGGTTAATTCTGTGGCAATTATTGCCCAACTGGTGTCACTGACTGCCTTCAAGCGCAGCAGTCAGCAAACACAAAGCAGGGGTAGGGAAAAACGAAGGCAGCCTCAGGGACCCAGTACTTGGTGCAAGATTGATTTTGCAATGAAAGGCACTTAGTTATTATAACAGCCAGCTCATTTCTGCAAGGAAGGCTGACAGAATTTGCATTTCTATTCCCTTCTCATTTGCCCATACTCATGGGTTCATACAGCCTGCAGACGAAGCCTCCTGCACCCCTCAGACGCAGGCAGACCCCGTGTGCTGGCGGTGTGGGCAAATAAGTCTGCGTGTGCAAACGCCTGTGTGTGCAAACACAGCCACTCAGCCAGGCCACTGGTCCTGCCTGGACTGCCCCTTCTGCACCCTCCAGAGCACTCCGGCACCATAATGGCTCTCTCACTTATTAGCTGTGCCATGTGCCAGTGCGAGAAATACCCAAAACACACAGCCTGAGCTGTTCCTTCTCCCTCCTGTGATCTTTATCCTTCTTGAGCGCCCATTAGAAAGTCACCATAGCAGATCAGAAAAGACAAGAAGAAAAGGACATAAACGCAGACTCAGAGACTGGCACAGACTCCTGCAGCTGCTGCCAGTGCTCAGTATGGCCCGCGCCTTCCACGCCACCCACCGCGAAACGATGCTGCGGCTGTGGCAGCCCCATGGGGGTCTCAGAGCTCTGAGCTCCCACCAGCAACCACACAGCCCAGGGCTGCCTGCCAGCACAGCAAGTGCTCCAGCTGCTTTGCCCCTTGTCTTGGACTGGAGCAGCCTGACAACATCGTCATACCCACGTACATTACTTCTGCCAAGTTGCAGGCCTAATTCCTCCGGGCTTTATATCCCAAAGTCCTTTTAAAGCTTGCATCAGTCTGAACAACAGTGATGAGAAAACACTCAGCCGCACTTTAACAATGCAGTTGTACAAAACTGTGAGTCTTCAGGCTCCGTTGGATGGCAGATCTCCTCTCGTGGATGGCTCCATCCATAACTGCAACCCTCAGCCACCCTGCCACAGCTCCAGGGTAACAGAGATACCGGGGATCTTCATAAACCCTTCAGAGTGAGCAAATAATTTCTGGTGCTGGCAGAAAGAAAGCACCACAGCTACATGCTCCAGCCCCCTGTGCAGCCCCACAGCCACGCGCCCCATGCTGCACTGTGTCCATCCAAGGATGGTGCCAGAGATGCATGTGAGGACCAGTGGGTGAGAAATTTGGGGCAGAGACCATCTTCCATTCATTCACACTGCCCACCACTTTATGTCTTCAAGGGGACATCTCACTCACTCCCTGGATCCACCCTGCCCTGATGATGTGCACAGAGCCCACCACATCTGCTGAGCTGTGAAAGTCCAGATGGCAGCAGGCAGGTGAGTAATGAACGCCATGCTGCTGCTATTAATTTTCGTTCCTCTTCCCCGTATTATCCCATCTCTCCAGCATTAAGCATATTTCTAATGACATGCGAATGCATTCTGAAGTTTGTCTTAATTCATTTACAACATTTGGCTGCTGTGAATAGATTAAGGAGACTCTTTCCCTGCAGACAGAGGTGTCACTGTGGAGACAAAACCCAAGGGGGCTAGTGGTGAACATTCCCACCTGAACAAACAGAACCAGGGAGTGCATCGGGGCTGAGCTGTCTGCGCTGCACAGCTCTAGGTGAAGCACTTTGTCCTCTTGCTTGGAACCATTCAGCCTCAGCCTGCACTTGCGGGTAGCAAAATCTGCCAGGAAGGTTTTAACCATCTGTTAATAACATTAATGAAAGTGTTGAAAAGCATTGCCGAAGGGCCAGACTTTATTCTTTCTAGCACTGGTGAAAAGCCAGGCTAACAGCAGTAGAGTTGGCTGCACCACCAAGGAATGATAATATCTGTTAAGAATTTCAGTGTTTTTGTGGTTAGTGTCAAGCTACTGAATGGCTCCTGAGCTTCTCCAGATGCACCTGTTATTCCTCTCTTGACTGGGTTTGAATTACCGGTTAAATATAATCCTCATCTTCCAACTAGAAAAACAGGTCGTGGAAGGTTTTTGTTTGTTTTCTTCCTTTTCTGGTTTTCCTTAGGCAATACAATCTACACATACGTAAAACCTCTGGTAACAGATCACATCACTGCCAACAGGTTTACAATGCATCAATGTACCAGCTAAGGTGATGCACAGCCCATTACCATTTCCACCCAACACAGATCAGAAGCAACTAAGAGACCCAAGGTGAAAAAAACAAAAACCAAAACAACAACAACAAAAAACTCTGATCTTTCAAAGATTTATTGGAGACTTGGGTGGGGGTAGGTAGGAACAATACTTGCAAAAATAGCTGGGTTATCTGACACCCTCTACACTGCAAAACTGAGCTAGATCCAACAGCCTTTTCCAGCCTCGAGTTACCCTCCTGCACGATGACTTGGACAGGAGTTAGCCAGAGATTTAACAATGCAAGGAAAAAGTGCCAAGCATCCAAGTTGGGCCCTGAGAGAGAATCCAGAAGGGTTTACGGAAAGCAAAGCAAAGGGTGTGGCCAAGTGCCCCCACATCCACATAGCGCGGTGCTGGAGCCTGCAGCTTCCTGCACCCCTTCTACTAGGAAAACAAATCTCTCTGGTACCACCCACCCACTTCTGTCATCTCAGATTTGCCTGACTGATAGGCCGGAGCTGCAAGGATCCATGAAGTTCTTTGGATGAGGGAAGCCTCTGCAAAGAAGCTGTGTTGAAGCAAGGAGCTTACAAAGGAAATCAGTAAAACTTCAACAAACAAAACATCCATCTGATGTAATCTCTTTCATACAGGCACCCCACCCAGTGAATGCCTCCCAAAGGACAGGAGGGGAGTGCATTTTCAACATGTGTTAAGCATTGACAATGATTACCTAGACAGGGCACATCTCACCCATGCTGCTATAAAATCGGATGGACTTGCTACAAAATTTGAGGATCCTGCAGAATCAGAAACCAACCTGCAATTTCAGAGAAGGGATGCTGAGTACAACAAATGTAAGAAAAACATATCCCAAAAGATGTCTCCCGTTCTCACATGCAATTGCATCCCTTGCTGCAGACAGGTCTCGCAGCTAAAATTAAATGCTTAAGCACTGAGAGATTTTGTGTTTGGAGCCAAATCCAGTTCAGCAGCTTGAGGTAAACCCTAATTCAGACAGAAGTTTTCATTCATGACAGTTTCCAGTCAGCAATGTATGTAACAGGCACACTTGTAACACTAGTTTCCAACTACCTGTCCTCTGCTAAGTACTTAGCTCCCCCCCTCCCCAGCCACCCCTTTCTCTTTCGGGGCCAGCATCCAAACCCGCTGCCGTGTGCTCGGGCAGCCCGCAGGCCCAAGGGCAGCCCAGCAGCTGGCCCCAGCACTGCTCCCTGTGCCCTGAGGGTGCACTGGGCCTGCTGCAGGGAGGACAGGGAAGGAGCTCCCGGGATCCCTGTGGAGCTGCCCGCGGGTGCCCGAGGACACCTGAACATCAGGAACACACCCCGAGCAATAGTGAATAGAGAGCACCTGAGGCCAGCTGGCACGTGCCGAGCGGTGCAGGTGAGTTGGCCCCCGGGGTGGTGAGTGGCACCACAGCGTCCTCACCGAGCCCCGTGTCAGCAGCAGTGTCACCCAGAGAGTGCTGGGGACAGATTTAGAGCAGATGCTGCTGCAGCAGCCCAGGACCTGTAAAGGTCACACAGAGCAGTGTGAATGTGCACCTTACACTAGGAGGTATTTTTTTCCTTCTAAAATTACACCACTGAAAACGTACTTGCTTTGTGCTATTTAATCTTCTCCATCACCAGCCACTGGTTTTAGGTCACTTGGTTTTTCAAGGAATTAAAGTAACTTTCCTGGCTGCAGTGAGACGTTCTTCAGACCACAGCAGCTACCTGATGGGGGGCCAGGAGCAGGCTCCCTGAGCCAGGAAGCTCGCTCCTGCCCACAGCCAGGCCTTCCTGCAGCTCAGCAGCAGAACCTGGCTAACAGCACGATTTCATCCCTTAAGAAAATTAACCCCAAACCCGCACTCTCCCTCTTTATGGGAGACGGGTGTAAGTCTGGCTATGCAAACAGTTCTGCACCTGGCATGCCTCACGCTGCACAAGCTGTGGGCAGGCTGCTGAAGGGCTCTGCTCACCGCCCGGCACCAGCCCCATCCAACGCCCACCCACAGCAGTGGGACCTCTCCACGGACACAGGTGGGCTCACTCCTGCTCTTCCTAAACACCCCTGAGCAATAACTGCAGCCCAGCATTACATGGGAAAACACCTCCCACGGGAAAAAGGAAGGAGCTTTAAAAAGATTAAAATGCATCAGCAGGGTGTAGCACCAGACCCTCGTCAAAGATGTCTCGCGGCAAAGTTGTGGCCCCGGCGCAGGCTGGCTGGTTACAGGCTGCTGCCTGCCAATCTCCTCCTGCGGCGCTCGAGACAAGACCAGGCAATTATTTATTAAAATTCGCATTTATGTGTATTGAAATGATCAATAATTTATGTCCATTTCTCCTAAGGTTCCTACAGTAGTTTTGTGACCACAAAAAGGAAAAAAGCTTCTTTTTTTCTGCTTTTTCATTTCCTTCATCGTCCGCTACATGCTCAGTGCCCCAAATGCAAGGAATTTAAAGAAAACTGTTTCCATGGAGACCCTCCCCTCCGAGCAGCACCAGCCCGCAGCTCTCCCTTTCTGAGAGCATTAATGTTCCTTCACGCTTTCATGCTAAAAATATCGAAGACTGGATTTGATTTTCACTGTAGTGGTGCAGCTTTATCAGAAAAATAGGAAATTTATAATACACACACATGGGTACACACACGCTCAACAGCAGGTTTCCCCCTCCCCCTATTCTTTTGTCGAGTGAAGGCTCATTTTCCAGGTAAAGAGGAAACAAGCCAGCTATTACACAGAAAGAGGGCAAAACCAGAGGGCTGAAGTCAGTGCCAAAAGCTGGACCCCCGCAGCCGCCCACCTCTCTCGTGTGTGTGGGGTCCAGGCACCCACTTCTGGTGCCCTGTCCGTGCTGTCCCACCTGCCCTGGGAGGTGAGGACCGCCTGTGCCTCCCCTCTGCCTGGCATCATTCTCTAGGGCCTCTCTTGCACAGAATTGCTGAGTTTTCACCACTTCTTTCAACGTCTACCCCTTCCCAAGGGGCAGAATGATTTCTGCTAGGGCAGGATGGTGCGGCCCACTGCACATCACCAGCTGTGCATGCAGATTCTAGTCGCACCACAGGGCTGATCCAACGGGCTGCGAGGTTGTAAAGAGGTGCTCTGCGTGGCACAGTAAGCCAAGAAGAGGTTCAAAGCCAGTTAAGACAGGGAAAAATCTGCCTGCATGGTAAGAATACCCTTTCCAGCTGAGGTACACATGTTACAGCAACCCTTAGCAACAAGAGCTTTACTGGATGATCCAAAATTTTTTATTACCTTGTTAGAAACACTTGTCTTGTGCTTACAACACTTAGCACCTGCTTTTGGATGCCCTGGCAGGTAGGCTGGCAGGTGCTGGCTGAGAAGCCCTACCAGCGGCAGCAGCCACACGCTCCCAGCGCGGCAGTGCGAGAGCAGCCCGGAGACACGCGGGGAGTCTCACTGCAAGGGCTCGCAGCGGTGCTGTCACCAGCCTCGTGCTCACTGCCAAAGGTGTGTCAGGGCGCTGTCAGCGTGAGACAGAGGATGCATGAGTCAACACATGATCGTGTCTTCCTTCATTACCTCCGCTCCCGTTTCTTCTGCATCCTCGGGAGTCACACAGCCTTCCTGTGCACTGCTCTTCTCCATCTGCATGGCAGGACTATGACAGACACAGGTATTTTTGCAAAGTTTCATTCTCATGAACTGCAGAGAAAATGCCTTAGAGGCAGGAAGAGCATCACTGTAAGCATCATTATGATAAATTGGCCAGAGCAGCAACATTGTGAATAGCAGAGCTTGCGTCTGAGATCCACAAAAGAGTAAGTCACAAAACTGCAAAATTAGCTATTTCTAATCCAGCAAGACCCAGAGCTGACATCTCCATGTTGCCACGCATGGTTTCCCCCTGAAGCTCACCCATTCTTACAAACACCTCACACAGGCTGCTTATCTGCCCCAGGCCTCCGAGTCCTGGTGCTTGGTCACTGTCACTTGGCTGGGGACAAGTGCGGCAGCTGAAGGCACCCCCTGATTCCTGTTTAAGGGCAGATGTGCCCAGCCTCTGCATCAGACTGTGTGTACTGCCCAAAAAGCTAGAAGTGGTAGTACTCTTAGCAGATTGTTCAAACTGTAATGGAGATGTCTTTGCATAAAATGGTGCTAGATTTTCCTTTCCCAAATGTAAGTGACAAATAGGTGCTTTTTCTGTTACTTTGTTGGACAGACAACAAGCTGGCAGAGCTCTGCTGAAGCCAAAAGGATGTGTCCACCTGCAGTCATGGAAGATCTGAGAGATGCACCATATAGTAATAATCAGCAGATAAAAATGCAGAAACAAAATCTGAAAAAAAAATCCCCCTGGATATGAACCAACACTGGCTATACAGCTCCTGCCAGATATACAGAGCTTTGCTCTCGTTCCTTTCTCCCTCTACTTTTTCATGCACCTACTGGAAGCGCAACGCTTGCCCAACGCTCAGGCAGGACAAGCAGCAAGGCCCTGAGCCTCACCACTCATCTCTGCACCTCCTTCCCCTGTGGCTGCTCCCCCAGAGGGACGAGTCCCTTTTGGGATGGGTGCCCTGGGCAGCCCCATGTCCCGTACCCCAGCGCCCAGTCCATGCCCCATCCACCAAGAGGCTCCTGGGCACAGCGCTGCAGGCTGGGCACTGACCGGGAGCCAGAGCGCTGAGCTGGAGCAGAGAAGTGAGGCCACAAAGGGGATTTGTGACCTCAGCGTGGCACTGGAAGACCCTTTCTTTTCATTATTTGTATAAATCACTTCACTGATGGCACTGCATGCAAAGCCTCCAAATCTGCGGATGGCAATAAATTCAGAAGCACCATAAATAACAGCAAAACGGGTTGCCAAATGAAGAAGGATTTAGATCATTCAAATCCCAGGCTGAGTTGTCAAATCCAGTTTAACGCTGATAAGAGTGGGATAACAGCTCACTGCAAGCACATCCTGCCCATCCCAAGGCAGCCCCTCCGTTAATGGGTAGATAACAGAGATAACAGGGTATTTTAACAACCCTGAAATACACAGGATGTTAGCAATGAGACCTTCACGCTGCACATCAGAGCTTTAAACAAACCATGAGTTTTGAAGGAGAATTGTGAAAATACCAGTGTGCAGGCTTGAACACTGAAAGGCTTTTCCAAAGGAGCAACAACATTCTTCCAGTTTTGTATGATTTACAAAAGGGAAGGGAAAGAAAACAACACTCAAAACAAACAAAACCCAAGCCCCACATGCAAAGAGGCAAAGCATGCCTTTCTGTCACAGCATCAACTGGCTGACAAATTGAGAATGTTTTGGGACCAGAGCCTCCACGAGTCCTTACAACAAAGACTTCTGTGTAAGGAAATTGTGGGTACTCCTGGTCACTTCATGGACTTTGAGGTTTCACAGGTCCCATTCACCTCTTCTGGGGATGGCCAGGGCTTCTCGGAATCACTTCCCGTGAAATAAAGCAGGGCACTGGGCAGCTCTGAGAGCCCTGCCCTGCACAAGAGCTCCATCGGCTCCAGGAATGCAGAGGGAAAAGCCCTTTCCAAGACCCAAATCCTCTGCTACAAATCCTCTGAAGCTTTCTTAACAGCCTGTCAAAAATGCTAAGGAGGAACCAAAAGAAGGAGGACTTCAAGGCCTCTTGGCTACACAAAAGATGGGCTAAAAAGAAAATCACAGGCAAAGCTATGTGGAAGGCAGACAGGGACATGCCCCCTGGTGCCACCCACATGGCGCAGAGTGCAGCTGGCAGGGTCATGTGCGGCCAGGCCATGCCATCAGTCCTCCTCCAAACTGTGTGGTCTCCCACAGGGGGCAAGGGGGAGAAAGGGAGCAGGACGGCAGAGGTTAAACTGGGATCTAATGGCATGCAAAATCACATGTGATTGATCTGCATTGATTTTTCCCTGCTGAGGGGAATGATAGCCTGGCAAACAGAAATCAATTCCACTGCATTAAGCCCAGTAAGAATCTGGTATTATCAGCAAAATGCCCCGAAACATTATTACACGCCAACAAAGCAAACCAGAGCGCAGCACTTGGCGCACAGCGTCTGCACCTGCCTGACCTCTCAGGGCGAGCCAGGCGGGGCTGCGGTGAAGGCGGCACAGCAAGGCTCTGCAGCTCGGCACAGTGCAAGAGCGCCTCCAAATCCTGGGGAAAATTCTGACCCATTTCTTTCCTCGTAGCAAGTCCTGATCTCCCAGCAGCTTCAGGGAGGGCCGGGCGGGATGCTGAGCTCTGCAGTCTGGGTACGATCCTGTCACGATGTTGGAATGCTACAGAGCTAGCAGCAGCTGTTAATCTTCCCCAAAATGGAATAAATCTCCTAGATTTAAATGCTAAAAATACTGTCACATTCAAAATTTCTCTGCCCTTGTTACAGCAGAGAATAATTTAGTGCTACCGACCTAGAATAAAGAATTTTCCATCTGGTAGCTCCTCCAGTGCCTCTCTGTAGCTTTTTTTCACCACAGTGCCTATTTCAAAGTGCCTAAAAGAAAGAATTCTAAGACTTCCAGACAGCTCCCTCTCCATGGCGAGAGCACAGGATCAGAGCACCCGGCTCCCCACCCAGGCCTGCCACGGGAGCATCTGGACACTTCTTGGTCATGGGTAGGAAGGAATGAGAAGACAAGGAGGTGGTCTGATCTCCAAAGACTTTCTGAAAGCTTGTAGTACCCAGAGACATCGCTGGTTGCTGAACTCTGAGCAGCTGACCCAGGAAACAAGTTCATGGATGTTAACCTGGATGTTACCTTACCTAGCACTTTGTGCGTGAAAGCTCCTTGTCCTCAGGAGGAACACAAACTGCTTTTCTAGCAAGAGCAATGTCGCGCTGACCACTACTGCAAACAACTCTGGTTATCATTACATACATGTATACTCCAGATATTGCCTCGCAGAACTAGGAAACCCTAATACATGTTAAAAATTTTGTTAAAATACTATTGCAGCAAAACAGTCGGTGCATAGACACCAGGATCAACGTTTTGCCAAAGCGCTCAGTGTGCCACGCATTCTGTCTTTCTGGTCATCTTGCTAAAGCCATCTGTTAGCTTATCAGTAAAACCTATTGATTTTTTAAAATTTTAATTAGAAGTACCCAAATGTCATCTAAGTGAGTTAAATTTGGAAGCTGCAAGCTTTCCTCTCATGCACAGCAGCTGTTTTCAGCTTATGACTGAAATTTATCATTTTGCACTGATGTCATTCTCTGTTCCTCTTTCATTACTCCAGTTTGAAGCGTATGGAGCACTCATCCTGGATGAATGCAGACAGTATAACATGCGATAACTTTTACAGAGATTGCCTCTCTCAAGTGACATTTCTAATAGGGCACTGACATTGAACATTCAGTACCTAGCAGCACTTACAGAGATTTGCTCCATTAAAGATCAGAAAATACAAACACAGGGACTGATATTAACAATTTTACTAGTGGATAAGTCCAGGCATGGGATGGTTAAACAAGCTGCTAGGGATCCCAGAACAAATATCCACCACGTGGGTTACTTAGCTCAGAATTTCCCCCATCAGAGATTTTTCTGTTTTTCACCTCCTTCCCATTTTTCTCACATCTAAACAATGTCATGAGCAGCAGGCACCTCATGTCAGATTTCTCACAGGATCCTCCCTTGCCTGCACGGCTCCTCTGCCTGTCCACAGCTCCCCTTGAGGTCTGCCATCATGGGGTTCCCCATGACACCTCACAATCAACTTCCCTCCTGTTTCATGCTCTACAGATGGTTTCCGTAACAGCTGTGATGATAACAGATGGTTCACAGGAATAAGGCAGTGTGGTGCTGAAAACAGCGCGACCTGAGTGTGTGAACAGGCACATTTCAGATCTCAAGGCCTCCAGGCTGGGCACTTAGATGATGGATATCACAACTGTTCACTTTCTCACCAGTTCTGGAAGCAAGACTGCTTTGCTTTCATCTCCTCTGAAGCTTCTGGGATCAGACATCTCATCACCAAAATGCCACTGCTGGCCAAACGTGCACGTTTGCTTTTCAGGGGTGTTCCAGTTACAAACTGGAGGCTCTGGCTCCCACCAGGTGTTGGCCAAGATGCTCCATCCCCCAAATTGACAAGCCATAAAGAAGTGACACAGCCTATCTCTGTAGACTAACTACAGCAAAGAACAAAGCTGAAAAAGGATGGATGGCCTATTGGAAGTGGAGACCTGTTCGGTTAGCATGGACCAACTGCAGCATTCTGATAAGGAGGTGAGGAAAGGAGAGCATCTGCTTGTCTGTCTGTGTGCGAGGGACGTGGGGATGCAGTGTGGAGGGAGAACAGCCGGTGAAACACAGGGGTCCCAGCATCCACAGGGGAATGGGGAAAGTCCAACAAGGAACATATCCAGTGTATGACAAACACCTTCTGCACGGAGCAACCCTCTGCTTCTCTGCCTTTCAAGAAAGACTGTGTGGCAGCCACAGACTTTAGAGAGCACTAGTTTTTGAATGAATATGCTTAATATCCCAATTCTGTGCTTAGGAGGAAGTAAACACACTAAAGCTACATACGGACTGTCCCTTGCATTTGTTGCCTAGAATTGAATTTAATCAGCTAAGGAAGGCTTAATTCAACATCTGGAGCTGTATCAAGCAGAGGAGCACCTACAAGGGTTTCCCTCCCATGGGGCTCAAGCTGCAGTATCCCTGGGGTGCCAGGCAGTGCTACTTGAAGCACAGTGCTGCAGGAACTTGGTCTGAAACAGCCCAGGCCTGAGCAAAAGCTCAGCCAGGGCCACAATGCTCCCCCAATAGCACTGGCATCTGCCCACAGGTGTTCTGCTGCCCGTAGCTCCCTGAGCACATCTCCAGCCTGCTGCTGTGTCCCCTCGAGGGGGCACAAACCCCTCCTGAAGCAGAGGAAAACCCACGTTTGCCCAGGAAAAATGTGACAGAGCCCCCGCAGCTGGCCACTCCCCAGGACTTGGATTGGAACTCGTAATTAACTGGATTTTCTGCCGACTTTAACATTTCTCTCAATGGAAGCTGAGTGTCTGTGCCATCACCTTCAGTCAGCCTCTGGAAGAGCTCGTCTCACGACATTTTCCATGCAGTATTTTAATTAAACCTTCCTTTTCTCATCTCAGAGTTAGGCTCATTAAATGATGTTCTGAGCCACTAAAATGAATTGATTAAAAGTAATTCGTGAAGCAGCTGAAGGAGATTATAACTACAAATGAGTTAATCTGTGGAACTTTGCATTTTTTGCTTATGTTGGTTCACAGTGTGTGTGCACATACGTTTCTGTACCTCATAACACTCAGCATCATTTGATGTCATGATTCAGAATATGTAACAGGCACAGCCCCTGCAAAGGCCTGTCCAATTCAAACACAAAGCAAACACAAAGCAGACAGCAGCTAACCAAATTAAGAACGTGCCTATGTGGTGCCTGCCAGCCACAACACCATACAGCAAAATCAGAAGCAATGCAGCCTGAGGAGGTCAGAAGGCATTCATGTGTTTGTTGTGTGTGCTGCTTTCACCCTGGAAAACTCCTACTATCTGTCTGAGTAAGAAAGTATCGTGTCTCTTGCTAGTAAGTAGCAGGGAGTAAAAAACAAATAAACCAAAACCAACCAACCAATCAAAAACAACAACAACAAAAACCCAACAATGTTATTATACGTGCAATTTATAAAACATACATTATTTTTTGAAACTGATCATGACTTTCCATTTCAAAAAATACACACCTGTTTGTACTCTCTTTTCCCAACTTAGATAAGGATCCAGTACACAGCTTAAATACATCCTCATGTTTGCCCAGAAAAAGGTACAACCTTACTTATTTCCCTGCATGATAAATCACTATTCAATCTGTATCTGAAATAGAGAGGTCATGGTCATGCTATTTTTGGGATCTGATAGGTTGTGAAAATAATAATTCATCTTTGACATGAGAGAACTAGCATCTTTCAGCTTAAAGATATCCATGGTTGGCAACCCAGCTAGGCTGCTAATCATTATCATCATCCAAAAGAGATACATATAGCAGACCTCTGACAAAACCTTTGATAATACACAGCCAAGGGGAACCCACTGGTCGCTCTCTGGTAAAGCCCTTTCATTAGCACAAAACCAGCCTGTTAATTTTACCGTGAGTTGAGAGTGCAAACAATCCGGATTTCAGAGAGCTGAAAGAGGAAATATCCTCTGGACAAGCCTGGAGAGCTCAGAAGATTCCCCGGCTCTTCTGCTGCTGCTCACCGTGAGGTGAGTTATGGGGACAGCTTCTGTGGGTGCCTCCAGCCTGGAGGCAGAGCCGGGCCCGCAGCGTGCTCAGCGGCTGACCCACGCCACGAGGCTCTCCCCAGAGCACCCTGCCCCATGGGCCACCCCACACAGCAGGCACGTGTCCATCCCCGGGGGCAGCTCAGACTCCTCCGCAGGAGCCAGCGGCCGCCACATCCCACTGGTGCGCTGCTCCACCGGGTACCAGCACAGCCGCGCCTTGCAAGACAACAAATTCGCTTACAGGCCCCGTGCTTTCCGTTTTAATTAATCATTGCACCGTGGACTCTGTCCTCTCCGAAGGAAAATTTCATTTGGTTTTCATTTTAATCTATCTTTAGTGGAAACAGGGCAGACAAACTTTGCTTGTTATCAGGGAATAAACTCCAGGATGTAATAAGCTTCCACATGGAAGTATGGACATTCGTTAGATCAAATGAAAATGCGCTCTCAGTCAGATGGGATTTAATTAAGTTGATTCTGACAGGGAATTAAAGATCTTTGCTGGGAGCTGTTTCTGGTGTCGAGGGCTGTATCACTGAAGCTACACACAATGCTTCCTGAGGTGGTATTAGTACAAAGTATTTTGGACAAAATTGTTAGACCAAAATAATTTTGATGTTATTCCTCTGCCACAGTGCAAGAATCAAAGCAGCAGCTTAACCTCGTTGTTCCTGGTGAAGTCTTACCATTAACACAAAAAGTTAATTGAAGTACACAGAAAATTGACTTGTTCATGCCAAAACAAGTGACAAATACAGAAAGAAATACTGAAAATGTTCCTGCTGTGTGAAGTTAAGCAGTGGCAGAAAGTCATTGCTCGTATACATGGTGACCCCTATTTCAGATCTGCATGCAATCAAACATGTCAACTCACTTTTAGCAAAATATCCAGTTGTCACTTTACTTGCTATTGGAAATCACATATTTACTATTCATAATTCTACTCAAGCAGAAGTCCCCATCTCCTTTCCCCCATTACACTACTCCCTCCAACAAAAGTAAAGGAGGGAGCAAAAGGGAGAAAGCTCTTGCAAATTTGGCCTCTCCTGCACTGGAGCTTTTCTCCACCTCACACTTTGAAAATTTCCTACAGAAAGCTGACTCTAAACCTCTCCTGTACACCACGTCCCGCCTATCAAAGTCACTTCATTTACCTCCTCCTATTGCAGATAACGAAAAATTTAACCTCTTGCAGCTACCAGAATGCTTATAATCTTCCATGGTGACTCACAGTCTTGGTTCGCATTGCAGAAAGGTTTCCCAAGGATTTCTGCTTTGTGTTGGCAGTTTCTGTTCACCAAGCAAGGTGCTGCCTGCACACACACAGCTGTCTGAAACCTGGCTACATTGCCTCCTGCTGTCTCAGACAGCTTCATTCAAACACAATAAATAAACCAAAAGCAGCACTGAGAAAGCTTCAAATAATTTCTTCCCTCGGGAATCTGGGAGTCCATCAGAAAACACTTCTGGTTTGCTCCTTTTGGAAACAGTTCAGAAACGGCCATGGAAGCACTCACGCCTCCTGAGCTGACCTCTCCTGATGCAGCTCGCCACCACCACTGCCCTCAGCACCTGCAGAAGCCACTGCACTCCCGAGGACCCCGTGGAGAAGCAGGGTGCCCCATCCCTTCCAGCATGGCTTGGGCAGGCACAGACGATGAGTGGACTCCTCCAAAACTCCAGCCCTCAATCCACCCAAGGAGGGGGGGGCACATCCCACCCTTTGCTGCTTCTCCCTTGGGACCCTGCTCCACAGAAAAGCAGGAGAACACCCACTCCTCCAGCTGTGGCTGACCCCTGGACCACAACCCACCACCATGTTGGGCACAGGGCTGGAGCCCCCATGGCACTACAAGCCTGGGCATCTCACATCACTGACTTAGGACCTGTGTCAGACAAAGGAGCAGCTGCAGCAGCTGCTCATCCCGCGATCAGCACATCATTATCACTGCTGTTTGCATTGCTCAGGTTTAAAGACTCATGGTGGCATTCAGGTGTGTGCGAGATGAAATTTAATTAGTAATTTCTGTGGAGACCAGGCCTATGGCAAGTATTTCCTTTGCCATTTTCCACAGAGATCTTTGGCTTATAAATGTTTCAGGCCTTGACCAGCCACAGGCCCATACCAATCTGATTTATAGTACAGACTACAAGGCTTTCACAGCATCACCATTGAAAACACTTGTTTTTTACATGTCTTGTTTTTTTTAACTGTGCACTGACAGACAATATAAAAGGTAATTTCCTAAGAGTTAGGGTCTCATCACAAGCAAAGGCAGAGAACTATTTCTCTTCTATTGCCCATGCTTTGTTTCAACAAACCTTTTGTTACTGGTGAAGAGCATGACTCTATAGCACATATATCATAGGAGAATGGAGTGACATCGACCAGCTACAGACAGGACAGGAGCAGTGCAAGTGTGAAATGTGACCCTTATCCAGCAAGAGCTGGGCTACAGGGTGACAAGGGTCTCAAGCACACTTGGTCAGCATCGCACAGGCATGGATTTATACAATATCCAGCAATTTTGACTGAGAACGCACAATGACAAACAACTGTCTCATAGGCCACTTTTCTAGAAATGACTTACATGTAGAGCTCTTGCAAATTATCATCACATCACCACTGTGCAACAAGAGCCAGGCACCCGTCTCTACTCTCCCTTGTGTTGTTGGTGAGAAAGCAGATGTTCAAATGTTACCAGATGTTAGGCAATGCTGCCTTGTACGCCATCCAGGGCCTGCCTGATGCGCATGGCAAGGCAAGACGCTGGGCTTCCCTCCCCTCACACTAATACAACTGCCAGTGGAAATTGTCAGAAAGGGAATTAGGACTTTTGACCAAGGCCATGTACCAAAACCCATGGCCAACAGACTTAAATGGTGCTTTAACTCTGAGTATCAGACAGCTTTGGTTTGGAGCTCGTCACCCAAACATTTGCAGCATCACCCACCTTCAGTAACTCCAACCTCCTCTACAAGCCTCACCCAGCCTTCCAAGTCTGGCAATGTCCCATAATACTGATGAATATGATTCGGTCTCTCCTACAGAGAAGGATTAGCACCAAAACCTCATGCCTCAGGTACAACGACGCAGCGTGGCACACAGCATCACCTGAGGTCAGGAACACGGAACAGCACGTTTCTAGTGGGCCACTGATGAACCACAAGCAACAACCCATCATACATGTACACTGATGGGTTTTGCCTGCCCGGTACAGGCTGAATCAAACTGTAACACTTTGTGTAGACTTCTGCAGTGGCAGTGACAGGAGAGCTCGTGAACCAACAAAATATTTTAACATTCTGATGAAATTCTCTTGGAAGGAGGTCAGCAGGCGGTCTCCGAGTCTGTCTGTGCACACGCATGGTGAGACTGCACTTCATCCTGGGGGCAGAGCCAAGGGTGGGACAAAGAGCAGTACAATGCAAAATTCACCCACGGCCATCCCAGGCAACTGCAGGACACCTCATGTTCCAACACGCACAGACGCAAGCTGAGGGCAGTGATGTGGATTTTAGCAATTGTGCTGGGAAACCGCTGCTCACTATAATGAAAATCTGGGGATTGCTGAATACAAAACAGACAGCAAACACAAACTGTGCTGTGGGTTGTGAACACATGTTTGGGCTTCTTTCAAAAGGGGAAAAAGTGAAAATGCTAATTAACCTCAGTTGTTGGAAGAACACCCTGCAGAAACGTGACTCAGAATGGGTCACAAATCATAAAATAATAATAATAAAAAAGCCACAATACTCTGGGGACATTAAGTGATTACAGAGAGTTGTTATTTGGCTGATTTTCACACTTCATTAGCATATGCATAATTTAACAAGTGAACATGCTGAGGGCTGGCAAGACATAAGAGCCCCTTTCTCAAAACACGAACTGTAAATTGGGGTGGCCGTGGTTAGATTTTTTTTTTTTTTAAGTAATGGTGGAAAAGCAACAGACATCAATTGCAGGCCTTCAGCAGAAGCAACTGATCTTCATCTACCAAGGACCAGATAAAAAGCTGCCAAGCAAAAGATGGACTACTCACCTTTGGAGCAAGGTTGTAACATAGCATAAAACATCCAGTTTTAGATGGCTCTGAGCTACTTCGAAGCAGCTTAAATAGAATTAGATAAATGTAGGTGAAAGCTACACAGTTAATTTGTGAGATTCTACCCAAAAAAATGTATGTGTTCTGCCAATTAATGAGGAAGTTAGTATTTAAGGACTGTGCCAAGTGAACAGCCTGTGTTAGTAGGTCTCATTGCTCCAATGTATAGCTCCTACTTTTTGCAATAGCAAAACAGCACTTGTAATAATTTCCAAGCCTTTAATTGTGGGATGAAGGAAATGATTTTTTTTTTCATGACAACGTTTTGCATGTAATTTTTTTTTTAATTAACAACAAAATTTCTCATCAGGATTTCACCCTAGAACTGCCAAATTCAGGCTCACCTTTGAAACATGCCCAGCTTCAGGAGGAGTTCTGTCCTGTTGCAAAGTAGGAACCTTTCAGATTTCGATGCCAGCTTTGCTGTTGCTGCAGCCCTGCTTGCTGCACTGCTCCCACATCTCCAGTCCTGGTGAGCTGCAGACACATCTCCAGACGCAGCTCAGCACCATGTGCACCAGGGGCCAACTGCACCACTGGCTATGCAGGCTTACTTCCATGGCTTAATTGCTGCAGTAATTAATGAGTTTTCTTTGGCCTGTCAGTCCCCAGGAGCACTGCAGCCATAATCATGGGAAGAGAGAAAATCCATCTGATGCCTTAGGCCTCAGACCTGGAAGCTGGTCTACAAAAACCTGAAACATGGGAATTGTTTTGGAAGGCTGGAGTTAACCCTGCTGCTGCCAGCAGCCCCATGCTGCAGAGCATCCCTGCTTCCAGCCATGGCAAAACGCTCAGCTGCAGCCAAATGATGCAGAGACTCCAAAACATCACCTCGCATTAGGTGCCTGAAGAGCTCCAATTAACAGGGACACCACCCATGCCAGCTCTATTTCAGACATGCTCTGGCTCACCTTGCCACCTCCGTGGCTGTAAGCAGCCCCCAGGCCACAGCGTTGCTGGGAGCAGGAGCACCGACCGTGAGAAAGGGGCGAGGAAGCCCTCCCACTACCCACAAGCATTTTATTTTCCTTTTTGTGGCTTAAAAGCCGAGACCCAGTTTATTAACACCTGTTCTTCAACCCTCTCCAGAGTGGTCTGTCTGATAACCAGAAAGGGAATCTCACTCTAAATAAAAGTAGAATATACAAATACACCTTAATTGCCCAAATTAAACAGCTGATGGCAAGTACCTGGCAGCATCCAGGTACACATATGTGCTTGCTATAAGCACTAGATTTTGATTGGTCTAAGTTCCAAGAAAGGTAAATGTTAATGGTTGCTTGAAGGTTTTTTTTTTTTCTGACTTTTTCTCTTAATAAATATATAAGAAATGTTATGGCTATGAAAGAACTACTGAGTTTCTCCATCAGATGAAAACACAGTAATATTTGGATGGTGTTTAATGTTGTTTTGTTTTTCTGCACATAAATAATCACGAGAGAGAATGCAGTACTTTGAAGTTGAACTTAGGAGTATGAGCAAAGCTACAGTGAGGGTAATAAATTATGCAAAACTATTTGTGCTTGGAATGTGAATGTTTCAAGATGATGCAAATAGGCACTTTCTGAACCTCTTCTAAAAACCCAAAGAAGCCTTGGGACCAAAACATATGGTTCAAGTCAGCCACCCATAGCAAGCTTAATGCTTCAGCCAGCCAGCAAGGATTTGGTCAATTAGTTTATTAATGTGTTTATGCAAACACAGAGGAAAGGAGTTGGGGAAAGTCTCCTTGATTTTTCTCTGTCTAACTTACTGAGCACCACAGCGCTGAGAAAATGTTAGTCCAGAATGAATTTAAAGGAAACTGGGCAGCTAAAACTATACTCACAGACAGTACTGCATGACGCCCAGGAGAAGACTAACGAAGAAACATGAAACCAGCACACGGCATGCCTCTTGACCATCAGGCTCAGCTGTCATTTCCCAAGCTTTCACAAACCAAAGTGCCAGGACATGGTGGTATGTCCCCAGCCCCACCTTTTACCTCCAGCTCCACACCCAACCACAGAGCTTCTGTCCATGAGCAAACCCTGAGCTTGCTGGGCTCTGCCTGCTCATGTGAAGATCTCAGCAATTTAGAGGCTGATCCCATGACCAACTGAGAACGTGTTAACATTCACATGTGAACATTAAAGAGGAGCACAGCAACCCCCCTGTATGTCTTTAGGAGAGCAAGACAACGCCATCAGACTGATGGGGCTTGATCAGAGCTGTGTTTCAGCAGGGGTCAAAGTGAACAGGCAAAATGGTCCCTTGTGACTTTGAAAGCCTACAAAATCTTTAGAGGAAAGCTGCTGTATCGGTTACAGTTTATTATTATATATCCTTGGCTCAGGAACAAGAATATCTAATTATACTAATTGCTTCTGATTTGGGAAGGGAGCCTTTACACTTGGACGAAGGTGCCTATAAACAACAGAGTTTCTACTGGTTCAGGCTGCGGGTCAGGTTTTACGTGCTCTGAGAAGATTAACTTTATTCCTAGTGAAGAATTTAATTACAGGAAGTGATTAGCCAAGTGCTCCCAGTCAATACAACAGCAGTACAAACCACTCAGAAGCGTGTGTTTTCTATTACATGGGAAGCCAAAGAATGGTGAAATTGTAGCAAAGCCATTTGGGCTTAAGTGATACCAGCAAGACCTGGATCTCTGCAGGCCAATTACAACACGCTGACTCAAGCAACATTCAGCAGGGATGGAGAGGGGGGAAACCAATAAAAAGACTGCAGGAGACTGAAACTCCATTTTAAAATACAGGAATAACGCCATTTTACAGGGTTCTTGTTTTCTAATTGCAACACTGCAAAAATCAATGACTTTTGGAGAGTAAAAGAAATGCACACGGTGAACTGCTTGTAAACCCTGCTAGCCAGAAAGCAATGCTTGACGATAAACATACATATTGTTTTCCCAATTTTTTTTGGAGCGGGATGGGACAAGAGAATGGCCTGGATGTTTCCGATGTGCTTTATCACTTTTCACTACAGGTTAGTAATTGTACCAGCAGATATCCAATAAGGAAGGAAAACCTGTAATTAAATACACCTAACACAGCCGTCCAGTCTCCAAACTGCATTGCCAACAGCATAACAAAAGGTAAATCTAAGTCTAGCCAAGCCTTTGTATTCTCACACCAGAGGTAACTGAATGCAATGTCTAAAACAAGCTGCTTTTCTTCAGGGGGGAAATGCAGCCCATGCTCCTCTTAAGAGGGGCCAGGAAGGAGCCACCTTGGCAGCATTATGTGCAGCAAAACAAAACGTCCCAGCTCCAGCAGATCAAGCTCAGCGTTCAGACATGGCTGTCTGAAAGGCAATTCTGCAAGTACAGCTGAAGGTAACTGCACATGCCAGAATCAATGCCATGTGGTACCTGTACCAACTTCATGGAATTAGTTTTTCCAATCACCCTGCCAAGACGGGATATTTCCCAACAAACCATTCCCAAAAGCTTAATCTAGATGAGCTATTATCATCCACTGGGATTTTCTTCCCATTTAATGAATCCTATCTTATTCTGTCATGCTAACTTTGCTGAAGAAGCCAGTCACAGTCAATGGATGAGTGACAAAGCATTTGCAGAATTCATGTGAGCCCCAACTCCCAACAGGCAGCTCGTGGCTTGTCTGCCAAAGGTGTGCCCTGTGTGATCATAAACCTGCGGTGACCTCCGCCTGTACCACCTGGCATGAAGCAAGGCTCCTGGAAAGATAGGAAACAAATGAATCCTGAGACAAACTTTTAAAAATGGAACTTAAAATCTCTCTTTGCAGGGGATAAAATTGCTGCATATTCATCCAAACGAGACAAAAGGGACAGGGTTTGTTGAACAGTATCCAACACCTGATGGAGAAGAGCTAGCAAGGACAATAACACAGCGTGTTTTTCTTGTGCTAAGTATCGCCTGCATTATTCCAAGGCCAGCACGTGTGCTGGAAAGTTGTTGCTGGACCATGACTCAGCGGTCACTACCTGCAGACACAGCTCTGCACCCATAACTGTGCAGTGGCATGTGGGGGTCTAGAAGTGCGATGGTTTCCTTTGAGGGCCTGAGACTGCATATGCAGGGGGGGAAAAAATAAATCTTTTTTTTTTTGGCAAATTCTAGTCCACCAGATTTCATCACCTTGTCAATAATTTTGCACGTTGTCAGAAACAGATTGCAAGGAAAGAAAGAGGTTTGGTGAGGCAGTCACTTTCCGAAGACAGGGAAGAATCAAGAGAACAAAGTGCTGCAATAAGTCAGGAATTCAGCTCTGCAGTGGTACTTTAAACCAGGCCAAGTTTCTTGTCTGGATTCATGATGAACATTTATAGCCAGTTAAGTGAACAGCTGCATATTCATCAGACTAGTTGTATTATTACCTTGCAAACATAAAAGTCATGAAGCAGAAAAGGCAGCTGTGGTGTCCCCCCCTTGCAGAGGAACACAGGTGCTGGCCATATTTGCTGCGATAAATACTCCCTGTTGCCAGGCCACAGTAAATAAGCATAGTGAACACTTTGGGCAAGATCACAAATCACTGTGGTAGTGGGAGCACCCGTAACAACCCAGCCTCCATTTACTGGGAGGGATCTGTGCTGTTCTGCACAATGATGCTTTCATGAGGATGACACTGCCCCCACACAGTGGCTGGCAGCACAGAGCAGGAGAGTCCTGAGCCCAGCCCCAGTGCTCAGGCACTGCTTCAGCAGAGCTGCAGAGACCTCACCGCCAGCTCCACATTTACACAAACATGCTGTGCGCATGGGTACATGAGCACACTTGTGCCCATAAATTCAGCTGGCACCATCAAGTATCACATAGCAGTGCAGTCGGACCTCTGTACCCAGAATGGGATGCTGTGCCCAGCCCAGCAAGTACAGATGGTGCAGGTCTGCACGCCTCCTGGCCAGAGGGACACGAGCATCCCACTGCACCCCCAGATAGTGCGAGGAAAGGTGTAATGGATCTAAAATCAACCTGGCGATTTTAACCGCAGGCTTCTCAAAAGAAAGCAGAGCTCTCTCTTAATTAAGGACACAAAGTCTTCAAGAATAAAACTCCAAATCCCTGCTGGTTTCCAAGGCTGCGTGGGTCCTTGGCAAGTGGAAACACCAGACGTGAGCACAGTTTGGAGCAATTTCTGGCAGTTTCTCTCTCTAAATACGGCTCTATGCAGAGTCCCTTCTCTCATCTCTGAGGGAGTTTTCCATTTCACCATGCACTGCTGTGCTGCTGCTTCAGCCATCAGCAACTCTGCAGTGGGTGCACTCACCTTGTGAAGGGATGGAGAGTTTAAGGAAAGGTTGGACGTGGTGCTTAGGGACATGGTTTAGTGGGTGATATTGGTAGTAGGGGGATGGTTGGACCAGATGGCCTTGGAGGGCTTTTCCGACCTTAATGGTTCTATGAAAAGCTGCCCCCATGTTTCTTCCAGGGTTGGGATTTGACCCGTCAGAGAACCTAAGAGGTGTGTGAGCCATGAGGATGATGGTGGGTTCAGAAAGCCTTGGGGGTGTGCCTTGAACATGGCTCCGGCCGCAGAGGCCATCCGGGGCACAGCAAGCGCTGCATCTCCCAAGGGACCAGTGCCTGACCAGCACGGCTGCGGGACCACAGGCTCTCTGAAGAAAATGCATATGCAAAATGGAGACTCCAACAATTCTGGTGTGCAGTGTGCTCCAACAGCGAGGCGCGATCACACCTCTCACTTCATCTGCCTACGTAACCCCAGCTCCCATCTGCTGCTTCTCGCAGCGCCGCGGCCCCTCTGCAGCCCCTCCCTGGCACTGTCGCCTGTGCACGGCCCCGCAGCCCTGCTCCCACCTGCCCGCGGGGTCTGCAGCTCCTGCAGCAGCCACCAGTCCTCCGCCACCCCTCCTCACTGCAGGTGCTGGCACCCACATCCAGCACCTGAATCCCCAGCAAGGCTGTCGTGCTCAGTGCCCAGGCCATGGGGCCGGCAGCAGGCGCAGCAGTGACACGCTCCAGCAAGCCTCTGAGCAACACACACACACGCCCCTTCAGCCTCAGCATTTGTCATATTTGCAGCCACCAGCACTGAAAAGGACCAGGGTGCTGCTGTGCCCCATGCGTGACCGGTCAGTCAGCACTGCCTGGGGCTGCACACACCCATGGGGCCAGTGTTCCCACCTGTGCATGCATCACAAGAATTTCACCTACCTCAACCAAGCTTGTCTGAATTCATCATTAACACAGCAGATTCGTCCTACTTACTAACCCTTCCGAGCATTTCCACATTGAGGCAGTATATTCCTTCTCTCCCTTTTTCCTACTAGCCAGTGCCAAATCTGGCAAGCAGGAGAACATTTACTAATGGTAATTACAGAGGTACATGCATACAGTGAAATGTGCGTGTACATGAGACGTTAAGTGAAGTGACCAACAACTGTTTTTAACTGTAAGGGCTGCTGGATTCGCAGCTGCTTATCCCCTGAGAAAGGAAGGTGCCAGAAATGCTTGTGTATCTCCTTCTGCCTTTCCGCCTCCACCTGCAGGTAAAATATCCCTGTCAGAAAGGGAGAGATGGCTTCTAGTTTTCATACAGAAAACCCTCGTGCAGAGAGGGCAAGTTGTACTTTATTTGGTTTTAGCTGTTACAGGAGAAAGGCAACGAGTCCAAGCCCTTGACAGCCTTGGACAACCCAGACAAGCTGTAGCCCAACAGCTCTCCCATCCTGGTGCTGCACAGATCCCAAGCAACATCAGGAATGCAAAGCCAAAGGTGTTGGGACCAGGCCCTCCCATCGGTATTTTACAAACAGCACTGAGTACAGGGTGCTGCAGCCGAGGCCATCACACCAGCTGAACGCATGGCGATGGGACGTGCTGGTCCGCAGCTTCATGCAGAAACTGGGGGCCACATTTGGCCCCGAGAACCTAAATTAGCAAGCCTAATTGTATTAAGTACCACACAGCGTATTGCTTCATTTGTAATGAGTTTTAGGCTTCAGAAGCTCAGAATCCCATCTGCAAGAGCAGACTGTTGCAGTATGCAGCTATTAATAGCCACTGGTACACACTTCCAGCTGAGGGACACGAGGGGGGAGGAGACAACCAGATGGAGGTAACGCATTAGGGTGACACAAAGCCAAAAAAAAGGATGATCCGCTTCCCCACGTCCTCAAACACATCTCAGTATTGCAGCAGGGAGCAAACAACATGTCACGTGATTAACTCATAAACGTCCTAATTAGGGAGTTCTTATGTTACATCAAATGTCCAACGATTACAGAACCTCACCGTCTCCTCCAAAGAGCCAGGCACAGACAAGGTAACGTGGCAGGCTTCAGTTCTAGTCTCGAAGCAGTTCCCCAGTCCAGCAACGCATCTCGGGCCCACAGGCACTGCTGTAGGAACCAGGACCCCATTGCTATGAGACTCCCGCTACATTCTGCACATGGTCCTGTCTCAGCAGGATGAAATCACACTGTGGGGCTAGCGACTGCAGGAACCCACAGACCAGAGATCGTAGCAGATGCGGGGGTGGAAGGACACCTCCAGAGATTAGCCACAATTCAGCAGTACATCATTGCTTGGAGACATGCATGTCCCAATTCACTTCAGTCTCTTCTAAAAAAAATAACGATTTTTTGCAGAAGATAATTGCTGTGGAGATGCACGCAAAGATTTTGATGGGTCCATGCAATGGGACCCTGGCTTCTGCCAAAAGAACAAGCAAACAAACCATGGAAACCCTGGATACCTGCATTATTTGTATCCTCCAGCTGAGAGTATTTCCCCTGAACTGATCTTCACAACCAGAGGCAATCACAAGCAGACATCTGGCACACCATTCCTGCTAGCCAGAAATTTTCAGTGGGGAACCAGTTACAAAGCAACACTGCTCCTGCTGTTATTATAATTAAGGGTCTGTCAGCCTGCTGCAACCAAGGCCAAGTTTATTTAGGGACTGCGAGGGAGGGCTCTCAGAAACCTCCTCTCTCATTCTCCCCACCTCATCCCACAGTCCCACTCAGAGGTGTGCTCCCACTGACAGCCTGCCAGACAGGGTCAGAGCAGCTGTCCACAGCTGCCAAGGTCTCATCCATACCAGATCACATCTCCTCTTCTGGCAAAGCAAGAGTCCTCCGGTATGGAGTCATGAAATAATCTCTCATAAGAGGCTTCTCCTACATGTCAGGCAGGTGGAGGTTGGTTGATACACCTAGGTTCAAAGAATTCATTTTAAACTCATTCACCTGTAAGTGCACAGAAAATTCAGACACAGTGAGAAATGCTTAGCTCCCTTTAGGCTCAGATACAACTCACGTGAATCATGCAGCCCGTGAAAACATTCTGCACAAACGCATTTCCTGCTGTAGGTGGCTGGAGGACAACAATCCCATTCCTCTGAACAACCCTGTGCTCTTGGTGGGACAAAGACCAACCATTGCCACAAGATCCATTCCACTCCCCCAGGACACCTCCTGAGCACCCAGGAAGTGGGACGGTGACAAAGCCTGGTAAAGAGGGAGCTGGGCTCTCAGCGTGGCCCCACCGCAGCCACTTCAGAGGCTGTCAGTGAGCCTGAGCACAGTGCACACATGCCCCGTCTGCAGGCAGTGCCCAGCGGGGCAGCTGTGACCAGGGTTCCTCACGTGCCTCGAGAGGCACACCAAGCACCTGACGTTATGGACACCAGGTCAGGCAGCAACAGAGTGAGGGTCCCAAGGAAACAACGCTCATTTTCTTGCAGTTTCATGGGGGATGAAACAGCCCACACCTGCACACTGCTGCTCTCAGGGCACTTTCCTGCAAGAGGCCAGGCTCCATAGTGGTGCCGTGTCCCTGAAGCACCACTCTTAGGGATGGGCACTCTTCCTGACAGTAGGTTTTTCCAGGAGCTGCACCATGAGCACCAGAGTACAAGCACTCCCTGTTCTGCACCATCTATCCAAGCAAGTTTAATGGCTAGGAGCCAGGTGTTAAACAAGCTATAGCTTCCCCCAGGTGCTGGTTGGCATCTGGCTCCCATCAGTCTGAGCTCTGCGGTTATACAATTTCATCAATGTTCACTGAAGACAAAGCGAGTCGGAAGGGCTGGCTCCTTCGCGCTCTCCTGACCTCGCTCCCCTTCTCACTTGGTAAAATTTACTAAGCCTGTGAGTGAAGCGATCTGTCGTGCTTGCCAACATTGCTCATCAGCTGCTAACTGCTACAAGGCTCACACAGGAATGAATTGTCAATAGCAGGTACTCAATGTTTGGTCAAATGCCTGCGTTTGTCAGGTTGCTTTTCATCAGTCAGATTGCTTTTCCTCCACTCACATAGCCCAACAAAGGGAACACAAGGAAACGCCTAATGACTAACCACCAAGACTGCACTGCTCATTTCAGGAGCCCAGTAACACAGCCACACGCAGGCAGGATTCTGAACGCAGCCCTTGCACTGAGCTTCAAGGTGGCCACGCAGTCAGGGGCTGTCAAAGCAATACCCAGAGCATCGGCACCTGGGCACCAGAGGCCCCTCCAAAGCTTGCTGCCAGTGCTCTGCCACTCAGGGGCTCAGGAAGGAGCAGCACCACCTTGAGAGGTCCAAGCACCACCACAGAGCGTGGCCAGGGTGCTGCTAAGAGCGGTGCTGGTTGCAGAACTGCTCTGTCTGAGGCCATGCATTAAATGACAACTGAAATACATTTATTTTATTATCAATGTGTATGTCAATGTGGACTTCTGTATTAAGTATAAATGAGATGAAACTCAAAAAACAGACAATCCTGAAGTCTTCAAAAGCCTACAAGACCTTGAAAAATACTATACTTGGGAAACCATGTGCATGTGGCTGGAATCACTGAAGTTACAGCCGAAAGCGCCTATTTCAGGGTATGGCGCTTTTCCTGTTTCCATATTTCTTGGGGAGCTCGTTATCAGTATTTTTGGCAGCTTCCACTTCAATACCCCTGCACTAAAATGAGTTGCAAATCAAACCAGGCAGCCAACAGAATTTTTACATTAAACTACAGAATTATTTAAAATCCCCTTTGAGGATGTTATCACAGGGTTAACACCCACTCTGGCTTCAGATAATATAGCAGCAATAAATGGTAATGTGCACTATGGAACATGATTTATTTTTTGCTGAGCAGGCTTGGCATCTATAAATCTCAGCACTCTTAACATTTAAAGTTGTTATTCCAGTGACAAAATAGACATGAGGGAGATAACAGTCTTTATCTCCATTAACGTTTATTGTTATTCTGAGAATATGGATACGGACTGATCCAAGGGTAGGAAAATCACAGCAATTTGTTTGCATACTCGGGAAGCTGAGATAATGGTTGTGTTTTATGACTGCACTAGGGAGTCAACTGAAATGCAGGACAGAGGAGATTGAAATGGGAGATTAGTTGTCTATTTTGGTTTCTGGTTTCTATTTTGGTTACCTTTCCATTCAAAGGATCTGATTTAGCGTGGATTTAGGAGAGCTGGTCCATCACACACTACTGAACAGCTGACTTGCTGCACATAAGCAAGTGAGCAAACAGTTTTTAAAAGAAACAAAAAGGCTGCACAGCAGTTCTGTGCAATGCAGACAGTGTTGCAATGGAGGCGGGATCATTCTGGACATACCAGCTGTCTGCAAACAACTCTCTGACCTCTCCAACAGCCCTGGTGCCTGGACCCCTGTGGTTCCTTTAACCTCCCAGGAGGTTGCAATAAAAAGCTTCTAATGTACTTGGCATTTTCCTCTTTCCAAGGTATGTACTGCACCTCAAAGTACTACAACATCCTTTGTAAGCTGACCCTGAAACAAAGTGAGCTGCAGCTACAGTGAGGGTTTGAATGCAGAAACCTTAAAAAGTACAAGACTGAAAACCAAAAACACAAAAAAGCCACAGAAATCACAGACACCTCCCCAGTCCTGGGATCTACCTTGCCACCGAGAGCGGCAATTCCTGCTGCCCAGGCATTGCCTCCTGAAGCATCAGCTGGGGTGTCAAAGCCCCATTCCCCAGCAATTCTCACTCACGTTAGCTGCACACCGAAATGCAACAGAAAGGCCTCAATCCACCCCTCAGCACACTGCACCCCAGCCTCCCAGAGCAGGGGCTCCTCAGGACATTTTGCTTGGAATTGGTGCAACACAGAGGGGAAGCGAGGGGCTCTGTGGTTTCCTCAGTCGCATCCCGCTGTGCTCCACAAAGGTGCCAAGCATCCCTCTCCCTGATCCAGCAGGCCCTCCACCCCGTGGCACAGAGCCGGTGGCTTCCCCAGGCATCCTCCAGAGCAAGCAGCATCAGGCGCTGAGCAGCACTGGGCACCATGCAGCGCGCTCCTCCAGCCAGTGCGAGGAACCCGTGTACGAGCACAGCAACCCTGCCTGTGCAGCATGGAGCCAGGGACCAGGTCAGGAGGACCAGAGAGCTTGGGAGAAGCCTGAGTTTGACAGAGGGAAGGAGTAAAATCTGTATTGCTCATAGGAACATCTTCAACAAACGTGCAAAGCTACCAGGTATGTTGCTGCCACCACCCTGTTTCACCTGCTCGTCCACATCACGCCTAGCAGGAGGGGCTGCAGCTCGCTCAGGTCAGGACCCAGCTGTGCTGCTCTGATTGTCACGGGCAAAGTGAGAATTCATCTGAAGCAGTTAATTGCTGGATACAACTGAAAACCTGGCCAGGAATGACACAAGGATGTGAAGGACAACAGTGCCCAGGACTCGCTTCAGTCACCTGCACACTGAAAGAGGTCCCACCAATTTGTCTTTGCTTGCAGAGCTGTTCAGAGGCCAGGGAAACAGCACAAAGAGAAGCAGGACCATTCTGCATCCCTTCCATGGCTGCAGCTGCCATTGGAGAACAAAACCTTTCAAAGACCCTTGAAATGTTTCCTCTCAAGAAATCAGGCTCACAATACATCAGGAGAAAAATAACAACCAGCTTTGGAACAACTGCTCTGAATGCAGACATTGACACTAATGGCTCAGTTACACCTTTGCTGGGGAGGACAGCATGGATGCAAACTGTGCAAAGCATTTCTGACAGTATATAAACAATGCAGCGTGTCCCCACATCTGGGTTCTGGCGGGGAGTTGGAAGGCGTACCTGCAGCACAGCTCGTACCCTCACACAGAATTGTTCCCAGGGCATTTGGGAAATCAGACAGCACGCGCAGACCAGGTGCCACAAAGCTGCATGCCGCAGCGAGCCACAGCCCGGCACCAACCACCCAGCAGTGTGCCAGCAGAGCTGGGTGCGTGGCCCCGGGCTCGCAGAGATGTTCCGTGGAGCAGCCGCTGCCCGACCCAGCACACAGGACTCCCACCAGGTGCCCATGGTGGCACTGGCCAGCAGCCACACTGCACTCCACTGCTACGACCCAGCGGGTTGGCAGACGTACACTGGCTGGGGCCAGGCACAGCAGGCTCAACAGCCGTGGGTTTGCTCCTGCCTCGGTGCCCCTGCGGCAGGGCAGGGATGCCAGCAGCTCCCTGACACATGGGGAGGGCCAGAAGCAGCTCAGGTACAGCCGCACAGCAGCGCCCGTGCATGCAGGAGGATGCCGGGAGGCACAGCAGGGCTCTGCAGGGGCACCCAGAGAAGCCGTCCGATGCTGGGGCGCCTGATGCCCGGCTCCAGGCCCTCACGGCACCCCTGGCCCATCCCATCCCAGCACCGCCCTACATGCCCTGTGGTACCCAGCCCCACACCCGCCCCAGCCGCAGCTGGATTTTTGTGCCTGCTCAGCACATCGGGATGAGCGCTTTCAGCTCCCCGTTGCAGCCACACAGCTGAGATGGGGAGGAGCGGGGAGGAAGCAGCTGCTATTTTTAACCTGCCTGATCAGCATCCTGCCACGTCAACAGGAACCTCAGCTCCGCTGCGCATGCTGCTCCACAGGTCTCACCTCCGCGCGAGACAGCACATGCCTCTCACGGAGGCTGCAGGAGTCGCCTGCCCACACCTGCCGGTTTCCAGCAACTCAAGCAGCTGGAACTTAGGTTTGGAAAGGATCTCTCCCACAAATGCCCCTGAGAGGGGAATGCATCTGCTTCAACCCCCAGCTTTTAGGCCAGGAGGTAGCTGATGGTTAGCTGGTCTGCCACAACACTCAGCATCAAGCCCATGCCACCTGCTGACCTTCCCAGCCCTGAACCTCCCCATCTCTTTGGGGAGGAGGCATTAAAGCCTTTATGGGTCTGCCAAGCCTTCTGTTCACAAAAGTGACCGCAAGAACATGAGGACCTGAGCAAGGCCATTCTGGGACAGATCAAAGACATTTACTCCACCATCCCATCTCCAACAGACACCAGGAGATGCATGCACAAGGTGCGCTTCCACTGCTGTTCTCCCACCCTCTGCTAAAGCTCAGCTCAGGGCCTTCCTGAGCCAGAGGCAATTTCTCTGGGTATTTAGCAAATGTTAACAGCTTTTATGACCTTGCCCAGCCTCTTCTTGCAGTCACTGTCCACAGAGGTTGAGTAAACCATGGGAAAGAGCTTCCCAGGTTCCCTCCCCTTTACATCACTGCTGTTCCAGGGATGTTCAGAAGTTTCCCCAGCAGAGGTCCATGTGCCTCTGGGGAAGACCACAGCCCTGACACAGCCCCAAGCACACAGCTACAGGACAGAGCCCGGGAGTACGAAATGCTTTGCATCACCTGACAGCCTCTTGGCAGCTGACGACACAAGCACATCGAGGTCTCTCAGACCTGGAAAGACCACCTGAAGAGCCCAACAAGCCCTGATGGAACATCAGAGACAAGGGATCGCTGCAGAAGCTGTCCAGGAAGTGAGCATACCAAAGGGAAGGTGCAGAACAAGGGCAGGCACAGAGAGCTGGGACAGAGGAAAGCCACTGTGCCACCCCCCACCCCACCACCACTTCATGAGCCCTACAGCCCCAAGCAGGAACCCAAGGGTCAGGCTGTCCCATGCCAGCACCCCGAGATGTGCCGTGCGGGCACCTCAGAGAGCCCTGGACACCCGGTGCTGGGCCCCCAAGTGGCCAGACCTTGAGAGCCGCAGGGGCTGGGGAACTGCTGGGCTTGAAGGTCACAGCTCCACATCACTGTCGGTGCAGCACGGCCATTCCCAGTGTCGGAGGGAGCGGCTCCTGACCTGGTGTCTACACAAGGAGCTGGGAGATGCCAAGCCACGTCCCCTGCAGATAGGTGCCAGCCTGGAAGATGCCACCACCAGTGGCTGGAGCTCCCACAGCCCATCTGCACTGGGTCTGAGTTGCATCATTACCTGCTCCCAGTCCTCCCAGTAATCCTGGGATTACAGAGTCTCCAAGCACATCTATTCTCTCACTAATCCACGGATTAAAGTATCCCAAGCAGGCTTTGACGCAGTACACTACGAATGGCTGAGTTACATTCATCCCCCCGCAGTGATCCCTGGATTAGACAGAAGGAGACACGTCCACAGGTCCTTCAGACCAACAGGACCACAGGCACAGGGAGGGGAAGGGGAGGTCTAAATAAAAAATATCTGTATAAATAAAAAGCATAGGGAACAGGGACATGTTTCATAATCAAAGTACTTATGTGATAAAACTACCACTTCAAGGAGGTTCCTGGATTAATCAAATCCCAATCCAGATGATCCTCAAATGGCAATTAACATCATTTGCTACAACTAAAATACCTGGCAGCTCTCAGCTTGAACCAAGCACGTGGTGGGAAAATGCCTTACTTCATGCTTTCAAGGGGACTATACATAGATGGAAAAACAGTCACTGTCACCACCACAGAAAGCTCTTAGCAAATTGACACTGAAAGTGA
The DNA here is from genome assembly GCF_009819795.1 of Aythya fuligula. Taxonomy (NCBI): domain Eukaryota; kingdom Metazoa; phylum Chordata; class Aves; order Anseriformes; family Anatidae; genus Aythya; species Aythya fuligula. The sequence goes on from NC_045572.1 coordinate 19,505,765, forward strand.
AAAAGCTTTTACGTATCTAGCTCAGCAAGCCCCAGCCAGCCCCAGCAGGCAGGCTAATCTGCTTCTGAAGTTCTGTCAGTGCAAAGAAAACGCATCAGCTCGCCCCTGGCAGCCCCCAGCTGCCCCTGCACCACTGGAGGGTGGGGGGAGATGCCCTCAGAGGCTGAAAGTGTCAAGTTTTAATGCACAGATTGCTTCTCTCTCCAAAACAGAACAAAAGAGCCTGATGTGCGATACCGAGGAGGATGCTTACACATCTGGTGGCTCCTAGGTCCCCAAAGGCGACATCAGGGTGCTGCTGGGGGCTGTCATGTACAGGTCTTTGCGAGGCTGCCCCTCAAGGGCAGAGAGGTGGGCACCTGGCTCCCTCCTCGAGGAGGGCACACTCACAGCACGCATGACGGCAGGCCAGGGATGAAGGCAGTATGGGGATGACAGAGTGGCAACGGGGTTACGGCTGGGAGTAACGAGATTAAACTAGGAAAAGGAAATGAAGGCTTAATGATAGATTTCTTAATGGCAAATCTATTCAGTTTCGTAAGCACAGTTCAGAAAAATTAAGGACAACACAAGGGCAAGGCACACGGGCAACAGGTACCACAGCCCTCTGGCCCGGCAGCACCCCATGGGGTCTGCCCCGGGGACACGCGCACTATCGGCACCCGCTGGAGATGGCAACTCCCTGCGGGGGCCCCGACAGCCCCGCGACGTGGCCGGCCGCAGAGCAGCCCACACCATGGGACAAGGCCCTCCCACGTCCCCCAGCAGCACAACCACATGGCCACAGGCTGCACCCAGGACCAGCCACAGGCAAGGCCGCATCTTGTCCTCAGAGCTCTGCTGGACAGCGAGCGTGTCAGGGAGGTATCAGCGCCCGTGTCTCTGGACCTGGGGTCATTGCGACAATGCTTACAATTGGAGTGCATGCCACGGAATGCATGCTGCAGACCACTTCTGCACCTTGCCTGGTGCCTGCAGCATGGGGGGAGAACCCTCGCCCGGAGCAGGTTAATGGACATCTGGGGCATGAGGGCACCTCTCAAGCCTCATAAAAGTTTCCTGCACATTGTACCAAACCGGTGGGAAGGAGCGTCTCCAAGTAAAAATGCAGCTGCGGCAAGGCCAAGCTCTACAGGCTCTCCACAGGTGGAGCCCCGGAGGACATCCTGCAGCACCAAAAAGGGTTCAGACAGAGCTGGGGAGGAGGAACCCATCTCCGCCAGCAAGACGTCCGAGGGGAGATGCTCATCGCGGCCGTGCCGCCAGCCAAGCCGCAGGCAGCAGGGGGGCAGCACCAGCCCAGTGGTACCCACAGCCCTCCTGCCCTGGCAGGGACCCATGTCCCTGGGCCCATGCAGCGCCCAACAGCCCTGTTCCCACGAGGGACACTGCCCTGCCACGGACGTGGACATCTTGCAGAGCGGGACACAAACACTGCCGGTCGGTGGGCGTGCTGCAGGTCTGAACCGTGACAGCCGCTGCTCCCATCCCACCTGGACCCACCGAGCACAAGAATAGCCAGCATAATTCTCATTAGGGCACAGAGGGGCATTAGCACTGTTCCTCCTCTGCTTGGAAGCACTTGACCAACTTTCAGCCATAGAAGGGGCTCAGAGGACCACCAGGTGGACAGCAAGGCTACATAAAAATGGGTCAACCCCCTAGTTTGAAGACTTTGGGAGACTGATGTTCTGGGCCAAGCTGCTGGAAACAGTCCAACTTTGGGGTGGGGGCATGAAGAGCCCTTCAGCATGTCTAGAAGTGGAAGCTGCTCAAGCTGCTTGCATTCAAACAGCCTTGACTTGCTCTACTTCCAACAGGGAACTCAGCAAAATTGCGAATGAAGATGGATTTATGCAGCAGAACAAACCTAGCACATTTCCAAAATGTTTCCCCCTGTGAGACTGCCCATTCTGAGGACAGGCTGTGAGGTCCTGGGCCACCAAACAAGCTCCAAGGCATTGCCCTGGGGTGAACTGTGCGGCACGACCCACCAGGGATATATGTGCACTGCATCTCAGCAACTTAATATTCCCTGGCAACTAAAGTTGAATTTGTACAATGGATACATTTCCTTCATTAGCTGTACTTCTGAGCGTCACACAAGAACAAGGCATTCAAGTGTGTGCTTTTGAAATACCATCCTCACCCCACATTTGCATAAAAATACCAGACCTATTTAAGTGACAACACTTCACTAAACCAAATTACATAACCCCATTTACTTCCTCAGTTGACACATCACAGACACCTTCATTTCCAAAGCAATTCTTTATCTTCTGAACAGACTTTGGAAGGATTTTTAACAAAACACGGGTTACCAACCAGATCATTTTAGGAATATGCTGCTTTCACATTTAGAAAAAAAAAAAAAAACTGGAACAAAATTTTCTTCCTTAATTATTTTTCCTCTACACCATACTAACAAGCTCTACTGCTCCAAAGCGCATGGAGCCTGTCTCTAGCATAACAACTACATGGAGAATGAGAAGTCCTGTGGAGCATGAGGTGAAATGAAACTCCTGGCCAATACTCAGCCATTAAATATTCTCATGTACCTCCTCCAGTTAAGCAACAGAACAGGGATTGCTCTGACTCAGTAGGCTGCCTACAAACATTTCTGGCTATTTCATTTCTATGGAGAGGATTGCTGTCATTTTTTAGTACGATGAGCTAGGCTCTTCTGAAAGTTCCAGTGCACAACTTGGGGAAATTTACATGGATTATCAGACAGACCAGATCCGAAAGGGCAGGCTGGAAAATCCCCTCCTAGTGCCAGAGGCTGAACTCACTGCAGGCTCAACTCAACCCTTCACCCTTCCCAACCAGGAAAACCTTAGGTCAGCTACATTCCCATTTGTTATTTGCTGCCTGCTGCAGCTGCCCTGTTATAACACAGCAATGCAAGTTCATCCTGCCCCGGGGCACGGAGCAAGGCTGTGTGCCAGCTGACTTGGCAGTGCGGATGCTCGCCGTCCTGGCTGCGCTGCCACTCTGGAAGCCCCGGCTCGCGCCATCCCACCCAGCACAAGCGTCCCTCACCCGCACTGGCTGGGCTTGGCCAGGCCAGCACTGCTGCCCTGCGCCCGCCCGGGGCCCTGCCCTGTAGCTCAAGGCACGCAGGGCCAGACCAGGGCCTGGGTGCCAGAAACCAACCAGCACTGGGGTGTCACCACCACTGCCTCTGCTCCTCGTCACCTCTCAGCGCTTGCACTTCAGCTACACACAAGCAACACCAACTTGTGTGTGGGCTTCTTGTGTGGCTCACCAGGCATCCAATGTTTTCCATTACTATATTAAGCTGAGTATCTTTCTGCTAGATAAGTCCCCTTTAGTGATGTTCTGGAGTCATAAAATTCCCAAGATCAGGTCATATGTTAGCTTTCTCTACAGCCTTTGGAGAACGAAACAATAAGAGGAAGACTATTTGGCTACTAATTAAGCCTATCCAGCCTCTCTAGTGTGAAGGCTGCCTTCTGAGTTTCATGTATGCTACTGGGAGAATAAATAATGCTGGAGGGATGGGGGGCATTGGCTTTCTTCTACAGCAATCGCATTTTTCTCCTGAGGGAAGGAAGCAAAAGAGGCTGTGACAGAACTGCTGTGAAGCCAGTAGCACTCCAGCTGTCAGAAGGACAGCGGAGGCAGACACTGCCCTGTCCCTCCATCCCTGCCAGCATGGTGCAGCCTGCCTCTTTGTGGCAGTCTGCGGCGCCGTGTGCAGCTCACAGCTCACTTTTCAATTCCTGAGCTGAACATGGCCACATCATCTCCTCCACTCCTCGAGCCATTACAGGAAGTTCATGTTCCAATGCACCAGTGGCCAGGCCCTATGTGCTCAGCTGGGGGTGTGACACTCTCCATGTCTAACAGTTTTGGCATCTCCTCACCTCTGCAATATACAACTCAGGATACACATTTCTTCATGCAAAGGCTTGTAGGAAAAACAGCCCTAAGACAACTAGTTAATTTCAGTAATGACAATTACACTAGTATTTATCATATTTTCTGACCTTTCAACACCTACAGTCACAGGCTACTTGCAGAAGTCACTAATACAGTCATAATGAAGCATATTTTGAATTGCGACTCCTTGCCCGCCTCGCAGCCCTCGAGCCCTTCCATTTAGCACAGCAGCCGTCACAAGCACTCACCCTCGCATGGCAGCAGCAACATGGGTGCTTTGTTGCAGTCAGTGACCCCTCTGCTCTGTACCGGCCCTGCAAGAGCTCTTCCCTGCTCTCATTTCTCAGCGTGGAAAACAGAGGCAGCAGGACAAGGCAGGAGGAGCCCTGGGCTCACCTGGCTCCCAGCGCCAGCCATGCCCCCGCCATGACAGCGCCCCGAGGAAACAGACACAAGCCAGCAATAAGCAAACACGCTTGGGGATCGCTGAAAAGGAGCAGGAGCAGGCTGCAGGGAGAAGCTGGCTCACACTCACAGGCTCAGCTCCGAGCTGTTCCTGGCAGGGGCCCCAGCCCCACTGTCCCCACTTCAGCTCCCTGGTAGAGGAGCATCTGCTGCCCTTCCCGAGAAGCACGGAGACTTCGGGTGTCTCGGGAGCGCAGCGAGAAGAAGGACCGGCACCGATCAGCAATGCAGCACGGCCAGACCATTCGCTGCAAACGCGCAATTCTCTGACTCGCATACAACTGCAGGAGCAACGAGCCAGATTTTGACTTCGGGTCTCGTAGCATCCATCCACCGAGGGGCAGAACTGGCTGAAACCTGGGGGTCTCTCGCGTATCCAAGATGTCAGACCTCACCCGCAACGCCGGATCCGGAGAGGATCGCGATCCCAGCGGGAGGGCACGCCGCGAAGGTGGTGGAAATCCACCGGGTCCGGCGTTGCTGAGTCACCGGAACGGGTTAACCGAAGGCACGGCCCGGCCCGGCACGGCCCGCAGCCCCCCGGGAGGGATCGACCCCGCGCCCCCCGCCCGCTCCTCCGGCGGGGAGGGAGCCGTGCCCGGCCCCGAGCCCGAGCCCGAGCCCCGCCGGGGGAGGCCCGGGGGTGATGCCGGCGACGCGAGCGGCGCGGGAGGGGGCAGGGGAAGGCAGGGATGCTGCCGGGGGGCGGCCCCCACCTGCTGCTGCCGCCCCCGGCACTCACCTTCCGTCGCATAGCTGTGGTCTCGCAGGAAACTGCTGTTGATCTTGCGGGTCTCAACGTCCTCCTCCATTGACGGCGGGCTGGCGGGCGCGGGGCGTCAGCAGCCGCAGCCGCGGATCCATCATCCCCCCCCCCCCGCGCCCTGCTCCGCGGCGGCCGGCCGCGAAATGCGGCGGCGTGGGGGGGGCGCAGGGGCGGTGGAGCCCGCTGGCTCCTCCCATACGGCACGGCTCGGATCAGCACGGCTCGGCTCGGATCGGATCGGAACGGATCGGATCGGCGCCGCCGCGCTGCAGGGCGCGCCCCGTCGGGCACGGCGCGGCCCCGGCCCCGGCCCCGTTCCCTGCCCCGAGGATGCTCCTGCCGCGGCGGAGCTGCCGCCTGAAGGGACGCTGGGGCCGGGAAGCCAGGAGGGCGGAATCGGAGAATCACAGAATCAATCATCTAGGTTGGAAGACACCACCAACATCATCCAGGACGGCCCCGCGCGTCCCGAACACAAACGCCCCGGCGGTCCCACAGCCCGCGCACAGCCGCCCCGGGGCTCAGCTCTCACAGGGCGCCGCGCCCCCGGCCGTGCCTCTTGCCGCAGCCACGGAGGGCGGCGGGGATGCTCGGCCGCCAGGGACGTGAAGGTCAGCGCGTGGCGGGGCACCAGCGACGCCTGGAGAAGAGCACGAGCACAGGAGCTGTCAGGGGAGCGAGGGTCCTCATTTTCAGCACACACCTTCGAAAGGACGGGCTGTATGCTGGACAAGACAGCTGGTGCACTCAAAGGGAAATATTGCTTTTTGGCAGGGTTTTGTGTCTGGGTGTAGGCCTGAAGGAAATAAGCCTTGCCACTGACCAAGCCACTGGCAGAGGGAAAAAAAAGTCACAGGGGCGATTTCCCCTGACTCCACCTCTGTTAGCTGCCACAACCAAACCTGGAGGTAAAACCCACGCATCATGTTGGTACACAAGACCCAAGATATTGCCAGCAAGGCAATGATGCGTGCCCTAGGAACCAGTGGGGGGAACAGACACGCCTCTATGCTCTCACACCAGAGCAACCACCAACCCCCAGTGTCCCCTCTGCACCCAGCTCTCTCCCACACAGGCTGCTGCTGATGGGATGCAGGTGCACAGACACAGCCTCCTGCAGTCCCTGAGGCCCTGGCCAGGTCATTCACCTGTGCTAGATGCCACAGGGCATGGGGACAGGCCCCAGTGCAGGCCCTGGTGCTCCTCTCCACTGCGTGCCCAGGGCCAGCGCAGTGTCCCCAGCACTCTACAAGCCACAAGCCCCCCACAGCTCCACCCCAGAGCTCGGTGCAAGCCTCTGCAGAGCGTGGCTCCAGCACTGCACAGGAGCTGCCTTGGCAGCTCAGTGCCACATCAACAGGGAGCATCATTGTTACTGGGATCAGAGGGAAAATAAGGGATGCAGAAGGAATGGACAAAGATACTGGATTACACTGTAAGATACAGCGCTGCCATTCAATATCCCCTCCTAACCGTAGTATCATAATTAAAATCTCATTGGCAAGGTGCATGGCTTTATAGCCTGCATTATTCTGCTGAGATGGCCCTGCCTCCTGGGAAGCTGCTTATATTCAGGGGAAGTGCAGGAGACAGCACTTCCAAGCAAGAAGGCTCAAGGACTCCAATGCATACATTGCATGTGCAGGGCTGTGCACACCACTGCAGCACGCCTTTTGAAGGACCACGTGGATCCTCACATGAGCGCTACTGCAAGACAGGGGAGAAGCTCTTTCTGCCCCATGTCATGACTTTGTTAGGAAAGGTGAATTCCCAGGTCCTCAGCTGCCTGGCTCCCCAGGACCATTTCTGACTTGCTTTTATGTGAAGGCTGATACCAGGTGTTGTAAAACTGCACCTCAGAGAGCCCTGGCACTTACTGATACGCATATGTAACTTCATGGATTTGTCAGCCAACCACACCACAGGCCTTTCATTAATACTTATGTGACAAGCCATCAGCACCTCTCAGACAGGCCTGAGTCTGAAGTCCACATGCCCAAAGTCTTTACTGAATTCTTTTGGATTATGAGTTCCTTAGATAATCACCAGGCACATTTTCAAATTAGGCAAATGTGGTGTATTTGTGGCTGATGCTGTTCTCAGTTGTATGGGGTGAGACACACAGGTCAGTGTGAATTCACCCGTGACAAGGCACAAGACCTGGCCATGGTTTCACAGTAAAGTCCAGTAATGTATTTACTCTCTCACAAGCCAGGAAGCATTCATATCATACATTAAAAATAAATAAATAAATAAAAAATCCATGTTGCTGATAACTCTTTGTGCTGTTGTACACATTGCAGCAAGGGAAGGGCACATGACCCAAACACGGCACACCATGACTCAGAACCACTGCTGATCCTGGGCAGGACAACTGACACTTCTGCGCCTGTATTCCCCTACACATACATCTCCTACCTGTAAAGGGAAGATAATGGTACTAGCCTCCCACAGTAAAAAAAGAGAAGGAAAACAAAGACAGAATACATACCTACACACACACACACAGAGGAATCTGATTATCTCTTCCTATGATGTGCATTTGCCTGCAGGTGTGAACTTGTTTGGTTACTCACACTCTGTGTAAGATACAGGAGCAATCTAGCTTAAACAATCTCAACTCCAGAAAAGAAAAATAGTCTTTTAATAACCAAATGTTAGTGTTTTACATCCTCCCTTCAAGTCTTAGGATAATATGTCTCAGTCAAAAGGCCATACCCAGTTGAATAAAAAACTCCTGCAATGCTTATGAATATTATTATGAAACAAACAGAAACCAGCAACTTCCTTCCCTTTCTTTTCAGCAGGCTCTCTTCAATGTATTTCTATTTTAACATGTGCCAACTCTGTTCTCCTTTATTAGAAAGATTATTCTCACCATTGTGCATACATTATAATTATGAATTTGTAAGTTCTGCAAAGTTTTTCAATACACCATATCATTTACATGTAAAAACATCCACAAGCCACCTGTTTGTTATGCAATGTGCATAGGAGCTGGATCATGAAATCCATTTATTCTCAGCTTTTTAAAATCCAGGAATGAACCTTCACAATAACTAAAAGCATTAGCTGTCCTAAGCAGGAATCCATTTGCAGATTAAATTCACCAAAGGTCAGCTTGTAGCTGTCACCGTTTTCCAACCCCCCAGGTGTCAAAGTATATAACATGGTAGACATCTCTTGAAGAACCAGGACACTTTCCACTCCACTGACTTTTGCTTCAATTAGAATAGGTTTAAAAGCCCCTGTGCACAGGTTTCTGTGGGACCTAAGCAGTGTATTAATAATAATTGAATCAAACCTCTGATTTTATTCTCAGTATGAAACTTGCATGAAGAGCTTCCTTCACTTCACTTCATTTATTTTTACCTTCACATCCATCAGCACTAAATCCATTTTCCTAATTACTAGTCCAGGTTAGAATGCTAGCTTCATTTTTTTTATTATTTTTTAACGGTTTAATACGTTATTAGTTAACAAATTTTCTTTTAAACTTGTAAGATTTCTATTAACTTTGCTCGTGCCACAAATATATTATTTCCATTCAATCTATCTTGATAGTCATAGTGCAAGTCCTCATTTCAGGCACCAGTGGGAAAACAGGAGTTGATCAGGAACAAGGGCCTTTCACTGGGAGCCCATCACCATCAGCGGTTAGACAGCCACAGCGGTCACCCTACAGCCAGGAGCATCGGATGACCTCCAAAGAAACAACCTCCTCCGCCAGCCGCTGCCAGCTTCACCACTCGCTCAGCACCTCTGACTGCAGCTCTGAAGCCTGTCTGAAGACCCTGCACTTGTCCCTGCTGCACCGAGAGCTGTGCTGCCTGAAGCTCCCAAAGTCTTGAAGCAACACCAGGCCCAGCACATTGGTGGATCAGCCCAGGACTGGAGACACAGAGAGCAGCTCAAGGACCTTTCCTTCCAGAGGACCACAGACATTTGAGCACTTCACAGAAAAGGATAAATACTATTCCCAGCATACAGAGGAGTGCTTAGACTAGTTGACACTGCTTGTTTACGGCCCATGGACCTTGGGGAAGACCTAGAAAGGGCACCAGATGCACTGCTCTACAAAACCCATTTCTGCCCAGCACATCAAAGACATGCAGTGCAGGTGAACACCTCGTGCTGGACCTTCCCTTTTCATCTGCAGACCCAATGTTGGATGATGACACAGTTACTGGACAGCATGCTAATCCTTTTACTGTTAATAGGATTGTGAAGCTTCTTGTGGATCCCTCATTTTGTGCTCTGAAACCATGCCTTCATGGTTCTCATGCAGTGCACCAAAAAACACACCTATGAACCTTAATTTAGAATGACTTCAAAAAGAGCAATAATTTACTGAATTAGACAAAGATAATGAAATTTGGGAAGTCGAGTTGCACATAAAGTGTATGTTTCAAATCTCCCTTCACAAGCGACACAGGGTCAGGACCTCAGGGCAGAAAAGGAAAGAATCAGTTCATTGAATGCAAAGTAGGTAGAGACTTCTGCCTCCCAAAGGTCATAAGATAAATTGATTTGCTTTGCTTTCACCCTTGCTATGTGTTATTACTGGTACTCATTGTACGTGATTAACAGCACACCAGTAATGAGCACTGTCACATCCAGCCACGGCTTGGGGATTATCTGCTCTTGAAGTGTTTTCTCACGTATCTTGAATTAGACTGACCAGTTGCTGTGACATTTTAGCAGGCCCTTCTTAGTTTTTACCCTTTCCCTACCATGTATTTTATGCCAGGGTCTGAAGAGAGCCTCCTTTTGGCTAGTTTACTACTTTTACCCTGTTTTCAACCAGCCCCATCCAGTGCCTATTACCAGTGCTTCTCACTTGTTTTTTTTTCTTGACCAAAGCTCTGCTCAGCTACCTGATGGTTGGATGGTATAAATGCTTTCCCACAAGCTGCTTTGTAACTGTTGCTCCAGTTATGTACATGCAATAGCACTCTACACATCTTTAACACTTTCTGCTACTTTTCACTCTTGGGGGCTGTTACTTAATTGAGATTCCCTCTCTTCGATGTCACACAGTGCAGGCGCTATAATCTCCCCCTTGCACGACACGTACATACAGTAGGTATCTTAAACACAACCTTGGGGAACACCTTTGTGTTACCAGCATTACAATAGTGCCTATTATAATAATTACATTGCTTTTACAATTACTTTGTACATACAAAAATAACTACAACTGAGCTAGTGAGACACTTTTTTTCAATGCAAATGTATTATGTAGATGTTTCTTAAACAGGGGGCCTTGATTATCCACTGATTATTCCACAGCAACGTGACTTATTTTTCTGCAGCTCAAATCCCTGTTATGGACCTGAGAACAGTCCAATGCCACTAGGTGCCACAGTGATGCCATAAGCAGCACAGCGGCCTCACGTAGGTTTGGGTGGATTTCACACGTTTCAGAAGGCAGCAGACTGCTGCATGGCTGTGGCGCAGCCCAGCACTGGATGCTAGTGGTCAGCCTGCTTGGCCACGTGTGCTCTTTAGTTCCTACCATTCTGGATTTCCACAGATAGGGATAAATCCTACCACCAAGAGAACTCTTCAGTGCAATTGCCCATCTAGGCAGATGCCACTCCATTTTTACAGCCACTTGGACCATTGTCACTTAGTTCCCTGTACGAAACATTTCTCTTATCAGTGTCTTGATCCTGACCAAAACCAGTAAGGAGGTAATGGGTCCGGCTCTTGGCTATGTCAGTGAAAGTCTGCAGAAATGCTCCTGAAGCAAAGTCAGTGTATGACTGCAGTGGGTGGGACACCTCATGGCTGTCATATTTTAACTGTGGAATCTTTCCCGCAGTATTACAAAGATACTACAAAGAGCTGAAAAATAAGGAGAAGGGGAAAGACTTTCATGAGGAAAGCTGAGCTCCTACCACTGCACAAAGCACTGCACAGCTACCAGGAGACTTTTAAGGATGCAGTAATGCCTAGAGAAGAGTGGGTTTGGCTTTTGCTTCCACTTCCTGTGTTAGCACAGCACCCAAGCCAGAAGTTCAGTGACTCTTGTATCGCACCTATGTAACCAGAGGCAGCTTGAGGTCATCACTGCTGCTTGCCCCCACTTCTCCCCACACCAAGGGAACAGCCCCAGTACTGCACTCTTTACCAGGGCTGATCCACTGCAGTACCAAGTGAAACAGCTCCTTGCAGAAACATGGCTCTTCATCCCTAGCCTTCCCCCAAAAGCTGTTTAGAACTTTGTACAGCCATCTCATCTGAGACAATGCTGGTGGTAAGTTTTCAACACGGGAGGTTGATGTCAAACACATCTTTTCTAAAGCCAAAATACCTTCATTTATCCAATCACTCCTTATCATGCAACAGATCCCTAACTGTGAAACTGAAATGCAGACAAAGCACTTCCAGGACAAACGTAAGAATTATTTCTTCTTTTAAATTATGGATAATCTAGCCATAACACACATTTTTTCTATATTAGTATTAAATTATGTTATTGAAGAACACATACAGTAGACCCAAAATGGAATGAGAATATTTCATGAGAATCGAAGACTTCAATGTCCTTTAAAGGATACAGTGTGAACTCTATCACATGTTGCTCACATCAGAGATATAATTAGCTTAAATACTTACACAGTAAATAGGATTTTCCATTTCTCAAGATTAAGGCCACATGCTATAGCATCAGTGCACTAGAACTAGTTGAGCCTAGTTTTATCTAAGGAATAAGTTTGTACTTGAGAGCAGTTACTCTGAGCAGCGTTACAAATTAGGCATTCTGTTGTGGTTGGGGTGATGTTTTTGTTGTTGGTTTGTTTGTCATTGTTGTTTTTAAAAAACTTCAATAACAAAACCTGCTGCACATAATAGTGGAACAACAAAAACTGATTTGTCTGGAAATAGCATTACAGGATGCAAATACTGAAGGTCTTTTGGGACTTGGAACACTATATACCACGTGTGCAACCAACATACACAGTACCTTGTAATGCATAAATACTGGCTCCTTGCCCCAAAGTGCTTTCAGTCTACTTCAGTGAAACATGACACAAGGGATCAAAAGGATGCAAGATGATACTGGAACATTGTTCATAAGATAAAGATTATAAGAGGTCTAAGGCTGAATAATTAAATCTAGTGAGCACAAAATGTAAAAATAAAGACAATATTTTGTTTCTTGGATTTCCCCATTAGTTTACTTCCAGTTTGTGGAGACAAATCACTATTTTAATTCCACTGTATTGTACAGTGATACGATTCCCAATATGCTTTAGGTTTGGTCATCATACAGGAGCATCTGCACATGCATTTGAGTGGAACAAATAATGTAAAGTTATATTGAAAGATAATCAGATGATCTTCAAATAGCTGCACACTTCAACTGTGTGCACCCTCCTTTATCCACTGCTCACAAAATGTAATGAATACAGGCTGCGTTTTTCCACATGAACTTTAGGGACTGGATGCTGCAGGTGTGTATTCATGTGTCAACTGGCTTCCAAAACCCATTTCTCATTCACCATTCATCATTCTCCTGCTTTAAAAAAAAAAAAAAAAAAAAAAAAAAAAGGTCATAAAGCCTAAAAAAAAAAAAGTCATAAAGCCAACGGCCAAAAAGAATTCCACAGTGTGAAGATGACAATCACACATTTTAATAATAAAGAAAACAGGAAAGCTACCAAATCTACCAAATAGCCAGTAGTCTGTAAACTGCTTAGCCATCAGCTGTGTGATCAGAAGCAGCAAGAAAAGGAGAAACTGGGATTCATCTGAATGCAGAAAAAAAGCAAAGTTTGTCATGTAATGTATTTATATAGAACACTCAGATGCTTCCCCATGTATCCTGGGATGAGATATTATTTGTTAGAATGACTACTTAGCATTTAAATATGCAAGACTTTATATAGCCCCAAAGGTGGATTTTATTTGAAAGGATGTATGCTAATAGGAGACTCCAACACATCTAGGTCATTTTGAATCGTATATCCTGAACTGCAATTACTCCACTGCCTTCATTTAATTTGAACATGGAATACATCAAAAAGTAATGAAATTGTGGTATAAATTAAACTTGGCTACCCACGTCTTCTAACAAGCACAGCAAGCTTTACAACATTGCAACACCTAGCGCTAGGACTATGACTTTATAAAAATCATTCTTCTTGTCCTTAAATGTCATCTAGCAGCAGAAGTGAGTAGTACACTTGGATACGGCTTAGTCATCCTTATAAAATTGAGAGCACACAGGCTAATCAGTCAGATAGGATTAATTCCCCAAAGAAAATTATACTGCATGTCAGGCAGAGTTTTGACCAGTATAAGGATTAATTTAAGTTCTGCAGGCATAAGAAGGATGGTTCTCCAGCCACTCTGGTGGAAAACACAACATTGGGTAAGGTAAAAATAAACCAACTGCTAGCTGCAATACTGAAAGCCAGACAACCTAGATAGCCTGTTGTACCTATCTGCAAGTTGTTATCTACTTGTTGATTATTTCAAAATTCAAAGGACTTTACAAATTCTTAGCAATACTCTAAAAAGTTAAAACAAATATACACCATGCTCCTGCCTGCTGATAGCCATTTTTTTCCCTCAGCTGTCTCAACAGAAAGATAAAAAGTCTATTGGCAATGTACCACAATAAAATAAAGTTTGAAATTCAGTTCAGTGCTGGAAAGCTAACACAGCCCCACTCACACTTCATTTAACACAGAATGTATTTTAAGCACAAAACTATTTTGGTATGGGAAAAATCACAACAAGTCATCATAACATACTTTGATTCATCCTCCTCTTTGGTACTGTAAGGCCACGTTGTTCTACGAGAATGGCTGAGTTGTCACAGAAGATGACAGCTGTGGCATTTAGTGTGCATGTGAACTTCCTGCCAAAATATGGATGAGTAAAGAAACCAGTAAAGGAATGCACTCGAAAGGAAAGCAGCTCCATGCCTTAGCACTGCATACTGGCAGGGGTGAAGCCAAACAATGAAGCCAGTCAGCAAATTCAGCCGTCCATGGCTCCTACGGGCACATGTGGGCACAGATACAGCCCTATCATTTGTTCCCATGTTTTCACTTCATTCATTCTCTGGGAATGCATGAAATCCAACATTTGAGTTCTGCGATTATCTACCCCTGATTATCTGCTTTTGGTGCTGTACCTCTTCCTCAACAGGACTCCAATAAGTGCTTCCAATAAAGATAACGGCTTGGGGAAAATGTGACATTTAGACTGATTGGTGTTCCCACATATTTTACATCGTTTAGAGCTTTGTTAGCCATGAGCATTGGTAGCAGGAGGGACTGTTCTTTCATAAAGGAAAAGTGAATCCCTCTTTTTCAGAGTCCTAGCATGAGGTTTGCAAGTGACTGAAGTCTCACCTGTGAAACTCAACCTTGCAGTTTTCCACACTGATCTGCCACCCTCTCACTATTTCACAGGACAAGACTGCTTATGTTTATGTTCTTGCCTACAGTTGTATCACAATAGCTCTACAAAATGCCTGCATTCCTTGGCATGAGAAGTTTTCTTTCCCATATGGTACTCAGTGTTTGTACTGTTACACCTAGATTTCTACTTTTGGAAATCTCCAGAAGGAAAGACAGGATGTGAATATTAAATAAAGATATAAATGCCCTGGAAGAACATCACAGAGAGGATAAATATAGAGAATGTTTTAGGACATTGGCCAGGTCTATTCTCTCCTTACACTGAGACACCAATTTTTAACGAGAGAAAGTAGAAATTGCGCTACTAGAGAATAATTACAAGCAATACCTTGAGACCACAAAAAAAGACAGCATGGGGAGCCTTAGAAGTCTTGTACGACTTCTCAAAATGCTAACATTGTAAAACTAATATTTGTATGTCACTAGTTTTTACATCTAATCTACCTCATGTCATTTGATAAAACAAACCTGGAAAATAGTTAATTAATAAAAGATATCACGTTATTGTGCCTTATTAACGTTCATATAGTAATTACAAAAAACACAAATCCATCTGTTAAGTAGTCAGCAAACAAGACAAATGACTGTGTTATGTTAAACAGATTATAAAATGCCTCAGGGAAGGAAATCTAATAGCCCTGACCAAATCATGAATCAAGCAACAGCCTACTCTACCACATGGGTTACACATGAACATAAATACATGCATGTGCCCATACACAGACTCACCATACTCAAAGCCATTTCCTGCATTACATATAGTAACAATGTAAGCAATGAGGTCAGAATGACATTATGTATAAAAGAGTCTACGTTGAAACATGATAATGTGATCATTAAGATTTTATTGTCCTTCAAACAAGGTATTTCCTAAAACAGACAGCTATTCCCACCAAGATGAGACTGAAACAATATGCAAAGTAACATTAAATCCAATTGCCCCAGTCCATATGGGAATACAGTTACTTTAATCCAATTTAACAAACAAAATTAATTTTATTCTTGTCATGTTTTTAAATGATTTCTGAACATTTAAAGGAAGCAACATTCTTGCATGAAGAGTAATTGATTCATTAGCATGAGCACCAACAAACCATTAGTACGTTTTCTGGACATTCAGCATAGTACTGAGGCATAAAAACACTGAGCACACTGTTCTTCATTCCATACATGTTTGAAATTGTATGCCAGTTTGTACATAGTCTTGCCACAATTATTCACCTAAAACAAGTAATTGCACTAATTAAAGAAAAAAGGCATTTGAGTAGCGCATTTCATATGGTTATCATGAGTTCCCGTATATCAGCAACCCATTCAACCTAACCTGTAGCAATACACACCAGTACTGCTGCAGAAGGATGTCCTGAGATAAGAGATTACATACCCAGCTCCTCCCCAAATAGCCAATATTAGCTCCTACGGGTCTTGGTTTCCCATGTGCTTGCTCGAAACACTTCCCATGCTTCATCTCTCTTAGCCCTTCCACTCTTGATTCTCACACCTGACCACAGTCACTTATAACTGACTGAGAAGTCTATTTTATGTCTATCCACACCCCACAATACATCTGCTAACAGACTATAGCAAAGAGGTTACAATTTTTAATTATCCTGACACCGAAATTTACAAGAATAAAATGAGGGTATAACAGCAGTGTTTTCTTCACTCCTGCCCTCAAAAAATGCACCAGAAAAATATGGCCACAACCTTCTATCAAAAATATTCTCCATGGGTTTCTCAGTCATATATGCATGAAATTTCATCAGTGTGAATTTGGTGACTTTTAAGTTTAGACAATCCAGAGTGTGATGTTAAGCACAGAAGACCTGACTGTCCATGGGGACTCTCCGGACGGGAACCCAGCTGCCTTATTCCAGCAAGAGACATGTCAGTCCCTTGTTCTTAAGTTGTTTCTGTTTTTCCTAACTGGATTATTTGATTATTTTTTTTTCCTTCAATTATTCTATCACTTAAGACTTCTGATTAACAGTTTGGACAGCAAGAAGCCTAAGCTGCTATTGAGTTAAGCAGTCAGTTAGCTTGTTACAGTGGAATAACATCTAGCTATGTGGCAGCAAGTCAAAAAATGCACCTTGACGGTTTCTCTTCATGGGTTACTGCAGTGGTTTTGTTGCCATCTGCTTGTGTGTTGCTTTATCTTTCATATCAGCTGAGGAACATTGAATTTAAAAGCAGAAACACAGCAAAAATAAAAGGGAGCCTTCTGATCAGTACCTGCTATTGAAATCAAGAATGGCCACTTTGTTTTGTTCTGAAATTTCCTCTTCGGGCATGTTACTTAGAAACCAGGTTAAAGAAAAGTAATACCAGTTTGTGCAACTGTATTGACACCCCCCAGCAAACAAATACATCTCTCCAACCAACATGTTTCATTAGCAAAAAGCCCCTTCCTAGCAGGGTGCAGACTGCACCCTCTGGCTTGCACATGTGCAGGCTGCTGCAGCTGCAAGATCCTTTCCAGTGCCAGTGCTTCCATAGCCCAAGTCCCTGCAAAACTGCTCCTGAGCCTCTGCAACAACTGCCAGGGAGAAACAGACAAAAACAGCTCTGGCTTTTAAGACTGTAATCTAGTCTGGACTGAGACAAAACCTCTAGGAATACCCATTGCAGGTGAAAGTCCAGCCCCTGGCATGGCCAGGATCAGGTACCAAAGGCATCTCAAGGTCACAGCCTTGCCAGTTGTGCCATTTGCAGAGGGCAAGCCCAGCCTCTATGCTTAAGGAATTAAAAAAAAAAAAAAAAAAAAAAAAATCAACGAGCCACAAAGGGAAGGGATTTAACACTGCACATGAGCTGCCACAAGTCAGCTCTGCCCTGGGAATCATCCCCAGGCCCTGCGCAGTAGTGTGGCCCCCAGCTCCCTTTGCTGGAGCAAGCCTGGAAGCCTGCAAAGCTGCCCCCATACCCTGCATGCTCTGCAGCCCCCAGGGGGGCTGACCTGAGCACTCAGGGAGATGCCTGCCACCCCCGACACCACAAGAAAGAAGAAATGCAGAAACTGCAAAACCAGCCTGGAAGCGCACCAGCCCTCGCCAAACCACACTGCAACACCGAGCACTTGGCACACCTTTCATACTCAGCACACGGCAAGCTTCCAGCCTCTGGCTGGCAAGATGAACTGACACTATTTATTTGGGTGAAAATACCACTTGTCTTTAAGGTGCAGAATTGATTCAAGGTATTACTAGAACAGAAGCTTGCACGGAGGGAATTTCCGGTACATTTTATATAAAGCATAAGGGAGCAAACACAGTTTAGAGATTTTCCTGAGGAAAAATAAAAGTTACTTGGAATGAAGAAGAAGGAATGAAGCCAGAATTGAGCACACGCATACCCAGAGGCCACTCAGGGCTGATCTCTGACTTGCTCAATGTCACAGCTTCCAGCTTGATACAATCACGTGCCTTTTACTGTGGAAAGGGAAAAAAAAAAAAAAAAAACTTGTCATAGTAAAAAAAAAAAAAAAAAAAAAAAAAGTCTAACAAAGACAAGAAATCAAGAGATGCTGGTCCAGTTCCTGATTCTGCCATGGATTTATTTTGTGATAATCTTGATCAAGTTGATTATCTTTCAGACAATAGAGACTTTGTGCCTAAGACACAAATAAGCAGCAGCAGAATGCTTGGTCCACATCCATGGATCAAAGATTTACTGCCCCAGGATGGCCAAGTCCCTCCACACTCACTGCACATCACAGGTGATTGGGGGGGTGCATTTACAGTGCCATGTAAGTACCAAAGTACCAAAGTACCACATACTATTTTAAATCACTTTACAGAAAGATGAAAATGTGTTTTACAAAAAAGGCACTGCTTGTTCCATAAAATTCAGCAACACACATTTCTTCTCGCTCTGGCTTAATGCCCCAGCTCACATCTGCTCCCAGCAGACCTGGTGTGAGTTACGGCAGCGACCGCTTCCCAGCAGCTCCCCATGGGCAGGCACAGGGCTGGGCTAGAAGCTGGGGGTGCAGCGCTTACCACCCACCTCAGCCTCCTCAGCACACCCAGACCTCCTCCGGGGTCGATGCACGTCTCACTGCACACTGCTGGCCATTAATCAGTGCTCAATGACAGCCCAAAGTCATTTCAGTTTTCATAGCACTGCAGCTCAAACCTCATGGTGTAAACATTGCTCAGACAGTGACTGGTTTAATAAGATCACGGTATTGACTGATTTCTACTTAAAGACAAAAAAATAGAGATGTTACAGTAGCTAAATCACTGTGACAGAGTCCACAAAAGAGGTATCCAGGTAACCAAGGTAATGGAATCCCTAAGCAGAAGAAAGAAGAAAATAACAGACTGATTTCATTAACTGTTAGAACTCAGGAGAGAACTTGCAGGTAGACAGATGAAGAAGAAAAGTATTGGGGAAAAAAAAAAAAAAAAAAAAGCAAGAAATTGCTCAGAAACCCAAGAACATCTCCTAACACTTAAAAAGATGACATCCTGATTAACAGTAATTACCTCATCCATTACATCTCTGACTGGAAGCATGCAAAGCCCAGCATTGCTTTACTCGAACACCTGCCCAGCTGAGCTCCAGCTCCTTACTGCACTTGCTCTTAGAAAGCTTTCATCCTTGTGTGCATGAGAAACACATGCCAATAGATTCAGAGAGAGAGATTTCCTGCTCACTGAGATGATCAGCTCATGCCCAGCACATGGGGAGATGTGACATCTCCATCTTGTGGCTCTTTTATAGTAACTTCTAGGAGATGGGTTTTGTGGGATTCAGTGAGTTTCTAACGTGGAGACACCACACAGAATACACCCACCATATTATCTGCACCAGACAGCTATGCTCTGCTGGGGTTGGCCTGAGTCATATCTACTGTATTTATTTTTCAGCTACCTGAATGACTCCTCCAGGCTGTGCTCCAAGCCAGGTGTTTAACTTGAAAATTACTACAATCAGCAGACTAACCATTGCAACCCCATCCAGAACATGCTTAATTTCATCTCCAAAGCATATGCCAGAGTTGCATATCACTCTGGGTTAAGGGATGAGATACCCTCAGAACACAAAAAGGGAGCAGCTCAGCTCTGTGCAAGGTGACAGCTCTCAGACCGGGGCAGCAGGCAGCCAGCTGCGATCTCAGCAGTGCTGCTGCAAACATGGAGCACCTGCTCCAAACCAGCAGGAAGCCACGTTTGGCACAGTGAATGCTGCCAAACAAATGCACGTGACAGCAGACTTCTCCCCTACCGTTCTTGACTGTTCCTATGGCTTTCTCACCATTTCCACCAAAAAAAAAAAAAAAAAAAAAAAAAAAAAAGAGGCAATGAGATGTACCCCTTACTAAATATTTTTAAATAAATGTTCTAAACAGCCAAATATGTTGCTCTGAAAAACTAGGATATAATCAGCATGGGTTTATGCTGACTCCTGCCTTTATCAAAGGCAGCTTTATCAAAGCTGACAAAGCATTTATTTCCCAAATATAGCAAGATCAGTCTATGATTGCCTGTTCTTCTTTTATAATCCACATTAGAAAATCATTTAGAGTATAGCATCGTGGTTTTTTATATTGTTGTAAAATAGTCACTGGTGTAATACAAACCTTTCACAAAAAGAATATGGTCTTGTATATTGTAATTACACTCGCTCATCTTCACCACAATATCAAAACACGTAAGTAATTTCTGAAACTTTTTTTTGGTGATCTTGCTTCAGCAAAGCCACCTGCACAGAAGAGGAAGTTTAAATCTCAGACTATTGCTTTTGTGAATATTTTAATTGAGTGAATATACTTGGACTTGTGGCCCTTCTTGCACTCTGCCAACACAGTAATTTGAAATTCCTAGAGGGGTTCAATAGAAACAGCACAAAAATGAAGAAGCTTCAGTCTATTATTGGGTATTTACCATCTAGCTCTGCCAGCCCAGGATAGTAGCTAAGCGTGCCTCTAGCTCTTATCATAGTCCCTGGGCCGTAACTAGGGTTAGTGCTGAAGGTTGGCCTCCATGCTGATGGGGAAGCGTGCCCTCACTGCGGGGCCACTGGGCAGGAGAGTAAGTTCAGCAATCCTGCCAAGGCACAGGACCATGATGTTGTGGTGAGAAAAACAGAGACGACTTCCCTGCTTTTTCCTTACAGGTCAGTCACCCTGACCAAACTCACCATCCTGCCTTCCCCAAAAGTTCTTCACTGCATTTCAGTGCACAGAAGGAGAAAATGGATCTGCAGTGAAGCACAGACTCCCAGCCAGCTGCTTTTCCTCTTTCTAGCTGAGGTTGCAGGGCTGCACAATCAGGTCTCTTCCGAGTGGGAGGATGACAGAAGGTACCTTTGTGCTGATTTGAGGGCTAACTAAATATAGATGACACAGGAACACTGGGAAGCTACAGCTGAATCCATCTGTAGTGACATAGCAGAAATATTTCTAGAGCCTTGGAAATACGCTCTTAACTGTGCTCCATGTTGTTGGAGCTGGTTTGACGTGTAAGCTTGCAGGAAGCATTAATACTAGGCAGCCAGCAGACCAAAGGTTCCAGTGTTTTTTGTTACAGTCTCTCCTGGGCCTGGCCCTCCTCCTGCATGGGAAACCTCTGCTTTTGCCCAGCCCAGTGAGAAGACCTGGTGGAGGACTTCTGCTGCCCCTCCCCAAGGAAGCCTCCTCCCTCAGTGCCATGGGGAAGGAGTTGCAGGTACCCACAGCCCGGCACCAGTACTGTGTTGTTCCTCCTGGAGACACCAAGAGCTTGAGTGTGGAATTGAACAGTGAATGAAGCACAGAGGAATCATCCAGAACACTTTTTCTCACTTTCAACTCTCTGCCCATCAAAATTCAGCGTATTAAGGAGAGAGACTTCAAGCTGAGTTCCTAATGACACACTAACATCTTTCAAAGTGGCTTGCACACTTTTTCCCCCCACTGGAAGTGCTCTAAGAGTATTACCATTCAGATAAAAAATATCTTCCTTCATTCTGTGGTAAAAATTATACTGAAAGTATATAATTACAACTATAAAGCCCTGTATCTGTGACAGCAGCAACAGCCTTCTTTCTCTTTTATAAATTCCTGAAGATAGTACAGGACAAAGTAAAAGCCTGTAAGAATATATATATTAATAATTATTTTTTTTCTTTTCCACCCCTAAGAGGCCTTGACATGGGCAGAGGAAGAAAAAATGCAGAGCAAATGCAATTGCCACAGCCAAGGAAGTATATTTCCAGCTCCTGAGTTATTGCAACAAAAATGCAGGTGCACCAGCCATCCCTAATGCAGAAAACAGATCCATCTGCACCACTGATTTGTCTAAATACCAATAATTGTACCTGGCAGCTCTGGAGCTGGGCACCTTGCCAATTCGTGAGCAGCACAACTGCTATTAGAGCCCCCCATCATATCCTGTTTGGGCAAAGTTGATCATTTCATAAAAGAAGTTCAGGCAGGGCCCTGCTCCTTTCCTTTCTCTCTTCCTCTTTCACCACGTCTGGTGCTAGGCAAGAGCTGCCTCTGGTACCTCAGAAAGACACAGACAGCACTGTAACTCTACAAGAGTAAACACAAACGAGTAACTGGAAATGGACATAAAAGAAACAAGGCCTTAGGTCCTCTGGGAAGAGAAACTGTTTTCATATACTATATTTCATGTTGACACCGTGCCTAATATTTTGGATAGGGAATTTGCCAAGCTACAATCCATTTCTTAGTGGCTGCACAAAATTAACTTCAGTTATTGTCATGGAAAGAAAAGAGCAGGTGGTTGGATTCCTGCATGTGGTGCAAATTCTGATAAACATAACCTTCCTCTAATCTCAGTTCCTGATGTTCTTTTCTAAAAAACAAGGGTTGATAAAACACTTGGACAGAAATTAAAGAATTGCTAGATCAGGGAATGCAATTACTGTAGAAAGCTCAATCTTAACTCAGTGTTCTCCTCCATCAGCATTAAACTAATGGCTTCTCTTCATGTAATTAGAGACTATTAGTTACACCAAAACATATCTCCATACATACACAACGTTACTGTATCTCTAATGCATATACCATTTTGTAGTATTAAAGCTGCTTCTATTATAATGTACGCAGGTTTTACGCCAGGGTAATTCAGGACTTCAGTGAAGCTCCCAGCTGCTGGTGCCTGATTAACTCAAGTCAAAGCCACGAGAATGACTCACCAGAAAAATAAACACGCTTGTGGTACGCACATTGGGAACAAAACTGACATACCAATCCTAAAGTATAATATTCATCATAATACTTAAGATAACACCTCCAGAACTGAACTAGTACAAAATTGGCCATTATAGGTTCACTGTAGGCCAAGGCCTTTGGCTGTGGAACCCTGCCATCTCAAGAGCACTCCAGAATCCAGACCAAGGTTTGTTCTGCAAAGTGCCTCTGCAGAGGCAATATGGAAGAAGAGAAGAGGACACAGAAGTTTGCCACTGCTCAGTTTACCACCTGGTTCCATTTAACTGATGGTTTAAACACCCAGGATCAGAGGCTTTAAAACACTTTAAACAGCTGCCACATACTCTTCCCCTTCACTTTGGTATTGCTGTTTCTTCCAGAAAATTGGCCTATTCCACAGATCTTAATAAAAAGAGAACTTATTATCTGTGGTGACTTATAGAGCATATGAGTAAACAATTATTATTTTTCACATCAATTAATCAAAAACATTCCAGAGGCTAAAATCTCAGCTTATAGATGCTTCCTAATGTAAAGTTTAATTTTAAGGTGCCTCTGGCTGAGCTTTCATGTTAAAGACCCCCCTAAAGTGATAGCCCCCTAGCTTATTCAGCACACCTTTGAGCTTTAAAATCAGTTCAAACAATAAGTGATTAAACACCCTGGCCTTCACATCTCAGCTACTGCCTCCAAAAATGCCAATGCAAAGGTTGGGCACAAACATAAGTGTAAAGAAACAGAGAACTCTTAAAGGCTTCAGAGAAAATTTACTTCAAGGATACTTGAACACAGGAATTGCTACATCCTTTAGTAGCCTTTCTGAGGCCAGGTAACCATTCGCACAAGTATTCTGGGAATTATTATAGTCTCAAAAGTTTTAATTTTATAATAAAGTCATATTTTGTTCTCTGGATGACCCTGAAATTTGCAAGTATCAAGACATTCAGGAAATAGCCTACTTAAAAATTGGTTTCATTATGTAGTGTATTTTTTTTTCACTAAAGCAGTGTGTCATTTTTTGCTAAAAGTCAGTTTCATAAACTGCTTTGATTACTCAAGTGTGTGCTTATTGCTCACCTTGTCATTGAAAATTTTATAAATCAAGCACTGGATAATGTAAATATTTAGTATTAATGAGTTGAAGGTGAAAGTAATCCTAAAGCAACAGATGAACTCCCTTTAATTTATCCCATTAAATCAGCCAAGTTAGCTCCAGAGTTCTTACACCAAAGCAGATGCTTTATGACCTTTTAGAGCTCAGCCTTTGTCAAAATAGTGATACTGAATACAGACCACAGGATAGACACTTGTAAAATGTATTTGTGTGACCTAGAAAGATGAACAGAGACCCTATACTGCTGGCAGGAGGAGAGCTCACTGCCACCGACAGAGCTCCCCACATACCTACATCTGATTTGTGAGCAGCAGTGGGCACCACGTTGGGACTGGCCTGACAAAACATGCAGCACCCTGGTACCCCCCTTAGGATGACTCCAGCAGGCTCTGCCCTCTCTGAGAGGGATGAGAGACAAAGACTTTCTGTCCCCACACACCCAGCGGGGGGAGCAGGGCTGCTTTGCAGGCTGGCACCCACCCTCTCCACGCACAGACACTGCCCTGTGCTTCTGCTGCAGCTGCGGCTCATGCATAGCCCTCCCTGGGCACGGGCACCAGCCATTGTCCAGAGGCCTTAAAAGAAGCATTCAAATATATAATATTTATCCCATTGATTTATTTTTTTATTTTTACTTTTTAATCTGTTTATTCAACTGCCTTTTCAGTTCTTTCCCCCACTCAGCTCTTGAGCACTATGGCCACAGATGTTTGAACAGTGGCTGCTCTGCACTTGGAGCAGTTCACCAGGGTGACTGTTCAGAAGGAAAAAGAGCTGCAGGCACAGATCAGGACCAGTGGCTTAGAATAGAAAACGTTTGAGCTGCATTATTAGAGCGGCCACTGCTGGTTAGCAGTGGTGACAGCAGAACACGTGGAGCCCCCCCAGAGGCCTGTTGAAGGCAGGTGACAAAGTGCCTCCCAGCCAGCGGCTGTGCTGGTGATGTAGGAGGGTACCTGTGTGTGCCAGCGTGGCACAAAGGACTCAGAGCTGCTGCACATCTCTCTCTTTTGGGACAAGCTCCCACTACAGATCCCAGAGCCACCCCAGGAGCCCAGCCTGCACAGCCACCATGCTCAACTCTGTGCCCGCTGGGAAACCTGGACCAACTCCAGCAACTGCACGCAGCTACAGCAGATGAAGGTACCTGCGGAGCCTACCTGGCCACTCCAAAGAGAATCCCTTGTCTTGGGCTTGCTTTCTGATTGCTTTTTTCCTAAGCGTTAACACTGCAGGGCTTACCGTGCACTGAAAATGACCCCTGGAGGAGAAGAAAGTAGGGAAAATGACAAAAGTTTTACTAAAGTTTTCAGGAGGGTGAGGAAGGCTGATGGCATAACATCTAACTAGCCTTTGTTTCTCAACGTCTAGGGTGCCATCTGACATAGCCATGACCGTGCATGACAAACAATATTCAGTAGCACAGGAACTTATGACTTCAGCCAGAATTCCTCTATGGTGCCTAGAAAATTGGTCAAAGTAGGGGGACAGATTCATATAAAAGCACAAACGGATTTTGAGCTAACAGCCATTGACCCACAGGTCATAACACTAACACATGAGCAGGCTGGAATGCAGTAAACATGCAAGATATATTCTCTGCCAGGGACCGATGATGTTCTTAGCTACAGCACCAGTTCCCTTCCTGGCTATTCCGCATTAAAGGAGAATAAAAAAGACCAGCAAGAATAAGAGAGTTCAGAAAGTTTTGTCTTATGAATTTGACTGAACAAGATGAAATACATTATGATAAAGCCAACGCTGAACAATTCTTCTGCAGACTATGTAGTGAAGACTGAATATCGCTTTAACTTGCAGATAAGCATTGTTAGCAATAAACAAACTTTAAGCATAAAAACAGCTCAACACTAGAACTGATTACCTACAAAGGTAATTATCTGGCATCCTTTGAGGTTTGACAAGAACCCATTAAACGTAGCTACCTCACTAGAATCTGTTGCAAAGGTGAACTAAGAGACCTCCCAAGCTCTTACCAGCCCTCCAATCTTTTATCACAGCTCTGTGTTTCCACATTAACTGCAATAATTCTCTCTTATTATTGTTGCTGAAGTCTAGAGAGAAGCAATATAACTTGACAGTTTTCTCCTGTATATTTCCTGCCATTCAAAAAAATCTCAAGTTTATTTATTAACTTATTGCTAAATTACAAGGGCCTATGGATCAGCTGGATGGGAGTAAGATTCCAAACCAAATCTGCCATGGATGAAGATATTTTATAAGAATCCCTGTACTACATCAATACTACCAGTAAGTACAGTTAATCCTGCTAGGTGACTCTCAAGGGACTTCTCAAACCATTTTTTTAAATTCCCTTCAAAAACACCATTATGAAGTTATCTTCTATTTATTCATTATCTCCTATCCATGTTTTCTTCTAGCCCTGCCCCAATACTTTGATCTCAGGGCAATGTGGAAAAATCCAGACCGTTGTATCAGCAGTCCCAATGAGTATAGTTCAGAATAGGTAAAATATTAATAATGCCATCTCCCAGAAAAGCCATGAAATGACTAATTTAATAGAAGTGCCAGATACCAGCTAAGAGGGCAGTAACTGCAACCATGATGATAACGTAATAAAGACAGTAGAGAGGTTAACTAATGAGACAGACCCAGATAATGCTTTGTGGTAATTGTATAGCAAAGACTTTGTTTTCCAATTCTGCAGCTGTGATTCATGAGGGTTGTTTGTTTTGTGTGTGTGTGTGTTTTTTTTTTCTTGCCCACTTGTTATTCTCTAACATGAGTCACATTTGTACTATTTCTCCCTTATCTGCATTTGACAACAGCTAAGATTAAGCATGGCAGGGTTTCCAAACCCTTCATTACCAGTGGTGGCTACTCCTTGATTGTACTGCACAGAGAAGTCTGCTTTACCCTTCATGTGCATCTCAGTTTTGGGTATATTAGAAGTCTCTTATTTGTATTTTTTTCTATTTTCCAAACAAGTAAAGGTCTATCCCCAGTACAATGTGACACTGTCTCCCTCCTACCACACAAATAAAAAGAAAACTAGCCGGTATAAAAGTTCCCTATTAACAATCACAAACCTTGTGCTTGCACTTCTACTAATCATAATGTATTACCCCCCAACTTTTTTTTTTTTTCCAGTAAGCTCTTTGATTTAGTCACTCTAAGTTATTTGTACAAATAAAGAATGTGCAGGCATGAGATGCAGAGTAATGCCACACTCCTGGTAAATTATTCAAATCAAGAAAAATTGAGATTTGTTGGTGCAGAGCAAACACTAAGTTTATTGCTTGCATCAATACTGCTTGTGCCTACTCACAGCACCAACTGAACTCCAAACCTTTGTCTTAACTTCTTCACATGTGTTCAGGAGATACCTTCTTTAGTTAGTTTGCACAAGTACATGAGAAATTTAAGGAAGTACTATAGTTTCATATTACAATGTTATGATGATTAGAGTTGATAAAATAATATAAAACCTATAGTACATATTTCTTCTGAGCCTAGTTTGAAATGATTTTTTATATATGTTTTAAATTGCTTTGTTCAGATTTTTAGGAGGTATTTCTATAGTATTGCAGTATTAGATTTACATCATTATTATTCTGCTACAATAAAAAACTATCTAGACTGTAACAGTAAATTCAGATATCAGATGAAGTCTTTCATATGAATCATTTACATTTTAATCTTTTAATATCAATTGCAGTGTTAGTGAATGAACAGAAAGCAGACCCATTTTTATTGCTTGCAGATTTGTATCTGCACCAAACTAACACAGTGGTGCACTAGGATCATACAACTGCAGCAAAGAGTGGCTACACCCAGCACTGCCAAATACAAAGTGATTCCAGACCTCCTACCAGCTCAACCAATGTCAACCCAATTGGAAAAAGTTTGGAAGTTACTGAAGATGTATGCAAGTTGTTGGTCTGACTGTCAAATGAATAATGCAATTAAAGATCTCCTAAGCACATTAACAGGTTTTAAGGTTAAGAATTAAATATTATGTCTAAACTTCAGTTGAAGCATTCAAAAGAATTAGTACTTCTACAGAAAAGCCAACTTTCCAAAACTGTGCTCAGAAAAGAACACAGAAATACATTCCTATTTAAGTTCTGGAAGATAAGCATATGTATGACTAAAAGTTTGACAATTTTGACCTCAGAACTCATTTCCCATCTTTGTGCTTGCTTCCTCATCTGCAGGAAAGGATATTGTTTTTGTAATTCAAAGGCATTTTTCCTGAAAGTTACTTAGCTAAGGATTTAAACAATCTTTGATATCCTTGGGTTGAACATGTTGAAAAAATAACAACAACAAAAAAAAGACAGTTTTTGAAAAAAAAAAAAAAAAAAAAAGCAGCAGCTATTTTGATCAGTGCATTTGTATTTATTCTGAAGTGATTTATTTTGTGAACACATACCAAGTTTACCAGATGCTGCAATCCATCCACAGTTGTGAACTAACATGAAAATAATATATGTAGTTCTGTTAAGGTACTAATCACTCTAAAGTTTAACCCTTTTTCAGTAAATAATAAACATTAGAAGTCCACAGTGCACATTCCATATCAAAAGATATTTGGATAAATTTGCAGTGCACACACCACCATGAGAACAAGGTAGAACCAAAGAGTTGTTTTGCAACTTAGCAGATCAAGAAATGCTTTTCTACAGCAATATTCCTCACTCAAACGCAGTTCAGAATGAAC
Organism: Aythya fuligula; assembly: GCF_009819795.1. Taxonomy (NCBI): domain Eukaryota; kingdom Metazoa; phylum Chordata; class Aves; order Anseriformes; family Anatidae; genus Aythya; species Aythya fuligula. The sequence continues at coordinate 19,534,328 of NC_045572.1, forward strand.
ATAAAGGGTCCAAAAGGTTGACTCAAATTCTGTCAAACTCTTACTATTCAGTCAAGCTACAGGTTTCTAGGTTCAATGGGACAAAATGAAGGCTTGGCATGCACTGGATTCTACACCGTTTACTTCACAAACCCATTAGAGACATCATGGGTCCTGCACGAACCTGACAGAGGAAAAAGCTGGTTCTGCTCTACAGGAAAACAGCATGCTGTGATGGTTTTACAGTACACACGCCCCTTTCCAAGAAGCCATGTCTAACTGTCAGACCTCCATCCAGACAGAGCAGGCTTTAGAAAGGTGTTCAGAGGAAAACCTTTGTCAGGAATGGGTAAGTACCCAGAGTGACACACTGAGGTATACCACTGCCAGGCTGAATGACCAAAGCAGCCTTTTCTGTTTGACAGGCTGACATCCTGTTCATTCTGTCTGTTTTTGGAGGAAAACCTGGCTGAAAGACTTGCCAAGGGTGTCCTGGGCTCTGTGCTGGCCTGTGCAGTATCTGAATCCACTGACTGTGGCATCACATCTTCCCCCCATAAACAGTCCCATCCATTTGTGAATGTTAGTGCTCCATTAGAGCAAGCCAGAGATACCAAAATGCAACTTCATTAATCCAATGTGTAGGTACAAGCACTAGATCCTGCTCTGCTGGACATTATATACAGAGCGTTCTTGTCCACCCACCTGGATGCCATCCTGTGTAAGGTGTTGTAGAGGATCCTGCTCAGCAGGGGGTTGGACTAGATAACCTTCAGAGGTCCCTTCCAACCCCAGCCATTCTGCGTTTGGCCTTTTTAGCCACTCATAGGACTGAAGGAGGAGAAACACTCTTCCCTGGATTGTCTTCTCAGTTCTGCTAGCGATTTAGCCTGTAACATAGCCATTTAAACTCTCCAGACCTCAGTTTAGCCCTTAGTTAATTATATGCATCTGATAATTGGTATGAAAAATAGCTCTATAAAAGTTTTTCTTTTTTTAATGTATTGTTTGCAATGGATAAGAATAGATAGCATGCCAGTGTGCTATTCTTTCTTGATTTTTTTTTCTCCTTTTTAGTACTCTCATATGACCTCCCCTAAAACAATGAGGTCCACTTCTCCATTGAACAACTTATTCCAGTAGAGCAATCAAAAAATTGCTTGTTTAGGATATCTTAAGGAGCATTGCCTTAGGACAAAGTCAAAATGAAAACAAAAGAAACTTTCAGAGACTTTTTTTTCAAAGAAAGAACTCCAGAGTTAGTCTGAATTGTTCTAAGGAGAACAAATTACCCCAACAGATTTCAGATGAAATTAAATAAAGCAAGTCCACACTGTCTGCTTAAACTGAAACATAACCTAGATAGATATAATAATTTAGCCTGGAGTGTCATCATCTAATGCCCAGTCCCGCCTGCTTGATCCTTCCACTCCATATCTGCAGCCTGATAACATTCTCAGTCAAGCAATCAAGAGCCTAGGCAAGGTACTCCCCACCATGCCTCTTTTTAGATAGATCCACACATTGGGCAGAGATTGAAGCCAATCATCTCAAAAAACAATTGTGAGCGTACATACCCACACTATTCATCTGGATTTTCACATTGTTCATGGATGAGGTTGGTATTTCAGTCTACACAGTCTTAAAATAGCCAAATAAGTATGTTGAAATTTGAGTGAAGGGAAGGTTGTTTTTCCTTGTTAAAAATCAAAACAGCTACAGCTTTTATAACAGAATTTCTGTTTGTTCACTATATCGCGTTTAACCATTGTTCCTTCTTTTGCTTTTATCAGGTTTACAAATTTATTTATTTATTTATTTATTTTTTGGGGGGAGGAGGAAATCTTCTGTTCATTGAGGTAGCTAAGACACAGAAAGGATAAGACTATAATTATTTCTGCTGTTTATGAGCTGTAAATTCAACATTGGTGTTCAAAGAGAGTAAATAAGACAGGCTAAATAAATCAAGCTGAATGTCAGAATTCATAGCATCTTTCCCAGAAAACAGGTGGCTCAAGTGGAGATCCTGCAAAGACATGGCACACCTGAATCACATTCAGATGCACAACATATGTATATTGTATATCAAGTTAACAGTAAAATCCTCATCAGATGTCTCCTCTCTCCCCTTGTGTTCATCTTTGTCTACACAAAACTCTCTCAGACACAAACTCAGGCCATGGACCTATTTGAGTATAGAGAGATCTGTTCCAGAGCTGCTTTCAAGCTGCTAATTCACATGCCCTAAGATAGACTATACATGCAATTTCTTGTTTGCCACAGCTGTCCAGCACCTCCCCAGAGCCCTCCCTCTTGACAGAGAACTTGCATCATGATTTAACTGAAAAGAAGATGCAGAGCAGACTCTTCCTGAAGATCTACCCCCCTTCCGAGAGACACTCCCCCACGTAGGTGCAGATCAACAGCCTCATTTATACACCAATTTATTTCACAGGAATCTTTTAAGTAAATAACTGATAATAGCATGGTGTCAAGTAGTCATTGCAATCACACAGGACGGCACATGGCGCGCCGCTCAGAAAGGAAAAGGGCTCTTGACAGAGGTATCTATCCTACATACGCTGCATTAAAGCTGAAACATCTTTCAGATGTAGTGTTTTACCAAACACCACAGAGAAATATCTAATTCAACCATCAAAATTGAAGACTTCTGAAATACTCCAGTGTGTGAAACACGGAATGCATTTCAAGGCACCCATAAAAATAGTTTCACTTGACAACAGTTATTTACAAAAAGCAACATTAGGAACTCTTCTTAGGACCAAAATGCAAATACCCACAAACTCTGCCCCTTTTCTCTATTATCCAAGCCTTTCACAACAAGGAATTCAATACTTAAATATTAAGAATACTCTTGACAAATTTTCAAGGAGGAACAAAAAAAAAGAGTTTAAAGACTTAAGTTGGCTCTGAATCCCTCATCTGAGTGGTTAAAGATCCCTATAAACCAATTGGAGAATATTTATGATTAAATCCACTTTCTGGTACCCTGAGCAAAGACAGCACCACGAGGCTCATCTTCAAGCACAAGACAGCACACAACGTCCACAGAGCAACATTGGCCAATATCTATGTGTAGCTTAAAACAGGATTTGACTCCTAATTTCTTCTTAGTACCTTGGGTATGGGTAGCACCACGTAAAGAGGGACTTGTCAGTGACTGGGTTTATCTCCCCATACTAACTATGGCTAGGGCAAGTGACAGAAAGTGCTGTGACTAGGTCTAGGAAAGTAGCATTGATCCTGCAGCCCTGTTGGGAACTAACTAGATGGTTCACAGAACTGCTGATCGTTCACACGCAGCACATGTGCATGCAGTCATATCACACCAGATTATACATTAGCATGAAAAAGGACTCCCTATGCGAGAAGCGTCACTGAAATCTCAGCGAGATGTAGACCTGATACTTTGCATTCCTGCCCACCAAACACCAAGTTCAAGCGCTGTCGTAACACCCCATTTATCCCAAAGAGCTGCACAGCTGTTTTGCTGAGACCTGAAAACAGGCTTTACCGAATGAATGAAATAGCACAGACAACCAAATGCAGAAACTGCAGGAAATTATTTTTTAATTTTCTTGGAAATATACAGATGAATTAAGAACCCCAATTACAAACTACATAAACTTGTAAAGCAATAGCTAGAAAGTCTTCCCTTAAGCCAGACCTGCTGCTTGCTAGTTTGCAAAATTAGCGCAGACTTGATAGTAAAACAAGTATTCACAGAAACAAAATCATTTTCTGCTAAGCCTCCGAACGCCTTTTAAGCTTTCTGCCGCCGTTTGAGCCTTCTCCTGCGATCAGCAGCACCGGTAACAGCCGCTCCCGCTGCCGGCGGCCAGAAGCCGATTTCTGCCGCCGCGCCCCCCCCGCGCCGCCCCGGGCAGCCGGTACCTTCCGTGTGGCAGCTGCAGGACAGGATGGAGGTGGCAGGCCTGAAGATGTACGACAGGTAACGAGAAAAGCATTTCATCTTCCGAAAACGGTAATTAAAAAAGGGTAAGAACACCATGTAAGGCTAAAAAAGAAAATCACTACAAATAAAAGCAAAACTTGCGGCAAGCCCGCCTCAAGCCATGAGGATCGTTCCGGTTTGCAGACGGCCTACATGGCACGGGCAGGGGCTCGGGCTCGGGCTCGCCGCGGCGGCTGCCCGGCGGGGAGAGGGCCCCGCGCTGCCGGCCCGGCGGAGCCGCCGCGGCCCCGGCCCCGGCCCCGAGGCGGAGCGGCGCGGAGCGGAGCGGGGCCGCGCTGCTGACTCAGCCCGGCCGGGCGGCTGCCCCCGCTCGGCCCCGCGCGGCTGCCCGGCGCCGTTCCGCAGCGCCCCGCCGGCCGCCGCTCGGGGCCCGCTCTCGGGCGCATCGCCGCCGAGGCTGCGGGCGCTCCGGAGCGGGCGGCCGGGGAGCCCGGGGCCGTCAGCGCTCCTCGGCGCCGCGGCTCGCCCCGTGCAGGAGCGAAGCCCAGCCGAGCGGTTCCCACACCCGGGGATTTCCACGGCAACGCTGCTTTCCGAGGACGCGTTGCCCCGGCGGGTCAGAGCAGCCCGAGCCTGGCAGCTTCACGACAAGTCTCGCTCAGCCCTCCCGCATTCCTAACGTATTCTGAGAGCAGGGAGTGACCAGAAGATGCGAAAGAAAAAGAAAAGAAACGCAAAAACCCAGCACCACACTGGGAAGCCACAGAATACCAGTTGAGCCGTCCAATAAAAATGCCTTTTACTATATTCTGGACTTTTCTGTAGCAGTGCCCTTAACCCACACTCCCCAGTACCCAGTCAGACTTGTGCTATTTAAGTGAAGGAGTTTTAAATCAATCTTTCTCATGTTTTCTGCAGCTGCAACACGGTTTTTAAGGCAGAAATATTTCACAGCTGAGTGCACTCCAAACTCAGCACCCACTCTGGAGCAGCCTGCTCGGGTGCACGTAGTGGAAAATATCATGATATCAAGAGGACAGCCTGGAAGGACGTAACATGATAGTTGCTGATGCTCAAGTATCTTGTTTTTCTGATGTTTAATTACTCTATGGACAAGTATTTTGTTTTAGGACCAAATCACTCAACACTGTTGCCTTGTTGAGCACTGAGTCAGTTTGCTGTTTGGTTTCATCATCCCGCTGCAGTCTAATCTTGCTGTCATTATCAGATGACAGCACAACTGTGTTTTTACTGGAGAGATGCAAAGCACCTGTGGCAGTGAAGAGAGAAGCTTTTCATTTCACTTTAATCTCTTTCTCTTTATTCAAAATACCCTCTCTGGACTTGTAAGGAAAACTGCAGGTCTGGGCTGCAAGCCATGCAAAGCCTTCCTGCTTAGGGAGGAGAGCTCACTGCAGTTGCATCACACAAAAGTGAAGGCTGCAGATTAACTACTATTGTGAATCACAAATCCATTCCAGCAAACAGGTATGAAGGTAAAAGAGACAGGATTTTATGAAGCACTGTTCATGGCAGCAGCTACCTTTATATGTTTGTATATGTACCTCACAGTCACATTACTGAGTTTGTGTAACTTGCTGTGGTAGCAGAGGGATAGAAGTTTATTCCACCCCTGGAACTTAAATAAATTGTGTGGTATTGACCTGTCTCCTGTTTCAGGAAGGGAGAATAAAAATGACTGCCAGTCCAAATCCCTCAACTGACCAGAAAGGGACTCTCTTTGCCTCTGTGCTTAAGAGCCCAGAAAGATTTGTCCTAGCTCTGCTTCCTTGGTCACTCTCAGAGCTTCAGGAGGAGGACTACATTTCTTCCTAAAACCCTGTATCTCTCTTCTCTTTATGTCTGTCTTTTTAACTGTATCGATCTATCTATATGTGTGTATATATACATATATATATGGATACACACACATATATATAATCCTTGTAGTTTCTGTCTCTACCATCTAGTTATGCAAGCAGATACATTGCAGTCAGAGGTTATTCCAGAGGCTCTGGAATAAGTTCTATCCACACAGAGCTGTGCATTCACTTGCTTAAGGTTTACTCAGAAACTCAGAATCAGCTTGAAATAGAAGCCATATCTGAGACCTACATGTAGGACTGAAGTCTGTAAATGCTATGCCTCTCTTCCATATTGATGTAAATAGCTCCCATTGTATGACAGGAAAAAAAATATTTTTTCCACTTGAAAGTAGATATGAACATTCCCCAAGAAACAGATTAATTCCACCTCATTAAAATCATGTACAGAAGAAGGGCAATCATTATTGTGGCTTTGATCTATTTAAATATTTATAGTCAGTTTTTATGTTCCATTAACAAACTGAGTTTCATTTCACATGCAAAAACCAGGATATTTATTCAAGCTCAATTAGCAAGCAACACAGAAATGAAACCACAATGTAAGAACACAAGCCAGGCTCTGAATCAGCTTGGTGAGCCTGCTAACAGTCATGCAACATTTAGATCTTTCATTTGGAGCTATTGTTTATACCTTTGGATGATATGGCAAGCACAGACAATTGGAAGCAGATGTAATAAAAATCTCAGGTGCACTGGAAATGGCTGTTGGTCACAGCAGCTTGCTAGGACCTGATGATATTCCAGACACCAGGTAAAACATCTGACTGCATTAGGATCATTTTAATCTAGCCATTACTGTTTATGCGGCATTTCTCCACTTGATAACTTTGCTGTATATATGTTTTACACCTGAATAACTTAATATGACAAAGATTGAAGTGCTGAATGCCTGCATGCCAGTCATAAAGCCTGCACCAACTGTATGGTTGTATTCTCACAACAGTAGTAGTTCTACACTGCCTATCTTGAGGCTCAAGCAAACTAGAGGAAATTTGACCTCTTAAATTTGCACAAATCTGGTGTCTATACCTGATTGCTAATTATCATTACATCAAAATAAGGCAAGATCTCTAAAACTGGTTTCCTGTTAGTAGTAATGAAATATAGCCAAAGCAGTGTGGCATACCAAAGAGAATCAGCAACATCATTTACTTCACATTTAACATTGAAAGCACTGTGTTTGTTAGAGCAGCTGAAAGATGTCCCAGGCCTCCCATCTATGCATAAAAGATCTCATTCATCCAGACAGTTGTGTTAGAGAGTTAAAGAATCCATTAAATCACTGGTTTCATCAGGACAAGCACTACACATTATGATACCATATTCAAAGACAAGGAAAGCAACAAACAAGAAAAGAACAAAATTATAAAGTTTGTGGGTATCTCTGTTTGTGTAGGCTTATGTGTGCATGGAAAAGAGCAAGCATACAGAATTATTCTCTGCAACATTTTAAAGGCAGAATGACACTGCATCCAGCTGAAGTAGGCAGGCTTTTCTAAATTTAAAGATGCAGAACACCATAAACATAATAGTAGCATCTCCTTTCAACTTACTGTACACAGCTTCAGGCATTCCAATCATTAATTAAATTGTAAATTCAGGATGCTTCGATGTTAACCAGAGTCCTGAAAGTCAGAAATGTGCCATAAACACTAGCATAAAGCTAACAAGTTAAATACAAACTTCTGGTAAAGTGGAGGCATCTGTGATATCAACATACATTTATGGTACAATTTATGTATATGTACATCTGTACACATACATGCCCATATTGTCATACAAACACAAACAAAAATGGCATAACAGCCGAAAACTCAAACCCATATATAAAATGTTCTCCAGAACTTTCTGCTCAGTCACAGTGAGGCCATTTGTACATGTTGATGAGATCTGAAAGACCAATTTGACTTTTTCCTTATGGGTTTCACTGAATATAGCCTTTAAAGTATTATCTATTAGCTTCTTCTGTTCTGTGACTCCAAGATACCCCAAGAAAAAATTGCAGGAGCCTTTCCTTGCCATCATGTCTCTGGATTACTTCAGCTTATAGCCTTTAGTTGATTAGTGCTCTGCACATAGGAAGACAGAATTTCACCATTGTTTATCTGGCCACTCTACAGCACAAAACCATTGCCTGTACTGGGAGGGTTAGGAGAAGAGGGATGTGATAGAGAATTCAGTTATCTATGAGGGTTAAAGTACATACAGGGAACAAAATGTGAAATGGGGGGAGAAATAAATTAATGGATTAACAATCAATGCTGTAAAAGAATGGAAGATGAAAATAAGAACATGTAGGAAAATACCCAGCATGAAGCTAAACACAGAGGAGTGATCCTATAGGAGGAACAGAATAACATGAAAATATTCAACTTTAAGGGCAGGAAAATTGAATGGATTTATTTCTTATCAATTGTCCATGTTTTTTGCAATCCACGTGTTGGCTAAACACAGAATGGGTACGCTTGCAGAAAGAGAAATGTCTAAGTGATTTAGGAACACAAATCACTCTGAACGTTTCTGGGTGTGAAGGGGGATGTCTTGGACTCATAAATCCCCCAACCACCTGTGCTAATTCCTCCTACATAGATATCTATCTGTGTAAGTGTGCACAGTGCAATTTATTTTAACTCCCAATACAAGAATAAGGAGCAAGTTAATACTTATGTCACCCAGAAACAGAACCCAACTGATTCCTATAAAGGATGTTATGGTGGGAGAGGCTGTCTCATAATTCCCTGAAACATTCATGTAAATAAAAGCTCAAAGCCAAGGAAAAGTTATTTTAAAGACTATTGATACTGTTAAACCAAAATGCCTTCAAACAAATATTTCAAGCAATAGCTAATATTAGTTATTCATCTCTTTAAATGCACAAATACATAATGAAAGCAGAAGAGAAAAAAACTGTAACTTGTCTCTTTGCCAGCAGTTTCACCCAACAGCATGCATACAAACACCCTGCACATTGATTGAGGCAAGAAGTACATGACAAACAAGGTCTTCTGATCACGGCAACAAAAAAGGAAAAATAAACCTACCTTCCGTCACCCCAATATCAATAGTTCCTTTTACTTGACTAAAGCACCACAGTACATCCTGCATGAAGTTTTCAAATCCTGCCAAGGAAACATGCAGAAAGAAGATAAGATGTGATCACTTTTGTATGTAGCTTGCCCTTTTTTAAACACACAAACATATATAAATTGGCACATAAATATCTGCAATCCCTGCATGAAGAGAAATATTTTCTCACCTGGTATCATTCTTCCATATAAAATGCAAAGCTAACGCTGCAAAACTAAGAACATTACGCCCGCATTATGAATTGCCCGTCTGTCTGTTTTCTCCATACCATGTTAGGGCTATTTCAAAAATGGTGCAATTGGAGTCAGTCCCCTCTACATCACTGGCAGCATCGCAGAAGAGTCAGGAGGCCCTGTAGTCACAGCCTTTGTCACAGCCTCTCTTCATCAGAATGCTAATGGCCCCAATCATTTCCATCGCTGTTAAAGAGAGACTGAAACAGACAAAAGGATAACTACTGCTACTATGATTTTTTTTTTAATTTTTTATTTTTTCCAGTTTATGGACAGTCTAGTTATAAACTGCTAGGTAACAAATCCCATCAGAAGCCGCCTTACAGCATGTCAGAATATCATCAAAATTTGCCTGGAATCAGAAGGGCACTATAGTTGCTTTAGAAGAATACTACAGTCATATCTATTAGAAGGCACATTAGTAAGCTGTAGCTCTCTCACATTTTCGCTGCTGTAGTAATGCTTTGTTAAGACACTGAGAGAAATTGGGATTTTATCTACTGTTCCTCATTTTCTTGACAGCTCAGCAAAATTTGCCTTTATGTAATGCAGCTTTCACTATAACACAAAAAATCCACAGCCTCAAAGGCTGTGGACAACTTGCTTCCTTTTATCCAAACATACATTTTATCTCAAAGCACTTGCCAAACAAGAAGAAAGAAGCACAATGAAAGAAACTGGTCAGTAACAAGTAGTGTATAATGCTGACATGCTGAGCATCAGGGTTGGAAAGCTCAGCCACTTGAAGCTTCTCTCTGTGAAAGAACAGTTTGGTAAAAACATTTGAGATCCTATCTATTTCACTTGTCACTGTTTACATGGTAGGAAATTTACAGTTAGGATCAGTTCCTAGCACTTTCAGACATGGAAGTTTCTCACTGCCTATAAAATAATGATATATTGCCAGTAGGAAAAAGTACCGTAGTAGAAATGAGGAAAAGATTCAGAATTCCTCTGCATTACTAATGCACTAGTGTAACTCTCTTGCTGGATAACATCCAATGTAAAGTTTAATTTTTTATATATATATTTTAATGTTTCATTAATTTCTTAATTCTCAACAGAGAAATTTCGTAGTTTGAGGGTAGACTCATTTCCCAGAAGAAAAGCTGTTTTTTAAATCAGAAGATAGGAGGTCTTCCAGATGTTTACACACTTATCGAAACATGAAGGAAAAACAAATTTTAAAACTACAGAGTTGTGGGTTCCTTTCCTTTCCTTTCCTTTCCTTTCCTTTCCTTTCCTTTCCTTTCCTTTCCTTTCCTTTCCTTTCCTTTCCTTTCCTCGCATTTCCTTTCCTTTCCTTTCCTTTCCTTTCCTTTCCTTTCCTTTCCTTTCCTTTCCTTTCCTTTCCTTTCCTTTCCTTTCCTTTCCTTTCCTTTCCTTTCCTGTCCTGTCCTGTCCTGTCCTGTCCTGTCCTGTCCTGTCCTGTCCTGTCCTGTCCTGTCCTTACTTATTGCCAACATTTGTCTTTCATTTAGCTGTGGTTTTAGCTGGAAGGTGTTGTGTACAGCTGAGTGTTAGTGTATGTGAAGGGAGTTGCAGATCTTGAGTAGGTTGTCAGCGACAGTTGTCCATGCAGAAAGGGAAGCCAGGTAGCCAGAGCTGAGCTGTGTGCAGTGTTCAGCAAACGCAGGCCAGGCCAGGCCAAATAGAGGAACTTTCCTAGCCCCAGCAATGCCTTGGCAGTCAGATTTCAGAGGTACAGTCTTGACAGAGAGGGAGAAATGGCACTGGAGTCCTCTCAGGTGGTCTGTCTGGTTTCACCATGACTAGATTTACCCTTTAGGGAAAAAAATATAATGCTGAAATGACTTCCTTTCACAACGGACAGTTTTTCAGATTGCCACGAAGATGACTTTTTCTAAGGGAGTATTTTTCCCTGGCTCATGTTTACTAAGACTTCTCCCTGAAGGATAGGAGGGAGAACATTTTTGCAAGTTAGTTCATACAAATCAACAGCTGTTATAGCATTTTTTTCCCCTGGAGATTTGAAGTGTGAGTTATAAAAACTGGAAAGCAAACATGGCAATTAAGCCCATCTGAGACAAGAATATTTTTAAGTGTGTTTTTCTTTGTATGATCATGACAATAATAAGTTCACTGATTCTCTAATCTAAGCAAATCAGTAAAAAAAAATACCTCATTTTCTAATTATGGTGTTAAGGTTTATGTCATCATTATTTCCTTATTGTTTATAAGATTTTTACTATTTATTGGTTAGACACCGCAGGAACACTGTAAGGGTTAGACTCTCATATTACTTCAATAGTTATCATTTGATAGTGTATCTTCAAAAGGCTCTGTTTTTGTTCAGTGAAGAAGTCAATGACTTGCTGTGTTCCTAGTTTCTTTAATTTAAGTTACAGAGTTTTGTGTGAGAGTGGACATGAATATGTGCAGTAGGAGTTGCCAAGCTCCAAGTTAAATCTGCCACATCACCATTACTTCTCCTGAATAACTACCAGATTTATATGTTTTCTATGTATTTCTGAATAACTACCAAATTTTCTTCATGTTTTCAAAGCATTTCTCATGCTCAGCTGCTGCTGAAGATGTGCATAAACGGTTTTGTGCAATAGGGATGGGAAGTTGGATATCTGAAGACTTCAAAATGCTAAACACCTACAAAAGAAAAAAAAATTATTTCATTATATAAAGTCATGAGCACATGATGATGCAAACTGTTTTTACAGCTGAAATGTAACTGTCTCACACATGTCCAAGACATTGAGAAAAGATCTCAGTTTGTAATCTCTCCCTCCAATGGTACAGCCTTCTCTCTTCTCTAACAATTGAATTCAGGCAGATATATTAAAATGTGCCTGAATAACTGATCAACATCTTCTTAGCATTCAAGTAATCCCTATATGGTTGGATGTAAACTTGCTGGGAGCTTTGCTGTGAGCCCAGAAATAATACAGATAATAGAGCTGGTTAAAGATGTGCCAGCAAAGCCTTATTAAACACTTCCAGGAACAACTTCCCTTAATCCACAGCAGAGCCTTGGAAAAAAAAATTGTCATCAAAATGTATCCCTGAAACCTGGTCATGCTTGGATAGCACACACTGCAGAGGGTGTGACAATCCTCTCGCTCTCACGCCAGATACTGTGCCTGAAATGTCCGCAGCTATCTGAGCACTCATAGCCCCAGGAGGACTGCTTTGGAGGTCATGGTCGTGGTCAGACATTCTGACAGCAGCTTACTGTAAGTTGATGTCTGATGTTGAATCACAGAGGGGGAGTTTGTACTGAAGGAAATAAATTCAAGGGAAAGCTGTGAGGGGAGAGGGAGATGGTGAGGATGAAATAGCTGAATGCAAGCAATGGAAAGATTGAAGTTTTCTGGAAGCTCTGTAATGCTTGTTAGAGATCAGATGGAAGGTTCAGGAAGAGCAACAATACTCACATCAACATGCTATGCAGTTTTCAGAGTTCTGCCTAGAATCTTCCCTTTTATAGATATCATTTTGCCCAGCAGCTTTTGCCAGGACTTGTTCCTGTCCTCAGTCTGGTAGTTTTCACATTAATGCCAGGGATCATTTATTCCTGCTTTGTGCTGGTAGTGCTGAGAGCAAGCAGACAGGCTTTCTTAGCCCTTGGTACCTCCTGGCTCCTGGAGGACAAGTACTACGATATACAAACTAGGTTGGAAATACAGCCTTTAGTAACTGAGTTCGCATTTGATGTGGAGGACACATTGATTTAAGGAATGCTATCATATTTTTTGTGCTTTACTGCTGACTTCAACCAATTCCCTGTGAACCATGTAGAGTTTGTATGCTACCCATCTTCCATCTTCTGTAATTCTTGGACTTGTTTCTTTTAGAACACCAATTCTTGCTGGGAGATGATTTCACTAGCAAAGTATTGTGATTATGATGTATTTAAAAAAAAAAAAAAAAGGAATTTTTATTCTAAGGAGTTGAAGAACTCCTCAAAATCAAATGTGTCTGGGGAAAAGCTGCACATGAATATTGAATGGTCTTCTTATGTCAGCTGCTAACTGCATTGCATTCAGTTCTGTAACTAAATGAGTCATGAATGCTGTGTAACAGTGGGAGAGCATCTATTTGAATTGACAGTCTATTGATGCTGGTGGGACTGGGTGATGCACGCAGAAAGAGAATGTTCCCCCGTGTGTCTGAGAGGGATATGTAGAAGTTAAAAGGAGGGGAAGTAGCAATAATTTTACTTTCCAGCCCACCTAAAGACTTGTGATGTAACCATAAAACAGAACTGACTTTGGCGTGCATCTGTTTTCACTGCTGTAAAACTGATCTCAGTATTTATCAGAGTAATTGTTAATTTTTTAGCTCCTTGGAGAACTATTACAAAATCACTGATTATTTTTTCCCACACAGTTATTCATAAAGTGTTCATTTCTGTGGACACATATTTAAAATTTATGTTTCCATGCTCTGATTTTTTCCCTACTTTTTTTTTTTTCAAAGAGCAACCATTATAAACATTTTTTTTAAATCAAGAAAATGAAGATTAGATGACGTTATGAGGTGAGAGAGAGAGAGAGAGAAATACACTGAAGTGGATTTCCTTTCATATCTGTGCATATCAGAAAACAGACTCAAATTTTTCCAGATATAAGTAGGAATGGCCTGTGCAAACTAGAGGAAGGGAACATGTGTAGCATAACCTACTGTGCAAACAATGCTGAAGTTAAGAGAGCCTAAAGTGAGAGTGCTAGGATTCACATGTTAATTAATCTTGCATTTACTGTTTATGCTCCACCAAAGAGAGATGTGGCTTTCAGGTTTATGGACTTAGTACTGGAAACTTAGGAAGATATCAACTGCATCTCAGCTGTAACCCTCATTCAGGTTCATACACACAGATATATTGATATTTGAGCAACCTGATCTAGTGCTAGGTGTCCCTGCCCAGGTCAGAAGTTGTAGAATTAAATGACCTTTAAGGTCGCTTCTAACCCAAACCATTCTATGATTCTATATTAATAAGATTTCTGGCAGGATTTCTCATCTTACGTGTGTCCAGTAGGCACTGCTACCTGCAATAATGCATCAGGAAGAACAGGAATCAAAGAAAACTACTTGAAGATGATATCCCACTGGAAAACATTTAACCACAGCTCACACCAGAGAGGTTAAAAACGTTCCAGGACTAAAAAGGTCCCAGGTTTTGCCTGCAGAACAGCATCATGATGCAGCAGTAAGAGCTTGTCATATGTGTATTTTCTGAAGGGTAGATGAGGAGGAGAAGCGAGAGTGCTACATGATGCTCCTCTGTAGACCTCAATATGTGAAATGTACCCTGCTAATACACAGGACATAAGCTTGTAGTCTGAGTGGGACACCATCTGATATATATGATTTTGTATATTTACATTTCCATTAAGGGAGAGGGAGGGAGGAGAGCTAGAACAGGTCAGGGGATTGGGGAAGGGAAGCAATCCTGGCTCAGGGTCAATAAAAGTTCTGTAGTAATTCTTTGCATTATGTTCTCTAGGAAAAGTGAAATCATATTTTGAATGGTGTGCTGGTTTTGGGTTCTCCCTGGCTCCCTAGGGAAGTATTGTCATGAGAGTCATCTCTGATCTGCAGCAGAATTAAAGGTTTGGAGTCTGGGATGCAGGAAGCTGCAGAGGCAGCTGTTCAGTCCTCCAGCTTCTGCTCAGAGCTCCCCTGGCAGTGTGCTCCACTTCCATGATGGGTCCCCTGGGATGTCACTGCTCATCTGGGACATGTGTTACCCAGCATGTCTGTAAAAGCCTGGGAACTTTATCAAATGATGCATTTTAACTTGCTATATTACCTTATACCCAAAACCTCCTCTGTTATGTAGGCTGGAAATAAAAAAAATAATAATTATTATTAAAAAAAAAAAAAAAAGCAATCTGCAAAAGTGGTATTGGTAGGGTTTCCTGAATGACAAAAGTTCACAAGTGAAAAAAAATATTGGTACTATTTTTGCCATAATGGCATTTCTTTCTCTGATGGCTGCTGGAAGAGGGAGCATTGCAGATTTCTTTTTATTGGGGGGGGAAATAAAAAAAAAATAATAAAAAATAAAATTAAAAAAAAAAAGTTAACCTTGCTACTACATTAACACTGCAGCTTCTTTTGTGCTCATGTTTCAGGTTAAAGGTAGTTGAAAACACATATGGAAAATGTGATGAACTTCACCATGATTTCTTACAATTCTGTCACAAATCAAAACTAGAAAGGCAAAGAAGCCTCCAGTCAGTCTGATTCCCCTCTTGGAGATACTGGAGTAGAAAACGGCACTTTGCAAATCAGCTGCTGTCTCTCTGTGAGGATCTGTCGCTTTCAGATTTGCTGCTTGACTCTTATGCTTGAATAACAGACCTGCCCTGGATTCTCCTCTCATGAAGTACTATTTACAGTGCCACAGTGACATGAAGCACAGAGCTGCATCTGTGACCCCCAGCTGCCTCGATCTTCTGTGCAATGTTCATCGCTCTCAGCAGCACCCTACACCCCCAAGGCATTTCTAGAGGTGGACTATTTTGACATTTGAGGCTGAAGTTAGTAATTGTATCTGTCAACTATATACTAAGAAACTCTCCAACCCCTAAAAGTTGGTGGTTTTTTTCATTGTTTAGTTTATCCATCCTTGTATAGAGCTTTCCAAAGCCTTTTGCTCAAGAAAATGTGTGATGTTGGCACAGTTTCACAGGATGTGCTGAAGACAGTGATGTTTTTGTGCGGTCATACTCAAAACTGTGTCCTAGAAGAAGGCGTCTCCTCTCAGGAGACTAAGGATTTTGCTTTTCTTTAGCTCTTTTTTTTTTTTTTTCCCAGCAAATCCTGCCTCTGACGGCTTCCACAGACCCTTCAGAGGAGCCACCGCGCTCCTGCCCGCTTTGGCCGGGCGCGCCGACACGCAGCGGCTCTGCGGGGACCCCTGGCGGCGGCGGGGGGGCTGCGGGAGCCCTCCGCGGGGCGACAGCTCGGGGAAACCCGGTGAAGATCGCAACGCTCAACCTGCCAGCTTGAGGCTCGGCTGGCTGTGCGTGCCCGTGTCTCTGCCTTTGAACAAGCGGCCACCCATGAGAATTGCAAAGCATTCAAAACGCCTCTAATTCAGTAGAATTTGGGTGCTCGTGAAAGTGAGCCCGCTTTAACCGTAAGATGCCAGCAACAGATACCCAAATCTGATGTATAGAGATGCTAAATGCTAAACACCACCAGAGAGCTACAGATGATATACGGATGCTGATTAAAATTTCAGTTATTTTAGGGCTTATGGTTACAGGTAATATATACAGTAAATGAGGCTGAACTTGTAAGCCATTTCTAAAAATAAGTTTATTACTTGAAAACAAACAAACAAACAAACAAACGTAGTTGGCTGAATAGTTAAAACTAGAAGAGTTAAAAAATTCTGTGGAGATAATTGGGTGTTTTGCTCTCTTGGCCTTTGCAGAGCTTTTGGGGTCTGTCGTGTGCAAGGCAGCGGGTGAGAGGGGAAGGATTTTGGTGTGCCACTGACATCACAGAGCACACTTGATTTGTCGCAGACTTTCAGAGAAGGGAGACCAGCTTTGCCTCTTCTCCGTTAGAAGGCACCAGAGCTCTACCATCGAGAGCAGTGTTACTCCGGTGACACCAAGCAGGAGGGAAGCTGGCAGTGGCTGTTCTACCTCGCGCCACCTGCATCACTTCCTGAGTTTCTGCCTGGTGTGGCTCACACAGGCATGTCCCACTGCCGTCTGCTCTCCACGCTGAAGCCTCCAGAAAATTCATTTCTGCTTCCCAAATCTGATGTGCGACCAGGAGCCCACCTGGTTCCCTGAGACGTCCTTGCACAGTGGGAGCCTGCAGTGGGGCAGGGTTTCTGCTGCTGCTGCTTGCCTGAATCCTGACCTCCTCTCAGTTGTACACTCTTGGGTCTACTTGCTGAGACGTGTTGGTTTTATTATTGTGAGTCAGTTATAAGAACCCTGCGGAAAACCTACACAAACGATTCTGACATCAGCTTTGAAGTCTGTTTTGGAGATGTAGCTGGTAGGTACACAGAGGCTAGGTGGTAGCTTCATTTGCCTTTCAGGCAAGTAGTTCTCTAGATTCAGCAGTGACGTTTCTGGATCTCATATAGATAAGAGCATATATATCTCATATATAAGAGCAAGCCTATTTCCAGCATTTTCCTCAAATTTTGAAGTTGGACAAATGGGTGTCACTAGAAGTGAAAGAAGAATGTAAGTCTGACTGCAGATAATGGGAAAGAGAACAGCACTTCATTATTCCCTAACTTGTCTGTACTCAGTGCCCCTTTTTTGTGCAGTAGGTTCGTAGCATGTTACATAGGTAGGTGAATTAGTTCAGTAAATGGATGTCTGCTTTTGGAACAAAGTCTCTTTATCTATTCCCACTGAAAAAAATAAATAAATAAATAAATAAATAAATAAAAAGCTGTGCTTAGGACATGTCTCATATTTTTGAGTTGACAAAATAAGAAAGCTCCATTTCTTTCTTAAGAAAACCGCAGGATTTTTTTTTTTTTTTGCATTTTTTTACATGTGCCCTCTTTTTTTGGAGATTGAGCATAGTTCCACTGAAGGGGATTAGGCTCTCAGTTTACCACAGAAAATTAATCCCATGTCACCTTTCCATGGGGACCAAGCTGAGCAGTGCATTTCTCCTTCCCTCCCCAGCAGCAGCTTAGGAGCTGCAGTGGCACTGGAGTGTGTTGCCTGCTGGCTCGGTGGGGCAGAGGGTGTCTGTTCCTCAGAAATGGTTTTGGGAGAGCTGCCTTCTGGGCCTCTAATTTGCTGGGTTTTTGGCCTTTTCTGGAATTCTGCTCTTGTATTTTATTTCTGTCTATGTACAGAGATATTGAAGCTCTCCAGACAACCCGCTCTGCAGAGAACAGCTCTGAATTAATATTTTGTAACCTTCACAGTTCTGATTTCACTCTGTTGTTTTGTTCTGGCTGCTGGTTTTTGTTCAAAATAAAATCTTAAGAAATGTTTACAAAAGACTTCTAATGACTTAAGGCAAATTTTTTTCAAATTTTTGATCAGTGTTCCTACCTCTGGGCCAGGTAATGTTGAGTGTCCTCAGTCCAGCTCTGCAGTGAATCTAGCCTCTTTTTTTTTCCACAGCACTCATGTTTATTTTTCAGACAATTTCATTTTGTGCATTTGACTACAATTCGGATCATTTTAGGGAAACCCAAGCTGTGTTTCAGCTCATTGGTTCTTCTCCAAATAATATGAATACAGTTAAAATTGGATTACTTACTCTAGCTGTCCTGGAGGAAGAACTGCTCTCCATAGGAGTCTCAGGAGTCTGAGGTTATGCCAAGCACCTGTGGATGAGAGAAAAGTCAGTGTCCAAAGAATATGGGCAACGGGATGAGAAATGTGGCCTCTGCCCTTTTACAGCAGCCTTTCAAACAGGAATGGATTTGGGTGAGGAGACGGGTGCCTGCTGGGACTCGGCCTTGCAAACAGCAAAGTAACTCAGGCTGTCTCTGACAGGGTCCTGCTCAACTTCACACCGAGAAAATAAGGGACAAAGAAGGGCAGTGCTTAAAGTTAGGGAATTAAGAGCCGGGCTGAGCTCAGCACCTTGTAGGACAGACCCCTTCTCGAAGATGGCAATCCCCTGCTTTGAGACACAGCGCACGTGGGAGGGGCTTTCAGATCCTGGCCCTTCCCTTATTAAGAGCAGTAAAAATCTGCGGCACCATACGAGTTAAAAAGAGGTAAAACCCAGACCAGGCAGCAACGAAGGAGACGGTTCACAAACATCTCGAATTGGCAGAAGGGTTTCCGCTGCGGAGGGATGATCACCGGGCACCGTCCTTCCCCTGGGGACAGCAGCGCGGCTGAGCAGCCCTGATCCGCAGGGCGCTCGGGGACCCGCCGTGCCCGCGGAGCAGCGCGGACCCCGGCCCGCTCGTCCCCCCCCGCCGCCTCCTCCCAGGTAAGCGCCTTCTTTCCTTGCGTCCCCGGGGCTCCCGGCGGGTCCGCGTCAGCCCCGTGTGGGTCTGCGTCCCCCACGCTTTCCCCCTGAGTTCTGCGGGGGGAGGACACTGCCCGTTCCACGGGCTTGGAATATTTGCCTTGTCACGGGCAATAACTTAGTCATTTTCTGCACTGGGGAAGTCGCATGGCCATGCTGCCAGAGGAAGGGCTGCAACAGGGTGAGACACAAAGGCGACACCGAGCAATACCTGCTCTCCTTCGCTGAACTCCCCCGTAGCTCCAGAAGAGTTCAGAATAATCTTCAGTTTCTCTGGGACAGACATGCTGGAACTAAAGTAATATAACTATTATTGTTGTGTTACTGACCAGTTTCAGCTGCTCAGCAGAACAGTGTGACAGCATCCCCTTGCTTAAGCAATGAAGAGGTGATGAGAGAAATTATTCCTGGACCCTGTAACTGGCTGCTCACCTTTTGTATAAACACCTAAACCCTTTCTTAATCCTGCTGAGCTCTTTTCCCTGTTAGGCAGCACAGCCTGCTTGCAGAGGGAGAGCAGAAGCCTGGAGATGACACTCCAGTGCTTACATTTCCTCTGCTTTGCTTTCGTTTTACATTTATCTGTTGAGGATAAAACCTGCTTGGAAGCATGAGGATGTGCTGCCACAGCTCTGGAGGCAGGTGCATGGGCACACCTGGCCAGCTGCGTTCCCCTGCCTGTAAAAACTCCGTCGCAGTCATCAAACTGACTGGGGAGACTTGGGGACCGCTGCTGGCTGGAGCCAGTGATCCGACCAAGAGTAAAGTTAAGGTGAAAGCATTAGTAGTCTTAGCCCTACTGAAAATAATGGTTTTAATCATTCTGTGAAGTTTCAATGTGAAATGGGATAAGATTTACCATTACTGTACCCTGGGTACCTCTTATAAGGATATAAATCCTAGTAATTATTATCCAGACTAGCTTAACTGCAAGGACCTTGCACTCCCCATCCCTGAAAACTTTTATATCAAAGTATATTCAAAAATAAATTAAGCTACAGACTCCTATACAAGAAAGCTTTCCTGAGCAACTGACCTTGGCTGCCACCAATAAGATCACTGGGATGTAGAAGCATCAGTATGCAGACCTGATTTATGGCTATTAAAGCATTTTCATTCTGAATAGTAAGTTTTGGAGCTTGGAAAGAAGTGCTCATGTAGTTTTGTTCCAGATTGTTGTCTCAGTCTGTTCCGTTCAGAGGCATTGCCACATATCACGAACACTTGCTGCGTTTGTTTTATTCTTTGATCTTGTTTAAGTCATCCAAGATAAGAACTCAAGAATTTACATTTTTGAATAGTTTGCATTGTTTTGTGTTTGTCTGTTTATTTGTTTGTTTGTTTGTTTTCCCTTAGGGCAGGGGAGAGCTTTTGAGAAATGCATGCTTCCCTGGGAAGCTCTTTGCTGGGAACAGTGAGTTGTGTGTGAATCACAGGGGCAGCACGGGTGGGCTGCAATTGGCTTTGTAAAATGCCTCACAGAGGGTGCCCTGTGAGCTGCTTCTGGTTTGTTCTGTATGCCTCTTGGGAGTTCTGGGGAGATTTTGGGAGGGCTGGAAGACCTCTTGGCTCCAGCTGACTCAGGGAGGGCAGATCCCACTACACACTCAGCCATTTGTCACTTTTTGCAGGTGCTACAGTCTGATCTGCAGTTTGATTCCCAGGATTGTGATACTGGGGATGAGTTTTACATCAGTGCAGCCTAGTTCAGGAATACACACAAATGCAGGGGTAGCTTTAAGCTTCAGACAAGCTTTGGCACTTGTTTTAAGGTTATTGTCCTGACCTAGGGCACAAAGCTAGAGCTGAACTCCTGACTGAGCGATGCAGGTGAAGCCAAAGTTGGCTGGGAAGGAGCTGAGTGCTGGTCAGTTTTGTCTGTACTGCACTCAACATCCAGCAAGAAATTTATAGGCTGAAAAGTGCTTCCTAATCCTCAGTGATGACACATTTTTGCTTCCTGCCTTCTTCAGGATGCACCAGCAGAGCATTGCACAGATCTACTAGGAGTGACCCCCAGGACGGCGCCATCCTCTGTGTGCTAGCTTTGGTAATGTAACAGAGAGGAGTGGGAAGAGACGAGCCTGGGCAGAACACACCATGGGTGCAAACACTTCCAGCAAGTCACTACCCTTTGATGAAAATGAAGACGGTAAGAGCTTTTCCCAGCTGGTGTCTGGGACTGCAAAGTTTACCAGTGAATAGGATATCCCAAGGGCAACACAACTGAGAGCAGCTGCCAGCTGCTGTGGTGGGACTGCAGACATCCAGGCACCTCGGTTAAGCACAGGAGTGCTGTAGTCTGCAGCAGCCCCCAGCCTTTGGCCTGCTGCAGAGATGCGGCCAGAGGTCGGGTGGTCCTTTCACCTCCCTCCTGCAGCTGGGCACTGGGTGAGCAGCTCTCCAGGAGAGGTATGGTTTTTGAGCTGTCCCTGGGACACTGCCAAGCAGTTCAAGGGCAGGGAAGAAATCGCAGTTCTAGAGGCAGTGAAGGCTTGTTTTGGGGATCACAGCCCAAGGAGGACTGGTACGAAGTGTGGTGGGAAGACAGCTTGAGCAATGCATGTCCCATCCCTGCTTTGGGCTTGGCAGGAGAGCCACTTGGAGAGACTGGGCTTGGTAGCATGGAACAGGAGGGTGCATTGCTGAGAGCAGCCTTGGAGACTGGTGTTACCGTGCTGCCAAGATTGTAGAGACAGTTATTAAAAGATTGTTCCATAAATTTGTGTTTTCTACTGTATTAGTCAGCTTACTAACTTCCATTTGGTCTTCCACATGAGTACAATATTAAAATGCATATGTGGACAAATACAAATAAATGCAAATAGAAGTAAAATATACAAGAATATAGATGACTCATGTAAACTATTGTCCCAAAGAAAAGAATTCCAATCAAATATTAAACAATTGTGAATTGTTAAAATGGTTGGTTTATCCTGGGTAACTCCCATTCTTCCCAAGTTAAGCTCTCAGTTTGTTTCAGCACTTTGTGGAAAATGTGTGATATTTATCAGGCCCAGCAAAGTGCTGAGTGTGACACATGTCAGGGGAAGGGTGTTTAGGGCAGATCTGATCATGATTTCCTTGTGCTGAAGTTTGCTGGCACAGCTTATAGAGACATAACACCTTTATATTCAATAACTTGCCTGTGATTCTTCAGGAAATCTATAGACAGCAATAAGCTCAGGGTCCCCACATGCCTCTTCCTCCTTTCACTCTGAGGCCACCTCACCTTGATGTGTCTTGCAGGTACACTGTGCTCACCTACATGGGGAAGGAGTAGTGCTTGTAGCGATGGCTGGGAGGGACACATCCTCAGTTTTCCTGCTGCCTTGGCCACCATCTCTGTAGCTTTGTTAATCATACTTCCCCCATTCTCACTTGTTTTGGAGGTTACATTTATAAAAAAAAAAAAAAAAAAAGAATAAATAATATAAAAAAAAGCTACATTGCTTCCCATCATAAAATTATTATAATGGTTAGCTTTAAGAAATGTAGGCTTGGATAAACTGAAATTCTCAACCAGCTCTGACTCTGGATGTACATGGTTGTGTTTACTTCTCTCAGAAACTTGATCAGCAGAGGACAGGGCAGCAAGATGTAATGAGGAGTTGGGCAGTGATGTGGGCAGGGGAACACAGACAGAGAGCCTTGGGACATCGTGTCACCCTGAAGCACTCTGGGAGGGGTGGAGGACCTCCATGATCCTATTTGAGGGGAAGGAGGTCTGTTATGGTCCTGAGTGTCCGGAATGGCATTGACAGAATTCTACCATAGGCTCCATGCAGTGTCATCAACTGGGGAGCCCTAAAAACTGGGTGGATGTAAGGGGATGTTGGCCAAGCCTTGGTCTTTGTCACTCAGCTCCTTGAAGAAAGAAGTCCTTGAAGAAAGAAGGAGGAACTCTTCACCCAGAAGAGCAGCACTGAAATGCAGTGACTATCCTGAGAGGCATCAAAGCCTTCAGCCCATGGCTGCAACTGTCCCACTGCTAGGGTCGCGTGTCTGTATGCAGCTACTGGTGCACAAGGCCGTTTGGCAAGCATCATTTTTTTTGGAAAAATGATGCTTGTTCCCCTTGCTGTGCAGGTTACCCCACTGTGGTTCCTACCCTTCCCTATACTCCTGGGTTAGTCACCCTGCAGAGATATCGCTCACTGCATCTAGGGGGCTGTGCACAGAGGGAGCTGGTGAATTGCTGCTGCTCTCATGCTCTGTGCTGCTGTGCTTGTCATGAGAGCGGGATGTGTGTGGCTGTTCAGCCTGTTGTTCCCAAATAAAAAAAGACAAGGGCTTATAATTTTGTTTGATTTTCATATTTACCCTATTAGCTTTTCCATTATCTTGGAAAATTTGTGACCAGAGAGTGTATCACCTTAGATGTCACACTCCTGTCATTCTAATTCTAGTTCAAATTGAAGTAAATCATCAATTAAGAACTGCTGGGTCAAGCAGGAAGCAGCACAACCGCTTGCCCGCCCTGTGACACCAGCAGGTTTCCACCAGACTGCAGTCACTGGTGAGCAGGCTCCAGCCCCTGAGTTGTGCTGCGGGCAGACTGCTCCCCAGGGCCTGTGCAAAGCAGAGCACAGTAGGGGCGCTTTGGGCATTAGTGTGCCCTGGTGTATGCGAGCACATCCCACAGCCCCCGGGCTCAACATCGTGGCTGCTGCTGCCACTGGGGCAGGTGGCAGGGCAGGAGGGTGCCTGATGCACAGGTTTTTGTTTGTTTTGTTGTGTTTTTTGTTGTTGTTTTGTTTTTGAGATGGACTTACCAAGGGCCTTTGTTTGTCTGCAGTGAAGTGGGATGGCAGCATTGTTTTCCTCTCAGTGTTCCATCTGAATAGGCACAGTTGTGGATAACAGGTTAGTGAGATGAAAAGAAAATGTAATAACCAGACAGAAGGTTCAGTGCTGCAAGGTGATCTCAGCTCTTGATATAGTCAGGATGAGACCATGTTAAAAGGTGGATTTTGGTTTTGCAGCTTCTGGGCAAAAGGATGTGGAAAGCATCCCTGAGGATGGCAGCCAGATGTTCTCTGAGCTGACCAAATTTTTCAGAACTCAAAGCCCATAGAGAGTGGGTGAGGACAATGAGTAGGCAAGATGGACATACATCATTTGGTGGTCTTCAGCCAGTGTCCTCTCTAGTCTCTCATCAGCTTTTCCCTCTTTAAATTAAATTAAAGGATGGAGTAGAGCTTTAGATGTGTCTTTGTTTCTGGGCCTGGCTCTGTGCCCAGTTTAGCTCCCAGATACTGAGGGACTTGCAATAGCATTCCCAGTCCTGCAATACCACTTGTGTGTTGGAGGCTGCCAAGCAAAGAAGGAAAGGAGAGCAATAACATAATGAAAATGGGGCAAATTACAGTGGCAAAAGGAAGATGAGTGTAACGGACCCTGCGGTGTTGTGCTAGCTGTATGGGGATGGATGACAGGACTGTGAGGACTGATGTCCCCTGACTCATTGACTTCCACTTGGCAGGGGGAGCTTAGGGATTTTGGCAGGGCTGACTTATCTCTGATGAGGACATTTTTCATGGCTAGTTAGGTTCTATATTTTTAATCTAAATATTGTTCCTTAAATCTGGGTTTATATATGCCATCAGAATGGTATTTCATGCTTATGCTTTATGTGGTCCTTTACAGCAGTTGTATTATACCTCTTGGCATCTCTTAAACATAATTTATTTGTTTGAGTTGGCATATCATGTGAATTTCCTCTATGAATGGCAAGTGGTTGGGTTTTTCATTGTTTTAGATGCAATCAGGCAGTGAAATGAGGCTTTTCAAATCTGTAGATGTCGATTCAGTATGAAATGCATGTGTTTGGTTCCTGACCTTGGACACCACCAATTTCTGTCCTGTTTGGAAGTGAGACTCTGGGTTGGCTCACTGTGAAAATGTGGGATGATATGAGAGCTAAAACAGAGAGCAGTTGAAGTGTGATCATACCTAGTTTAACAGTCTTAAATAAAAATATGCAATTTAGCTCTCTTAGAACCAGTGTTTAAACATTACTGAAAATATTAATATTAAAAATGAGGAGGTAGAAGGTGTTAACATATTAATGAAAGCATTTGTATTAAAAGATAATAGAGGTAGAGGGTGTTAACATGCAAACTCAGGCTGCTGGCTTAACTCATCTGGATTTGCACCATTTAGCATGGTGCCGGCCTTGGTGCCAACTCTTGTCTGGTGGGGCTTTACCTGCAGAACAATTGTGCTGGTACAGGGCAGTGATGGGAAGAGCCGTGGGTCAGACCTCCTGGAGGCAATGGAGGACAGGTATTTCCAGGAGCTGTGCCTGCCTATGTGAGCTGGACAGTTGCCTTCTAGCACATTATTAAATCAGCTGACATCCCTGCTGGTGCTGGTCAGCCCCAGCAAAGAAGGGAGGGATGCCACAGGGCACACCCAGCTGAGCTGAAGTCAGTGTTGAACTGGCCCTCATTGCCCTCACCACAGAGGACAGCATTTCTCCACAGGCTCCCGGCTCCTGGCACAGGGTCCATCGCCTTCTGCAGCCCCCTATGTCGTCTGGTGCCTAAGACCAAACCACCAGAGAGGCCACTGGGAAGCAGCCGTGTCCCCTGCAGCCCTGCATGCTGGCTGTGAGAATGGTGTTGGCAGATGGGATGATCCAGCTGGTGGCCTGCCAGGCACAAGACCCACTTCAAGAATGCGGTGTCCTGGTGTCAGCATAAAAATAAGAAAGGCAGGAGAGAAGAGGGAGGAAGGGAAGGGACTAAAAAGAGAGGCATCTCCAAAACCAACCGAAAGTTGCTAGGATATCCTTCATTTTTTTAATCTCTTCTCTCATAAAGAAAAAGTAGAAATACTGTAATTTCATCAAACTGTTGCTTAGCCATTTAATGTTTGAATGTTTGCTCTTTCTTGCAGTCACCTTTGACCATTTTGAAATTTTGCGAGCTATTGGGAAGGGCAGCTTTGGAAAAGTAAGTATTTTGTGAGCTAATCAGCATTTGGACAACTAGAAACTTAACTGAGAAAATGGACAAATTAGACAGGATCATGTGAGAGAAAGAAATTAAATACTGCATTGTCAACAGGATTTGACCTGAGCTTCAACTCATGGTAAACAAGAAAGAATCAGAACCTGACTCCTCATCTGTTTCATAGCCACAAATTGGATTTAAGGAGATTAAAATGAGATACTGATAAATCAAATGAGATGAATTTTGCTATGTTTCTGGATAAACATTTTCTAAGATTCTGCAGCAAAGCAACACTGAACACAGTGATGCCAAAAGAGGGTATGTTTTATGTACAGAGTAAGACAAATCTCTGTACAAAGAGACTTATTTGGTAGTGAAACATAAAAGGTTGACTGAAACTTTGTAATTTCATTTCAAACTCTTAAACTGTTTTAGAAACAAATCTGAAAAATCTAGCCTAAATTTTATGTTTCGCACACTTACTAACTCCAAGTTTTTCTTCAAAGCAACATTTCTTTCTAGATTTGGTAAAATATAACTTTAAGAAGGGTTAAAATTCAAAATCCAATGTGCCTCAAACAAAGGCCAAGGTTCGTAGCAAGCTGAATGAAGCTTAGCTGAATGAAGAAGGGAGAAATTCACGTGCTGCTCCCCAGTTCCCAGCCTGTAGTTCTGTGGTGGAAAGGCCTCTTCAACTGAAAACAGTAACTGCTTTGGGGGGGTGGACCATTTGATGGAACATGATCAAGATTTATTACTGCTAATAAATTAAATGTTTACTCCTGTGATTCCCTGTCTCCTGCCTTTGTGGTGATAAATTCCCTCCCCTCATGTTCCCCCACAAAAATTGTTTCTTCAGCTGAAAATGGGATGAGGTATTCACTGGCAATGTCCAGAGCTGCAGAGAAGTGCATAGAGCTGGGACTTTTCAACGTGGGCTTTGTTAAGGATACCTGGAGACTGCTCAGGCAACTGTGTTTTGCCTGTGTTAATTTACTGACAAATCATCTCTGTTTTGTCACTTGATTTACTGACTTAGGTGTGTGTTGTACAAAAGAATGATACCAAGAAAATGTATGCCATGAAATACATGAATAAACAGAAGTGTCTGGAGCGAAATGAAGTGAGAAATGTTTTTAAGGAGCTGCAGATAATGCAGGGCC
Organism: Aythya fuligula; assembly: GCF_009819795.1. Lineage (NCBI taxonomy): Eukaryota > Metazoa > Chordata > Aves > Anseriformes > Anatidae > Aythya > Aythya fuligula. The sequence goes on from NC_045572.1 coordinate 19,561,544, forward strand.
TGGAACACCCCTTCCTGGTAAATCTATGGTAAGATATTTCTTCTTTATTTACTGATACCAAGTGAAGAATTTCCATGAAATTACGAGCATTCGCAGAGGTACCATATGTCCTTTTTTAACGTGTTCTTTATATATATATAAATATTCCTTGAGCCATGTTTGTGCTTTTTTAGGTACTCATTCCAAGATGAGGAAGATATGTTCATGGTTGTAGACCTGCTGCTTGGAGGGGACCTGCGTTACCATCTTCAACAAAATGTGCGATTCCAAGAAGGCACCGTGAAACTCTTCATCTGTGAGCTGGCACTGGCCCTTGACTACCTCCAGAGCAGACGCATCATCCACAGGTCAGCAGGCAAATTCATAGGTGGATAGAAGTTCATAGACTGTGGAAGAGGCTGATCTTTTCCTCTGTGATCTGAAAGGACAAATATGAAGTTAAGATTTAAACAAAATCTTCTCCTACAAATGTTTGCTTTTATGTAAAATACTAGGTTTCTCAGGAAAAAAAAAAAAAAAAAAAAAAAAGTATTTCATATACTTCTGCAGCAGAGAACATGTTATTTCTCCTTCTGGGATAGCTATAATAAAGTGTATTTGTTTGCTGATCCTGCAAAAAGCTGTCTCTAAAAGGTTTAGTTATCTGTAGATCATTAAAGCCTGTTCCGGTCTGCAAAGGATAAGCATCTGGATTCAGAATTCTTCTGTTGTCGTATATTGACCCTTCTGCTTCCCTCTCTGTACCACATTGAAAGACCCAAAATGGAACCAAGCACAACTTTTTCTGCATGAGTTTAAATACCTTTCTAGAAGTGTTGAGAGTCTCTTTTTGGCCACTAAGATTTTTCAGGTTCAGTGATAAAATATTTGAGCTCTTCTAGCACGTTTGAAGGCCTGCAGCTACCTCACATCACTGCTGAGCTTCCTCTGATGTAAAAAGAGCCTCTTGGAAGGTGGCAGAGAAAAGCTGTAAAAGCTCTTATGCACTGCTGCAGCACATGATGCAGTGGAACAGGAGTGGAAAGTAAGGGAAAGAAAAAGAAAATAGGTGGTCTTGATAGGAGCCTTGAACTGCCAGGTCTTCTCCTCTGGCTTACATCTTTTGCTTTCTTCTAGAGTCTCAGATGAATAGTAGTGTTCAAAATTTAGTGGATGTGGTTTGCTGCTTTAAAAAATACCTGTAAAACCAACAAAACTACCTGTAATTTACCCTCTGGGATTTTTCTTACTTGATGTTCTAATAGTTGCAACCATCTTTCAAGAGAATAATTTAATATAAATTAATTACTAATGTCAGAGCATATATTTTTCCTTTAAAGACTTTTTTAGTTTTAAGCTGAATTACTAATTTGTGCTTATGCAGTAGTTCACATAGTGCAGACCAGCAGCAGGACACTCTCCCTCGCAACCCCATTCTAAATGTTTTGTAACTTCTCTTCATCAAAAAGGCTCCTGACACGGTTCCCAAATAAAGAAATTATTAGTTTGTTTTTAATTCCTTGAAGCCAAATGCAATTTAATTTAGACAAGCTATAAAATTATGCTAAATGTAATGCCAGGGAGGAAATCAGAAACCTTGCTGTATATAAAACTGTCTTGATCAAAGTAAGAGAATAACCTAGTATGCTGCATTTATGGTGGGCTGTATCTGCAGCTTGAATAAATAGGCAAAACTCAAGTTATTCATTCACTCCAGCAAATAATTGTTCTTGGGATTGCAGTTCTTCCTATATACCCTTATTTTCTGTGGGTCAGTGTCCCCAAAAAAAGTGTTTGCAAACCCATACATGCTAGGTGCACACTAGTCTCAGGTCACTGTGGACTCCAGGAAAAAGTGGCAAAGGGGAAAACCTATAGTGGAGGACATTTTAGGTAGGGATTTAGATATTAGAGAAAAATGTTGAAAAAGCTGTAGGGCTTACTCAGGCAAAATAACAACCAGCTATCAGGCCAGGTTAGAGCTTTTCCCTGATTTGAAAGGCAAGGTTTGGCTCCAAGCAGACGAACAGACACACTCATGTTTCCTGCTCCTGATGTATTAGGTGATGCAGAATTCAGGTGTTCAAGTCTTTTGGCTTAGTATCTGCTAATAGGGTTGTAAGCAGGGAAGCAGTAGCAATGGGCTAAAAAAAAAGAGGGCAAAAGATTACTGTATTTATAAATGGCATTCCAGAAAGCACATTCTTGTGAGGCATAAAAATAAAGCATGATACAAACTTAAAATTGAAACGATTGTGGTCCTTGGTAAGGTAAGGAATGCTCTGTTCAAGGGCTGACGAAGATTTACACTTACTTCTGTAAAGCAGCATGTGCTTGCCATTTCTGAGATGTGAAAGCAAACTCTTTCTCTCTTCACTCTTTCTCTCTCTCATTTTGGTTTGAGATTGACCTTATTGTGCATAGCTCCCACTTTCTCAGGAGTCTTATTTTTCATGTTTCTTGTTTTGTTTTCATACCTGTATAGATTTTCACTCTGTGATGCATCTGACCTTGGCAAGCAGGCCATGTTGACTGTCCCATTCAGGCTCCAGCCAAGAGCACTGGGGGCACCTGGAAAACAAATCAGGTGCATGGTGGTGAGGGCACGGTGGCCGTCTCCTCCACCCTGCACCTGCTCCCAGGCACCAAATAATGAATGAGCATGAATTAAATATTGTGAAATGCAGACTAAGCTGCCTTTGTCCTGGACAGCCAGAGGTAAATCCTTTTGCTGTATGCTTGGTCTAAACAAACTGAGTTGGACACAGGTGTATGGGAAACAGCAGGAGGAAATCCTTTTCTACTAGTAATACATTATACTCAGTAGCTTTCCAGGACTAAGGGGATAGAAGATCCACACAATTCAGGCTCTAAAGAAAAGTCTGTATGTGATGGGGACACAGGGATGGTACCTGGTGTTTGTTTGTATCCCACAGGAAAGGGTCTGGATGAGAGCTGAAAGGTATTATGTGGTAATTGGATATATTGTCCTTTCTTGATTGCAGGTGGTCAGGCAAATTCAAACTTTATCTTTTGGAGTTTTAAAGATAAAATCTGAAACCCACTCATTCTTCACATTAACGCCCTAGGCCTGAGGAAAGCATCAGGAGGGTGAAGGGCTGTTGTACTTGTGCCTGCTCGATGCATTCAGCAGCTGCAAGGTGCCTTGAAACTTCAAGGTGCCTGATAGCAGGCAGAAGGGCACTGATGTAATTAGCTCATTAAAAGCAGGTAATGGCTTGTAAAGTCATTCAGGTGTATACAGTAGGTGTATCAGGTGTACATGTTCTCCCTTCAGTGGAAAGCATTTCTTTACAGCATTGTGGTAGGTGGTTTTACTGTTGGTGTTTTGCTTTCATCAGGGAGGAAAACCTGCAAGGAACACATTTGTTTCTAAAACAAGAATGTTAAAGTTGTTTGTGTGAGATCAGGTCTGCTATGCACTTGAAGTTTCATCAAAGAAAATGAAATGTTCCTGTTTCCAGTCTGTTTACTTTCTAGTGAGAAACAGAAGAAACAAGACCATATGTTTTTACAGACTAAGACGTGTTTTTCTATACAGTGCATACATAGATAGATGGATTTTGTTAAAATTATGCCTTCCATTTACTCCCTTATAGAGATGTTGCTATTTTCATAACTTATTGCTACATTCTTTGTCAGTTTATACAGTAGAATACAAAGAGTATTTTGTGCATCCTCTTTTTTTTTTTTTTACTTTAATATTTTTGTTTTAAAACCTTTGATGTACCTCATTTTTTGCTGTTTCCCCAAGCGTGAGATATTCAGTAATGTGCCCGAGATTGGTAACTGCTGTATAGTAGGTGTGGAGCCATGATGAATTTCCCTACTGTGTGGTGGTGGTGGTGTTGTTATTGTTTGTTTTGTTTTGATAGTCTAGAGGAAAAAAGAAGATTAAAAGCAATATGGGCTATTTTTCTACTCCTGAAGAAAATAAAAGCATTAATAAATAAAATTCCAAACAAAGTGGGGTGACTCTCAGAGCTGTTTTTCCTCCCCATCTTACCCATATTGCTACCAGCCCGTGACTACCCAGCATAGTGGTTGGTAGTGAGTCTGCATCTCTGACTGGAGCATCTCTAAACATGGATGCTGGTACAATCTGGACTGCCCTCTGCAACTTTCAGAGCACTATTTTGGGAATTATGGCAAATGTGGTTCGAAGTTACTGAGTCAATGTCTCTAGCTAAAACCCTACTACTCTCAAACCACCAAAAACGCAAGAAAGCGCACAGAGCTGCCAAACGCTTTGTGGCAACGCTTCAGGCAAGTTGGTGGGGTTTGTTTTTATTTTACATGAAAATTAATAAAAGTAGTTGAACTTTGAATGTAAAACTCAGAATTAGCAATTTACTCCAAATAGCTTCCTTTTGCTTAGAGAAGAAGAAACACTTTTATGTCAAATGTCACTGTTCTATGAAAAATAACTTTTTTCATAATGGAGTATGAAAAATATACATTAATAGCTGGCCAAGAAGGTTTTACAGTTAGTATTAATAACAGTGCCCATGAGATTTCCAAGCCATCACACAAAGTAGTTGAGGTATTTTCCTCAAAAAGCTGTTTCTGGGGTAGAAAATTAATTCAGGATGCAAATGTGAAAACTCTTCCATAGAAATGAAACAGAAAGTCCAGATGTGATTGCTGCAGCTTTTTGTATGTTTGGCTTAGATCGGTGCTGGTCAGTACATCCACAGGTGAACAACGTTTTTTTTTTTTGTCAAGATCCTTCCTGTGTTTGCACCTTTCATAGCAGAAGCTTTTATCCATCACTGAAGAAATATCTTGTTTAGACACAGGAGCATCTTCCTTGTTATGTTGCTCTATTGTTTCACCTGCAGCTAAAGGACTCCCATGATGCAGTAAGGACAATAGGTGCCATTTGTTTACTTTGCTCCAACATTTGATTTTTACTGAATACATGGGGAACAGCTTTCAATACAGTACTGAAGCAGAATTAGAAGAAAAAAATAAAATAAAAATAAGCTGTAGCATTGCAGAAGCAGGTGCTGCTAGCAGCTAGACTACACTTCAGTTATATGACTGTACCTTCATTTCTGTTTTTATTGCTTGATTAGTTGTTCTCTTATCATATCTGAAATCAAACCTTGCAGAAACATTAGAGCTGAAGAACCCGAGCAAAGAACCTTCTAGGGCATAATTGAAGTAGGTCCCTCTAGAGCTTGGGTATTCATAAAGTATCTGCAGCCTTGTTTCATATCACTTCCATAAGCTAATGGCAGTTTCGTCTTTCCTCTTTCTTAGAGATATCAAGCCTGACAACATTTTGCTGGATGAGCATGGTAAGTGCCACTTCTCTGTGGTCATGCATATGCATAAAGGTAGAGACAGGAATAGTATGTCCATGCTGAAATTTAGGTGTTTGCTGTTTTCCTCATTTTGTGTTGCTTTCTCTCTCAGTTCACAAGCAGTTTGGAACAGAAAATATCCTTTTGTGTTTATGTCTTTTACTTTCTGAGCAGCAGCATTGTGTGCATTCAGGGCATTATGCACCCCTCATTGCTGTGTTATTTCTAAGGGTGCATTAGTGTTTAATCAACACCTCCTCTGACTGACTCAAAAACATCTCTAGAAGTCATTGGCAGGTTTGATGCATTCCATGCTACTTGGGGTCAATTGCCTAACAAACCTTATTTTAAGATCTTTGCTGTTGCTTAAAATTTACTTGAAATGTAATCATTTGAATGCAAATGTACATGCAGTTATGGACTGTATGTAATGTATGTTCATGAACAGATTGCATTATGGTTGAACAGATCATCTTCATTCAGGTACTTTCTTCTTCCTAAAGCATTTGACTTTCAGAGGGAGCTCTGGAGAAGGTATGGGCTTGGGTATATTACAGGTGTTGCTATAAATCTTCGCTTAGTCTTGTCTCAGGAAAAACCCTTACTATAGTCTTGTGTGATCTCTGGACACTTTTTGTGTCCTGGCAAAGCAGCCACCATGAAGAGTTGTTCTGATATTTATCAGCTTTTAGGTCATTAAAAAAGCATTTTGTCATTGATTATTTTCTGGAAAATCCATGTAACTGTTTTGTTGTGAGAAATCTTCATTAGCAATGACAGTAAGCCACTTCAAGAGAAAATGTCAGTACAGGAGTGCAGTGTATCTTAATGTATTATCATTTCAGAGGTTTTAATGTGGATCCTGATGCTCTTGCAGAATTGACACAGTTCACATGTGTAACTAGGCCTGCCAGGAACACCTGAGCCCGGGCTCTAGTAGCTTCGCATATGACCTCTACTTTCATTATTTATTGAGGAGCTGTCAGCAAAGCTGCTCCCAGCACAGGCTGGCAGTGTCTGCTGGGGCAGGATGTGCTGGGCTGGGCCCTGCACCCTGGGCAGCTTCCCCCACGAACTGCAGGATCACCTGAGTGGGAGCCACTGGAATGTAGGTCAGCCTTCTGCCAAAGCGGGAAGAACAAAGGGAAGAGAGGTGCTGCATGCCTCTGCAGCTGCATTCAGCTCAGCAGCACATCGTCTACAAAACTCCGTAATGACACTGCAATTTGGGTTGATTTCTGAGCCTATTCTCTAGTCACAGATATTTTAACTGTCTGCTGCAGAGTTTTCAGAGTTATTTTCTGTGACTGTACCCCTGACTTCAGTGTCCTTCTGACTATGACTTCTTGTTCTATTTCTTTTCCTGCTGCATCTTCACCCAAAGATGTGTTCTCTCATGCATACAGAAAGCTTTGTGCACACAGTTTGACTTCTGTCCCCTGAGCAGCTGTTATCAGGGTATGTTTATCTACATTTAGCCTCAGGTTGAGCTTGTTTTTGTGTCTCCTTCCCTATGGAACAAAGCTGCAGGTCCCTATTCCCTCTCCTCTTCCTTCACCAGGCTTTCATAACTTTTCAGAAAGCACATGCAATCTACTAATCGGTTTTTGTAATGTTTTTGATTGAGACCAGTCCCCTCAGAGCATAAAACACCTGAAAGCCTTCAACAGTCAGATTCCAGTCTTTCATCTCTTGACTCCTCTTGCCTTCCAGCTCTGCCCTTTGGCCCACCTTCCAGCTGTGAAGTGCCTTCCCCTGCTGTCACTCTTCACATCCCATGCTTATGAGTGGAAGACTTTTGTGTCTGTTGCAAAGTGCAGTGCCCTCTTTGTTGGTGTTGACTGCTGACAGGGACAAAGGAGCCCTTGCACACACCACCTAGCCTTTGAGTAGGAGGGTGTTTCAGACTGTTGACAGTGCCAGTGCTTCTCATGATTTCACAGACTGGCATATCACCCTGCTGCTGACTGTCACAAACATAACACACACCTGATGTGTTTGCCTCTGTCTATCTGGTCAGTGACATTCTGTAGTACCCTATCAATTTCAGCTAAGAAATTGAAGTGAGCCATAAGTAAAGGAGAATATAGGAGAAATGTCTTTCTGCACAATAAATAAAGCAGTTGTTAGAGATTTGAATCAAGTCCCAAAATGAAAAAATCTTCAGTAGATGACCACCTTCAACAGTCATTCCAAGCACAAAGTGATTTCCTCCTTTAGTGGTAAGTCTATCAATTTGGCTCAATGGCAGCACAGCTCACCTGGGAATAAAAGAATATAACAGATGGCAGTTTCCAGGAATAGTGACCAATTCCTCAGGAGGTTTGGGCCAGGTCCTTTGTCTAATAAAATTGAAGAAAAACTCAGTTATATCTCTAGTAAAATCAAGATATTTTTTTTTTCAGGAACCTTGTAGTGGCTTTGCACAATATTATTTCTTATTCCACTACCCAAAGGATCTCTAGAGCAGAGCTAAAATGAGTGAATTCATGCCAACACGGCAACAGGAATGTGATGGGAGCTTATGGCTGTAATAGGAGCTTAACTGCCAGGTCCCAGAGACTTAATTTGTGGCATTTGCTCTCTAACCTCAATTAAGTTACAGCACATTCTGAGAGACCCCATACTCTGCAACATTTACTATCTCTAGTTTCACATTCTTTAAAATGTTATCTAAGTTTACAGAAACCATTTTTTTTTTCCTCCACAAAAGGTATTCTAGAATGGTGAAGGAATTATGTAGTAAGAGATGCTAAATTTAATAACAATTATTTGCCCTAATGCATAACAGGGCACTACATGGAAATAATATGTTATTTAGAAACTGGATGCACTTAGAGATTTTGAGCACTCAAGAAAACATGAGGCTTAGAGTTTTACCCTAAAGCTCAACATCAGAACCCAGCATTCCCCTCTTGTCTACCAGTAGCTGATGTCTCTGTTTGTCCAGTCCCCTCTGGCCTGTAATGCTGCAGTTCAGCAACGTAATGTTCAGCCTTATCACACCACGCTGAGCCTTCTTCCTGAAGTCTAAAGGGCATGATTTCATATGTTCCCAATTGGGCTAGTTTAAAAAACTTGTGATTTATTTGAAGTGTATCATTTAAAGGATACATTGAGAGAAGGGGATATTTATGCTTAGAATATGAAATTCTTAATAAGTCTCTGTGATTCATATATATCAAAACAGCTCCCCACAAAGTGGAATGAGAGACAGAGATGAAAGAAAAAACAATGCAAGGACAGAGAGGACATATTCAGACAAGAAAATTATAAGCATTCCTTTTCTTTCAATTACTCCCCAGTGTTTTGATGCCCCTTCTTTTCTGGCAAGTGAAGGAAGCAAGGACCTGGGTGATTCTGTAAAGCAATGAAAGACAGTATGTGAGAGGCATGCTCATCCCACACATGGTCTTCCAGCAGTTTGTATGGTTAACCAGAGGGACCTCAAATTTTCTTTTTTCCTTCAGACTTGATCCTGACAAGCATCACAAATTTACTAAGGAAATCTATGTGTTGGTGGGACTAACAGCCTATGAGCACATGGGTGCAGAGAAAGGTCTGACCTAGATGGGGCTGTTAGCAGATTAGCCATCCTGGTGAGCACTACATGTCTTTTTCTGGTTCTGAGACAGCCTAATCATGGAACATGAAACTGCTGAAAAGCCGGATGATAAATTCATTGGCAGGGGCTGAAGGATGTGTTCATCTTTGCCAGATGCTGATATGGTGGTGGGAGTTCAGTGGCTGAGGCATGATCTTTACAATACAGGTCTCCTCTGCCCCATGTATGCCCAGCAGCAGTGCCTGGAGCTGTGCACACCAGGGCTCTGTGCAAGGCAGGAGGCTGGTGCCTGACAAAGGGGTGCTCCTTGTCCCTCAAGACATACAGCTAGACACTGACTGTGCCCCGATTTGTATGATGCGCAGCAGGCTGGTCCTGACAGAAATCTGTTCCCACTCCTAGAACATCTGTAGAGAAGCTGCACCTGTGTGCACACCTGTGCTATGAGCTGCCAGACACACAGTTTGGTTGTGCCTGCACTAGGGTACATTTTGCACCCTGACCGTGGCTAATTGGGCAGAGGGATGAGGGGGGCTCCAGTGTTTTACACACTGTGCACCTATCACTGAAGAGACACAGGCAGGAGCAATGGATGCAATACAGTCTTTTTAGGTGGTATCACGAACTGTACTGTTTCCCAAATTTTCCCAGCTAGATCAGATGCTTGCAGCAGGCAAATTGGTATCACTGTTCCCACATAAAATATCTAGGCCGAATTGTAAAGATTTCCTTAAATGCTTCACAGCATCTGGAGAAAATAACAGGTGCTCACTACCAAAGCATCAACTTTTAGCCATATGAAGGTGATGTCATTTTACTTAAGAAAATTAAACAGAAGCGAATTTCTAGCTGCTGAAGCTAATGTCTGAGGAAAGCATTGTCATAGTATCTCCATCGGTAAGAGCCACTTTCATTTGTTCTCTGTGGTAAAGGAAACAACTGCAATTCAGCCACCCCCTGTTATTACAGAGGAGGGTGATGAGTCTGCAAAATTCAATAAACAACACTTCTGATGGTTTTGATAACGAGTCCAGCTCTGCCAGGAACAAACAGGTTCAGTGCCTTAAGAGAAAATGCATGAGGTCAGGAAGAAGAAAAGACTATCAGCATTTATTCAGAAGAATTAGGCTACACCAACCCACAAGGTTCAAAGAAATTCACTTCAGTGAAGTCAGCCTTGTATTGATTGCCCTTACGGCTATACATAATTTGTCTGCTCACTGATACGAGTTTAGGGAATAAGCAGCAACAAATTAAGTGCTCACAAACAAACAAACACCACCACCACCAAGTAAATGATCAGATGAGCTAGGAGGATGTATTTCCTTTCATATCCCTGCAAATCACATCTACTCTTTTTATTTCCTTTTCAGCTTGTAAGCAGCAGTTGTGCATATTGCAGCAGTGATAACAGAAAACATTCCTACCCTATAAGGGGATATTAATGATTTCGTGTGCAAGGATCTTTTGCTTGTTGTAATATATATTTTGTTCCATTCTGAGAACATCCTCAAAGGAGGAAAAATAAGAGGTGCTTAGTACCTGGGATCAACAAAGAGCAAGTAGCTAGAAAGCCACTGCTAACCCTACTTGGAAACACTGGAAAATCCTCTCTAAATGCAAACATCATTAAAATAAGCTGACTTGTGCCAGGAGGCACAATTATGAAGGCAGAAAGCAGCATCAGTGCACCAACAGGTGTGGATAGAGTTCATCCTGCAGGATTTCTCACTAGTCCTTTTAAGAGGATGATGCTTGCTAGTTCCTGCAGAATAGGACATGTCAGGTAGTTATCTTTAGCTCAGCTTTGAAAAGGCTGAAGTTGTGCTTTAGAAAGACAGTAGTTGCTCACAATAAAACATGCTTCCCATGGAAACATTGGGAACAGGGTGCTGTGCTTTGAGCAGCCTTGATGAAGGCTGTGCAGACAAAGCATGTTGTAGAAGTCTCATGTGGTTTTGCTGCTGCGACCCATTCCACATCTTCCATTCCTCCCTTTCCTGGGCATAGGCTTAGCACTTGCTGCTCCCCTAGGTTCCAGCCATCAGCTTAGCTGGGAGCCACTTCTGAGGCAGGTCCTCGCCCTGCACGAGCCAGAGTCACCAGCCTGGGATGCAGTCAGGGAGCCCCATTCTGTCCAGCAGGACACTGGGCTTCTTGAACAGCATAAGCTGATGCTTCAAGGCTGTTTTTGTTTTGTTTTTAGTTTGATTTTTGTTTTTTCTTTCTCCAAGTGGTGCCTATTTTATAACTACTATACTAAAGTTACTATATTAAAAAATAAGCATTGATAAATTTACATTTACAGACTATAAATGAGAATGTTTTTTCTCCTCTAGTTTTGTAACACTTCCTGCTTCATTTCTTTCTTCTCTCATTACACTCAGACTGCACATCTCTGTCCTTTTATGCTGGTCACCCCTCTTACATTTGCAGCAGATAAATACCTACCTGCTGAAGTTCTCTGTGCTGGCAGATGTGTATTGCACAACGTACATAGTGCAAAGCGAGGAAGTGCTAACTGACAGAAACCCTGGACTTCTGTTTCTCATATGGGCTTTTCCACATCGTACACCAGTCCCAATTTCCCATCAAGGGCATAAATAGGTGATGTTCAAGACAATGTTGCATGGCAGTCACCATTCAGTTGTGCTACTGTGCTAGTACTTCCATGTCCTTTCACAGACCAAACCAAAACCACAGTAAGTCTCTGCCTGAAAATTACATTTTATTTTCAAGCCTGCAGTAACTGTTTCCATTATTGATGTATTAAAGGTCACTTGGTTCTATGAACAGAAGATTACTGATTCTTAAACTACTCTGAAGTGATCACTGAAGAGATTACAAACATGGTATATAATGTCTATAAAACTGTTTTTCCTCTCTTCATCTTCCAACCACTTACAGTTTAAAACAGGTTAGAATTTGAGCCCAGAAAAAAAAAAAAAAGTCTCCCAGCAGCACAGAAACGAAGCTATGAAGTTAAGGATAGAAATAAATGAGAAAGGTTGGGAAATTCCCTTTAGAATGACTTTCATCAGAAGAGACGATTTGGTAGCATATCGTTTTACACCAGCACAGAACTCATGAGATAAGAAATCGAGATATAACATAGGCTAAAAAATATCACATTCTTATTGCTCAAAAATATCAGGGATTTAAAAAAAAAATAAAATTGACTTTTTTTGGTAAGAAGAGGTAAGTTCCCTTTTCCCAAAATTTTGTAAAAAACAATCATTATTAGGTGACTAGTTGGAGAACTCCAATCTTTTTTGCTCTGGAGAACAAATAAAGGGAATACTTCATCTAACAAGATACATCTGTAAGCAACGTGTAAGCTGAAATACTTTCTGTAACTTCTGGCACCAGATTTATTTTTTTTCTGGAAATACCTTTCCATGGAGTATCTTACTGTAAGCTTCTGATTCAAGGCTATTTCTTGTATAAAATTAAAGCAAATCTGCTTACACATTAACCTCTCTTTCAGGACACGTGCACATCACTGATTTCAATATTGCCACGATGCTGACTAAAGAAATGCAAGTTTCCACAATTGCCGGCACAAAGCCATATATGGGTAAGAACTGATTAAAATTACATGTTCTTGAATTGCCATCTTATGGGCCTGATTTGTCAGCTGCAGCAGGATACAACTGAAGCCCTTTGTGATGCAAGTTTGAATTCTTGTTCCTGGTATGTAACAAAAGACACACATCTGTGTGACATGAGAAACTACCCAGCTAGTGCTGCAGAGGACCCCCCCCACACCCCTATGCAGCTGGACGAGGTGTGGCAGGCACCAACTTCACACAGCTGAACAAAGCAAGCCTATTACAAACACTAATTTTAGCAGCATTGTACCGTGCTGTACAGCTTAGTTTTGATGATAAATTAAGATAGTTACATGCCTGGGATCTCAGAACATGTCACAAGCAGTGCCAAGTCATGAAATAGTAGAATCATAGAATCATTCAGGTTGGAAAAGACCTTCAAGATCATCTGGTCCAACCATCACCCTACTCCCAATATCACCCACTATACCACGTCCCTAAGCACCACATCCAACCTTTCCTTGAATACCCCAGGGACAGTGACACCACCCTGGGCAACCCATTTATTTCCACAGATCTCTTTTTTTCTTTCTGTTAGGGATGAAACGCTCTTACTACCTTTGAGAAGGGAAATGAAGCACAAAGGCTTGTACTGATTTAGTGAGGGACTGAATACAAGCTTTACACTGCTGCATCACTGACTCATAATTTGCATTTTTATATAAGCTAGCTGCTTTAAGAATTAGTTTCACCCTCTGCTTAGGAGTGGTGAGGGGATGGGAACTTGCTGTTTCCATGTGCCAGATACCAGCAGGGCAATGTGCAGGGGCTCCAGAGCACAGTGGTGAGGGACAAAGCCTCATCTGCACAAAGGAGGCACGGATGGTGCAAATGTGGCTACCACATCAGGGAGATAAATGCTGAACCTGTATTTCAGTCTTTCTGAAAACTTCTCCCATTGTCCCTCTGTTGTTAATATGGGATTTGGCTGTTCCAAGCAAGTCCCTGCAGCCCCAACACGGCTCTGCAGGGCCATGGAGGCAGCCACCTGCGGCACATGGAGCTAGTGCTCTCACTGTGGGAGCTGGGCACCAGCCTCCAGGTCCCCACGGATCCGAGTAGCCAGGTTGGTTGTTATGGTTACAAGCCCTCCCTTTCTTCTTTCTTTGATTTCTAAAAATTGCATTTTTTATGAAGCTTTTAACCTCCAGGCAATGGCATGGAACTAGTCCCAGGCAGGAAAACTGCTCTGGCAGCTGTCAGGGTGCACAAAGGGATGTCCTCTGGGGCAAGGTGGCTCTGGAGCACTCAGTTGCTCCACTGCAGTGTTGAGCCAGGTGTAGGAAGAGTTTTTGTGAGCAGATCAGTACGCATGCAGGGAAGAAAGACACACAGTGCTTGCTCCCTGAACAGACCTTGTTTCCCTACTACTCAATAAAAAATAAATAATTTTTAAAAAAATCCTTCTTATTATTTTCCCCTTTAGAATAGGAGTATAGGAACCTTACTCAGGCTTGCTTACTAGTCAGACCAGTGAAGCTGGCTATTCAGGTAGTAGAAGACCCACTGGATACTTACCACACAAGCACAGCTGGTAAACATAAAGCGGAACAATATGGACCTACCTAGGATGAATCAAGGCTGAAGCATGCAGGAAACAAACTGCAGAGAAATGTCCTGAGTGAATGCAAAAAGAGCTCTTGTACAAACATCACACATAAAAGTCTTCATATTAGGTAAAGCACGAGTGTGACATTCCTACATGAAACAAAACCACTCAGAAGGATTTCTATACAGCTAGCACTAAATACAAAACAAAAAGCTTTCTTACAGAGTAAGACCATCTGCCAGACCTAAATATCAAGACCTCCATACAGCTACTGCAAAGCCAGATCCCTGAGGGAAGGGGAGGAACCCAGCATTCTCCTTTTCATCAGAAGCCCCAAAGTGACCTCTCACCTTTGCATCACCTGGTGCAATCATCTTAAAAAGGAAAACATGCACAGAAGGAAATTACTGCTCCCTGGTTTCACTTTTGTTTTATTTAGAGTAGTTCTTGCCTCCCTTCTCACTCACAAAATAAAGTACAGTATTTTTTTCCCCTTCATCTCAAAAGGGAAATTTATTACCTAAGGAAGAGAGGGAGTATTTTATCCTGTGCCTCCATTCACTTTGTATTAGCATGGTAGCTTCCTCCTAAAAGGCTGTGGTACTTAGGCTTCATTCAGTTAAAATTTGCTTTTTGTCGCCAAGGGTGCAGTTGACACTATGTCTACATTTATGCTGCATATTAATGTTTCTAAAGAGCTGCTTCCGTTCACTGTGTGGGGCTGCATTTAGTTTCTACCAGATGGAAGTACTTTAAATATGAGCAAAGAGAGATGAGTGGGAAGGGAACAGCTTTCAAACATGGACATCTACTAAGCACTAGCTGAAGAGCAGAGAGGCTTTCTGAGGGAAGTGAGAAGATATTCAGTCCAATTTTATGCGTAGATTCAGAGAATCAGGGTTATTCCTTATTCTGGAGCATATTTACTATGGAGCAATGGGCAAGCACCGTGGCAGAAAAAGTCACTTACTCTTCTCTGTCTTTGAGAACAGAGGAGCATTGAGGAGATCCATGTGCTGGGGCTATAGGGATCTCAGATACCACAAGACTGGGAGCACAGCAGCATAGGAAGCACTCTGCACCAGAGCAGTGAGCGGTTTTAGTGCTTTATATGATATAGGAAATTACCTGGGTCTGGTAAATCTCTAAGTGGTTATGGGAGTTACATAAAGCATCCTGTAATCAACATAAATTGGATTGTATTTATCATTGTTGAATATTCAAGTCACACTGGTGGTGGCACACCTATTTATCAAGGCCACCCCATCATTTGCACACATCACAGTTTTGCAACAGTCCATTAGGAGTAGAAATCATTCAGTCCCATTTCACGGGTAGGGAAAGTAAGGCTCAGAGGACCTGAAATGCTTGTTTGGGTTTTAACACAGCAGAAAATGTTTCATACCATGCTAATTGTACCTGTAGTTAGGCAGCAGGGTCAAGATTTCAAAGTGTGCCTGTTTCCAGGGCAGGCAAATATCTGGGTTAAACCTCTGTGCTGTCAGCTGAGTCAGATGCCATCTCTGTCCTGAAGCACGGTGTTGAGAGCAAAGCAGGTCACAGGATCAGCAGGTGTTCGCATCCAGCTGCAGGGAGCAGCAGC
Source organism: Aythya fuligula (assembly GCF_009819795.1). Classification (NCBI taxonomy): domain Eukaryota; kingdom Metazoa; phylum Chordata; class Aves; order Anseriformes; family Anatidae; genus Aythya; species Aythya fuligula. The sequence continues at coordinate 19,577,181 of NC_045572.1, forward strand.
AATGTGCCGCACAGCCCTTGTCATGGTGCAGGGTCGGGTGGTTTGCAGGTGGGTGCTTGGTCTCCTCTGGTCTTGGTTCCTCAGTATTGCAACGTTCTGCACGGCAAGACTGAGACAGCCATTGTGAAGCCTGACAAAGACCAAACAATTAACTGATGCAAGGAAGCCATGCTTAAATTTGTGCACCCCCTCAGTACTTTGGTAAAGGGCCAATCTACCAGTCACATACCATTGTTTTGAAGAAAAACACAGAAGTGATCAGCAATGTGGTAATGGGTAATATGCTAATTTATGTCTTACGCAGCATAGCAGGGATGCTCTCTGTGTCACTGGACGAGGTATTCATTCTGTGCTGCTGATTTCCGCTGTAGATTGCAGCAAGGCAAATGATCTCTTTTCTGTATTTCACAGCACCTGAAATGTTTAACTCCACAAAACCTACCGGCTATTCCTTCGCTGTGGACTGGTGGTCACTAGGAATCACTGCCTATGAGCTGCTCAGAGCCCGGGTACGGCGCACACGGCTGCTGTTGCTGTCTGTCCTCTCTTTCCTTAAGGCACTCTCTTGGGAAGGTTAATACCTTATAACAGGGATGAAAGTTCCAAGCTAAATTCAATGCTTTAAAGTTTATTACAGTATAGGCAGCAGAAACAAAATCTTCATCAGAGCTTTTGTGATCACAGCTAAGAGCTCAGAGAGAAAAACACTGCAATACAGAATAACTCATTGTGACAGTTCCTCACAGTGTCCAAGGACTTCTCAATTGGCACAGACTATTCAAGAAAAGTGGATCCATCTGATTAACTAGTGAGAAATCCTTAAGTTTGGTCTGTAATATAGTTGACTCTGAACTCCCATCCTGCAAGAAAAATAAATAAATAAATAAATAAATAAATAAATAAATATAAGATAAATAATAATAATAATAATAATAATAATAATCTTGTTGCTTTTGCGATAAGACTGAGCAGTTTTAGCAAAAGCAAACCACAACATGTAAATTATTAATTAGGTACAATTCATGCCTGTTGTGTCAATGTTCTGCTTCTAACCTAGGTAAGGTTGGTGGCCTGGTAGACAAATGATGAGATCACTGTTTTGGAACTGTTGTGTAAAAAGCTGAATAATTTTTTTTAAATTATATTCTTCTAAGCAAAAGGTGGTTTAAAATCTTGAGAGGCTAGAAGACTTCTTTCAGTAAGAGCAAACACTTTTTAAAGATACCCTACAATCAATCTTTGCAGAAAGACTAAAAATATATGTGATAAATATAAAGAACAGATTGTGAGTGATCAAGTTAGTACACATTAAGAGGACACTTTTGTCTGAACTGTTGAGTAACTCTAAAAATGTTAATATAATATGTGAATTTTCTATTTGTAAATTTAAACAAATTGTAGGACTGTTCATCACATTGATTTTTGACTTGATGGCATTATTTCCAAAGATAGAAGTAGAAATGCTGTTAAGTATTCTAGTACTCACAGCCATAATAAAAGGTATCTTCAGTGGTGGTTACTGTACTGGAAGTGAAAGGAGACCTTGAGGTCCATCTAGTGTCTGCATGTGTTAAGCACAATGCACCTGATTTCATCTCACAGTTTGTAGCTATTATTTTAAATGCATTTTTGACAGCATTCCTCTCCCTCTCCCTACCCTCCCTCCCCCCACCCAAATACTGTAAAAATCTGGGAATTAAAAATCTTCCCAAACAGCAGCACCCTTTCATTGCACATTGTCTTTTTAAGCAAGACAGAAGTGTTGCTGTAGGTAGGAGCTAAACATGGAGGTGACCTGGCCCACCTGTGTGCTAGCACTAGTTGCATCCTGCCCAGTTCAGATTCAGCTCCCTAAGTGTTCCACTGCCTCCAGGCAGCCCGACTCTGTCCCTGCCCACGTGCAGAAAAACGTGCCCAAAGCAGTCCTGAGGGACAGCTCAGGCTGCTGTCCGCTGTGCCACTGTATTGCAGGTCATTCTGCAGCCTCATGTCATACCTGGGGCTTGTGGCCTCTCTTGGGGCAGTATTTCTTCATATGATCTGGTAGTTGGGAGAAATCCTGCTTCTTTTTACTTGTGTTGTATCCAACGAGAATGAAGAGCTGAAAACAGAAGAGCATTTTACAGGAATATTGGGAATGCTTTAATGGTAGCACTATGTTTTAATCCTTTTTCATAGTCCTTCAAGATACAAATGTTGACAAGGCCAAATAAACAAAAGCTGGTTAATGACTCTAATTTTTGTTTTGCCTCCTATCTGTCACACTGTTTAAACATCTAGTTATTATTATTGTTGTTCTTCCTGACATTATTATTTTGTTTATTACAGTGAGAGATTTTCAGTGGGGAGCTGGGAAATGTGCAAAGAGATTTTGTTTGGAGCTACCTTGTTCTAAAAAGATTTCCAAATGAGTTGGAAAAGGAGATGCATTAAAATGCTTTCCTTGTTGCATTTTTCACAGAGGCCATATCATATTCGCTCCAACACTTCCACAAATGAAATGGCTCACGTGTTCAAGACAGCTACAGTAATGTACCCTGCTGCCTGGTCCAAGGAAATGGTGACACTAATCAAAAAGGTAAGGGCAGCTGTGGAAGCAGACAGCTTAGGAGCATGGATGTTTTATAGCTGGAAGCCTGCTGGAATGAGTTAAGACTTTCCACTGGGCACTCTGGCCTTTGTACTAAATTGTGGGGATTCATTACAAACTGCATCCAGACCCAGTGTCGGTGACTTTCAGATGGTACTATATGATAAATATTGACTTTTTTAATATTATAGACACACTAATGTAATAATCAACTAACAGTACTGCTTCCTGGACTAATGGTGATGGAGTTTGTGTTGGCAACTGTGGCTGCTGCTAATGCATCTCTCCTAAGGACACAGGCAGTCTTCATTTCCAAAGGTTCTTCTATAACTTTGTCAGAATTATACTAGAACTTAGAAGTAGATGCTGATATATATGTACACAAATTCGGCCCCCCAAAAATGCATAAAATTTTTGAATTATGAAAAAACATTCTTGCTAATAATGAAAAGATTTGCAAGAAGTGCAGGTAGTATTGAAATCCGTTCATGTCATGAAGTTTATGCACCACTGTAATTAGTTATTAATAAACTATTATCAAAATTGCTTCAAAATCATTACTGGAATCATTTTGAAGCTGAAAATAATGTTTGTAGTGAAACTGTATCTTCAATAAGCAAAACTATTGTTTCTCAGTATCAGACACTGTATGCATACAATGGCAGCAAAGCTGAAATACTGACCTCTGCTTAACAGTACTAGCTGAAAATTTTTGGAAAATGTATGAATAAATTTTCTAATTTTCATATAAGTCTAAGCAATAAAATAGTACTTAACTTACCGTGTTTTGTTCCAAATAGTATAGAGAAGTGTTATTTTGTCCTCTCTAATGAAACGCTCTCAAACTCTTTTAATGGAAACAAGACATTAATTCCTTGCTGAGACAGTAACGCAGCATATTTCCAAGACAGAAATTGAAGAATATCTCAATATACTTAAAATTATACGGAGCTGCAATTTCATTAAGCCTAACAGCAATATAGGTATATTTACTGCAGATGTCCTTTGTGTTGATATTCATTTTTATGTTAGAGGTTTTTCCCTTGGACCACAACATGCTGCAAGCCATACAGACTCCCTTGTGAATAAATAATGCAATGTCGCAATTTAAATTTTCAAGTGTCCTTTGCATCTGCTCTGACATCCATAGGTATTATAAATGAAGCCAACTAGGGTATTTTCCTGGCTGAAGCATCTCCTGTGAAATTTTGTATGTATTAAGGTTCAAAGCAAAATATCATTCCTAGCAGACCTGCATCACTCATGTTAGTACTTAAACACTGAGTTCCATCGGGAGGAAATGGACTGTGAGTGATGTTATTGTTTGGTCTGTATATACCACACACTCTGCATAGCTTTTGCCTCCCACAGCTCAGCTGCAGGCACTAACATGGGATGGAGACTCAAAGGGGTCCGGAAGGTGCAGATTGTCTGTTTTTCCTGCATGCTGCACACAGTCATCAGTTTATACAATGCTGAATCCTCAATTTTTAAGACAATACTCAATCATTTCCTTCCACACAAGCAATTCCTACAGCACTGTTGAAAAAGAATAAAAATAAAAATCAGAAAATAAGCAGTGTGAATCCATTATTTCACAATGGAGTGATGCATATTAATATTCCATGATTAGAGTTAGAAAACAGGAATGCTTTACTGATATGCTATTAAAATTGGAAAGCAGAAGCAAGAGTTCCCCATTCTGTAACAAATGCTTTTTCTTTTAACCTTGGGCAAATTGTTTAAAGTCACTGTGCCACCCCAGCTCCTCCTCCTAAAATGGTGATAAAAGTTGTTAATAAAAATGAGAATAAATAGAATTAAAGATTGTGAGCTACTTGTATATTCTGGTGAAGGTTGAGACAGCCATTGAAAACACCCAGTATTAATGCAGCATTGTTAATTGAGCTATATTTCCTGGAGCTTTATTCAGCAGAGCCTTTACCATTGTCTTTGGCAGACAAGTAACATTTGAATAGCTTCAGTTTGCTTGCTTGCCCCAATTATCTGTAGCTTATGTGTTTAACAGTTTTAGCAATCACCCCCTTCGCAGAGGTGACTTGCACTTGTTTGGTTGCTGGTGCCAATCTCCTGGTTGTATGGAGTAAACTGACGGTCTAACCCAAATGGCAGACCTACCCAGGCCTCAAGCTTGTCCTCAGGTACAAATGACAATGATGTTCTTGAGCACCTCCTTGCCTTTGTAACCACATGCTGTTGCCACTGCACTTCCCTGGGTACCTGAACAGAGTGCAGGGGCAGTAACTAGCTAGCAAAGGCAAAACTGGTACATTTGTGAAAAAGCAGGTATGGACACACATATACTCAAAAATCTGATCATTATTTCCCTTCTCTAGCTCTTTACCCAGTGTAACTTCACCAAAGACATGTTTGTATGTACCTAATCTTTCATTTCATGTTTTGGGGTCTCATTCTAACCTCTTGCATTTCACTCTTCACTGCAGTTGCTCGAGACAAATCCTGATAAGCGTTTTTCTCAGCTGAAAGATATCCAGGACTTTCCATATCTGTCAGATGTAAACTGGGATGCTGTTCTCCAGAAAAGGATAATGCCAGAATTCATTCCCACAGTAAGGCCATTTTAAGTTTGAAATGTTCTTAATGAGTCAAAGTTCCTGTAACACGCTGCCCTTGCACCTTGCATCAAATCAGAGTGGGAACACAAAAACATCAGATGTCCTAAGGTAAAGGGGAAAAGAGGCAAGTGCAGAATTTTCACTTTCCTGTGGATGTAATAAAGACTAATGGGGGGTAACTATAAAGTATGGGTGCCCCAAACATGATCTGCTCAGTTTATAATATTATCAGAATTTCTGGTTACAGACTTGGTTTTACATGCCCATGAGCACCCTTGACATGTCAGATCAAATACATGATGCTATTTCTTGTGAGACATCCTGCACCGAACCATTTTTCTTAGCAGCCCTGTTTAGAACCAGCTCTCCAAATGCAAAAATTAAAATTAAAATTAAAATTAAAATTATTAATAATAATAATAATAATGATGATGATGAGCAGACATAGACTCATTATGAGCCTGGAAATCACCAGTCATTATATGATAATTGTTTCTTCCTGTAATGACTCTCCCTAACAAGCCCATTGTTCATAGTAAAAGAACAAATACAGTAGATTAGTGTTTCTGATCCTTTTTTAATTGGATTTAAGCAGCACAAAAGTAACATAACCCTTTTTGAAAATAATCCAAGCATTGTTCTGTGCAGAGTAGCTCCAACTGGTTTTCACTTGGAGCCAAACAAAAGAAAGACTAAACTATGAATATTTATCTGCTTTTTTCCCCTCAGTCAGTGGTTTTCTCTGTGGTGCTTGTACATGTATTGCTTTAAAACCCTTTTTACAAGACCTTGTACACCTTCCCGAGAGAGGCACAGCCCAGCCAAGAAACATAGTTCTCACTGTCACTTTGAAGCAGCCAATGGGTTGAATATAAGTAGTAAGCACAAAGGGAGCAAGTGTTCTTTCAAATGATGCAAACACACCTTGACAATGTTCCACTGGCTGAGGAAACTGATAAAATATGTAAGATGTACAGCAGGTGTTTTGGCTATGTGTGCAATTGTAATTAATTCATTTTTTACAAAATTCAGTTCCCAGATGCATTCCAATTTATGAGAGAGAGTCTCTTCAAGACAGGCACTAGTCACTTCAGGCCACCTTTCTCTCCCCTCCAGAAAGGCAGACTGAACTGTGACCCAACCTTTGAACTTGAAGAAATGATCCTAGAATCCAAACCTCTTCATAAGAAAAAAAAGCGCTTGGCTAAAAAGGAAAAAGACACCAGCAAAAGCAATTCCTCACAGGTGAGAGCAAGCAGGTATATACACATGGTTTTTTAAAAAAAAAAAAAAGCTTCATTCTTCTTTGTCCCTTTAATTATATGGTACTGAGATTTTCTTTAATACAGTTATGAAAAGGTAAGATGCATTTTTGACCACCTTATATATTTTACCAAACCCCCAGTCATAGTTTTTTCAAATGCAAAACTGATTCTTTTTTATTTGTTACCAATGGAAGCAAACATCCTTTAAAGCAACTGTTCTTCTGCTGCTGGAGTTGGCAGGGTGGCCAGAGCACTGTCCAAAGGCAAGTTGCTCTGTGCAGGGAGCAGACCTCAGAGAGTGGGTCGGTCTGGTTTCATGAAGCCAGGATGAATTGTGAACATTTATTCAAGAACGAATAGGCGAGAACATGTTTAAAGGTGACTTAACTTGGAAATGTGTTTATCTGCAAAAAGGAGCCTTGTTGATCAAAGCACCCCAGCATTAAAAATCAACTGGGAACTCAGGACTTGACCCTGCATAAAGTTTGGCTTTATGTTTGGCTTTATGCAGTGTGCCATGTGTGTCATGTGCCCAGTGTGCCACGCCCTCCCTTGGCACTGGAGCCTTGTGCTTATTTGCCTTTCCAATAGCAAGAGCTTGGATAACTTGCTGTGTTGAGTCAAGATCTGTATGCCTGTTTAGGAGTACAGCTCTCTACACAGTTAACATAAGCAGCCAGAATCTGAATGGTTGCTTTAATGTAGACCTTCCACAAAACAGAGCATGAAATAGCTCGTGAGCTGCTGCCTCCCTCCTGCATTGTGCAGGAAATCTTGGGTACACTTCACTGTTTTAGGATTTTGCAGCCTGAGTTTTTTCTGCAATAGAATAGTCCCTGTGGATATACAATGTATAATTTGGAGCATGTATACCTACTGAGTTCTGTGTGAGGAGAGCTGTAATTCCATTCTCCCAACTGCAGTGCTGGAGATGCTCGGTACCTAAAGATGTCTCTGTATATCCTTGAAGCTGCCCTTGTGAAATCTTTTTGTGTCGACTGTGAATTTATTTTGTTATTCCTCATCCTTTTATTTTTCTATTCAAACGTGAAAGGCCTACCATCTTCAAAAGCACCTAGAGATGCTCCAGAGGGACTTCATTGTTTTCAACAGAGAAAAGTAAGTATTGATAATTAGGCAGTGAAACAGATGCTGGCACAATGACAAAGACTTTGGCAGACTCGGGTTTTGGGCCACCTCAGCAAACTGCAGACTGGGTTTTAGCAGCTTACTGAGGAAACTGTTGAGAAAAACAGACACTGGTGAAAGCAGCTTCAGCTGTTGGCTGCCAGGGACTGAAGAGGTGTTCTCATTCATGAGGAGGCAGCCAGGCCCATGGCCACAACCTGTGCTCATGGCCTGGCTTGCGGGGGCTGTTACTGGTAGTCCTGCAGTCAGCTCCCATCTCTAGTGGTACTACCAGTCCTGCCTCCAGACCACAGAGCTGCAGAGGGTAGGACCAGAAGCTGGTGGTAGAGCCCAGTGCCAGGCACATTCCTGGGCCAGGCGCTCTAGAGTGGTCGCTGCCTCCCGCTCCCCCACACCGTGCTGCAGCTGCAGCCAGGTACCCTGCGCACACCCCTGCCAGCGTGGAAACTTCACGTCTTTGTGTGGATGTCAGCCCCCGGGGCTGTGGCAGGGGTGCTGCCTCTGCAGGGAGGTGCAAGCCCAGGCCTCGGTGTCCACAGCAAAGACTTTCTTCCTCTTCCACCACTTTGCTGCTCCTGTCCTCAGTCCTCAGTGCCCCCACCCTGCATGCTGTCCTGCCACCAGGAGTGGGGTGGGGAGGGGCAGGGACAGGGAGGCAGGCTTGGTTGCAGCATGGCCAGGCTGTTCCCAAGCCCATAATGGACCTGCTGAAGTTCGGGTCTTCTCCATGGGTGGGCAGCCATCATCCTCCAGCAGCAGCCTGCACAGGAGGGCACTGGGCTGGTGCGGGAACAGACAGCTCACAGGCAGTGCCAGACCCTTCTGCAGCTTAACCTTCTGTTCTGCCCTAGGGTGCAACACCAGCACAACAAAACCCAGGAGCATGCAGCACTGGCGAATTGCAGAGGCATGCACAAGGATGGCCAGAACAACAACCTCTGAGCACAATGACCCTGATAGTGCTACACAGCCCCACCGTGCCTCCTCCCACCCTCCCGCAGACCTGGGTGTGGAGGAGGCCCTGTGGAATGCCCTAACAGTTTGCCACCAGCGATTAGAATCAGAGCCCATTATTTTGCCTTTCTTGGTGGCAGGAATGTGACTGAGCCACTCAGCACTCTTCCCTTTGGGCTTGGCTAGCCAGTATTGCAGCCTTGGGCCTGAGTGCCAGGTGACTGCCAGCAGGAGCAGAAGGGATGGGAGTGCACCCTTAGTAGAGCTGTTACTGCCAGCTTCATCCTGGTGGGAGTTGAATCTGTGGGTCCTGCCTCTTCAGGAGCCAGGATTCCTGCATGGGGTCTCAGCTTAATGCTCTAGGTGGAAGAGGAAGCTCTGAGCTGCAGGGTCTCCACCAGCACAGGTGGAAGATGGCCTTTGCTTGCAGAGGTCTCCTGCAAACATCCTCTAAGTCTGGTTGTGGAGGGCTGGAGGTGGTGACCAACTGCTTCCCTATCTGGGTGGAGGCAGCAAATGTTTCCCACGAAGCCGCCCTCTCACCATGCTGTTTCCTGGCCCAATTCACACAGAGCTGGGCCAGCCTGGTGGGTGATCAGTGCACACAGACAGATTAGGTAGTGACAAGGTAACAACCAAGTATGGCAAATAAGCAGCATCCAGAAGCTTTTCCAGGTCATCCTGAAAAATTCATTCACCATCACATTAAACTGCTGCAGCTCTCTGAATCTGATGGGGTTGTGGCTTCCAACATCAGAGGTAAATTTGAATATGTAGTTTTCATCTCTCTACAGTTGATTTTATACTTGATTTAAGCAGCTATTCTTTGAAGTAAAAGCTGTGCCCTTGGTGCAGCCTTTGCCAAGACTGTGATTAGCCAAAGCATCTCTATTATGGTAATGTGGGGAATGATGCTATTACTTAAATGCTTTGGCAGACCCAACTTTTCACCTTGTTATTCAATATTTTTCCTAATCTCAGCAATATAATGAATGCGTGATGAACTGTGTGCCTCCCATTTGCCCAGAGGTGTTCTTGTATCCCCTGTGCCTTCCTGTCTTTCTCTCTCTGTTTAAATCTGATTAACTGAATAAAAACAACAGCAAATGAAAGGTTCCTTCCCAGATAATCAAAAGCCAATGTTACGTCTGAGGTCACTTGCATTGCAAGGCAGAGTGGATGCTCCTCCTGCCTAGTACCATCTAAGACTTTACTGGACTCTCAGTTTAAATCTTTTCTCCCAGATGAAGACTCCCTCTGCATCTCGAGCTGTGGATTTTGGGAAATGTGTGGCTTAAGCATGTGCACAAGCAAGCTGTAATCCCAGTGACTACTGGGAGAGGAGCGCCTCCATTCCTCTTGAGCATGCAGCAGCCACACATTCCCTATGCAGACCAGACCATGAGCCCTCTGTGGGTCACATCAGGCCTGCCCTCCCAACCAGGAATGGCTGGGGGGATGCAGATCTCTGGGGCAGCCTGGTGTGGCTGCAGCAGGGCTGTGTGCAATCCCATGTAGGCTGCCAGGGGGAATGGGCTCTCTGGGCAGTCTGGTGTGTGGTGCAGGGTGCTGGGGACCCTGCCCTGCTTCCTCTGTGCTAAGGCAGCCCCAGTGTCAGCCTCCATACTGCCACCCTCACAGCTCTATCCCCCACAGGACAGCTTCTCTGCTTCTCCTACCCACCTGGCCTCTCTTGCAGTAATTTGTAACATAGACTTGGGTGGCATCAGCAGCAGCTGTGGGCTCTGACATCTTTGTTAACAGGCAGGTATCGGGGGGATGCCGGCACAGCCATGCCAGCAGCTCCCTGGACTTGAAGGGGCCTGCTCTGGCCTGCACTGAGCACCCTTCTGGTGTGGTGCCATGGCAATGTGCACAGTAACGACAAGCAGCCCCGCAGCTTTAGGGGACTGTAGCAGTTTGCTGCTGTCACATGAGGGTGCACTGGCAAGGTGCAGCCGCTTCTGGGTGAAAGCTGCAGGGACCGAGGGCTGCAGCACTCTCTGCAGTGAGCCTGTTTCCTGGGCGCAGCTGGCCAGAGTCCCCTGGGTGACTGCACCAGTTTACTGAGGTGTCATCACCTTCACCCACATGCTGTGCCCGTTGGTTTGCTTTATTTGCTGGGGTCAGGCTCTTGGCATAGCTGCAGCATGGCATGTGGACAGGGCTGGGGGTGCAGCAGTGTCACTATATGCTACTAGGATGGAAACAAACAAATGGGAAAAATTACCCTTTTCTGTCCAGGGAGCTGCAAAACAAGCAGAATTAGTTCACCAGTAAGTTGGTTCTTTGCCCAGTACTAAACAGAGTCTGGGAGGGCTCAGTTAAGTCTGGTAGTGGCAACAGCTCTACCTGTCACCTCAGAGCACACAGCTACAGTCACCTCACCCTGGTGCTGCAGCAGAGAGGCTTATACACCACAGACCCAGACAAGGAAACTGCTGCTCCTGGCTGGGGCAAACAGCTATTGCTGCATCAGTACTGGTGTACTCTCTGACCAAAAACTAACAAACAAAAAAAAAACAACAACCCACCAGCCAAACCTCCTCAAACAGTTAAGAGAGAACATTGCATCTTTAAAAATTCCCCACAGACCTCTAAAACAATCTCTACTCTCAGAGGCACAGCCTCAGCTTAATCACTACCAGGCAACAGGGAAATATCTTAAATTATTTGATGGCAGAGGTTCACAAAACTTCCAAGTATGAACAGTCTTCCCCACCCCGGCTCAACTCTTCTGGCATGGCCCCTTAAGGACTGCTGCACAGATAACTTGTCCTGTCTGAGTTGCAGGCACGTAAAAATAAATATTTCGGGGTCAAATACTTGACCCCCCCAAAAAAGTGTTATTTATTTAGCACTGCCTAAATTGACACTTATTTTTTGTAATATTTAAAAAAAACAACCAAGTTTTTTTGAATGCCTTGCAAGCTTTAGAAGGTTGTGACCCTTGGTTTGACAAACACCACTTCATAGAAGGGAAGCATTTAACTCACAGGTGCCCACAGCCTCCAGACCAGCCACAGCAGGGAAGATCTGAACACGGTGATGTGCAGAGCTGGTCCATGTCACTGCACAAGTGACAGGCACAGCCCACAATGGCCAGGTCAGGCTGCAGCCAGAGACTACATGGACAAACTGAATAAACCTTCATCAGCACTTGCACCAAGCTGTTTTGCTGATACCTTTGCTTTTGCCCAAGAAGCCAGATGGTCGCAACACCTACACTAGTCCCCAACACCTATACCTACAGAGATTCCCTCTGGCCATGCAGCTCCCTCAGCTCAAACAGCCCAAATCTGCTCCAGGAGCCCTACACCCACCCACCCATGGAACACAGCTTCCCCTGTCCCTACTCTCCCAAGGGCCAGGCAAGCAGATGCAGCCTGGAGATGAAAAAAAGCCAGCCAGAAAGACATACTGTTTGAAGGAACAGTTGTTTTTTTCTTTTCTTTTTTTTTAATAAAGTGTACAAAGTCATGAAATACCTTACATGAGGCACTGTGACAGCTGTTACAGAGAGATTTGAGCTCCCCCGTGGGCTTCATGGTGAAACACCAACAAGATCTGGGTGAAAACGACAGACCCCTGGTCCTGCCCAGCCAGTGCCCATGACGGTCCTCCCCACCTTCGCACACCACGGCATCCCACAAGCGTTCAACACAAACAACGGACTCTGAGCCGAGCAACCTGTCTGAGCGGCATGCATACAAAAGGGAAGAGGAAAAACACAACCCATCCCAACCCACAACAACAATAACAGAATTTTAAGGCTATGCATAAAACAAAATGAAGCAACATCTTTAAAGCTAGGTAGCAAGTAGCATTTGTGAAACATAAGGCTTGAGGCTTATTGATTCTTCAGAACAGGTTTATTTGCTTTTCCTTCTTAAACACCAATGTACCATTTTCTTCCTTTGCTTGTACAGGGATTACTTCCTTCTCAGCATGGAGGTTTAGCTCAGGGAGGTTATATTGGAGCGGCCTCCCGGGGGCGCAACAATGCGCTTGCTGGCGGAGCGAACACCTTCATCAATCTGGGTACCTGGCAGAGGGCAAGAAAGAACAAAGGGAAGAGGGAAAGTGAAGTTGAGAGGATTTTCTTCACAGGATTCAGCCACCAGTAAGGCTGGGGTCTTCCTGAAGGGCTCCTGGCAGCCTGCAGCAACCTGCTCTGCCTCCAACTCCAGCAGGACCCTGACAGCAGTGGCCTGAACGTCTCTGTAGACACTCCTCCAAGAGCAGACCCATGTGGCAGGAGCAGGGTGCTGCAATGACTGCCATGGCTGCAGTCTGCCCCCCACCTCTTCAGCCCCCACCCACCGCAGGGGCACTACATTTTGCCAGCCCAGCCACTGCAGTGCTCACCTGACAGACTGAACCCCGACTGATGGAGGTTCCTGATGGGGGGTGTCTGCCGCGTGGGAGACCCCCTGGTTGACCCTGCAGGGGTGCCCCCCTTGGGGGTGGCGGTCAGGTCAAACACAGGTCCATCATACATGCCTCGGGGCACAGCATGCATCTCCGCCATCTGTTACAGGAGAGAAGTGAGACAGTGAGGCTGCTATGCTCCCTGTGAGTGTCCTGTGAGCCCACTGACACCACCAATGTCCTGCACAGAGCCCTGGTTTCCTGGTACAACTGAAGAGGCCACTCACACTACCAGTCCCGTGCCCCTCTGTCCTACGTGCCCAAGACCTCCATGCAGCATAGAGGTGGCTCAACCCCACTGCTCACATCCTGCACGACAGCCTCCAAAAGCATGCAGAGGCTCTGGGCGACAGGCAGCCCCTTGGCACGGGTTTATGCTGTGTGGCTGGGGAAGAAGGCCATTTTGTCCAGTCTCCTTTTTAACTCAGCATTTCCCTTCACACTCCTGCTGCAGCAGGAAAGCAACAAGGGAGCTGCTGGACAAGCATCACCCACTGCTGACCCAGCCGAGAGTCCTGCCTCCGGTGGGGGCACACTACCAGCAACAAGCCTTAGCTATCCCAACTGTATGTTCGACATACAAAGGGCAATTCAGGTTAACAGTGTAACAGCTCCGTCTGCTGACAGCCCCATCTCCTTACCTTCCTCCTGGCCTTGATGCGCTTGTAAACATAGTCAGGGAAAGGGCTGCTGGGCAGGAAGCGTCCAGTCCCCTGGGTCACGTGCAGGTTGCCGTCCTCCAGCATGATCTTCCCCTGGCATATGACAACCAGCGGGGCCCCACGCAGCTCCATCCCTTCAAAGATGTTGTATTCAGCTGCCTGCAGCAACCAGGGATGATGGTCAGGAGGAACATGAGCACTGCCTGCCCTGAGGGCTGCTTAGTCCCCACACACCACTGCTGAAGTCACCCAGGCAGGGAGAAGACACCTGTAACAGCCTTCCCTGCGCCACAGGCCTCCTGTCCTTCACTAGGTCCATGAGACCAAGGATCCACCACTGCTCCCACTGTGAACCAGGACCTACAGCTTTGAAGCTGGCTGCAAGCAAGGACTGCAGCAACAGAGGAGGGCAGAACCAGGTCTGTGAACAAAGCATGCCGGCAAAGCCAGGAAAAAATTGGACCCAGAAGAGGAACCCAGATCAGGAGAAAGGCGTCTTTACACCTGCATGTGCCAGGTGCAGGGGAAAAGCAAGGCAGCTGGGTGAGAAGGGCCTTGCGAGCAGAGCCTGGGGCTCACAGGCATCCCACCCTGCTGTCAGAGCTGCATCAGCCATATGATATGACCCATTGCCCATCACTGAGCTGGGACTCAGTCCCTGAATCTACCAGCAGGACAGCACTGAGCTCCCAGAAGTGAGATCACCTGCACACAGCACTGCCCACATGGCCCCCTTGGCACCCCCACCCACAAGCAGAGAGCTTACAGACTGGTGGGTTTTTGCCGTGACGATCTTCACTGCGTCAGGATCCCAAATGACCAGGTCACTGTCTGAGCCCACAGCTATTCTCCCTTTCCGTGGGTACAGGTTGAAGATTTTTGCAGCATTAGTGCTTGTCACGGCCACAAACTGGTTTTCATCCATCTTCCCTGTGGCCTGCTCAGACACAAAGAGAACAAAGCACTCATTTGGGGAAGGGAAGAGGAAGAGCCCAGGTCTGGTATCAGACAGACCAAAAGCTAGAGGTATATTCACAGACCCTGGTCATTGACCCTGAGCTTGTGGCAGCTGCCTCTCCTGGTCTGGCTTATTTCAATTTACAGACAGGAGAAATGCCACTGGGTGCCCAGCTCTGCTGGGACAAGGACACAGGGGACCAAGGTGCCTGATGAGCCCGCCCGCTCCTCCCCAGGTGTGGCTCTTACCACTGCCTTGTCCCAGATGACAGACATCCGTTCTTCTATGCCGTTGGTCCCCTCTGGGATTGCCGTGAAGTTGTCTTTTCCAACTGCTTTCTGTGCAGTGCTGAACGTACAGTGAGCACTTCCCGAAACCTGCAGGTCACCACTGGGGTGGTGGTAACAAGAGCATCCTGAGCCATTTTGTGTTCAGACAATATCGGAGACATGAGGGACAAGGATTTCCTCAGTGCAAAGGTAGCCCGAGCTCAGCTCTCTGTTACTCTGCATCCCTGTTCCTGTGACCCTTCAGCCTGGAGACCTCCACCAACTCAGCCCTGTGGTGGCCGAGTCCCCTGGGCTACAGAGGCAAGAGAGCTTGGCCACACCATGCTGCCTGCCTGGGGCATGGACAGCATCCTGCCCACAAACACACAGCCCAGTGGAGGGAAATGTCATGGGAAACAAGGGGGGGCCTCTGTGCCAAGCCAAAAGATGCCCTTCCACACCAAACTCTTATCATTCACACCAAAACAGAAGGATAAAACATCCCAGCGTGAGTTAGAACAACTACTGGCAGTTTGTTGGGTCTGCTTGGGAGAGCAGTCCTTGTGCTATGGAGGCAGGAAGGAGCCTCTCTCCAGCCAAAGACTGTCACCGCAGCTGGCCATTTGTTGCATCCTAGCATCCAGCTCCCTCAGGAAGGACCTCGTCCTGCCCCTGCCAAGGGGCCACTGCTGCATCTGGCAGAGCAGCTGCAGGAGTGTGAGTGCACAGCTCTGAGCCAGCATGCTGCTGCCGCTCACCCTCTGCCTGCCGACCCAGCCAAGGAGCCCACCCCAGCCAGGTATCTGGGCTCTGGCCTGTGATGTTTTGTCCAGCAGGAGCTCAACAACAGCAGCTCTCAGCACCATGTGAGCTACACAAGGAGCAGCAGCCAGCAGCACCAACTGAAAAGGTGTAAGCAGGCTGGCCCACACTGTGGCATCCCTACCACGCCACTGCCACAAAAGCAAATGCCCCTGCAGCCAGATGGGAATCTGATGGCAGGGTTAGCAGAGCCAGGACTCCCAGAAACTGCTCTTGGGACTCTCAGAAAAGCCACATTGCAGGCACTGCCCAGTGCTGCTACCCAGACACCCTCTGCCTGGGAATCCATCCATCCTGAGCTGTCCAGTGACAGCAGAGGGCAGGAACAGGCAGAGCCAGCCGCCGCCAGGCAGGGCAGGGCGAGGGGCTGGAAGTCATCCAGCTGCTGCGGGGAGCCGGGGACACAAGGCTGCTGGAAGCCATCGCTGCCAGGAAAAAGGAAGCGGGTCCCAGGCCAGCGCCTGGAGCAACCATGCAAGACAGGCCACGAGTGCCAGGCTCCTGGACCTGAACCCGGGAGGGCACTGACACAGTGGCTCTGTACAGGGCCACAAATCAGTCCTAATCCACCGGTAATCTCCACCTTCCTCTGATAATTTCTGCCATATGTCTGACTGACTGCATGGACTGACGACACAACATGCTTCCTAATCTCCACCAGCTTTGTGCTGGTGGAAGAAAACAAGCCTCCCTGCCCAGCTGGAGCTTCTGCAGCTGCTTTTTCTGCCACAGCCTCAAAGGAAACAGCTTGGGAAAGGCACTGGGACAGTGTGGGACAGACCTATGTGGGCTGCAGGGACTCAGAGGTGCTTCCTTTTCCATCTTCTTTGAAGGCTGGGGTAAAATTGTTATTGAAGTGGAAGGAAAGCACTAACAAGGCAGTTCAGGAGCTAGGCTCACTTTTCCCTGCCAGCCCCTGATACCTTCACCTATTTCATACATCCAGACTAAGCAGAAACACATGACCACCTACTGACCACAACAAAATACAGGGTGAGCTGGATGTCCAGATCCCAAACGCATGGCCACTTCTGCCAGCCACAGCATCTCCACACACACACACCTAGCAATGCCCCCACATTGTGGCACACAAACCTGGCCTATGCTAGCATGCTCTTCTGCTCTGACACCTATTCCTGACCCATCATCCCTTGCTCATCTCATCACAGATGTTTCCAGCATTACCTCAAAGGTCATTTCCATTTACAGCCCCCTCAGTGTCAGCCATCCCCAGCTAACACAGACCAGTGCCACATGCACCACTCAGCCAGCAAACACAAGCGAGCCGGGCTCGCAGCTCACATGTGGCGCATGGGTACAGCCAGCAATGAGATCTGTGTCCCTGGCTGCAGTGCGTGCCTTTCCAGTGAGAGGATGGAGGATAGCTCTGAGAGAAAGGTCACAGCAAATTGCTGAAGTGCTTCTATTGTTTGCTCTCTATTTTCAACAGATCCCTTCCCCACTCCCTGCCTTTGGGGTAAAAACAAAAAAACCATCTACCATCCCTGTCAGATGCACATGAGCTGCCCTTAAAGACCTTGTGCTCGTGCACCTTGCAGGCAGTGCTACTGCTTATCTGTACAGGTGTGGAAAAAAAGTCAGCTTTGTATTCAGCACAGTGGGTCCCCATCAGCCTGTGCCACCTGTACCCCTCAGACTTTCTCTTGCACAGCTGTAGCCCAGGCAGCTGCTTACACTGTTCCCACACTGGCTGCTCCAGCTTGGTCAATGCTGTTGTTGACACCTGTTACCTGGACCTCATTTCTTTGCCTTTTTCAGGGTGTTTAAAGCAGTTCATGACTGCCTGCTGTTTTGTTTCGTTTTCCTCATTACTGATGTTAAGACTGTGGTGCCTCCCCTGTCCCCCAGTGCTCAGGGATAAGCCACCATGGCTCCAAGGCAGAGCCATTTCATCAGGCAGGTCATTAAATACCTAGGGTGAAGTGGTTTGGGGTGGATGAACATCTAGACTACCCAAATACTCCACGGCCTCTGCCCTGTCGATTTGAGGCCAAGGCACACTGCCTCCCACTCAGTGTCACTGGTGGAGCCGCAGGTTCAGGCACAGCCAGCCCAGCCTCTGTTGCTCACCTGGCCAGGAGGGAGTTGATGTAGTCAGGGGTTGTGGGGTCTGGGCTCAGCGGGGGAGAGACCACAAACGCTGCAGCCTTGGCCCAGTTCTTGCTCCAGTAGTGTGTCCCGTCAGTCCCCAGACTGGCTGTGATGGGCTCACCAAACACCACGTTGCCTGGAAAAGGGGGCAGAGAGGACACAGTGTAGAGGACCCATGGCAGTTTGATCCCCACTGCTTGTTGTGAATTCAGGCACTGGGTCAGATGCGAGGGACCACTAGGCCTGTGGTGCATTAGAAGCCCACCCTGCATGCCATTGCTGCTGACATGACCACCATCCCAGCCCTCTGGCTCTGGCTACAGAGCCTGATGATGGTACAAGCCTAGAGGGCATGTGGCGTAGGAAGACAAGGCCTCAGAGCTGCATTCTCCAAAATAAATTCAGACCCACCAAGGACACTGGCAATGTGCCCCCGCTGCCAATGGCTGCCTTCATGCTGGGAGGCCGTGGCTGGGCTGGCAGGAAGAAATGCCCCTGAGCCTGGCAGATAGCTGCTGCCAGCCCTCGCTGTGAGTAGGGGCACAGTTCACTGAGTCCAGGTGGAACGTGACACCTGAGTCCCTGCACTTCAGCACTGCTGCAGGGCCAGTGCTGCCAACGAGGCTGGGGCTGTACCCAGCATCTCCGACTGCGTGCATGTGGATGGGGTGAATGTCCCCACAGAGACCTTCACAGAAAGCTTGGGTCTGTCCTAACCCGTGCCCACACCGTGGTGTTGCATGACAATGCCACGGAAGGTGGCTCCAAGTGGCCTGGTGCAGCATCCCCATGGCCCTTCACAAGTTAGGGTATACCCCTGAACTTCCCCAGCAGAAGGGGAAGCTCTGGGCTGCTTGAGGCATAGGTGCAGGTCTGAGCCCAATAGCCAGGACGCAGAGACACCGAACCCAGCCACACAAGACCCCAGCAACAACAGCAAGGCTGTGCGCAGCACCAGCAGCTGCTCACCCTTTTTTCTGGCTTGCGAGATGAGGTCAGCAGCACTTCTGCTCATCACTTTCGTCACATAGAGAGGGCAGTTGGTCTGGCTGGCAATGGTGATGGCCCGGAAGACAGCTTCTGCTTCCAGCTGGAAGAGAGAACAGCGCAGCTGCAGAGGAGCACAGGCAGGTGAGGAGGGGCATGCTGTCAGGCCCTCTCACCCTGGCTCCCCAGCTGCAGACTAACTGCAGGGGAAGTGTGGAGTTGGGCCCACCATTTGTCCATTTGTTCCGTTGCATGGTTCCAGATCTGCCAACAGCTGGAGAAGCCCAGGGCCAGCCACCGCCCATGCCTGGCAGCACAGCTCAGGCTTGTGCAGGCTGACACAGGTCTGTCCCTTGGAGCACTCACTGCTGCGGCACTTGGTTTAACTGGACACCACTGCCCTGCTGGTGGCCAGGGTGCTGCGGGCTGTGCCTTGGCAGGCTGCTCCCATCAGGGTCTGGCTGTCCCGTAAGCCAGCTGCTGGCCATTCCAGACAGCTGGGCTTTGCTGGCCTGCTGCTAGAGCAGGCTGCATTTCCACAATGAGGGATATCTTTGGACTATTACATCAGCCCTTACTCAGCCAGAGCCCAGCTCCAGACGTTCTCTGAGTATTTGCTCTGCAGCTTGGCTTCAAGCTTCAGCATGATAAAGTTCAAAACAGAAGCCTTAAAAAGACAACGTACCAATCAGCCAAGCCTCAGGGGAGGCAGGGACTGTGCAGTTGCTGCCTGCAGGCCAGCAGCTGCTTAAGCCATCTCAGTGCTCCCAGCAGCAGGTTAAATGAGCCACTGCACCAGACATGCACACATGCGTACCTCACTTACTTCTGCAGGCCTGTCCATGGCACTGTCCATCAGCACAGTGAAGAGTTTTTCTCTTCTGCTTAAAGACCTTTTAGAGGATTTTTACCAGTGCACTTACAGGCTTCAATGGGTTTTAACACAAAGAGAGGAGCAAACAGAGCAATCACTGAATGCCCTTCAGAATGGGTCACAGTTTAGAGCAGCAGCACACAGCACTACCAAATGACCAGCACCACCTGGTAGAAGAGCATATCTTTAACTCCCACTGAGGTCCCTCCAGAACAGACCCTTGGAGTTGTGGGCCACCCTCCCACTGCCCTGACATCAACTGGCAAGCTTTGTTGGAGGGTAGCCGGTCACTTGCATTCCACCTAATGTTTTCCCAGGTCAAGGGTGTTCTGGAAGAGGTACACTCACAGAATCACAGAATTGTCTAGGCTGGAAGAGACCACAAGATCATCGAGTCCAACCAAAATCATTGAGTCCAACCAACACTGTTTCTTTTCAAAGGTAACGACATCTGGATTTGGCTGGACAGACTGTATCTACAGCTTTCTTGCACTGTTCCCAGTTGCCTTATGCTTTAATGGTGTTTCAAGATCAAACACTTAACAATGCTTTATCATCTTTGGACGAGAAGAACCGCAGTGCAGCCTTACGATAATAGGACAGTTCTCAAATGCTGGCAGAACCACAGCATCCCGTAATTGCAGGTTAGCTTGCCAGCTAGTGGCAACGGGTCTAAAGCCAGAAAAATAAATGTCAGTTTACACAAAGAGACTCTGATCTACTGTATTCTATATTGAGTCTTTTCTCTGTACAGGGAAATGCTTTACTGTCTCATACTTAAAAGACAGTAAGCATTGCATTACACTAGGCTGTATCTGTCATTACCAGCCATAATACAGTCAACTTCTTATACTGTTTATTTAAGCCAATTGATTTTACTTCAGCAGACCCTGAAATACAAATCCATCCCTGTTCTCCTCTACTCAGCTTTGCTGTTGTACCAAATTCTTACTGTTTTCTTCTTTTGTGTGCCATAGAAAGGTAAAAGCAGCTCTCGGCAGGGACCTATCTCAAGAAAATTTATCTAAATTTAGACTCAACTCAGATTAATAGACCAAACAGAAAAATACCTCATAAACTAAAATTAGAAATGATCTAATTAGTGTCTTGACAATGACTTGTAACCAGCATATTCCCCCTTTCTTCCCCTCCCACACCTTTCACCAATGGCTTTGTCTGTCTGATTTCAAAACTCATGTTAGACCCTAAGCAGAGATTAGGCAGAAGAAGCTGGAATCTGTCTGTGCTCAGAGACATGAACAATGACATTCCAGGGGGACTAAAGCTCACTGTTCAATTCTTTGCAGGTTTCTTACACTCTGGAATCAGCTATACAAAAGAAATGCCCCCAAACCACCCCCTGGTGCTGCCACAGTCATACAGTTTTGTTGTTTGTTTGTTTGTTTAGTTCATCTCTGGATGACTTGGAAGCCCTTGTTTCTCCTAGGAAACTCCAACAAGACTGAGATATGTTTGTCACAAAACCACGCCTTGCTCTTTCATAAACCACTGATTACCCAGACAGTATTGCCTGTACTAGTGAACATATAATATATGGGGGGGAGTGGACATACACACACACACACATTTGGCCCTGCTACACTATGCCCTGCTACGGTTTGTGAGGAAAGCTCTTCAGTGCACTGAGGCTGGTACCCTCCTGCACCTTACCTCCTCTGGTCTGCTCAGCACATGGCCCTCGGGTCCGGTTATTCCCATCTCCAACATCCTGGCCTGTTCCTAGAACATGGAAAGGACAGAGGGATGTTGCCAGGCTCTGAACCTGCCCCCCAAGAAAAGCAGACCCCTCCCAATGGCTGTGCCCTCAGGCTGACACCAACTGACATCCTGAGGATGGATGCAGGCAGGAGGCAGCTGCAGGGAGGATAGGGACGAGGAGCACTCAGAGTCATGTGGACGCTGGCTGAAACCTCTGTGACAAAACAAGCACAGCATTGAGGAAAAAGCACACAGAACTCGCCAGCTCCACAAACAGCAGCCAATACGTTTCCAGGCCCTCTTCCCACCACTCCACACTTTCCATTCTGAAATGCAAGTAGTCTGTTGAGAAAAATCATTAAAAGGCAACACAATTCCAAAATTCTCTTCCCAAGGTTACCATTTCCTCATTCTCTCCACTGACAAAGCTGCAAAAGCTCTGCAGTAACAAATTCCCCAAATAGCTGGTGATCCTTTTAAATCCTGATATTTTCTGGAGAAGTTCTGTCTATTCCAAATTTCATTTAGGGAGAAAAAGAGTGGCTGGTATCTGCTTTCAACTCATCTGTCAGCTTGTATTTCCAGCTCTGCAAGAAACTACCTGTTTAAGAAAACTTTGGCCAGTGCATTTTTTTTTTCTTTTAAATGACACAAATATTTTCACTGACCTTCAGTCTCATTGAACAAAAACATCGAAAAGTTTGGCTGTATCTGATAAGCCATAAAATAATTCGAGCTTTTATCATCTTTAGAAAAGAAGATGATAACGCTTGCTGTAACAAAAGAATAATATGCTTCTAAACATGTCCTCCTGACTCCATGGGTTATCTACCTTTCCTTTGAAATGGATTTTTACCTAATATTGCTTGTCAGAAACAAAACACAGATACACCACGAACCATTTTTTCTATGTTGACATGCAATTCAATGTCCTGAAAGACTATGCTGGAAGGTTTTGCAACCTCTTTATTGCAGTTCCCACCAGATACTTCACAGCAGAAAACTTTGCTAAAACCTTTGATATCACTGCTGAGTTGCAACGAGATAACCTTGCAAAAGATGCCCATGCAGCTTTAGTGTCATATTGCAAATACCCCATATCAAATCAGCCTGGAAGAGACTTTCAGTCCCTGCACACCAGAAGAGTAGTTACCTGTGCAATTATATCTCCATTTTCAGCATGAACTTGAGCTATGGCACCCAGCTCTCCCAGGCAGCTGAATATCTCATACAGCTGAAACAGAAACAAGAAAAAGTGATTACAACAAAGGCACATTATCCTGGCTTGCGCACAACCTTAAAGCTCCCTGCACTGTGCCCTTCAGCACAAAGCTGCAGCAGGGACAGGGTCAGAACAGGCTGGAGGATCTGGTGTCAGCCACACAAAGACCATGGCCATGACAGGCAGTTCCTTCAGGAAGCCACCTGCCCCCAGCTGATGCTCCTTGTAATACCCCGTACACCCCTCTGCCTGCCATCCTCAAAGCAGGAGCATGGCCAATATGCAGCACATGGTGGCTCACAGCTGCACAGCAGGGGTGCTGCCAAGGCTCACACCTCTGAAGGCAGCAGGGATAAGCAGAGAGGAGCTTGCAAGCCCCTGTAAAGCAGGGTGGACGGCATCTCACCTTAGGCCCCAGAGCTAGGATTACACAGCACTGCTGCCATCTTCACACTCAGCAGTCCAATCACACACAACCAAAGCCATAAATGAGGTCCTACCTCAGTGTTTGACATCTGGTACAAGTCCTTGTAGGCCATATAAACCATGAAGGAGTTGACTCCTAGGGGAAAAGCAGAGAAGAGAATGCTGAGGAAGGAGCCAACAGCTCCCCCTCCCCAGACACACCCCGAGCACATGAGAATAATTCAGACCTGGATGGATGGAGAGACCCCTGGCAGAAACAGGGAGCAGGCAGGAGGGTGTCTGCTTTGGTTGGCTGCCCCTGGCAGCTTATTTGCAGGATGCTGACTCCTGCTCAGGGCCACGCAAGATCCCAGCAGACGCTCAACAGCCAGAGGAGCAAGGACAGCACATCCACCACCTGCCCCTTCCACCAGGACCCCTGCACCCAGCCAGCAGCAAGGAGGAAAGGGCAGCAAACCTTTCTCCTGAACCATGGTGTGCAGCTCCTGCCGGACACGTTCACTCCAGCGAGGGATGTCCACATGCAGTGCGTAGTCGCAGCAGGCCTTCCCATCTGCCCACTCACGCCACTTCTCAAATGCCTCCACCAGGCTGGACTCGGGCTCCGGCACCACGTGGTCCACTGCAGGGGGACAGGGGAGCTGTGAACAAGGGCTTCTCCAGCTGCGTGCCCCTGACGTGCACCCCACTGCAGCTCTGCATGCTGCAGGGCATCTCCACCATCCCAGATCCGTCTCCTTGGCTCTGAGGCAGGACAGCACCTAAGAGGCCCTCATCACCTCCATGACTTCCCTAGTCTCTTCCCAGTGCATTTATTGGTTGGAAAATGCACACAGCCTTTACTTAACAGCCTCTGGCAAAAGATCAGGGGCTTTTACAGGCTTCTGCTGAGAAATCAGCTGAAAGCTGCAGGGTTTTGTCCCTCCTCACCCTCACTTCAACCCCATTAACACATGGTCTCCTGACACCCTGCAACACTAATGCACCTTTTACTGCCCACCACACCACCTCATACCCTACCACAGTGCACTTTACACAGCTGATTTTTTTTGGTCCATGGGGGAAGGTGAACTGGTGTGGGGATGGCAAAAAAAACAATCCTTTACTAGAAGGATCAACAATTGCTCCTGCACCCCATGGAACCCTGCAGTACACACAGCTGCGGCTGCTGCACAGCAGTAAAGCCTGGATCTGCAAGCACTGCACACCCTTGGCACTCTTCAGGGAAGGATCTCAGAATCCCCTTTCCTTTTTTGTTAGCACTGTTTATTTCTGAGCAGTGCACGATGCCAGGACATTGCTCTGTTCCTCTGCTCAGCGTCATCTGAGCATCACGCTGCCCTATTTTTATTTAGCTGGGGAAAAGAAGTTATGCCGTTACTCCTTTTTGAGGTTCTCAGGGGCAGCAGTGGCTGCAGACGCTGGAGCACTGCAGAACACAGGATCTGAAGCTCTGCAGAGGGTCCTGTGCACATCTCCTTTCCCAGCACCTTCAGTACCACTAATGGTCCTACAGCTTCATCTTGCTCCTCGCCCTCTAGTCTTAACCAGACATCACAGAAAAGATGAGCACACTGTCATGGATCTTTAAAACAAAGAAGACTACGAAAAGCATACAGGAAAAAAAATAACTGGGCAACTTTTCAAGAGTGCAAGAACAACCAAAAATTCTTAAGACTGAGGAGTTTCATTTGGATTGGAGTTTTATTGCAAATGCCTTCCCCAGCTCAGAACAGGAGCATGTCCAAAACGCACTGCAAAAAAGCGCTTGACTGGGGACATGGGTGAGGGCTAACAACAGCTAGTCCATGTTTGCACTGCTATCCTGATGTGTACACTCTGCCTCCCCTGAAGGCTGCACTCTCAATAAGTGAAAAAAATTTGTCCGTTCATTGCTCAGACCCTCCATGAGAGCTCAGAAGCTCTATTGTGCCACACCCTACTGTTTACTGCTAACCAGCACTCAAGCAGAAGAGAGCTGATGCTCTGAGAGGTTTCACATTTTAATACCCAAAGGCATGTTTCATCCATTGGTCAGGAAAATTCATTTTCTGGGCCCACCCTCTTTACTTCAGCCAGATGAAAAGATACCAGGGCTCTGCTCCATCCAGACCTGCACCACCACAAGTTACTGGTAGCAAAAGCTGGAGTGCACTGTTGGCTGCACTTCCTGTTCCAATTGCTTTTCCATTAGAGGTGCCAGGCAGGCAGGGAGAAATGCAGGCTAGCCTGGCAAGGAAAGCAAGCATCCTTGAGTGAGTCTCTGCGAGATCATCAGTGCTGAGATGGCTGCCCAGTCTCTGCCACTAAACCTGCAAGTTTCTGAGCTCCCAGAGGGGCTCCCATCCTCAGCCCTCCCCCCTGTTTTTACAAGTATCAGATGTGTTTATGTTCCCAGTTACCTCTTCCAGAGAATGAGAATGACATCAACTTGACACCAACTGTTGAGAATCTTTCTCCTTCCTCCAGATTTTTCCCTAAATCCTCCCTGCCAGTTGTCATCTGTACATTCTTCCTGCCCTAAAGAGGAACTTCAACATAACCCTCTTTGACTGTACCCTCCTGCATGACTTCCTAAAGTCATTTTAAAAAAATGAAAAAATCTTCAGAAGATATGGAAACCAACATCAAACAGATCGCAT
Organism: Aythya fuligula; assembly: GCF_009819795.1. Classification (NCBI taxonomy): domain Eukaryota; kingdom Metazoa; phylum Chordata; class Aves; order Anseriformes; family Anatidae; genus Aythya; species Aythya fuligula. The sequence goes on from NC_045572.1 coordinate 19,602,860, forward strand.
GCAGAGTCACAGTACTGAATGTATCAGTACTTTGCTCTCAAAAGCCCAAGCCTGCCAGGTGCTGTTTTGCACGAGACCTGCCTTCTGCACTCACTGATCATTGTAGTTCCACCAGCCAGGGCCGCTTTCGTCCCTTGGAAGAAATCATCCACTGCTGTCATCCCCTTGTAGGGCATCTGCAGGCGAGTGTGGACATCAATTCCTCCAGGGATCACCATCTTCCCATTGGCTTCTATGGTTTTGACCCCTCCAGGGACAATCAGATTGTCTCCAATCTGCCTGATGAGACCACATCAAGATGGTGAGGCACACACAAAAGAAAACCAGCCACAACACAACCGGTTGACAAGCCAGGTGGGGAGCAGCCAGGCCACCCCCTTGACCTGATAGAAACGCCCCACTCATTCCCAGGAACTGGGGGTGAAACCACCTCACTGAGCAGAGAATCCCAGGATTGTCTGGCCCACCTAAACTGAGATTTGCGCAGTCCAGGGAAGGCTGCCATCTGTCCGCCCGCTGCAGTGGTGGCTATGTTGACACCTGCTGTCCAGGGCAGGCACTGGCTCGGGGAGGCCAGAAGCACGGTTTGATGGGCATGATGCGGACCTCTGCAGTGGACACCAGCCCTGCGTCCAGTAAGCAGTACCCCTAATCTCTCCTCTCCCCTGTCCTTCCGCCCACCCTAAGTAAGGCTCAAGTCTGAGGCTTACTTACAAAGAAAGATGATTTCTCAGCATAATGCCACAGCTGCTAGGCCAGCTCAGGGCTCAGCAGGGTCTGGCAATGCTGCTCCCACTTCAAAGTCCTGTAGGTGAAGGACAGCCCCCTCCCCTGGGTACGCACTGCAGTGGGCTGCAGCGCCACAATCTGACAGCCCAGCCTGGCTGCACCAGATTCACGCTCCTCCCAAGGAGCATGGCAGGAGTCCTCCCTCCACGGGACCTTCCTACTCGCCTGCTGTCCTCCCACCCTCTGAAGGATGCTAACAATAGGGCCATGCCGCAGTGAAGGCAGCTAGACCCCAAGTACTTAGAATCATAGAATCAGAGAATATCCCTAGTTGGAAAGGGCCTGTAAGGATCAAGTCCAACTCCTGGCACCACACAGGTGTACCCAAAAATTCAGACCATATGACTAAGTGTGCAGTCCAAACACTTCATAAACTCTGACAGGCTTGGTGCCACAACTGCATCCCCAGGGAGCCTGTTCCAGTGCATGACCACCCTCTCGGTGAAGAACCTCTTCCTGATGTCCAGCCTGAACCTCCCCTGTTGCAGCTTGAAAAAACTTCCTCTGAAAACAGCAAACCTAAAAGGCTCCAGCATAATCTTCTCATAGCTTAAAGCACCCTTACTGATAGTTCTCTGGAGGGCAATCAACATCCTCCTCTCTGGACACACCAGCTCTCCTGCAGGACAGGTCACCTGAATCTCCCTTTACTCAGCCTCTGCCCCCTCAATCCCTTTATCTGCCCATATGTAGCACTTCAAATCTCTTCTTTCAGAAATCCTATTTTCATCAAGCCTTCTTCAGTCTTCCCTGATAAATCAATATAGAAGACAAGTTGGTTTGCTTGCAATTCCTGAAAATCTCAGGTAGGTAGTACATGGGCTGCAGCACAGTGCTGTCCTCAGTAGTGCTAACGAATGGGATCTTGGGTAGGGTCACTCATGCTAATACTGTTGAAACAAGGCAAAACAGGAGTCAAAGACAAATGTTTCTCCTGGTTCAGTTAGGTACAGCTTTGTTGTACAATGGACACTATGTCTCAAAGCCACCAGCCCAGCTGCAATTCAGTATAAACCTGCCAAGCATCATATATGTGCCCATACACACTGTGGAGAGCTGAGCCTCTAATCAAAGTGAACTGTAAAGTTTCACCAGCCAGCAAGCAGGGTGCAGACCACATCCATGAAAAAACAACAACCATCCAACCTGAAGCTAATTTAAGGGGAGATGGAAATAATATGCTATGGAAGTCCCATACTTACTTTATGAGACCATCTTCCATATAAATGTCAGCATAGAACGACTGGTCATCGTTAACTATTCTCCCTCCTTTAATGAGGAGACGATCACTCTGTGAAGGGAAAAATACAGCAGTAGTCAGTAGCAGGTGATGCATGCGTTTCTCAGCGTTGGTACAGTGCCTTTCTTGGGTGCTCTTCTACTGCATCACACAGCTCACCCCAACAGCAGAAACTGCAGAAAGTTCACATCTGCACCGACACTTGAAAATACAGGACAAGCACAAGGACTGAAAAAAATCAAACTCATGGGGCTGTTTCTGAGGGGAATAGGTGCTGCCAGGAACACCGCTGAGGTGGAATGAGTATAAAGGAGAGGCACTGGGGACATAGCAAATGTGCTTCCACAGAATATACAGGAAAAAGTCAAGAGCCTCTTGCACCAGGTCATTACACAAATAGTTCCAGAGGAAGCACAAGTCACATATCAGTATTTAGACGAAGTTTGTTACCGAGAGCTTTCCTACATCCTTAAATATGATCCAAATACTGTGCAAAATACATTTCACTGAAGATGATAATTTATGTCTCTCTCATCTGTTAACACCTTGCAAAGATCACTGGCAGAACAGGCAGCCCTGAAGATGATGCATTTGTTGTTGGACCTGTCCCTTCCCTGCAATGCTCATGGTGGTCCTTCCAAGGTGTTTCACAATGTCACAGGAGGCAATGAACTCTATTCCCATCTCATCACTTACCATCTCTTCTCTTCTCCTTTCTATTGACATAAATGGCCAGAAACCTCCAAAGGAGCACAGACAGGGAGTAGAAGAGCACCCAGAACAGAACTGCTCTTGTGCCCCTTCCTGCATTTGTTTTTGGGCCTGGACAACCCAGCACACACTATGGGGAGAGAACAGACACTGTCACATGGGAAACAGATCCCAACCTGAGGAATCTGAGGTCCATCTTCTGCCTTCACCTGCACCAGTCTTAACACGAGCTGCATGTGGTACAAAGGCAAACAACCTGATCTCACACATGGCTACCATGCATTCAGATGACATGAGCTGGTTTTGCTGTTCCAGAGGATATGCAGGCTCCATTAACTGTTTAATACACCTCCAACCGCCCTCTGCCTTTCAAGCTCCCCCCCCCACATTCCCCTCAGCTCCCTCCAGCACCTGTAGCCCAGGTTTCAGAGAGTGAGTAGGTCCCGTCCTTCCCATGGTGCCAGCCTGGACTGCAGCTGCTGGCAACCCTTCGCAGGGCTCCCATGCAGGCGCATCCTGGGGGGTTCCCACACAGTTAATTCCTCTAGAGGGAGCTGGGCTTGCTGCTCTTCATCTCCTGCCCCAAGGCGATTTCTGGAAATATCACCGGGCCGTGGTCATGTGCAGCCAGAGAATTCCCTCACACCCTTGCGTCTCACATCAGCCAAAGCTCCAGGCCCACGTGCCTTATACAGCAACTCATTCATACAGGTCAAGACAAAGAAACTGTGTGGGGAAGGGAGCACATGGCACAATGCACTTGCCTGGCTGCAGCTTGGTGCTGGGCAGGGCAGCAGGCTCAGTCACCCCATCAGCACTGACAGCCTGCAGTGTCCCGAGGTCCCCTTCCAGCACAGCTGAAGGCACAACAGGACCCATATCCACCAGGTATGGTGGCACCAGGCTGGAGCTGTGCCCCATTCTCTCCTGCCCACAGTCCTTCCCCAGCAGCAGACCAGGCTCTGCTCCCCTCTCTCCTGAACGCAGCTGGCACACAGGTCCAGCAGAGGTTTGCATGGAGCTGGTTGCAGACCTCCCAGCACAGCTTCCAGCAGCCACGCGCAACAAATCACTGCTGGCACAGGCAGACACTACCTTGATTTGTGACACTGGGATCGTGGGCACACTTTGCTTGCATCTTCCACCCTTGGGTCCAGTAGAGGTAGCAGCCCAGCTGGGCATGCTGGCCTGGGAGTGCCATGTCTTGGAGCCAGCTCTCAGCCTGCTGCCCCTCTCCCCAGCAGCACACCTCAGATGATGCCCAGGTTTGGGGCTCAGGGCTCTGGACCCAAACAATGCTGCTCACGAACCACTGATTCTCCTCCTCCCTGGCACAGGGCACTTTTGTATCTGTATAAATGTCATCTAAGTAACAGTACTGTCGTTTTAAGTTCAGAAAACCCAAAAGGAGTGAAATGGGACAACAGCCACTTCCTTATAGCCTGTCAGTCACAGTGGAAAACAGCTAAGCTGTGGCTTCTAGGAATGCAAATGATCAATATTTAAGTAACACTATAAAAAAATGCAGATAGCAATAGTCAAGCAACAGTATCAGGCATAAGCTACAGAAGAATCAAGGCTATCATGAGAAACAAAGGGAGGAAAATTCTCATTTTATATTCCAGTCAACTGTATGTAAAGTTTCTCCCATACGTCCAGTTCCCTATGCCCTGGCAGATCATACTTGGCTTCACCTAGCCTGCTCAAGGAGACAATAAAAGATTCAACCTGTCCAGATCCAATAACACAAGTAGACCATGGTATGTCTTGCCTACCCCCTTCGCACCTTCCAACTTGCCTTTCTGAGCGCCCTGGAGTTCAATTTCACTAGAGCCAAGAGCGCCAGCAAACACTGATGCTGACCACTTCTCCCTGCACATAGACCAGAGAAAGCAAAGGGACACAAGCACTAATGGTGTGAGGAGTAGGAGACTGAAATACTTGACAATTGCTGAATAAAGTGTTAATATGAAGTCAGAAAATATGCCTTCATTCAAATACAAATGGTCACTTTGTGGCAGACATGAAGGGCTGCTCAGTGCTAATTCGGTTAGTACACAAATAAAACTGCTAGGCTCATTACGGCTGGAGCACGAACAAGGCCTTCATTCAGGGGACTGGGCTCTGTCTCAGTGCCCACCCCACGCCTGGCTACCAGACCATCCCCGTGAGAACAGGAGAGACATGGGCTGCACCAGCGCCCACCCATTAACCATGAGGAAAAAATACAACACAGTGAAAAAAGGAAAATCCCAATGACAACCCATCTACAGGCTCGGGCATCATTCAGGGGTACACCCAGATGTGAAGAGGCGGGGGGAGTGGAAAGGAAGAGGATGAAACAGTTAAGAGGAAACAAGGCTGACTTAACAGACAGGCTTCTGCAGCACGCGTATCCAGAGCAGCCTCAGATCACAATTAGCACACTGTTCCCCTGCCAGAGCTCGCCTGTGCTTCTCCACACCCACCGTGTCCCCTGCCAGCCCGTGTCAGGCTGTGCCACCAGCCATTGTTAGCAGACGCGAAGCTCTGCCTGTGCAGGGAGCAGGCAGGCACCACGGCAGCTCCTCTCCTCCAGGCCTGGCAGCGGCATGGAGCCACACGTACCCCCACGGCCCCCGCCCAGCCCCTGGCTGCAGATGGCAAGGGGAAGCCCGATTCCTTGCCAGGGCCACACGCCGGGGTGGCGCCATGGCTGCAAGTGGTTCCTGAGCGCAGCTGCAGGCAGCTCTGCCCAGCTGCTGGCACAAGGCTGCTGCTTGTCTACCTGGCCTATGCCACTGCACGTCTCAGCCAGTCTCTGGGCAGCTGGCGGCAGCCCTCGGGTCACAGGAGCAGTGCCTGTCACGAGCCTCCACTCCTGCAGGCACAGGCACCTCCCTACAGCTCAGCCTGGAAGCATCCTTCCAGCACAGCATTGCATGGCTCAGTGGGATCACCTCTGGTACCCAACACCTCTGCTGGTCAGCCCTTTGTGCTGGACACTCTGTCCCTTCACCTGTTGGCATTTGGAATCAGTGCTAAGAAGCTTACAAAACCATTACCCATTCCCTCTTGCCCACACTCTGCTCCTTATGCTCTTAAGCATCACCTGGTCATCTGAGATCCCAAAGTATCAGGGGTCTCTTAGCATCTCTTCTTGGTGTGAGGTTGCAGCAGGAAAGGGAGGCAGCTGCTTCCAGCAGGATGCTGGATCCAGCCAAGAATAGTGTTTACCTTGTTGACAAAGCACAGGGGTGTAATTAGGGTAACACAGAAGCAGGTGTGTGGCTTTACTGCTCTTTCCCTTGAAAAAGAATAGACACTAATTGCTGTGGTGTGTCACCAGCGGCTGGATGTCTCCTTATTAAGGGACCACACCAGAGTGTGGAAAAGCCCCAGGCTGGAATAGCAAGGCCAGCAGAACTGCTAACTGCACATGTTCTTCCCCATGACGTGAGCTGGTAACGAATACCACAGCAATGGCTGGCAGTTTACCAAACTCTGCCCAGTAAGTAAGGCTTTTCTCCCCACTTGCACCTGACACAAGATGCTAGCCTTCCCTGTGCAGACCTCACTGTTTCCAGAAGCATCACAGAGATGCCATCTGTGGGCTGTGACAGGGTAGCTGAAAGGGACAGGCATGGCCCACACCATGAGAAGATATGGGAACTCCAGTCTACCTGGGATGGAAAAGATTTTTGTGACCAAAGCACAAAGACCAGGACATTTTATTTCAACCAGCAGCTCCCTTAATAGCTATTTTGTGAAAGCAGGGCATTTACTCATTTTGGTTTTCCACTTCTCTTTCTGCGGGAATGTTCACATCTTGTGAACAGCAGGAAAGGAGAGAAAGAGAGGAAGTATCTTGATTATATCTTGTAAAGCAAAACAAAACAATTTATTTTATTTTATTTTTTTTTTAAAAGGAGCTAATAAAGAATCTCTCAACAGACACACAAAGTTCAGGGTGACTTCTCTCCTGAGCTGGGTATCCCAGCACCAGTACACTTCTGGAAAGTAACATCACATTTAGTGGTCTCTGATGCACTGTGCACTGCCAAAGGCCCAGTGAAGAGCAACACCCTACCACGCTGATGAAGCAGTCACTTGTAAAAACAAAAAGATTCAATAACCCTCCCCTCCCACCTCCTCATGTTTGCTCCACACCACAACCAACAGATTTGCCCATATTTCCAAATCTTTCTTCATGGCTACAGTCTTGTCTGTCATTCTGCCACATGTTACTTTTGACCAGGCTTTTCCAGTTCTGTTTGGGAATAATTCCACACTAATTTGCCCCACAAAAACACATGCACCCTTCACTTGAGCTTCTGGCTTCTGCACTAAAATGGCTCTCCTAGAAAAGATCAGAAATTGCAAACAGATCCACCGGGCAAACTCTTGTTTTCTACAGATCACTGTCAGAAACTATCTGCTAATTCTGATGGCAATGCTGTTGAGTATGAGAGGAAATAAGAGGGGAGTGTTTGTGCATCACCAGAATTATGCTAGACAGTTCAAACAATAGCTGTCAGGAAGTAAAACCATTCAGATTTCCAATGCCTTCACAAAAGCCAAACCTGTGTGTTTGTGGGGCGAGAGATATGGTGAAAGCACTACTACTCCCTTCACTTGCAGGCTCAGCCACTGCCTCAGTGCTATCAGATTTGAGACTGACGGGTGAGTTACCTGCTAGCATTCCTCTGTGTACCTTCATACTCCTGACCTCTCAACTGTGATGCTTTGAAGGTCTTTGAGATATCTTCTATCCTAATGGCACAATGCAGTCTCCAAAATTTCTCTTCTAACAAGCACAGCTTAGCTGACTGTCATCCCCAAAGGTTGCTGTGTGTCTTGACAGGCAAGAATAGACTCTGGGGTGGAAATCTCAGGAGGAGGAACAAACAATCGACACAATGCCCAGGGGAGGGATAACCTGCAGAAGGAGACTGCAGAGGCTTACTTCGAGGGAAGCCAACATAGCTGAGATTTTCTTTCTGCCGTACTATTAAATGAGAGAAGACCACCCAAACACAGACTCCACTTCATTGCTTCCCCTGGATCTCAAAGCATGTGTTCAGGAATATATGGCTATTTGACCAGAATTTTAGAATTTCCACCACCCCAACCAGAACATGATGATGCTGCAAAGCAGGGCAAGCAAGTCCTGGGGGGCCCTCGCCAAGCTGCAGAAGTCACAGGAGAGAACCACCTGTGGTGTCAGCTCCAAAAATGCCACTCACCAGCAACATTTTAAGTGTCAGTAGGCTGAGGGAAGGATTTAACAGGAAAAGAAAAAAAAAAAAAAAGGCAACTTGTGAGACTTTGTTACCACTGAGGTGAGAAAGTCCCTGATGGTGTCCAGAGGAGCAGGAACAAGTTCCCCATATCTGTAAATTGTATCACAAAGGTCCTTGCTGAAAAAGCCCCAGAGAATGGGGGAAATCCCACCTCCAGCAATAATGTTCTTGTAACTGGTCTAGGGATACTGAAAAGCCAAGATTTGTAAAGAGGTAATATTGCTTATTAAAGCAATTGGGTTGAGAATCTGGGTTGACAAAAGAATTTCTTTTTATAGTGGTTAATGACCTTTGTGCTTCTTTGGGAGTAATTTGTTCACATCTGTACATTAAAAAGCACAATGAAGCTTGACTGCTTTGTCTTTTCTTTTTCTTCAAGAGGCCAAAGCTGTCCTCAGGAGGAAAAACAAGAGCCATATGAAGTCAGCAGAAAGCCATCAAAAAGATGAAAGACCTGATTGCTTTCCCAGAAAAAAAAATAAATCCCCATGCAGCCTCCTCCAGGGAGGGCCAGGATGAAAGCAGATGCACCCCACGAAGGAAGGTGCGAGCTGGATCAGAGCATGAAAACCCTAGAGAGATCGGCACAGAGAGGCACCCGTGGGACCCCCGTGCAGCTGGCCTCCCTGCAGCTTCAAAGAAAACATGTCAGCCAGCCTTTCTTCTCGCTGAGGTGGCACGAACGGGCTGTGATCGCGGTAGGTGTGGTCCCCTGCACTACTGCGCCAGCAATGGGGACCGCTGCACCTGATGCAGCAAGAAAGAGATCAGCTCGGATCCAGCGCAGCGCCTCCGCATCCAGAGCGCACCTCGCAGAGCACGGATAAAGAGCACAGCAGACGGGCTGCAACCCCGCCCCGGCGGCTTTCTGCTCGCCGCCCGCCCGCCCCACCTGCGCTCCCGCTGCGCGCTGCTGGGGACAATGGGAACCCGCGCGGGACCCCGGCCCCGGCCCCGGCCCCCTCCCGGCGGGCCCCGGCCGCGCTGCCCACGGGGAGCGCCCGCCCGCAGCGCCCGCACCCCCGGCCGACGCCTCCGCGGCCGCTGCCCCCCCCGGGAGGGAGCCCCGCGGAACGCGACGGGGCCGCGAGCCCGGGCCGGGCGCCGCTCCCAGCCGCTGTCACGGCTCGGCGAGAGGCGGCCCCGGGGCGGCCGTCGGGCTGGACCCGCGGGCGCTGCGCGGGGAGCGCCGGGCGCCCCCGCCGCCGGCACCGGGCGCGGCTCCGCCGAGCGCGGACACCTGCGCGGGCGGCGGCTCTTTGTCTGCGCGCCGCCGCTCCGGCCCGCAGCGCCGGGCACCGGCCCGGCCCCGCACCGCTCCCGCCGCCCGCGCCCCCGGCCCCGGCCCCGGCCGCACAAAGGGGAGCCGGGCACCGGCGGCGCCGCCGCGCCCGGCCCGCGGGCACGCACCGTGATGCGCGGGATGTTCTTCTTGCCCTGGTACGACATGGCGCTGCCCGGCCCGCCGCCGCCTGCGCTGCCCTCCGCCCGGCTCCGCACAAAGGCGAGCCCGCGCCGCGCCCGCCGTGCCCGCCGCCACCGGGGACCGGAGCCCGCCCCGCCCCGCCCCGCCCCGCCCGCCCCGCGCCGCCCCGCCCGCCGCCGCCAGGGGGCGCCCCGGGCCCGGCCCCGCTCGCCCGCCGCGGCTCAGTGGCTCCGGGCAGCGCCCGCCGCCCCCCGTCCCCCGCCGCCCGGGGCAGCTCCGGGGCACGGCCGCCGAGGACGAGCGGCGCGGCCGCCCTGCGTGGGGCCGGCTCCGTGCCTGGGTCGAGCCTGGACAGCAGCCGAGGGCGCTGGCCACCAACGGCGCTGCCCACGAGCTAAAAATTGTCAAGGTGATAATAGTAAATTAAAGAGGTTTGTAAAAGAGCAGGTTATTTGGTAGTGTCAGCGTGCATCTGGATCACCTTGGAGTTTCCTTCAAAAGCACAAGTATTGGAAACAAAAATACAACGCAGTGCACACCTGACTCTGACAACCTCGTGCCCCATGTAAACACTACCAGTGTCGGCAGCACAAATGGCCTCTGTGTTTCCTCAAATGTGATCTTGCTGAAGCTCTCAGAAAGTTTGAATGGATGCACACGTCTGCTAAGTCCAAAAAACTTTCACTGCCTTCAGGTGAGTCAGCAGCTTTCAATAATTTACTTATCACTGCCAGGAGAACCGAGGCATCTGCAAAATTGCATGGGCTGCATGGCCCAGCTGGCCCACTGCCTCCTGCATCCCGCCCCACAGCTGGAGCAGCCCAGCAGTCAGCGGGAAGCAGTCTGCAGGTGGCAGAAAGGGCATGGGGGAGCAGGACTGGACTGGTGGCTCTTTGACCAAGGAGGGGGTGGGTAGGAGACACAGTACCAGACTGCAGTGCTCCTGCCACAACGCTGTGATGCACCCAGAATTGGTCCTGGACTTTGGGGAGATTGGACCAGCTAGGCCTGGCATGTGAGAAAGGTGCTTGACCCTCATTGCCAAACCTCCTGAAACTTCATTCACCTATTTTCTAGAAAGTTTAAGGGTATCCCCATGCTCTGTAGTACCATGTTATTTGGTGTGGTGTCAGTAACAAAAAAAGCAGCAGTTAATTAGATAAATGACTACGCAGATATATGCTACTGACTTGAGTTTTCAGTTTCAGGAGCTGAACTTGCATCAGCCCCCTGAATGCTGGCCAGACATGGTGATTTCAGAGCTTTCCTCTGAAGAGATGTGCTTTCCTCCTCGTTGCTGTGTGACACTTGCATAAATATATAGCGTGTTTTACACTGCTGGGGGCCCAAAACTTTCAACACTGAAAAAGATTTCTTTTTCATAGGGCCTCTTCAAGGTGCACTCAGCAAGGTGTTACTCACATGCTTCAAAACATCCTCAATAACAGGCAGAGCCGTTTGGAAAGTTATTTCAAAATGGCAATACTCTTACAGCTCATACCCTCCTGAGAAAAACCTGCAGAGATAACACACAGTTAGATGTTAATGTATGGCCACAGTGGGTGATAGGAGCATGGCAATGAACACCAGTAGTGTGAGCAGAAGAACAGGAATGTGCTGCTGCAAGGACTTTGTCTTTGAAATGGAACCAACTCTGACCATGGCCTATCAATGCTCAGCTGTTGACTCAAGACATGTCTGTAAAGACCAGGATGCTGCTGACCCAGCTCTAGTGCAAAGGATGAAAGTAGGTCCCACCAGTCTTACATTGATGTGATCAATGGTGCTTTTACAGACAGACACAACTGAGGTACAGTGAATATAACCAGTGGTGGAATAAATCAGGGCTCAAGTGTCATAATGTTAAGCAGATGTGTCAGGGTGGCTCATCCCCGTGCAGTCTCCTTTCTCCTGTATGTATTCTTTGCATAAAATCATCCCCTCCTCCCTCCTAACAGTCAAGTTTTCAGAGTCTGATCTACCTTGGGGCACAGTGAATCCAAGAGATGGGAACGCATCTGATGAGCTCTCTCTAGGTGGAACCTCTGGCAGGATGTGTTGTCTCAAGAGGCTGGTCAGGCACTCCTATTCCAGCACACCGGGAACTTCCACCACACACAACCCTTTTTCTTGTGTGTGAGTGTGTGTGTCTGTCTGTCTGTGTGTCTGTGTAGTCCTGGAGGAAGGGGGTGGCTGACCCAGACCTTTGGCGCTCTCCACATTCTGTCCTCTCCCCATCTCTGGAGTCACTCTTACTCCTGTGGGGGTGTCCGGCTCCATGCAATGAGTGCTCACAGGATGACCATACTATCAGTGCTGTTGGCTGCAGCTCTCCCATTCTCTGACGTTCAACTTGAAAGTCAGAGTGAGAAGAAACTGGGAAGAAAGCCCACTGGCTCTGTTACTGAAAAGTACTTACAGCCATACTGGCTTTCCCACCATCTACACGATCTCCCAGAGGCAACATGGAGCTCTGCAGCCTTTCAAACTCCCACTCAGGAGCAGACACGAATGGGAAGGAATCTGAGGCTCAGCTGTTCATGCTGGACACACATGATGTCTGCCAAGAGGCAGCAGGAGACTGCTTCCATGTTGTACAAGGCAGGTGGGGGGCCGTGACACAAGTTTTTCCACAGTGGAACAACTCTGCTTAGTTTTATCCTGGCTAGGATATACATTGGGGCTTTGGCAGTGGAAACAAGGAGAAAAAATAACAGATGTATGGCCTGAAACAAACTAAATTTCCAGGTCAGGACTTGATGTTTTCAAGGAACTGTCATGTTAAAAGCACTGCGTATTACTGCCATTCCACCCCAGCTGGATTACCATGATTTCAATCACATGTCCAAACTGACATTAGGTAAAGCAATTGTTCAAGCCAGAATTTATCTGCAGTCTTATTAAGGATTAGCAGAAGCCAGAGTAATTTCAGGACTGTTCTTTTCTTTCTCCTTTGGACTGAGGCTACCAGTGATGCCATCCACAAAACCTTCATGAACCAGCTCCAGAGCCTGGCAGACATGTTGCTTCACAGAACATACTTGAGGCTCCAGAAAGCTGAAGTCCCTGAAAGGGGCTGCCCTTGAACATCAGGAGCCCATAGCAACTCCAGTGTGCCCACGGCAAACACCGAGACAACATCCCTCTTAAAACAGCAGTTCCCAGCCTGTGGACAACCGGAGGTCTGTGGACTACCCTACGCTCTTCACAGGCAGCAATTAAGAACAGGCCTAATGCTAGTTAGTTTAGCCAATTTGACAGGACTCCTAACTTGCACCCAAGCTGAACTGAAACAGGGCCAGAGACAGAGGGAAGGTAGGTGACCCTGACGCAGCCTTCACTGAGGGCTTTTGCTCCAAGTTGCAGCTGAGAGGCCCGGCAGTCTGCAGGCTTGGTGAGTGACCAGATGCCTCGCTTCCCCCAAGTACACTCGGACAGCCGGTGCTCAGAGGCACAGCAAGACTGAGCTCCAGAGCGCACGCCCTGCCCTGCCTGCTCTGAGGCTGCCGCAGGCAGGCAGGGGACTCCAGGCTGCTGCTCCCAGGGACAGAGCTCATTCCCACCAACAGTGAGCAACTTCCCCACAGACCAGTTAAATGAACACCTACCGAACCACATTTCAGCTGGAAAAACCAGCCAGGCTTAAGATAAATAGTCAAAAAAAAAAAAAAAAAAAAAAGAGAGAGAGAGAAGAGAAAGGGAAATAAGTGAATAATAATTTTAAAAGTACTTTGAATTTCTGTTCTATTTCTATTCTATTCTAGATGGTGACAAAACTACATTTCAAATAATGACAGTAGGACCTAACTGCTGCCTTCAAAAGTGACAAACCTCTGGAAACAGTCACTTTATGACTAACTCCCTGAGAAAAATGAGTACTAAATCCTTCAGGTGCCCAGCCACCCCGCGAGCAAGTCTGCCTTCTTCAGCCCCCAGCTCTGACACTCACTCAAACAGGACACTGCTGCTTTCACAAATGTCCCCGAGGATTCTCACAGCCCCAACAGGGCTGCAAGGCCTCTGAGAGCTGAACAAAGGCCCAAACTGCAAGAGACAGACCCATCCCTGCATCACAGCAACAGAGCCATGCACCCCTGAGCAGGCAGGCATGCAGAGGAGACATCAAGGCAAGGGTGAGCTAGTTCTTCTCTTTGCCAGAAACAAATGAAGTTGAAATCAAACATGTCAAATGGAATATGCTAATATGTGTACATGAGTGACTGCTGCTTTAAGGCCAATTAATTCAGTTACAGCCTAATCCTGCAGAACACTGAACTGGGTGGCTCAGCAAGTGCTCTTCCTCTCCTGGGGAGATCAGTGAGCCATGCAAGGGAGAGGCTGGGCAAGGGCTGGCAGCCCAGAGGATAGCTCAAAGGCTGTGGGATGGGGACGCTGTCCTCATCACTCTGCCCAGTGCCACCACCAGCATTAGCAGCACCTTGCCTGCTCCAGTTCCCCCTTTAGAAACATAGCAGCAATGCACAGAGCATAGCAGAGCAGTGTGTACACCTTGGTTTTACGACAGACTATGAACATTAATGTATTAGCATTAACACAACCACAGCCTCCCAGGACTTGGCAGCCAAAGCTGCTCCCCTGGTCCCTTCCCACACCTCTGCACAGGATGAGCCACCAGGGCCCGGAGAGGAGGAGGCAGCTCTCAAACTCATCTCAGAAATGACACAAGGGAAAAAGGGAGGGGACAGAAACCTAAGAGCAAGAAGGTGGCACTGGATTTGCCAGACACAATCAAATGCAGCAGCAAAAACTGAATTTGTAAATGATCCTGGAGGATACAAGTGCTTGAAACTTGAAAGTGTGTTCCTGATTAAAGCAACAATAGGATGAAGAATAAGAAGCGGCAGAGCATACAGCCACACCTGCAGGAAAAAATGTGGGGTGCCCAGATACAGGTTTGATTCCTAGCCAGAAAAATTGCTTTTCTCCTTGCATGGTCTCGTATCCCTGGCAAGGATGCCCGGAGCCAGTCCGCTTAGGCCTGGCGAGGGTGCTCCTTCCACAGGATGTCACCAGAGAGCAGGGCCAGCCCCTTGGGGACCCCCCAGCCCCGGCACTGCAGCCTCTGACCCATGCCTGGTGCAATGCAGCTGGGACGGTCCTGGCTTCACCTGCACTGCTCCATGCCCTCTGACAGCTCCATCCCCACAGCTGCAGACATGGGACACAGCTTATTTGACACTGAGCATGGACAGGATCTGTCCAGCAATGCTACAGTGGCCAGGCTCCTGTCGGGCCCCGGACAGGTGACACCAAAGCTCATCTCTGGCCAAATGCTAATGCTGAGCCTGGAGGGATATCGCCCCACTGCACGCTTTGCTCTCTCCACAGGGCGAACTCTGGCTACACAAGAGCATCTGGATTTCCACTGAAATGACTCAACTCCCTCTGAGTACAGAGGAGCCAGACCAAGCCCGTGACACAGAGGCACAGAGGTGATGTCTTCCCCTTCACATGCAGTGCAAGGAACAGAAAGAAGGTCTGGGGGTTCTGCTCAGCCTCACCCCTGTTCTCCCCTCAGCTGAATGGAAACACCCGTTGCTGGATCCAAACCCACTTGCTCTAAAATGGTATTCAGCTGGTCCCAGCAGATCGATGAGAACAGTGCTGCTGGCTCCAACCCACCACCAGGAGCCAGCCCAGCAGAGCCAGCCAAGGCACTGCAATATTTTCCAGCTCCTCAGCCTTGTCTCCAGGAAGTTGCCGGCATGTTTGGTTTTTGTTTCTTCCTCCTGTTTCCTCTGGCCATCATGGAAACTACTCCCCTGCAGAAAAATCAACTTTCTCCACCTCTTTGCAGAGGTAACAATGGAGGGGGTCTACATAGGGAAACCTTGCTCCTGAGGTTAAGCATCAGAGCAAATGCAGCTCTAGCTGGTCTCTACTATGGTTTTCCTCGGGATTAGGGCGGACTGTCAGTGACCAGCTTTGCGCTCACTCAGACCACTTCTGCAGAGAAGGCCACACAGAGGAAATAACTTTTCTGGGTCTCACAGTGTTCGTTTCCATCACAAATGGGGCTTATTTCCTGCCCCAGTCCTGGAAGTGTTCGAGACAAGGTTGAAGGGACTTTGTGTAACCTGATCTAGCATGGTAGTTGGAATTAGATTATCTTTAAGGTCTCTTCCAACCCAAATCATTCTATGATTCTATTTTGTGCTTCTGTAATTCCAAAACCTCCTTGTTTTCATGCCACTTGCAATGGCCAGTCTGCCAAATGGAAGCCAGGAATGAAAGGGCAGGCATGAGCTGTGCAGGACAGGGAGGAGCTCATGTCTGGAGAGGCCATGATAAACACCCGTGGGCCCTGGACCTCAGTAGCTTCAACGCGGGCCTGGGTGGCCCAGCAGCCTTGGGCAGCCTGCATCCCACTCCTATGCTGAGCTGGATTATTACAGAACCACAAAAACGGCAAACCCATTAAAAAAGTATGAAAGAAAATCAGCCGGTGCCACCAGCACATACAACATAATCAAACACAGCTCCTGCTTGGTTTCTTTCTGATATGACACCCATTAGTGTTTAAGCCTTGCTATGAAGATTGCCACTAGTGGTGGCCAGAGTGGTACAAGAACGCACTTGGGGCTCCCTCAGCACTTCAGTCCCTGAGGTTGCATCCCCCCAGCTTGGCTGCTCACAGGCAAGACAACCCAACATCGGTTACAGAATCTACCATCTCCCATACAAACAACCAAGGCAGGAGGTCACACACTGTTGGGCTTTCTGCATTCAGTGGAAAAGGCATGGACTGACTGTCCCAGGATGATCTGGTGAAAAACCAAAAGGCTCAGTGTCTGCAAACTCACACAGAGTACCACCTCTTGCAGGAATCTCTCATCCACGCTCAGGTTCAGGATGACAACTGGAGGTCTTGGTATCTGGGGAGATGAACTAATAATATTTGCCTACAGGATATTTTCTTCAGACTTAATGGTTCAATAAATTCTGTCAAATTAGGCATTAGCTGGTACCATTCCAGTGGCTTTCTCATGATTCCTAAACCAACCTGAAGGACTGTGTTCCTCTGATTTGTTTTTCATTTTTTCTTTCACCACGTAAGAGTGGCACCAACTCCTTGGGCAAAGCACTTAAGATTTAATACTCCAATAACCTGCAAAACTACTAACTTTGCTTTGATATCCAACATCTGCAAATCCCAAGAACTACTGCAGGTTTCCACAGGCCGCATTTCTTCTCCATCCCCTTCCTCATGTTCTGCAAGCTGTGACTCCTGAGCAGGTTTCCTTGTCCCCAGCTCATGCAGCTAGGACACCTCCCGAGCAGAACTCACCCCTGGCCCGGTCCTGCCCAGCCAACACTGCCCGCACCCCCCTCACATTGCATGGGACAGGGCTGCCAGGGCACATGGGAGACAACACCATGCACCTACATTTTGCAGTCCCGTACTCTGGAACTCTCACCTTACCAAACACCCTTCTTCCCAGATTGTTCTGACCTGCTGGAAGTACTGACTTCTTAGACAAATAGAAAAGGAAAAGCTAATTCAGGATGGAGCCAAGGAATCTGCTATGGTCAAACCACAACACTTCAATTTAAACCCACTGATGCTTGTGTTTGACACTTACAACTGCATGCATACAACATGCTTGAAGGGATTTCCAACACAGCAAAAAAAACTTCAAATGAGAAAGCAGTGAGTTTTGCTTTGTGAATCTCAAAATGTTTAGCTACATTTCATAATTTTTTCATTGTTTTACTTTTTTTCTAAAATGTGCATTGCAAAAACAATTGCATGCAACTTTGCAATGACAACCATAAATACCCATGTGGCTCATCCAGAATTTGTTTGGCTCCCAAAATCTGGTTACTGATGAAATGCTACCAGCTGGGATGCTCACACTGTGTGACCACCCCCTGGCACTGCTACAGTGAGGTGCTGTGTGAGGAAGCCACACGCTTCTTCCAGCTTCTACTTGGAGCCCCAGACCTGCAGACGTCCTGCAGAAGGCTGCAGGAAGACATGTTTTAGAAGGACTTGTGATAGGGTCCCCAGCCACATGAGGCAGAGGCAAAGCATCGTAGTCCCCTCCCCTGTAGTTGAGCAGATTCTTGTGTCACCATCACCCAAGAAGGGGCTCAGGATCTGTCACAAGCACAAATATGTGGGAATCAGCCCTTCGTTTCTGCATCTCACCCTACAGCTAGCAGCTGGGCAGGGACACAAACCCTTGTACTATGCTGGGCTGGCACCATCCAGAAGCACTTCATTGGAAAGATGCAAAGTTACTGAATCACCGATGTCACCTCCTGCTGCAGGTGTTTTTCCTGTGGCATCCCCACCAGAGCAATAAGCGGGCCCACTGCTGGTCTGTGGTCAGTGGAGGAACAATCTCAGCTACTCTGGAGGCTATGCATGAGAACAGACTTTTCCTCGTGCAGGATCAGGAAATGTTGCATGTGCACATCTTGCTATGGTTTCTGTCGACCTTGGAGACCATATATGCAGTATTAAAAGAAGCATCATCTCTCTTATCTACTGGAATGAGCCATTGCTAGAACATGTTGCCTACTGTGACATTCATGGCCTGCATGGTGATTCCCCATTGCCTCCATAAAATGTGACAGAGCTAGGACCTATTACTGGTTGTCAAATGTGGGGGCAATAATACTGGCTCTGCATTTTAAACATTATTTTGTGCTATCAGTTTGCAAAGGTAAAGAGCATGCTAAACTGTATCACTGACATAGAAATAAACTCCTTTCCCAGCACATAATGCCTTCTACACCGATAGGCCAGGATCCCTCTATATCCATGCAAAGCTCTGACCACATACAGGACAGCTTAACAAACTTTGTAGTTTTGTGTAAGTGCAGGCAAGCACCTGTATCCTGTCATTAACAGCCAAAGAAATGACCAGTTATTGTTCTGCAGGCAACAGCTTTCTTAAAAAAATATATATATACAAGATTTTTTTTTTCAATAAAAATGAGCTTATTTAGCATAAAACCCCAGGAATTACAATATAAGTTTTACTCTTGTATTTGCATTGTTTGAACTAGTCCAGTGCCTGGGTTTGTTCCTATATTCTACAGAAATACCAGAAATAACAAAAACCTTTCCTCAGCTCTCTGTTGAAGGGGGTGGCATGGAAGCTATGAATCAATGCCATCAAAGTGCTTTATGATCACTTGCATAAATGCAAGATTTTAAATGGTGCTAAAAGGACGTGCACAACTGCAATTTCTAGATCACACTAAGTTCACTAGTAAGGAAAAGACTGCTGTTGGCTTGGAGTTTCTGCCATAAATTACTGGTAATGGAAACAAAAAGCTGAATGCTGAAGTCATAGCAAATTTTACGAGTGTCAGAAAAAGAAAAAATAAGAGAGAACAGAGTTAGCTCAAGCTTCCTTCTCCATTTGAGGCAGAGCCCTCTGTCATCCCAAGGTTTAGCACAAACAATCTGAGTGGTGTCACACAACTGGATGGAACGGGGCCTGCATGGTGCTGGCCACCTGCGGGAAGAAGCCAATAGCTGGTGGGAGGGTCCCCAGGGCCCACTCAGCGCGTGGCGCCTCGCCCCACTGCCTTCAGCTACAGCCCAGCCCAATCCCTCGCAGCCTGGCTGACAGCGCAGCCTCAGCCCGCACTGAAGCTGCAATCCCCTGTTTGTGGGACCACGGCCAGTTGCCGTGGAAATGACTACTTCACTGCAGAACCACGCAGCAGGATGGGACAAGAAGTCTGGGGTAAGCATAACAAGCCAAGCACTCCTTGCCTGTGTTACTGAACAGAAGGATGGAAGAGCAGGGATCTCGTACAGCTGAGCCCCGAGGAGGTCCATTAAGGAGGCTACCACAGGATTCTGCTTTACTGTCTTCCTAGGCACCAAGCACAGAGGAGACCCTGTGCCTGTAAAGCTCGCTCCTCTACTCCTCAAAGCCACACTGCTTCTGCAGATGCCCAGCGGAGCACAGAGGAGCCCTGCAGGCTGTATTTACACATTACCAGCCCCCTGTGAATGCCCCCACCACAGGAATTCAGAGGGTGCTGCCTGTGAGCCACACAAAACTCTCTCTGACTTCACTATAGTAAAATATGTGATGTAATCTGCAAGTCCAGAAAGCTGTGCAGGCATACAGCAGCCCCCACAGCCACAGCCCCGACCCCAGCTGCCTCTGACTCTCTGGCCTGAAAGAGCAGTCACTGGGTAATGACCCCCAAATCAACTGGCAAAGCTCAGACTCCCACTGATGAAGCAAAGGCAAGGCACCTAACTGCTCTTAAACATACACCGTGCAGTAGCGCAGCAATATTACTTCACTGTGCCTGAATCCACAGCTCTGTTTTTGACCTTCCAATACACTTTGCAATAAAGTGAAGTGAGGCTGAAACATCTAGCTGGCCCTGTATTATGCTGACAGGTTGTATGACGTTACATATTATCACAGGGCAGTTATACATTGCAGTTATCTTCCTGCAGAGATAGTGGTGCTTTAATTATAATTAATGCCATTAAAAAAGAAGTGGTGTGTTGGTATGTTATATTTCCAAGAATTTGTTCGTTGAAAAACTAGGATATAAAACTCTATCTGCTGCTTTCTGCAGAGGCAAGTCCTTTATTCTCAGCTTTCCTAGTAAATAGTTACTTGGCCAAGGGTAGGTCACTTAACCTTTCTCTCTGTTTCTTAACCTGTCAAATTATTCAAAGAAGTTTGATTTCAATTTGTCTTGACAAAGGAGCTTTTGTGTGCTCTGAATCTGCAAAAAGCTCAATGCAAGCAAACTCTTTGTGGTTGTACAGACACATTAACCTGCCATAGTGTGGCTCAGTATGCAAGATGGGTGTTTCCCATCAGGACTGTTGTACTCTGGGACACTTTTGAACTTGAAAGTTGTAGTAAAAAGTCATATGATTCCTTCTGGTCATGTAGTCACAAGCATTTATATGTGAAGCTTCCCACCTTCTCAGGCACTAAGTGCAGATTAAAAGGGTTTGATTGCTGATGCTTATCAGGCAAAAGGCCTCAGAGGAAGAAATCTAGGAGTAGAAAACATTGGGAAGAGAGGAGTTGTTGAGGGAAAACCTCAGCTACAAAACTCTGGAGACAAGGGTCTAGACAAGACCTTAAAAGGGAACAACACTTCCAAGTTATTGGTACAGCTAATACAGAGAAGCTCTGAGCAAAGCCTGCAGACAGGCTGTCACAAGTTTCCTTTTCTTTTCCAACAAACAGCAGCTTAATGTTACTTCAGTGTTCAATTCTGCAGCTGCTATTTGAACCATACAGACAAGGTCAGTGCTGACAGGAATAGTGTTAATTTTCTTCCCATTTCAGTAAAATGGACTGTAAAAGGAGCAAAGCTCAACAGCAGGGACCAAATATTGTGCCAATAAGAAACCAAAAAGCAGAGAGTAAAGAAATGTGCAAGGAAGAAACCTCAAAGCAACCAATTGCCTAGCTAGAAGCTCTTACAGCAGCCAGCAGACCTTGAGGACCGCCTGATGTATTTCCCAAAAGCCATAACAGGCCAAGTCATTGCACTTCACTGCTTCTGCTCCCACCAGGCTCCAGCTGGTGGGTTTAGTCCTTAAGATCATAAGTGTTTGCATTTTGTCAAAATTTGTACCCTGGATACAAGCTGAGGTTTCCGCAGCACCCTGAGATCACCGCATCATTTCTTCAGGCTAAGCTGCAAGGTTGCTATTTAGTTTAGTGATTTTTGCTTCCATTTTTTAAAATGGGCTTTATTTATTTGCCCTGTTCACCCTTGAAAAACATTGCCCTTATGCTTACTATTTACTGAAAAGTTTAGCCTCAGATTTACTCACTGACCCACAGGCCAGCAAGTGCCTTATAGGTAAATGAGTAACAGACTCTCCGAAATCCCAACTGAAGCATTTCTTCAGCGTTATTAATTTAATGATCTTCCTGCCAAACTCACATGGGTGCGTATGGGATCAGCACAAAAAAAAGCAAGCAATCTCAATCTCTGGCTGAAGAATATATGCTGCTGAGCCAGGAGAGTATTTATTTATTACTTTGAGATTGGTATGAGTTTAGGAACTTTGTGCCTGATGCACACCACCTTCGCTGGTGTCAGTTGCAGACCAACATGATGTCCCCAGCCTCAGATACGGTACTTCTGATTTGTGTCAATGAAGATCAGGATCTGGCAGGGGTTACTCCAAAGAGTAACAAGTCCAAAATCCCGTCTTTGGGGGAGGAAGGGGAAGATGTCCTTCAATTCAGGTTTATGAAGAGCAAACATAGTAAAAAGAGTCAGCTATTCTAATGCTTAGCTTTACCATTCTTGGTAATGGGGTGTGGATCTTTTGATTCTATTTCCAAAAATCGCTGACATGGCACATCGCAGGCAGGAGCTCTGCGAACTGGAAGATGACAGCAAAGCCTTCTTTTTCCTTCTTTCCCTCCTTTAAGGAAGTGCAGGAGGACAGTGTGGAGCCTCCTGGTTAACCAGAACTAGCAGGGGAAAAAAAAAAAAAAAAAAACACATCCTGAGCTGCAGCTGCAGCCCGCGCTGCCTGCAGCTCCTCCAAGCAACAGACTTCGCTGCAAGTTTCTGTTCGTCACGACGGCGCCCAGCGGCTGCCCCCTCCTCCTGCTCCGCCCGGAGCCGCCGAGCCCCGCGGGCCCGCGCCTCCCGCGCTGGGCTCCGGAGCCACCGGGCGCAGCCCCGCGCAGGAGAGCGGCAGCAGCTCCGCGCCCCGCTCCGCCGCCGAGCCCAGCCCCGCCGCCCCGGGACGAGCTCCGCCGGCGCCGCCCCGCGCCCCCGCCGCGGCCGGCCGGGCCCGGCCCTCACCTTGTCGTCGTCGGGGCACAGGTTCTGCAGCCGCTCCTTGTCCGAGGCGGCGCGGACCTCGTCGGGGTCGGGGCCGGGGTCGGCGCCGGGGCCGGGGCCGGGGCCGGCGCCGGGGCCGGGGTCGGGGCCGGGGCTGGCGGCGGGCGGCGGGGCGCGGCGCTGCCCGACGCGCAGCGCGCCGAAGTCCAGGGTCTTGCTCTCGAAGGCGCCCTCGACGCTGCAGAAGAGCCCGCCGCGCTTCTGCCGGGGCGCCGCCGCCGCGCCCGGCCGCGCCAGGTACACCGGCAGCTCCTCGCCGCCGCGCCGCCCGCCCGCCGCCATGCCCGCCCGCCGCGCCGCCGGGAAGGGGCCGGGGCCGGGGCCGGGGCCGCTGGGCGGGGGCTCCTCGGCGGGGCGGCCCCGCGCGGCGCGGAGAGGGGCGCGGGGCGGGGAGCGGGGCGGCCCGAGGGGCAGGCGCTGGGGGCGGCTCGGCGGGCCCGCTCACCGGCGGCTCCCTTCCTTTCGCGCTCCGCTGCTCGGAGCGGCACCGGCCGCGGGGAGCGGCGCGGAGCGGGGCCGTCGGGAGCCGCGGGAGCGGCGCTGGTGGCCCCGGCACGGCTCCGCCTGGAGGGGGCTCGCCGGGAGCCGGGCGCTGAGCGGGCGGCGGTGGCGCGGCAGGTGACAGCGGGGCACGTGCGGCCGCGGCCCCTGAGCGGCTCGTCCCGACCCCCGCTTCTGGCCGCTGCCCCGGGACGGGTCCGGGCGCTCAAGCGCAGCGGTGGTGCGGCAGCCACCCCCCGGGGCTGCAGCGCTGAGATATGCCCGGCCGCACCTCCAGCCTCTGCGCAGGGACAGAGCTGGGACTCACATCTGGGCAGGCACAGAACCATCGCGCTGCTGGTTCTGCTAGCACGGTTCGCTGGGGCTTGCTCTCAGCAAATTGGCATGTGCAGAAGTGCACCCGCAGCAGAATTGGCACGCTCAGGAGGTTTTGGCTTTACAGATAATTGGGAGCTGCCTGCAACCTGGCTTTCATACGCACAAGGCAGTGTGTCATTCCACTCGGGGCCACAGCCACAGCACAGGCACATTGTCAGTCACGTTACAGATACACGCAAGAAATATGAAATGCACAAACTGACAGAGGATGTAACTGTTCACACATGTGCATGCATGCTGTCATGCGAACATAATCAGCATGTAAGCTGCGTGTTAGCTAATTTAAGCTTTGAGAACTCCATTATAACTTAATTTCAAAGGTATAGGAGGCCTGAAAGACAGGAGCCAGGGCTGAGTCTTAAATATGCTAATCGGTGTTTAACAGAGTAGCAGCCTGTGAAATCCATCACACAGCAGCAAAACTAGAGTTTTGACTTTAAATTCCTTTTCCAAGTACTTATTTCTTTACACAGAACATTTGTCCATTGTACCTGGGCTCAACATCCTGCCAAGTAATTTCTCACACCCCATGTTTGTGTTATGAGATGGTGTCAATTATGTTTTTTTTTTCCAGCCTTTTTTTATGAAAGCAAAGCAGTGCCATTGTCTCTGCCAGTCCTCCAAGGACTGGTGGTTCTCACTTCTGGAAAAATTTCCAGGGAGCCTGACCTATCATGGAAAACAATGACCCTGTGATTATGTCTGGAGAGGGAGTTTGTGGGCACTGTCTGACAGAGGCTTAAAGTTATGTGGGAGGAAATGGTTTGGGATTGTTTCCTTCCTTTTGCACTCTGTGAAGCAGTCTGCTTTTGTTACTGGATATGTACCAATGTAATTGACTCTGTCCCTTTTTTCTCCACCTAAGTGGAACAATCTACAACACTTCAAATTTTTGACTAATTATTCAGGTCTGAAGGGTTAGGAGAAAAGAGGATGCACTAAATATAAACACTAATATAAACAGTGTGTCAGTAACCTTGGCTGAGTTACTTTATCAGAATTGTATGTCTTCCACAGCAGACTACTGGTCAGTATCTACTCTTAATCACCCTAAAGTAACATCAGAGAGGGTTAAACTTCATTGTTCTTGTGATATTATAGAACTTTAACATGCAACAGCTCCAGGTTTGCAACTCAATGAAATTTACCCTCAGGACTTTGATCCTGGCCAGAGCCCTGTGCTCACCCACCAAGGCCAGAGAAAAGCTCCATGCTGCTACCACGTCCAGGTGCAGCAGCGGTGCTTGGCAGCTAAGGAAGGAAGCTTCCCTTCAGATAACCAGAATGAGTTTGCTTCATAGTTTCCTCTACTATAGAATAGGCTCTCTGGGCAAACACTCTCTCAGACACTTACCAGGGAGATAGCCAGTGCTGCACACAAAATAGCTGCCCACCAGGTCTCTTCCTAAGTGAGGAATGAATGAATTTGTCCTCTTCCTGCTGCAAGCTGGGTCCTCTGAGCATAAGGTGATAACTGTTAGCCAATTTCTGCCTCATCAAGGCAGAATTCAAGACATCTTCTTCCAGAGCCAGTGGAGAGCACACTTCAGGCACCAAGCAGACCCCTGTCCTCTCATTGCCAAGTAACAGATCCTGAGGAATAACCCTTTTACAGCACAAAACATGTGTTCCTCAGCCACAGGCTGCCTGACTGCTTTGTGCACTGACCCTGAGGAAGGTATTGTGAACCCCTTGTTTTGGCTGGGGCCTCTCCATATGGTTATGTAGCTTTATGGGGAATTAAAATTCCTTGGAACAGGGCCTGGCCTTTGTCTGGTTCTACAAATGTGCAAAAGTTTCAGCATTGTACTTTAATAGCAGTATTTATTTAAATCCTGGTCCTTGTGTTTATCTTTCCTAGTGCTTTGCTGCATAAATGGTGCATTGAAGTTATTTGCACTGGTGAAGAAGTATGGGGGCTGTTCTTAGAAGTGGAGGCTTTAAAATCTGACCTTTAATGGAAATTACTGACTGTAAAAGAGGCAATTCTTGGGTTTAATTTTCTGTCTATGGCACTTTTTTAGATCAAATTGCCATTCACTTTTAAGTGAATTTTTAGATTCTTTTTTGTCAGGTGTTTTAAGGCCTTTTGTTCAAGATTACTATGAAAACTGAGGTTTGGGTTCAGTATGTGTTCAGTGCAATAGCCTTGCATATGAGCCCATTAGAATGCATTATTTATATTTCTGTATTCGTATGTTTTCAGATCAGATTTGAGGCTTAATTATACAATGACAAAACATCTGTTCCCTGTAATTAAGCATGATTTCTTTTCTTTAAATCACATGTTTATACGCTAACTGACAAAAATGTTTTTCATTCAAGCAGTCATGAGTGGTGTGTCTTCAAATCCTGCTGGGAAATCTGATCTCCTCTTGTCTGTGCAAAGTGGATGGGAGATACAGATCAGGGAGGTGATTCCACGACAAGGCTGCCTTCCCGGACTGAGCCCGAGGAGGATGGAGATGGCAGGCATTTGAACTCACGTGCATGGGGACCTACTAGAACTGATGCATCAGCCCCACAGAGTATCTCCCTGGCTTAATGACTGCATTCATTTCTTGACCACAGAACGAGTACCTGTCCCTCATGTTAGCAGTCCGACTGAGCCTGTCAGATAGGCATTGCTGGTCATAGCTCAGAAGAAAACAAATAGGTTAGTATTCTGATTTAGCAAACAGAGTTTATTTTAAGGGAAATTACATCTTGTGATGTCAAGTTTCTAATTTATGTCCGACTAGACTGTGTCTTTCTATCTGAGTAAGAGCTGTTTTTATTAAGCAGCACTCAGAAATGGAAATCAGTCGTGTCACAGGGTGAACTGTACTAGTTATGAATGGGGGACTGGTAGAGCCTTCTTAGAAATGTTCTTTAGGCAAATCCCTTTCTGCAAAAGGATTAGATAATGTAATGGGACATAATCACCCTGTCTGGGGTGGGCATTTTCTCATTCTGTACACTCAGAACCTTTGTTGGTTTCCTTTGTTGCTCCTCTCATCTGCTGCCAGAGCACCAGCTGGGTTTCCTGTTAGTATCTGTGCCGGGGAATCATGGGCTCCAGTGATGACTGCCCAATCTGCTGAGCAACCAGCAAGAGGCACAGCATGCGATGCAACTTTCACAGGCATTTTCCCAATGAGGCTGGCCACTTAGTGAGTGTCATCTTTTAAATGTTTGGAGAGGAATTTAAATTGCCCACTGAATCAGTGAGCAAACAGCCAAGGTATTAACAGAGAAGCCATATTAGGTCATCTTGCCTACCACTGCCAAGACACAGTTACTCTTTGCTGAGTATTTTCTGGTGATTTTGCTGATTCATCGTCAGTTTGTCAGGCTGGCAGGCAGTTTCTTAATCGGATAAACTCTGCACCCTCTGTTGGCAAACTTCTGTGTTGGTTCCAATTTCCCAGACGCACTACAGAACATGATTCTGTCTATAGTAAAAACAGAAAGAAACTTAAAAGAAGTGAGGAATATCCCAACTTGTGGCTTCTTGCTCATGTAACATTGCCTGTGCCACTGGGAACTGCTCAATACCCCCAGGGGGTTAAGATCGCGCACCTTGTTTCTCACTACCAAGGTGAAGATCATTGGCCTTGCTTTTGATTTAGACTGCTATTGAAGCAGAATTGCAGTGCTAAATACCACAGCTAGATTTTATCAAGCAGTGGATAATTTCAGGATCATGGCAAATATCTGGAGTTCTTTATCAGGTCATTCTTACAGGCATCTATTAATGCTGAAGGCCTCTCTTTTGCATAACCATGCAAAATAGTGATACTTTCCACTGATATGGAAAGCCATTAGCAGATGTGTGTAAGAGAAGCAACAGGCTTGCTGTGCAGATGTGCACGGGCAGCCTCAATGTTGCTGATCTGTTCCTTGGGCATCTGAGCATCAGAGAGGGTCCAGATATGCTCACAGGAGACGAGCTGACTTTGCACTAGTTAGATGACTTCTAGTACTTTCTAGCATTGTATGTCAGCAGCCCTTCCACCAGCCCAGGACATAAGCATCTTAACTGTATAAATACTGCAGGAAACAGGCTGTGGCTGAAAGAACCCCCAGTCTGCTTGGATTTCAGTCCATCCATAAAGTCCATCTGCCATCAACTTTGGAGGAAAAACATACTCAGTAAACTGGAGTGACTAATGCCTTGCAGGCATTAAAAGAACTGTGCTTGCTGTGGGCTCAACTACTTGTTAATTTTCACTAATACAGATGAAAAATAACTAGGCTGGGAAAGGGTTGTTATCTAATGATGTGGAAAGCTAAACTGTGCTGACTTGTTTTCATGGGCCTTATTGTGCCAAGAGAGTTGAGCCTGCTGCTGGCTGTCTAGTAGCAGTCCTGGCTCAGTGTTAGCCGTAGGTGAGGCATTAGCAATAGCTGAGCCAAGCTTTACTGGCTAAGGAGAACAAGAGTTGGATCTAGCACTGCTTTCAGCCTCTGCTCTTTCCCCGATGAGTCAAGAATTTACTGGAATAAACGGTAACTGGAAACGTGACTAACCAGTGATGTAGAGCACTTGCAGAAGGCAGTCTTACCAGGTAGCTTGTTCCAGTGTGACCAACAGGCAGGATTCAGTCCTCTGAGGCGCAGAATGAGGGTGCTGGCAAGCCTTTACCCTCCTGCATGGCCAGAGGCATTCATGCTGCTGGGTAGATGGGGACATGTCAGGCAGCCTGGCTTGGCCGTGCAAGGACCCTTGCGGCAACAGGAACGTCACTGTCACATACTCTCCGTGGGAGGTGGCAAGGTAGACTGGGTGCTGAAAGCTCAGGATTGGGGTGTCAGGCTCACAAGATTCATCTGAACCCTGAGGCAAAACCCCTGTCTGCTCAGATAGCAATCCATTTGGTTTCTGGGATTTTCAGCACCGCTGTAGCCTTACAGGGTGAACTTGCTTGCGTTGCTTGTTGTATCACCTCAGACATCACAGTGGGCTCACAAACCCATAGCCTCACATGGGAGGCATTGAAACTGCTTGTGGTGCAACATATGGATAACCATTTCTATGGACAGATCACTGTTGCTGTTTTCTGAGAGGCTGGAAATTCCACTTCTGCCTCCAGCTCTCCCACACAGATGCTCGTCTCCTGTCGGGGCTCTAGCATGTTTGGAAGGGTTGATAACAGCTGCTTTTGTATCTTTCTGTATTCCCTTCATAGTCTCTGCTCACCACCACTTGGGTTATAAGCCTCTTTTTCCCTCAGTGGTGCAAAATGTGTGATAAATGAAAAACGAGATTCAGGTCCTGCAAATTAGCTGCAGAGGTACTGAGGTGACACATGCTGAGCAAGGACAAAACTACAAAGGTCAGAATGCTGCTAGTCCAGAGAAAGTCTGAAATTATTACTGTTTCTTTCCAAACCACACCAGGGAACCATGTACTAACCAGTAAAGGTTTGTCTTCCATCTGCTTGCAAGCAGAAGCAGGGAGAGTAATCATAACAGAAATTTATCCTTGTTGGCCTGAGAATGAACCTAAGTCCTGGCTGAAGTCTCAGTTGAAGGAAGACACTGCAGGAGAGGGGTGTCCCAATGAAAAAAAAAAAAAAAAAGTTTTGTAGATTTTATTTAAACTAAAACAGTGTCTCTGGAAATTTTATGCATGAAGTGAAAAAGAAAAAGAGCCCAAATGCAAAGATCCATGTTAGGTACTTACACCCCAGACATGTCACCTTCTAATCAGCTGAATGTGCTTTAAAGCTTTCTAAAGCACGTATTTTTTTCAGGTAAGCAGACAGCTCTGTGGATGAACAATAATCTACAGTTGCTTTCAGTTTTAATATACTTACGTGTTTCTAACCAGGTCAGTAACAGCCAAAATACGTCGTGAAAATAATTTGCATTCATTTAATTAGCACATTTCATCTGACAGTTGCAGAGTTCTAGGAGTCCAATAAGAGCCTCCAGCACAGACAGCAATCAGTGACAGCAATGCAGAAAAACCTTGTGGGAATCTTCTTCTCCTGGGCACACAGCTCTTGCACACCTGCTGCTCCCCACCCTTGGCATGCAGCTCACAGGGACACTGCAGTGGGACATGTGGGCTGTCCACGCACTGTTTGATTCGTGTGTTTGGTAACCCATGTAACAGACAGCACTGCTGAACTTGGCGTTCACCTCTCATGATAACCAACAAGAGGAGCTGTTCGTTGTAAGACAGTTGTTGGGCACTGTGTGAGCAAGTGTGCTGATCATCTCCTCTGCCTCTGCCCTTTACCACTTGGTTGGCAGGGCAATAGAACCCTAATTCTAAAGTGCTTTGCATCCAGTGAAACTGCACTTTTCACTGCAACTTCGCATAAGACTCTGCTTATACCCATAAAGGGATATGGGAAAGATAAATACTAGGGACTCTAAGCAGGTTTTGTTTCTAAGATGTGATTAGACAATCACATACTGTTCTGTGGTTTGGTTTTCCACTCCAGTGTATTACATGCTTGCACTGTTTAGACAGCAAAGAAGCAAAGATATGATGGGATTATGGTTCTGAGGCCTCCTGCTGCAGAGGGGTAATGGCTTGCAACAGAGCACTCATGCCTTCATTATGCATCTGGTAGGCACAGTCAGGTCAGAGTAGCATGACAGAAGTGTCTGAGATAGCTGTCTTTGTTCACAGGCACTTTGCCAGTGGTCTGAGTTGTCTAATAGACATGCTGTCTGCCTTGCAGAGGTAGCTGTTCTTGCAATCTGCCACATGCAGCAAAGAAGTGCCAGGTCTAATCTGATCCATCTGTGGCTCCATTCCTCTCACACCGCTTTTGCATAAAGGGTTGCTGACAAGACCCACATGAGGCACTTGTCTGTTGTCTTTGTGGTGGAGTCAAGATGAAAGGGGATACTGACATTTCTCTTTGGGACTGACTTACAAAGGTCATTTGTGCTAAAATTTACCCATCCACATTTTACTTCCATTTCTACTTAGTACTGCTTCCTGTCAAAAGTATCCAGAATTATGATAGTTTCATCTTGCTGTGTTCATCTTAGCTAGAAGAGTTGGTTTTATCAAATTCTTATCTTAACACACCTGGTGTAAAGCTGGATTAACTGGAACATACATCATTGGAGATACGTTTGTGCAGAAATCAGACTCAGGCTTGCTACGGTTTATAACAGAGCTTAAAAAAAAATTGCTTTTTTTTTTTGTCATAGTGTTGGCAAACAAAAGATGTCTAACTCCATTAGTCAGGCATATCAACCAGGTCTCTGAGATGCCCTAAGAAGAGATGGGCAAGAAATTAACAGTCTCAAAGCACTTTAAGAACCTTCTTGAAGCTGATACTATACCATCATCTGCTGGGAAAAAAAAAAAAAAAAAAAAAAAGGCAAGTTCCACTGCATATGAAGAACAAAGATAGTATGGCAGTAAAGAAAAGAGTCTCAGCAGCTTCAGCACCAGCAAGCCACACCTCCATCTTATGTAGTTACATTAGTAATTGTGTTCAGTCTGTATTCACTGTCCCCCATAATTTCCCTTTGAAATTATTGCCACATTATCTGACAACCATTAAGGACTAGTGGGCTATTCCTTCAATAGAGATAGTGAAATAGATAAAAACAGTTAATGTCCAACTATGTTGCTTGCTAATTATGTCCAAGAGAAAAAAAGCAAGCAGAGCTTATGGCAGAAAAAGTTCTGTATTACTAAAATCCATCATCAGGACACATCTTGCCCTTCACTTCTTTACACGTGGTCTTGGAATGAGTTGTTCCCTGAACTCACTTTCAGCTACTCACGTGAAACCTAAGACTCTGTCAGAATGCCAGAACCCAAACTCAGCTGCATTGAATGTACCTAGAAAAAGTCATCTGAGAAAGGCAGACTTAGTCAAAAGTAAATCCTGCCACATTCAGGTCAATGTCAGGCCCACGATGCACCCAGGGGGTGGGGAAGAAGAACAGACTGTGCCAGTTTCAGACCACCCCTGGTAGATTCCTGTTTCCCAGGGAAATCCTTGTATCTGAATAGGTGATCCTTCCATCTGAACTGTGACGTGCATAGCTGCTAAGGGTCTAGTCCACTGGTCTGTAAAAAAGGTCTCTGCAGTGAACCTCAAAACAAGCAGGATGTGCATGTAGGGTTATGCTCCCAGGTTCAAGCACTAAGTTTTTTTAGCAACTTTTGCTTTAGGGGCCAAAAAGGAGACAATATACTATTCCCCAATATGCTATAACTTTTGCTGTTTTCTACTTAATATATTGTTCTTTTCTTTCTCTGTGATGACAATAGGCACTTAAGTATCAAATTGCCCCTGGATGGCTGCACATCTAGGATTAAATTTGGGACCCCATGTCAGAAGCTGGAAGTGGAAGCCCCAGGTATTTCATCCTCATTTCAGGATGCTGTTATGTCTCTGGGTCTGGTTTGGCATTGCTTTCCTCTGCAGAAAGAAGTGCAAAGTGTAGGCAGCAGAGGAAGATAGTCCATTCCAGCCTTTGCCAGTGTTTAACTGCCAGCTGAAAGGGTGAGGCAATAAAAATCTTGCTACCTAATCTCTTAACAATTTTGGAAGAATAGGTTGGATGGGGTGGGGTATTATGTGGGCTCACAGGATCACCATGTATCACATACACTAAATCAACATCAATTTTTTGTCTTTATATTACATGTTCACACCCTCCTTTGTTCAGTGTGAAGATTTTCCTAGTTTCCTGCTTGGTTCTTTCATCTCATCTGCTTTTACTTCTAAACCAATGGCTTGTGAGTATCATACCAAAGTCATATTGCAGTGAAAGGAATCAGAAAGACTTACCACACCACAGGCTCATTCCTGCTTAATAGTAACTTGTGCACCACAGCATACCATTGTGCTGAGTGTCATCACCAGAATATTACTAAATACGAAAAATAAAGAGCAAAGAGAGAGATGAATAGATAAAGATACAGATGCTTTCTTGCTGGGAGAAAGAAAGAGAGGTTGGAACACAGGGTCCAAATTGCAGCGTTTTGATGTGGGCCCTTACAAAAGTATGGGCAAGATATGAATGCCAAGTGGTTGTGCACTTTCAGAACAGAGTGAGGTGTCTTGGAATGGAAAATTGTAAAAGGTGACATTTCCCTAGAAAAGCATATGAATGTTGTATCTGTTCATGATAAACCTTGAACTTCTGAGTTTGAAATCAATCTGCACCCCAGATGTGCTAATGCCTTAACTGCAGCATAGCTTTCCTGCATCCCACAAAACACAAAATATTTTAGGAATTTCATACCTGTTACTGCCAAATGTACCATTCTTCTGAGTCTGTAAACCAAGAAGCTAAAGTCCTTTTCATTTTCCCTATATCTTCCCATTACTACAGATTGCTCTAAGTGGAAAGTGTGGGTAAGAACATGGCAAGTTACTTTTGCAGGGTCGTCTTTCTGCTTCACTGTGTTTTTCTTTTACCTTTCCACTATTTCTGATGTGTATGTTCTGACATGGAAGTGAGGATGTTAGCTTGTCAAGCAAATATGTGCAGATACTCACACAGCTTATGAACAATGTCCATGGTGTGTTCTTACAGGTTTAGATTAAGTGACTGTCAGTATTAAAATATGCAAATTCTTCATTCAATGCCTAAGCTAACTGATAAGAACCTAACTAACAGATACCATGATGAACTCTGGAAGTTTCTGAGTGCTCTGTTGAGAACGTAAAAATAGAGGCTTTTCTTTCTTGCCAGGCTGGAATGCTCAAATTCTTTTCACAGCCCATATCAGTTAAGCTATTGGAACTGTACTGACTGGTTTACCTGGAGCTTAAGAATAAACTTTGACAAACTAGTCAATTTCAAAGTTCTCTGTTTCATATACAAAGGAATCCAAACCATTGTGGCTTGTTGTCTTTTTGTTTTAATACTTGGTATATATTGTCATTCCTAGGAGCTTGTTCAAAATGTCCCGGAAGCTTCTTATCTCCTTCATTAAATCCACATTCTCTGAAGTTACAGGAAAAACATTATACAGATACTTTCAAACTATGTCTAAAAACAACACTGTTGTTTAAGTGTGTGTTGGTTCTGGATGAAGAGATGTAGGAGAGTGCTTTCTGAACAGCAATTCTGGAACTTGGAATAGGTCAGGAGTACATGAACTCCACCTCAAATAGCTACCCACTGCTTTTCTCTGGCTTGTCCTATAAACATGTAATATGTATGTTTCAGCCCTGCTTAGGAATGTGTGATTTTTCTGTACTTCCTTTGTTTAAAACTACAGTTTGTTTACTTACACTTGCACAGTAATTGTTTCTAGCTCAGCAGCATTTTTCTTTGAGGCTTGCAAAGCACTTTCCATGATGATGAGGAATGGTCCAGAAAGGTCCATATTTCCCCTGCTAGCAAGAGGGCCCCTATGGCAGAAACAGAAGATGTGGATTGCCAGGGATATTGTAGGAGTCATCAAGGTATACCACAGCTGAGAACAGTTGCTGGGAATGTGGCAAAGAAGGCCATATAACATGAGAATGAAGAGAGAGAGATAATTACAAGATACTAGGGTTCTCATCCTGAAAACACATTACACATTTTAGACTGAGGATTAATGCTCTTTATATAGTTAAGAATGTTTCCATGCTTTTAAGTTAAAGATAGTATCACAGCTTGCAAATTCAGGACCCAAGATGACTGCAGCCAGTGCTACCTGTCTGAATGTTGGATTTGGCTGGGTTTCATTCATAAAAATCTTTTTTTAGGTACGTAATGAAAATGGACTGATTTTCCTGTGTGCTGAGTATTTCCAAATCTGCCAACTTCCCTTCTTCTTTTGCAGTGTATGCTCGCCATTAATCTTGAAAAAAAAAAATCTAGTTGTATTTTATTCATGCCTGGACATAAGTTCAGATCTCTAACTTGGAAGCTGCTGTTGAAAAATGTTGTCTATTGCCAGCTAATTTTCTGGAAGGGCAGCGAATTCCCCACTGAGAGGGAAAGGCCCTACTTTCAGAATTCCCTTATCTGTCTCCAGGAAGTGAAGCTCATTATGTTTCCTCCAGACCTTGAAAAGCAGATTAATAATCTTGTTTTATAATGTATGCTTTCAGTCAGGTTAACATTACTGAACTTCTAGGATAGTTGAAAACATACAAAGAATGTACAAGCAAGAGACTTTAAATTCCAGAAGCTTACTCATTCAAATCTTTCAATGCACATAACCTAATTAGAGTTATTATAAGAATATAGGAATTAATGAGTCACTACTTTATGATTATCGCTGAATTTATACTCCAGTTTGTTCATACAGGAAATAGTCTGCAAAAGACCTGAGCCTCTAAAGCATCTGGGAGTTAGCAACCACTAAGGAGCAGACATGTAGCTCAGCCAAAGAGACACTAACATGTGAGCACAGTTTCAGTAGAGCCTGAATAAAGATTGCAGCGATAAAGCACACCAAGAGTTTCTGCTGCCTTTTTAGCGATGGAGAGAAGCATCTTCCCCTCCAAGAAGTGATGACAGAAGGCCTCAGCCAGTTCTGTGTTTGGGAGTAGATGCTGGATATTTTAATTGAAACATTTCAGAGCTGCACTGGTTCATGCAAAGCACTGCAAGTTCTCCACATAAGAGGACTTTCTCTGGAACAGATGTCTTTTGTGGGTGGGTACCAGTCTGCTCATGTGCAGTTTGAAGGCATTCTGGAGCACTTAGATCACCACTGTGTGGCTGGCTGACTGCAGGAAGGAGACTGGTGTCTAACGGTGGTCATGAACTCCCTCCCTCTATTGCTGGATGACCCAAGTGTCATCTGTATAGCAAACCATAGCTAATGTACTTAGAGGGGCAAAATCAGAGAGCAGAGAGAGCTTTATGTGTCCTTGACATAAAGCATGGTCTGTCCCATTCAATGGTGAGACTGCTCACATTAATCGATGTTTTTGTCTCTTCTGAATAGAGAGGGCTTTTCTTTAGCTACTTCTAATACTATGTCACACTTCTTTACGATACATATTGAGATACATATTTAGAAAATTGCTAGGAAACCAATTCCAGTCACAATTTTAGTGACTTTTTCAGTTTGCAAACTAATGTCAGATTTCCAGCATTTCAGTCAACATCTTACAATTTCTAAAGCTGAGAATGGGAGAGTTTTGCCTCTCACAGTTTTTGCAGTCAGTCTTCACATTTCTGCTGTATTTTTCATCAAAAAGTGTGAGGGTTTTGTTTGTTTGTTTGTTTTTAAATCAGATCAGCTCAAGATTTCTTTCGCATTCACGGTTGTATTTCAAAATGGGTACAGGAGGTGAGCATATTTTTCCTGTACCATTATTGGTATTAATTTGTAAAATCACAGATTTCCTATCACATTTTTTGCACTCAAATACAAAACTGATACTGATAGACACAGGCCCCTCCAACCTGGGCCTTCATTCCTGGCTTCACCACTGTCAGGGTCAGGCAGGATTACGTCACCTTTTTGCTTTCTGCCTGCTTTCTCTGGACTCCTAAGCTAGGCTGCTTTCTGTTATATCCCTGCAAATCAGGGGTAACAACACTCATTTAAGCCGTTACTTCTGGTTTAAGCAAAATTGAAATACCATCTTGATAATAATTTGTTCTGCATGCTTCCTGAAAACCAATAACATCAAAATATTCAGTTGACATTAGATGTTCAGGGCCTGAGGGGAGGTTGATCACCAGGTAATATTATTGTCCTGGGAAATACTCCAGCGTCTGCCTGTTGGTAAGCACTCATGCTGGTACAGTTACGTTCTGCTTGAGTTTATGCTGAAGGTTTCCCTCACTCTCCCCACTCTTTGCCACCACTTGCCACCTCCCCCCAAAATTCACCCTGGCCATCACCAGGGGGGCAGCGCCTCAGGCTGTGCTTGTGGCTCTGCTCTCCTGACCAGAGTGGCAAGCACTGGGACATGCTGCCACTCAGGGTTAGCATGCTGTTTGTGGCAGTTGCTGTGGCAATGGTGAAATGCTAAACAGGATGGTGTGAAGAGTCAGCTGTGTCTCTGGACTTAATAATATGATTTCATGTAAGACATCAAACAAGAATGCAGTAACTCAGCAAATCTGCTTTATGCGTCTAAAGGAAACCAGATGAAGCTAAGCCTTTTTTAAAATACCCAGATTCCTTCCGCAAGTCACCTTGTTTCATAAATATTCATTCTCCCCGAGTCCTCTGAGGATCAGAATCTAATAATTGTGCATATTTGCGTGATTTTTTAGTTTAGGCTTGGCATGAGAGCTCTGGATGTCTTTTATTCACAGAGCAAAAACCACCTTATGAGCAGAATGAGATTCACTTACAAAGTCTCAGCTTTTAACCCAGCCTGCCACAATAATTCCTTGGTAGCTTCAGCATGCAATAATCTTCACGCGTTTATTTGGTGGTATAGGGCCATGTCCACCTTGAATAGTGTACTCTTGTAGATCTCATGATTGCTGGCTTTCACTTCAGCAGGTTACTGGACCTCAAATTCCCATTTCATATAGCCAAGCAAATGCTGAAATATATTTATATTAAAACTTAAATATGCATCTTAGTTCACCGTGTTCTTTTGTATTTACTTTCCTTCAGCAGAGAGGAGGATATCATTTATTAATTCATTAATATTAAGATGTGTATTAATACAGTGATTATAAACCTGAATCACCCCAGACTTTTGCCTAAACATTTCCTGATTTTAGAATTGATAATTATGTGAATTTTCATTTGTGAACTGTAAAGTATGACAAAACAGTCACATAGTTTGAAATTTGAACTTTCTTTTGGCTTTCTCTTTCTTTTCTTTTTAGGAAAGGATTATTTGGTGAAGATGCTCATGGACTTATTGAACAATACAGATAGATGTTCACCTGTACAAAACCCACCTATATGAAACACAGCAGTGTTTTTCAGTTGAACTGATATTTATAAATCATTCTGCTATCTGTAGTGAGGGGACAATGTGTACCTCCTTACAGTGGACAGATGATAACTCCCTGTATTATCAGTCAGGATGAGATCTGCATTAATGTAAGCAACAAAATTACAATTTCATAATTCCTCTAGTCATAGCATGTTTTAAATCTAAACCAAATGTTAGACTATTCATAGTTTTCCTAATAAACCAAAAGTGAATTCTACTTGTGAAAACCATCTCTTCCCTATTTTGAAAATGGTTCATTTTCTTTCCAATTCAGAGTTATTTTGGCTCTAAAACAACAATTATTATTCTAATTGTTGTTAATATTATTGTTTTTAAATGCATTATTGCATTCAAGCAACAACCAGACATCATAATTCACTTTGGGGTTTCTGCCCACTGACAGTGTAAGTCTACTAGAGAGAAGCCAGTCCACACTCCAAAAAGTTTCCATTTTGATGGCCATACCCAATGGAAACCTTTCAGTCCAGGTGTAGCTGAACTAACCCCAGAACAGCTATTGCTAAAATAGCTCTGCCCTATAGAAAGCAGAAAGCAGAAAGGCAGTAGAGAATACAGACTGGAGTACAGCAGGCACATCCACACAGCACTGGCATATCCTGCTTGGCTTTCCAAGCCCATTTTTAGTTTGGGGTACATTATGCTATTGTGTGGGCATTTCTTTTGGCACTAAAACTGAGACTTGGGCAAA
Organism: Aythya fuligula; assembly: GCF_009819795.1. Classification (NCBI taxonomy): domain Eukaryota; kingdom Metazoa; phylum Chordata; class Aves; order Anseriformes; family Anatidae; genus Aythya; species Aythya fuligula. Next base: position 19,640,580 of record NC_045572.1, read on the forward strand.
ATTAATTCTCCTGAGCTCCAATCTAGAAAACTTAATACCTACACTGCCTAGTTCTGCAGCCTTATGCACTGCACAGATGCTTTCTGTATAATAAAGATATAAAACTGTCAGAGTGTCCAAAGGAGCACAACTAAAATGGTGAAGGGGCTAGAGGGGAGACGTACGAGGAATGGCTGAAGTCATTTGGATTGTTCAGCCTGGAGAAGAGGAGGTTGAGGGGAGGCCTCATCATGGTCTACGAATCCCTCACAAGGGGGAGTGGAGAGGCAGGCGCTGATCTCTTCTCTCTCATAACCAGCGGTAGGACCTGGGAGAACGGCTTGAAGCTGTGACAGGAGATTCAAGCTGGATAACACGAAAAGGCTTTTCACCAACAGGGTTGTTGGGCACTGGAACAGGCTCCCCACCCCAGGGAAATAGTCACAGCACCAAGCCTGACAGAGTTCAAGAAGCGTTTGGACAATGCTCTCTGACACATGGTCTGATTTTTATTTTTTATTTTTGGTGTTCCTTTGGGGACCCAGGACTTGGACTCGATGATTCTTCTGGTTCCCTTCCTAGTCAGATACTCTATGATTCCATGATTCTTTCCGTCACTGAATTTTAAATCCCCCAGAGCAGTCTTTGCTGTGCCTCGCCTTGCCAGGGCAGAGCTCAGATGAGCCTACTCCCCACAGAGCTTCCACATGCTGGAAGCTACTGCCAGTGCTGTTACAGATGAGGTTTTCTGGGCTTATTCCAGCAGGGGACCTGGCACTGACCCATTGGCATGGCACAGCAGGTGCCACGAGAGCTGGGCTGCCATGCTGGGAGGGCCATCCATGAAGGAGGGGCAGGAATTCCCAAAGGTATTCAAGTGTGGTGTCCACGGCCAGCTGGAAGCTGGCCTGGCAGTCATTTTTTGTGAGCTGGGGAGCTGGTAACCTCCGAGATGCACTACAGGTAGGGTTTAGCTGTCCAGGAACCTGGGAACATGGGGTTTGCTGCAGATGGCTGATAGGTGGCACATGGCCTAGTGTGCACAGGAGTGATTAGCTTCCCACCAGTCTAGAGCCAGTATGGATAATTAAGTCAGGCTTATTGCTAAAGTCAGCATTTTTGACTGGAGGCACTGAAAGCCTAATTTGATGACAGCAACTCACCAGATCCCAGTTTTTTGTTATTAATCTCTGCAATTGCTTTGCTTTTACTTCTGTGGGTAGCAAATGTCCCCAAGGCATGAGTATAGACAGTATACTGGAGTATAAAGTTGAAGAGCTTGAATTTCTTGCTTCTGCTAGGCTCTGTTAGGGCTTGAATATAGACGAGGGCCCATGTTTGACTGGTGTTTTTTCTGTGTCTGATGCAGTTGAGGAATTCGGGACCAATAGCATTAGGATGCAGTACAGGCTAGGGCTGTTCAGTTTAGTGACGACTATGGAGCTGTTAATTTCTGAACTTTACTAGGTGGATTGTTGTGTTATCCTACAGAAGTAAGCAAATGAGTTTTCATGAATGGATATGAAGGGAAGCAGGGTGAATGACTGCATCTCAGTTATGACTCTGAACTTAAAGCACTGATCATTCTAGATAGGCCCTCTAGTTTTGTCTATACTGAAGCTGTTTTCTGTTCTTGCTATTATTGTGTGGTTAAATTTGGAAATAATAGCTTGGCCTACAGTTGTTCTTAGGGCTAGGGATCTGGAGTAAAAGATTTGATGACAGTTTATTGATGGCTCTTGCTTGGCCCATGACAATGACAGTGGGGTCTCTGCTTGGTTGCAGATTGCTTTGTTTTTTGTGTCTCAGGGTTCAATTATTTCAGTTAAGTGCAGTGTTAATCTTTGGGTTCGGTATTGAGTAATCTGTAGATCTTGTTTTATGTTTTGTTGTATGACTGACTGGGAAAGAATTAAGAACAATGTGTAAAGGAATAACAAGCTTTCGTCTGCTCCAAAGCCAAGAGTCAGTAAGGTAGGACCACATTGGGATCAGTATCACGATTAAATTAAAGTTTAAGGTTGGAGATGCTGAAGAATTCATTTTGTTATTGGTTCTTACAGGCTCCCCTGCTCGTGTCTAGAAATGTATGAATGACATGCGCTTAATTCTCAAGGAAGTGCCTGTCACTGAAGAGCCTGGCTGAGTAGAGCTGTGGGCCATGTCTTTGATCATGCATACAGATTTTTCTGGACCTTTCCAAGCACTAGTATCATTGTTTTCAAAATCTGCAGTGGACCAGAACTCCATGCAGCATTCAGAGACACAAATGTGCAAGAGGTTGATTCAGTAGTACAGTGACAATATCTGATCCTCTATTCCCTCCCTAATTATCCCTAACAATGTATTCTGTCACTGAGCACTGATTTGCAAGATCCCTCTGTCAGCTGGTAGTACTGGACAGAAATGGTAAGTGTCAGTCTATAATTAGGGAGTCTGTAATCCATAGATTAGTAGCTCCGTACTCTAAAGTCTCCATCTGTTGTGCACACTGAAATCATTATAAGTCTAGTCTCGGTCCTGCTCCAGGCTTCTAAAATAGTTTTTGCAGGATTTTCTTTGTTGTGCAAAGCAGCCTGTTTGTGGATGTCACTTGGTGGCCAGGCAGTGTGGCAGACATTGCACAATGGTCTCTTGTCAGTGGCACAGGCTGTGGGATGCTCCTCTATCCAAGCAAAACCAGGGCTTTGGAGTGTATTTTTCTGCTGTGCTCAGAGACTCAGCCCCCCTTGACACATAGCAGATGGCATACTGCCAGCTCTTAGGGCTTTTATTATATTTAGACAGTCTCCCAAACAATGGAAAACTACTGCCATCCAAAAGGGCTGCCAAGATGACACATAAACCTTTCAACATGCAGACGGCCGTATGTCCTCTTAGACAAGCCATGAGTACTGGCCATGGCTGCCCCTGACAGATGCACAATCTGTAACACAGCTCAGTTCTTTACTCACCAAAGCCTGTTTGATGACAGAAGCCTTGATAAAATTAAGGTGCTTCGAGGGTAGCTTAAACAGCTACAGCCTGATTCAGGCTGCCATCTTACTAGGGTATTTTCTACCGTGGACTGGAACCGGTTGAAGTACTGTCACATACCAGGGACAGACTAACACAAAGCTTACCATCTCCTGACAATAGTAGGCATAGTCTGGGACTCCCTTTCATTATTGCATCCTTGCTATTGTCTTGTAGCTGATGGTTACTTGCAGCTAGCTGTCCCAGAGAAGCATCCAGACAGTTCTGGACCCTCAACATCGTGTCAGATTTCTTGCTATTATCATAAAAAATGGTACCTTGGATGGCCATGCTTTCATGAATGCATTGGAGATGGCAAAATCAGACATGATAACAAATGTTGACACCTAGCCCTTCCATTCTGAGCTGTATTAGGTGGGTACTGGTTTTGTTGCCCTGTATCTTCATTTCTTCAGCAAAGTACTCCCGATTTACATCGGCAGAAGTCCAGACTCAGGGCTGACATGGTAGCTTTCATATACCCCTATTGATCTGGGTCCAATAAACAGCACACTGACTGAAATATATTCCTAATTTTATCACAGATGATTAAAGGAGTACATTTTTAACATTCTACTCTGTATACCCATTCTACCTGGGTGGTAGCACAGCAATAACCTCACTGTGCTTATCTGACAGAGGTAAGTACTGTACTGACACAGGAGCTGCACTCTACTCCCTTATCTGGGGAGGATCTGCGGTCTTTCGTAGGAGGCCACACCAGTTCTGTAATATAACAGCAAGAGATTGCTGACAACCATCTAGGGGGGAATATGTTTTGCAGAAGTTCTGCAGCATCCATGGCCAGCTAGCACACTGCTGGTGTTTTAAATGAAAAAGTCCAGTGCAGCAAAGCAGCATTTCTAAGGTGGCATTGTGTGACCCTTGTGTGGAATCTGTGAAAACTTTGGAGTACAGAACTACTTTTCTAGCCCTCTTACACCACACTTGTGCCATGAATGAGTTTCAGCTGTGAGCTCAAGGGGCCAGCTGAAAGGCTCACGCATGATTTCATCCTCTTTATAGCTCGTATGAGTTCCGCAACCACAGTTCACCGATTTCCTCTAGCAGTGAAAAATCATAAACCTTACCACCCAAATCATAACCCTTACAATGGCTGAAATATAATGGAAGTCAATTTAGTTTTCTACTCTCTGGTTCTGAACCCAAAGATGGATGCTTCTCATTAGCCTTGTAGCTAATGGCAGCAAACAGCTCTGTAAATATTTTGAGTGTTTTATTTTTCTGGCCAGACTAGTAGTTTTGTGTAATAATCCACAAAGCGAGAAGTTTGAATTTCAGTCATTCTCCTTTCTCCTGGCAGAGCTGGCTCATATTTCAAAAGCTTTGCTTAGCCAGCTGGATGTCTTTGATTCTCCCAGTGCTTATGAAGAAGTCCATAACAGCAACTTTATTCTTTTTCATATATGGGAGTCACATTGTGATCAACATGACCTTTTAAAGTTCATTTCAAGCTGAGAAATTGCATAGATTTGTCTAGGAGCGTATTTCTAAAGAGGAGGCTTTTAAAGAGCATGACCTAGAACGTTAAATACATTTATTTAGTGTCTGAGTAGGACAGTGGAAAGTATTACTGGCACCTGAGGAAGTTGAAGTCAGGCAAAAAGATAACGTTTTCCATCGTTTCGGTTACTTACTTGTTTTAACTTCGCTTAGCTACTACGAAGTCTTCTTCCGACGCGGTTTGCCCGTGTTTTTCGGCAGCTTGCCTTCCACACCTATTCCCGCCCGTTGCTCTGACTTCAGCGGCCGAGCTTCCCGCGGGCGGTCGCGTCTCCACCGAGCCTCGCGCCGCGCCCCCGGCTCGCAGCGCTCCGCGCCCCCGGCGCCGGCGGAGGGGCCCCGGCAGGGCCGGCGGCGCCGTCGGAGCTCCCGTGGCGGCAGCGCCCCCTGGCGGGCGGCGGGGAGAGGTGCCCGGACACGGGGCTCGTGAAGCTCGTCGAGTATCGGCACCTCAGAGCACTGGGAGACTGAATACAGCGTGCAAGAGAGATTCTGACATCGTTATTCTTTTTTTTTTTTTTTTCCCCGAACTGTGGCAACAGTCTGATAAGGCTGCACCCCATGCAGATTCCTTCCTTAGCTCCAGCAAACAGGCAGGAGCTTTTTTTTTTTTTTTTCTCCTCTGGCTACACAGGCCTAGTAAAAAGCCAGTAAATTCAAACCTGCACACATGCTGGGAAAGCTAACTGTCCACCTCTTATCAACTAATTACTTCAAGATGTCCACTGAAGCTTTTTAATTGATTTATGTTCCCAAGTGTGATACGTTACAGCCCAGTCTTTCTCGCCGTGAGCTGCAAGCACATCAGTGGAGCGAGTAGGCAAGGAAGTGTCTCCTGCATCTTGGTTACCCAGCTTTAACATGACATTTCTGAACAGATTCCAGACAGACACCGAATAGCTCTGTGAATGTAAAGTGAGATTTTTTTAAAAAAAATGCTGCAGTTTTATTTTTTTTTATACAAACTAAAACACCAGAGGTCATCGAATCCTATATTAAATACATAAATTAAAAAATAACCATTCATAAAACTTTACATACAATAAGGATTCTCTTCTACACGTTAATACATATAGTACAGATACATGTCCAGTGTTTATCAAAGGGTCATTCTGACAAGTCATTTACAGTTTTGTTCTGGAGTAAACACCAAAGAAATTGGGAATTAAAAGTATATATAAAAACACACAGGTGCTGATGTGAGTGAGGGCAGAAAAACAAAACAAAACAAAAACTTTGAATCTCCAGCAACTTTGTGGCTGTTTACTGAAACTTACCCTAGTGAGAGCAAGAGCCTGGCCTATCCAGTCCTCATGCAGTGCCATGGAACTGAAAGCTTTGGAGGTCCAGCAGATATTCCCCTCTGAGATGACAGCAGGGAGATGGAAAATAGAGCACGTATACAAAAAGAAGGTCTCCATGGTCCTCTAGGCATGTCAATGAGAGGGTGGAGCTGTAAGCCAGGCTGATAATACTGCAAGAAGCTCTATTCCCTTCTGCAGACCCAAATGCCTAAATTCATCTCGCCTAACTAGGCCTTTGTCTGAAGTACTTACATTGAAAGTATATTCTTCAAACTCTCTTGATTTGGTCAGTGGAGAAAAAGCGGCAAGTCAGATTTTGTTTGATTTGCACGATGTACGTGCCTCATCTAATGTTTTGACAGAATGGCTAGCCTGGAGTGCTGGTAGTCCTGCTACAGCCTTGGACAGATAAATGGGAGGAATCCAGGGCTATGTTTCCTCAAAGATTGAAATAAATTGATCTGTTTTTGCTAGCTGATTTGTAGGAGGGGAAGTTGGCTGTGAAGTTTGAGGAAGAATTCTTAATAGCATGCCTCAAAGAATATCAGGAACAACAAAAGCCCTGGAGAAACAGCTTCAGGACAGAGAAGGAAGGAAGGAAGGAAGGAAGGAAGGAAGGAAGGAAGGAAGGAAGGAAGGAAGGAAGGAAGGAAGGAAGGAAGGAAGGAAGGAAGGAAGGAAGGAAGGAAGGAAGGAAGGGAGGAAGGGAGGAAGGGAGGAAGGGAGGAAGGGAGGAAGGGAGGAAGGGAGGAAGGGAGGAAGGGAGGAAGGGAGGAAGGGAGGAAGGGAGGAAGGGAGGAAGGGAGGAAGGGAGGAAGGGAGGAAGGGAGGAAGGGAGGAAGGGAGGAAGGAAGGAAGGAAGGGAGGAAGGGAGGAAGAGAGGGAGGGAGGGAGGGAGGAAGGGAGGGAGGGAGGGAGGGAAAGACTAGTTGCCCATGAGATGTAAAACTAAACCATGAGGAGTGTTACCAGTTGTGGCAGCTAAACAAGTCTAGATTCAATTCCCCATACCTAGAATGGAAGTAAACTTTCATAAGCTATAGCAATGATTTACTATATACAGTAGAGAATAGATATATATATATATGCATATATATAGTATACTATACATATACATAAATATGCATACAAACAAACTCATTTTGATCTAGCTGAGAGTAGAAAGTTTGTATTTTACCAGCCAGTGTGTTTTAGGCATGGCTTATGTTAAGCTTCAAGAGGAGTAAAGCAGCTGTTGTTCAGCTTTCTGGAGGAACTCTAGCATTAAAAGTTTGCAGACAATTTACAAGTTACACCATGGTAATCATCTGCCATCTCTCACCTCACCCCAAGCCCTTGGAAATGCACATGCAATAAGGAAGAGTAAGGGAGGGGAAATCAGGCAAGACAAATGAGAGTAAAGTGTGCACAGCACAGTTGAGAAGACCTGAATGATACAGTCTGCCACAAAATCAGTCCAGTATGTTCTGAAACTAGGTATTTATATCTGTGCTGTGGTTCTGCCCTGTGACTGCCCGAAACAAACATTCTAGTACTCTTTTTTTTTTTTTTTTTTTTTTTTTTTTTTTAACGAAAGCAGAGAAGGAGGTTATTGCAACATCACAGAAAATAGATGCTGCTCATACTTCTGTAAGATGCGCTCAGCACTTTAATTGCTGGCCATAATACCTACAGAAAACAGTTTCTAGCCTGCATTTACTTGTGACTTGCCACATACCACTGCTGCCAAGTGGTATGAAGTGAATTTGTGCTGCAGCAAGGGAAAAAACAGTGCAAGGGGGAAGAGGGAATAACAACCAGGGAGGAAAAAAAAAAACTTTTTGTAGCTAACGAGATGTTGTAAAGTGATCCCAATATGTCAGGTGTGGAAGGAGCATGACTCCAAAGCTTCAGGACTGAATTGGTAGCAGCACCCTTGGAAAGCAAAGGTGGTAGGTTTGGGCCAATATTACCCATAGATTCCTCTGCAGGGGGGCAAAGAGATTGAACCACAGAGCATGCAACATACTAGCATTCATTTAACATATTTGCCTACAAGTCTGTTTGTTTGTTCTACCAAAAAAAAAACAACCAACCAAACAAAAAAAAAACCATACAACTGGTGCAGAATTCAGTAAACTCCTTGACTAAAACAGACTGGTTCCAGAAGCTGTGGTCATTTTTAATTTAAATTAATTTTAAGGAGGACGAATTTTCTAATAGCTTCCAACCTTCAACAGAGGGCTCAACACAATCTTCAGGCATGAAAGAAGTGAGCATATTTAAAATCTCTGTGGAGAAACTGAGCCCAGCATTGCAATCCGTCTGAGTGTATGGACATTAATAATTAAAAGCTATTCTGGATGAAAAACATCTGTAAGGGGCAGGCATCCCCTATACTAGATGAACTTCATCCCTGCTGTGGCTAAGGAATGGCTTTTGCCCTGCTGACTTATTTCACTACTTTTTGCCTCAGCTGTTTCATCTGCAAAAAAATAAGCAAAAAGAAGCAACACCCTCTGTAAAGCACTTTTAAAGCTTCTGGTGTGCGGAGTCTGTAGAGTCTGTGCTTAAGAAGTCTGAACATGTGAGCCCTGTTTTGAAGGTTTAAGTAATGCACAGGCTGTCTTCTACTTTGGAAAATGGAAATCCATTTTTCTTAGCTAAAATTAAGACTCCATTGTGGAAGACACAGCTCAAATAAGGAGCCTTGCCACAGGAACCTGAAGTCTATACAGGAAGGACTCCATTTCCAGGTAAATGAAAACAGAAGCACAGAGAAGGGCATTGTCATGCCTAGATCATACAGCACAAAAAAGAGAAAAGGGAAGATGGATGCAACTTTTTTTCCAACAGACATGAACTTGGCAATGTTTGTTGCAGGTGTCAACACTCCTCAGGGTTTGTTTTTTACTGACTACAGGGGCATGCAGCTGTGATGGCACTCCTTGCCTCAGGGAGCCACCAGGACTGGGTTCCAGCCTTTGTCATGGGAGAGGTAAGTAATGCTCTGAAATGGAAACAACTACTACTAGTTATTCTGAATTGTGGAAAAATCTAAACAAGCCAGTAATACTTCTCATGTCTAATAAGGGTGCTTTCACATTTCCCTGGTTTTTGGTTTATGCGTCACTGGTCAGGAAGTCAGCTAACAAAATCAGTTTGACAAGCCAAACCAAAACATTTATAAGGGTTTTGCATGTTCAGTAGGATCCAAGCTGAGACAAAACATTTGGAAGATGATGCTTTGTGGGTTATACCACATGAATACTGGGGATGTTTTCTTCCCCTTTTCCCTCAAACACATTTTTTTCTTTCTAAGCAGCCACTCTGTAGGTCCAATCCAGTGATCCTCAGTATGTTATTCCAATCGTGAAACTAAGTATGGGCATTATTATCTCACTGTCAGTCTTTAAAGAGTATAAAAAGTATCTGACAATGGGCAGGCTGTTCTTCATGCAGGGAGTGTGAAGAGATAAGGCTACAGTTCTGTCAGAAGTCTTCCTTATACTACACACCCTCATTTCCCATCCCTTGCCATGTAGAATGGTGCTTTGTTATGATCTCAAACAGAAAACGTGGTGCCCTGTCCTACCTGTCATGCAATAAACTAGAACGTATTTTCCCTTTTTTTGCCCCCACACTGCAGCTGTCATTGTTCCTGAGGCTAAAACCAAAGGGAAAGAGTCCCTGTAGTGAGAAAGCCAGACAGTTCAAACCGAATGCTTTATTGTCAGTATCTCTCCACAGCTCTCAAGTGTTTCTCCTGCTCTGTCTTCTTACTTTTGATTTGTTCATGGGATGACAGTGTCACATTTAAATGATTGCCCTGCATAGCAGGGATATATTTTTCTGTTGTAACTTTGGTTCCATGCCCAAGACACACTCTGACTTGATCAGCTGAAAGTGGAGCCTTGCAGATTCCCTTTAAGTTTTTTCCTAAGTGATGTAGGTTCACAGTTCATTTTTCTTCCCCTTTTGTAATTTCAACATATAGGATTTCATTAGATGCAGCATATATCATAGCTTTAGACAGAAACTGTCAAGTAACAAATCTTGAGTGATGGCTTTAAAATATAAGGTGGTTGCAGTCTTGGCTACAGGTTGTTCTTTTGTATATTTGTTTTTAAATTGGTGTAAACAATGTTCTCTTCATCGGGGGGTTGGAAGCATTTGCCTTTCTAAGGACTTATCTGTGTGGTCAGGTGCTCTAAAAATAAAACAAAAAGAAGAACATCTGTATCAGATAAGTGATAATTTCCTCTACCTACCTATCCAGATGACAAAATAGAGTCAGAAAGTTGAAAAGATCTGCTCTTACAATTATCAGCTAACTGGGCAGACTGTTTCTGTTTCCATGCAAGACATTTGTGAAAATTACTCATATTTTGACAATGAATTAATCAGTAACACCAGCCAGGCCTGTCCATTTAACCTTAAAAGGTAAAGGTCTCTGGTCCATAGAAGTTCCCACAAGTATCTTCAGATGAATTTATGCACCAGCCCATACAAAACTGTGAGTTTCAATATCTCCTGTACTACAGCTGCCTAAATTTCACCAGACATGACAGCAGGTGATATGCTTTGCTTGTGGTTTCAAGGCAACCCCAGAATTTTGGCTAATTCAGCACTAAGGCAAACACAGACTGCTCCTAATCCAAGGAAGCCTTTCATATATATGGAAAAGAATTCTGGGTTTCAGATCTGAAACATGGGGCAAAATGGCATAGTTTTTCTTTGCTTTCTCAGCATTAAAATCCACATGGTAAAATTCACTGAGTGTGAAATCCATGCAGACTAGACTTCATTATTTGGTCACAAATAAGTGAACGTACATATTCACAAGCATAGAAAACTATGCCTATAGTAAACTCCCATGTAAGAAGGAACTACAAAGTTTTGGTCTTGATGCTAAATATTGCTGCATATGGTTTAATTCACACACATTGCATTCTAGCCTTGTTTCAGATGCTTCTCCTTCCTAATCTGAAAAGTACAGCAGTGAGTGCTGTGCTAATCCTGCAAGAGAAAGAAATCAGAAAGAATCATCTGCAATTGTATCATAGTTTGCTCTTGGAGTTAAAAGGTTGTTAAAGGATAAACTGCAGAAAGACACTAACAAAATCAAAGATTTTTCATCATCAGATAGTTCCCTAGGCACATTTCAAGGATGCGCTGTGTTTTGTTGTTGTTTTATCACAGATCTGTATGAATTCTCCTATAAGGTTAACAAAGCCAACTTGCATCCATTGGAAGGAAAGCAATTTAGCAAAGATCCCCCTGATGATATGCATCTCAGTAGTTCTAAGAACCAGGAATGTTGATGGCATACTCCCTCTGTCATGCTCACCCTTGATGTGTTACTTCAAATGTCAGTCACCTGGGTAGGCAGGTGGTTTGTAAAGTGAACAGGAAACACAAACCAATAGTAGTTATTGTATGTTCCCATGTATTCCAGCCTCAGAAAATATGTCTATGATAAAATTCCTGTCAATCTTGCCAACACAATTCCAAAGTTGATTCTGTTTGGAGATTTCACCTCAGGTATTAAGAGGTAAGGATACCATGGAGGGAAATGGGGTGGGTGAAAACTGGGATCAGGCAGGGGATGAGCTTACTGTTGCATTTGCTTTGAGGAATTGCTACAAGACTTGATGATTTGCACTTACAGAATAACTTGCCTTGGTAAAACATTCATCAGATATCATGCCTGCTGTGAAGCTAGGCCTGCTGCAGCTGTCTTTATGGTTCAGGAGAGCTCACAGCAGTGCAGAACCCCTGGAAAGCACTGAGTTTATATCTCTACCCCACGCCTGCACCCTTAAGATTTTTCCATTTCTACAGTCTATGTCCCATTCTCGACAACACTACATCTGCACAACTGTCGTGGCTACTTGCTCTGCTCTTCAGTTCACAGTAATCCATCTTCTTGTTCCCTGCCTGACACTCTTTGTCCAAAATGCAAAAGCAGTACATGAAAACGGCAAAAGAATTGTTCATGTGCTGTGTGGAGCTATGTGGAGGACTGAGGACTGGCACAACACACCAGCAGACTCTCCAGGGCTGTAAACCACACTTCACTTCTTCTTGATGTTTCTCTTCCTCTCTATCCAAAGTACAGACACGAGTCTTCTAAAATAGACCCTCATGTGCTCCTGGGGCCAGCCTCTATAGAGCAACAGTAAATCCAGTGAGTGAAACTCTTCTTAGTGCTGTAATTAGAGCAGACTTCCTAGGCTCCAGAGGGACTTACACCCACTAAACCTTAGGTGTTGTTTAAAATGAGCAGGAAACTTAGTGAAGGAGATGTGTGTGGGAGACATGATGAAGTCTGGACTCAGTGACTCCTAAGGGAGGTATACAACCCCCCAGCAATGAAATTGGTACAAAAGTAGTTAGCTTTCTCTTGATTATTAGTCCTACTCAATTAATGGACCAATGAGGAGTCAACACAGTGCATCAAATTAGCAGAGTTTGTGCTAGATATGACCCAGCAGACCCATGCAGGTAGAAGAATGGCTGCAGGTGATAATAACAATCTGCTAGAATTTTAGAAGGATAGAAGAGTTCTGATCTCAAACACCTCATTAGTTTTTCTAACCTGCCTGAAAATGTGGAGGCTTTATTATGTTTTTTGATGTTCCTGAGTTTTCTCCTTTCTCCTGTGGTTCTCCCCTTCTTGCTTTGAAAAGAGGGAAGGAATGGATCCTCTGCAATAAAGAATTCAGTCTGTCTTTGAATACATGGCAGAACTCATTAGGAGGCTGTTAAAACAGCAGCCTGAAAGTCACCATGAAATCCATGTACACAGATTCAATCTGAAGGCTTTTTATTTTTTTTCCTTAGCATGCAGACATTGAGATGTTGCACAACACTTTAGCTATTTTCACAGGCTGCAAGAAAAAGACTTAATCACTACTACTGGAATCCATATGTCAGAACTGTAGGGATTTTTCTATTTTGGAAAATGCGTATTTCAAAAGATACTGGTATATATTTGCAATTCCCGAAAAGCCAAGTAATTCATCCATGTTATGGTTCTCCTTCCCTTCTCTTCTGCTCTGGCATACCAAAACCATGCGTAAAGTCATATGAGGGGTGCACTAGTTTTTTTATGCTGTGAGTAGGGATTTCCTATTGTAAGTTCAATTACAAGTGGATTCAATTTTTCAAGTGAATCATCTTTTCTAATGAAAAATGTCATATCTATGAACCAAAATCATTTTAATGCATTTTTATGGATCTTTTTGTAACTTGTGTTTACCACCAACTTTTTGTCTTAAACTTCTGAAAAAAAAATACTTTCAAAATTAAAAACAATAAAAAAAAATCAGGAAGACAATGTTTCCTGATGAGTCTATGAAAAGTGTAAATTGCACTTCCCAGGATGCATGTTCTAATGTGAAGACTTTACTGGGTGCTCTATCTTAAAAGAGATGGGACTAGGAAAAGCTGTTCAGTAGTTTAATATGATGAATGTATTTTCAATCAAGGGACTTGATTGAAACCGAGCAAGGGACACCTTATGAGGCACATTTGCAAAGAACTGGAGGTCAAGATTTTTTTGATTTCTTATTTTTCTTCCACCATAGCTGATAATAGCATTGACAAAATTAGGATGTATGAACTTCTTACTAACGCTGTAGCTGTACCAGCAGGGGCAAATAATCCTTAGAAAACCAATTCCATACCTATACAGGTGGAAAATATAGGTGAAAATTGTATACAGAAAATTCAGAACCTCTTACTGCACCTGTTTTTCTTGTATGAGTCACAAGAACTTCATTACAGTTATGATAGAAACTGAATGAAAGACAACACTATAAGAAAATGGGAAGAACTCAGAGAGACAGTCTTTTGCAGACGTCAGTATTGGTTTCCGTGAGTTTTCAAGGTGCAGTTTAAATCCAAGTGTCCTTTTTTTTTTTTTAATCTCCCTATAGGTTGGCTGCTAGCTCTGCACTTATGATTCTACAACACAGCAAAAGACACAGTCATATGAAATTATTTGCTATTACTATGTACTTTGAAAATGTTAGCTTCTTAAAACTAGCCTATACATAATTTGGCTGTTTCAGAAGACTCTCAGATTTTTTTTCCCCACTATGAATGAGCAAGAAACAGTGCAGTCAAATTAACTCAAAATATCTTGCAGACTCTGTTCTGTGTCATGGTTCCCAGAAAGCCTGCTGCAGGGACATTGGTGAGAATGCAGTCATAATTTACTCTTTTAATGTTCAGTGGATTAAGGCAGTATGTTTCAAATAGCAGCAACTCTTTAATGATATTGGCCATTATTTACAAGAGCCATGATCACCGAGCTAGCCACCTTCCTCTGATTCTTTCCTATGGTTCATTCCACATTCAGCCTAACCTCCATGTATGTTGCTGGCTCAGCACATTAAAACATTCGTTTTAAGGTCTGACCATCCGAGGAAGCAATGGATTCCAGTTTATGTGACTAATTCTGTGAGTTTTCTCTGCAACAGCATAAAACTGCAAAAGGAAGTCTTGATCTAGCTGAAAGAAAGCATAAAGTAGGGGGCTTTTCATGAGGGGGAGCAGAACCCGGATCCATGCTGCTTAGTTCAGTATCTTGTGCTGTAGCTAGAAACAAAGGCTAAGCTAGTGAAAATGGTGGAAGAGAATGGCAGAACATCTTCCACACAAAACTGTGTTCTCAGTTTGCCTCAAGTGCAGGTCAGAAGAATTTAATAATTAACAGCTCAAGCCAGAGGCAAGAGTGACAGAGAGAAACTTTATGGTATTGGTCTGTCCCCACATCAGAAGATCTGTCACTACATGTCTTTAATATAACATTATTGAGCATTTAATATAACATTAGCCAGGCTATGTTCTATTTATGTTATCTTGGATCAGAAGAAAGGTCCTTTTATCCCAGTGTCCTAGTTCTGAATGTGGTTAGGCCAGAAGGAAAAATACGAAGGCTGTGCACATTGCAGTTACCTGATTTATCTCCTCATCTTCGCATTGCTTTTTGAACTCTGAACTTTCTGCTGCTAAGCATGCTTTGGCAGAGGCTTCTTTACATTCTATTTTACATTCTATTTCATTACCTAACAATTTTTGTTTATTTTAAATTTATAACATGGTAATTGCCATACTGGTGGAGAATAATAGCAATCTATCCATCCATTCTATGACACTGACAAATTTTCCATGCCACCTTTTAACAGTGTCTCTCTGAATCAGAAAAAAATCCTTCTCTCCCTCTGTCTCCTTCTTTCTCTCTTTCAGCAGCTGATCATTCTTCCTTACTCTTCTTTATACCTCTCCTAGTTTTGGGCACTGAGCTATATTCTGAGTGGGAGCAGTCAGCTCAGAACTTGTTTAACAGTTTTAAGGCTGTATCACTTTTCAAACATTAATACTGAATTTCACGTGCAATTCTCTCGACTATTTGATATTGTGAAACTCTTGTTGGCTTTTATTTTCACAATTATGAATGGCAGAATATCATCTGCAAGCTTTTACAATTCACTTAAAAGTATATTGGACAGTGCTGGTCTGACTGGAACACCCTGTGTCAGCTCAGCAGTGTAACCACTCTCTGTTGTGAACTATTATTGACAAGAGCCTGCTGAATTCCATGACTCCAGACACATACAGGAACATGCAAAGATCTGATCCTCAGCTCTGCAAGAAGTGCTAGCTTTGAGGAAATAAATGAAGTAGTCTTACCTTTCCAAGAGGCACATTGACATCAAGGCCAAAGAATAAAGGCAAGAGAGAAGAACAAGAATAGAAATAGAAACTGCAGAAGAAAAAGAAGATTGCATAAAAACAAAAGGTCATGGCATTGTAAGCATCAGGATTCATTCTTTTTGCACTCTGAAGGACAAATAAAATAATTATTCATTCAGAAGACATTGTATTTCCTGGTTACTTCTCTGAGTGCCACACTATCTCCCAGGCTTAGAAAACAGATCCCATTAATTTTGGTGATGAATTAGAATTGGCACCATATTGAAAGCCTGAGATATAGCTTTCACTGTAAACCACCACGGGTTGATGTTAGTCACAGAGCTGGATATCAAAAATAGCATGGGTAGTATTTTAAAGTGGGTTAAAAACAATGCCTGCTATCCATACTGTAAATAGCCTGGGAAATATATATGCCTAATGCTAAGCCCTAACTATTATATGTTGAATAATTAATTTTTGGACGGACCCTTTTAATCATGAATACAACAGCTTCTGGAAAGCAAATTTCTGTGAATCAAAAACTCTTTTGAAAATTGACACTGAGAAGTCTCATACTCAAGGTCTCCATATGACTGTGGCATAAATTTTGCTTTGTTTTTAATCTTCATCACAGATTATGATCTATTTCCAAGTTATATATAATAGAAAGACACTGAGTCTTTGTGTCACAAAAATATTGGCAGAAAAGTGGAAAGAATTATGTCTATCAAGCTTTACATTAAGCACAGTTGTTTCACTTTAGGAATGTATGTACAGAAAGGTCTCATTGGCACTACTGCCATTGTACCGATATAATCATTATTACAGTTAATGCATGTACATTGATATTCACTAATATGACTATATTGGCAAAGTTGCCACTGGATATGTATCTTATATCAGTCTAGCATTTCTAGAAAATACATTGTTGGTAGCATTGTGCTGTGCCCATGCTGTGATCTTTGTTCAGCAATCCTATCTTAGCTATCTAAAACTAGGAAAACTTAATATGACAGAGCAGCTTTAACACCGCCCTCCCCCCACTCTCTCCCCTCCCCCCAAAAAAGCAGAACAGCTCTGCATATATTTATAAACATGTATTATAAAGAATATGCATATATATTTCTATAGTTCTTTGACAGGTCAGTTTAGGGGCAAGATTCTAGTACTGTTTTCATATTGTATAATCAATTGCAACCTTCAATAAATGGGATGACATCAGAACCTGGGTTCCCTAGTCCTGCCAGCTAAGGACAATCTTCAGATCTTCACTCAGTTTCCTTCATTCCTTCCTGCTTCCTACCATCACCCTGCCTTTAGTGGATGTATTGTCTATATACCAAGACAGACAAATAAAGGCTTCATCATTTGGTTCAGTGTCATTAACCATAATTAAAAGTGTTCAGCATTTATTTCCTAAAATGAAACAGAGGTTGTTGTGGAGGAGACTCTTAAGATTAAAGTTTGGGTATACTGAAAGACACGAATTGAAAAGATGGGATAGTAGAAAAATGCTAACATGTCTATCTTATTAAGCTAAACAAAAAGGTCATGTAGTTCAAAAGAATTATATCATTACTTTCAAAAAAAGTGGATCAGCCTGCTTCAGAAGCAAAACAGAACCAACCTTTTCCTCCAGATCCTTAATTTGTCTCTTTTGGATGTCAGTTTTATCTTCTAAATCTCGGATCCTCTGGAAATTAAAAAAGAAAGAAATCTAGACTAAATTCTCAATAAATTTGCTTGCCTGAAAAGCGACTAAACGTTCAAAGTGCTAACAGCCTACTAATTAACAAAACCACTTCTCTGGCAGGGATAAACCTGTGCAGTATCATGACTACATCGACTAGCCTTGCCTAACCATATACTTTACCTCACGCACGACTACTCAAAATGTGCTGTTGTGTGTATTTCACTGCATCCTCAAATGCTGGAAATTAGTATCAATGGTGGATCAAGTGTTGATTTCTTATCAATCTTGTGGTAAATAGATGGAAAGCATAAGATCACAATTATACTCCTTAGAATTATATCACAATTCATTAAAATTTCTCACAGATTGATGTATTGAAAGAGGACTAAAGTATTATTATTAGAAATGATAAATGTTTATAGTAACATGAAAACACTAATTCTGTGGTGAACCAGTTATGCATAAATAGTAGCCAAAGTGCATTTCTAGCAAAACTGGGTACTCTTACAAAAACTGTGTAATGTGACTTAAACTTCTGGCACCTTGAGAAGAAAGACCGCTGGGCATATGCTTTCTCTCTCATTCCCTTAAACATTAGAGTAAGTTTTGTTCATTTTGCAGCTGTCACATTAATCTTTGAATGTAAATATAGTATTCTATCTCATCAGCAAAACATTACAACTGCCCACTTTGGGAGGGACAGACCAGAAGTGGCTGGAAAAACAGATAGTTCTCCTACGTAACAATAGCCAGACACATTCATACAGTTCCTCTTGAACCAAGTCCAGTAACTAGTGGTGACCACTTTAATCAAAGAGATAGGTTCATGTGGACAGAATTCTGGATGAAAACTGTTTGGTTTGGAATTTTAAGGTTAGTCAAAATATGACTAACCAATGCTTCACAAGCTAATATCAAGAGTTTGTGTGTACAGTAAAGACTCAAAGTATAAAACAACCCAAGAAATACCAGGCACACTCATGACCAAGAGCTTGCCTAAATTTGACCTCAGCTTACATTCTTACCCAGCAAAGCTGAGTAGATCTGCATGTGCTTCAGTCTATTTTCTTACCTGATGAGCCTGTTGGAGCAGCTCCATTCTCTCTTGAAGAATCTGGCAATCATATTCTCTGCTTTTCCTCAGCATCTGACGTCTTAACTTTTCTACTGCTGTCCTCAGCTCTTCCTGCTGTTTTTCAGTGAGAAGTTCCCCAAACTTTATTACCGTTTCTTGCTGCAAAGCATTGTATAAGGTGGCTTCAAGCTCCTGGATCCTCTGGTCGATGCAATACCAAAAGCCAGTTAGAGATGGAACATTGTTTAAAACACAATGGGGACTGGGGAGGTTGTGGCAGATTCAGGCACCTGCATGGTGGTCCCTGTGCTCAGGTGTGCAAAAATGTGACAAACAGAACTCATAAAGTGGTTCACTGTTTAGACAAATAAAAAAAAGTTTTTATTTTTATGGTAATTCAACTTTAGTTTTTATTGAAATCTCTCGCTGACTTTTTTTAAGCAGTTACAGAGGTGATCAGGAGTTGGATAGAACTTTCATACCTATTTTATATTTGTAATTTAAAAAGATGATTATTTCACCAATTCTAAAATTTTGACCCACTGTACTAAAAAAAAAAAAAAAAAAGAGAAAAAAAATGAAGGTCAGTGTCAAATTACTTTGCTCTTAATTGTGCTAATCAATGAGCATTCCCATTAACTGACAAACCAATTGTGCTGAACTTGCAAGGCCAGTTATCAGACCTATGTATCAGAATTTGACACAGAGGTTTTACATCAGGAAATTGTGCTCTTTGTGGCATATCCTCTACTTGCTATGATATGCTTAAAATGGGCCATCTAAGACTCCAGATCTGAGTTCCAGTTGGTTTCACTGACTCCAGCTGGACAAGCTGACACTAATGAGCAACAACTGCGTATAAATGACAAAAGAGTAAAAGAGTTTCAGACTTCAGGAGATCTACCTTTTCCTGATTTGCAAAACCTAGGTGCCATTTTGAAGTTGTGCACATTGCATGGTAGTTTGTTAGGAGAATGGGAAAGCAAATAATAATTAAAAAAAAAAAAAGATACTAAGAAGAAAGCAAAAACCTCTTCTCGTGATCCAACTGAAGCCCATGTCCTGTCACAGTGCTGGCTAATATGTACTGTAGCATTTCCTTTGTACATACCATGTATGCTTGGTCAAGAGCTTGCTTCCTGTAGTCTAGTTCTTCTTCCAAATAACCTTTTATTTTGCAAAATTGCTCCTACAATGAAGGATTTAGACAGAAACGTGACTCAGTTACCAAAATGCTGTGGGAAGGTTTATTGAATCAGCTACAGACATCTGACTTGAGCAGGACTAGGAGACTGGTCTTAATTGACACTCTGCAAAGTTATTATCTATCTGACTCAGCCAGAAAAGGAAGAAGGGAAAATAGCTGTGTTTAGTTTTGTATGATGATACGTCTGATCTACATGAAACAAAATCCATCATCTCTTGTTGATTTCAGTAATATTGCTTGGCATTTCAGTAGTATTTAAGGTTTTCTGTGTGATTTTTCTAAAGATAACACCTCTGGCATCCCAGACAACTCCTTCTGTGGCTTCTTTTTTTGGGAGAAAGTGCAATAAACTAAACAGGAACTAAACAGGCATTTTCATGTCCATGTTATTTGGGGAAAGATGCTGTGCTTTAACTTCTCGGCATACTTAAAGCTTAATTTACTTGAGTATAGACATACCACAGGAACAAAAGGTAAAATGCTACAGCTGTCCAACTCATGTTGTTAGGCTTGTTCATCTCTTAAGTTACTTCCATTAACTAGAATAAGAATAAAGTCCTAGCTTTACTGATGCCATAGGAAGTTCAGCTATGAAGCTTTTAGCTTCAGGATGATACGGGCTTAAAATGTAATGAAAGAAGGCAGTATGAAAATTAATTAATTTCTCACTTACAGGTATTGAATAAAATGTCCTACAACTACTAACATTTATAGTGTCAATCTTAGTAGGCAAAGAGTGTGATTATTTTCATATCTGAAAATCACTGAGCAGCCTTTGAGCCCTCAGTACTTTAGTAAAGTCATCCTCATGGAAAGAGAGAAAGTTCTCAAACCTTAACTATTTCCATTTCTGTGTTATCTGCTGTTGCATATGGAACAGTCTAGTAACATTTTTATGGTTTCAGCAATTATCGGAGAAAGCCTACATACCTAATTTGCCAAAAGACCAGGTTTTTAATTATTTTTTTGGCACACCAAGTAAATGTGACATGCTCCTAAAATGTCTACTAAGGAAAGTTTGCCTACCATATCACTTTCCAGTTCCATCATCTTCTGGTGCAGAGCAGCTTCAGCTCCCTCAATCTGCTGGATCCACTGTAGGGAAGACAATAAAAGCTGTAAACTGCTGTGTTTTCTAGGCACAGAGGCAGTGGCAATGGGACATCTACAGCATCTTATTAGTCTATTTATAGTAACCTATTGCTAGTTCTGGGCCTGTCTTAATAGGTTCTCCAGTGACAAGTACAGTGACATGATGGCTACAAGTGAAACTTCATAAGGAGGAATTATGAGGATCACCATTACAGGATCACTGGAAGATGGAAAAGTACACTTTCCAGGATAGGGAACCCCATTTCATCCCATGAATGAGGACCCATGGGTCTCTAGGATCTGGAAACAGCTTAGTTAAGTAGATGGCAATTCCCTTTGGAGAGGGAGAATTGATGAGTAGAATCCTTGGATGCTGTCACATTAACACAATTGTGTGCTGTATTTGAACCATAGAAAGCAATTTTAACCAATGCCTATTTTCTTTTTCAATTTCCCATACAAGGAACCTAGACACATAATTTCAGTGGAAATTTTGCATACAGTTTCTTTCAGAGTAGAAATCTCTGTCTATGATTAATTATGGCTTAAATGTCTGATTTTGTATTTTCTAATTGACTTTAGAATTGCATGTTTCATTTCTCATTCTTTTTGCTTTTCCAACTGTCCTGACTACATAGCTTGTGCCAGGTAGGTTTGACATTTTTGCTGTTTAGCAAGGTGTTTGGGACTGTGATTACATTAAGGTATTTCTATCCTTGCAAAATCTCTAGTTGATAAACAATAGTATTTACATACAGATAGCAGAGTTTACTTTGTCTGTGGAAATGCTCACTACACTAGAAAGTCTGATAATATTGATATAACAGACCCAAAAAATGTACAGCATTAGATGAGGGATTAGATAACACTGAGAAAAGCAAGCACACATTTTACCTTTTCTGCCAAGGACAAAACAGTGGAAGCCTGAATTATGGCCACTTGTTCTTCATTTCTTAAATTCTGTGAAGAGAAAGAGACGGAAGAAAAAAAATAGCAGCAGTTTCCTGCATGAATACAGATTATCCAGACTGCACGCTAGGTCTACAGTTTTTTTAGGGGAACCACATATTACTGATTATACGATTCCCAAAAAAATATTCAGGAGCTGCTAATGTAATTAAAAAAAAAAAAAAGACCACTGCTTTTGTCTTTTTACATGATATGGACTGACTGTATGTTTTCATACCATTGTATCTTATATGATACGTAAACTGAAGTTAGACCGATTTGTTTCTCTTTTTGCTAGTTTTGCAAAGCTGAATCTCCATTGTTTTTTAAATAAATAAATAAATAAATAAAGCTAATTTACACCAGTATATGTGTAGACAATAATGATGTTTCTTTTTCTATTTCTTATACACTTTCTTAAAATGTATCTGATAGCCAGAGATAAGGGATATTTTCTTTTACATAGAGGACTAAAGTGGGCAGCAATGCCCACTTTGAAAGCCACAGGGCATTTGGTATTTCTTGTCTGTTTATGAAATTGCTTGCAGAGGAATCCTAGTCCTGATGAAGATGTGGTGGGCTCATACTGCCAAGCTAATTCACATGATTCACTGAATGACTGGAGTACAGCCAGAAGCAGTTCCAAATATCAGTGGCCATTGGACATGAGCTCTTCCCAGTCTGCTAAACTACATGTTAAAGTTGCTACTTCATTACTAGTTCTCTGATTACTGAAATCTCACAAATGCTCAACTTAAGGAGATAGACACTCTCTAAATGAAGACTTCCGGTATTACATAATTTTAACAAATATCTTAGAAAATAGACATCATAGTTACAGATTTCACTTTCCCTATTGTACAAAATGTATTTTGTAGAGGGAAAATACCTCCCACTTTAACTTACCCCATTATCACCTAGGATATCTAACTGCTTTATGAGGTCTGGTATGCTGACATCCTGCAAAGAGAAAATAAGATAAAGGCTTTGCATACACATTGTATCATGGCTGCAATATTTGTCCCTCCTGTGAACAACAGCAAGACATAACATTTTGTAGTATCCCATAGAAATGCATCACACACTGATTTTAATCGCCTTTGAGCCAGGTTTTATCATTATGATGAAACTTACAAGTCCAATTCAATTGCATCAGTCATCATACACTTTTATATTAGACCGAGTTTAAATGCTTAAAATATAGTGGAGTTATTAGCAGCGATTAATGTAATGGATTACATGGGGAGCATCAACCACTCCTGTAGTAAGTCCTGCCTTATAAAACTGACATACCTTAACCCCTTCCTTCATGCAGTAGATCTGTAGAGCACTCACACCATCTGAAAATGGGTGAATCTGGAGATTAAATGGTGGAGATCGTCTCTCTCTTTCCTGAAAATTAATTCAGAAGACACCAGAGAACATGTTAGAATGAATGAGATGTGTAGAGAACTCAATAAATGCAATATCTACTGTTTATATCATGCTTCACAAACTTAAGCTCTTCATATTAACAGAAAAAGAAAGAAACATTACATCACTACTTAACTACTGCTGGTAAAACTGAATGGAAAGACTCCAGGCCAAAGACAGTGTGCCAAGTGGTATAGGGGTTTTAAAATCCAGTGAATTGTTTTACAGCAAATTAATTTCATGAATTATATATATTTGCAAGTTGTCTGTGGAAAAGGGGTATTTGACTTAAGACTACTAGGATACTCGGATTACATGCTTGCTCATCCTGGTATGTCATATGTTCTATTATCCGTGGAAAGGAATAAATTCAAGAAAATTAATAATTAGCTAGTTTCATACCTTAATTACCTAAAACTTATAAATTTTTTCCAGTATTAAAGGACCAAAGACAAAAATAAAAAATTGAAAATGTTATTTCTTATCCCTTTCAGGTATTCAGGCAAGTACAAAAAGTGAAAGTCAAATTTTGCTTTCAAATATGTTTTTGGTTTACAAATATTTAATTCAATTGCTCAGTCTACCTTCATTAAAAACAGAACAAAAACAAAACAAAAACACAAACAAAACAATAACCTGGGTACTCACTCTTAGGAGAGATTTTAGCTGTGAACTATGGTGCAACTCTGAGTAAAGTACAGGAAGATGGAATTTAAACCTTGTTTACCTGGGTCATTTAGATTTAATTAATTTCTGTTTATTTTAATATAATCTGTCCAGCACTATACATTTGTACTCCAGAGCAGATATAAGAACAGAGCATGTTGACAACAGAACGCTCCAAATTATTAGAAAAACATGGTAACCTAGCATAGTCATGCTGAAGTTAATCAGCTAAACTTACCTTACTTTACTAGGCACCTAGCTCAGACAGAAGTGAACCATTTAAGTATAGAGATTACTGTTTCCAGCATATTAGAGCTGACATACCTCCACAGCCCACAATTAAACATGCTCTGCCCAATTTGTTACTCTATTATATCACTACAGCGCTGGTGTAAACACCTAATTCAAGTTGGTGTTCAGTGCAAGTGCCCTGGTTCTGTCTACTTTAAGGAGCTCATTTGTCACCTCCAGTTCAAGGTTGCGGAACTCCAGCAGTTCGTTCTGGTCCCGAGCATCCTGCAGTTCCTGATGCAGACGGCTGTTTTCTGCTTCCAGTTTCTCTATCTAAAAGAAATATGTAAATTCATGATCTGTGTGACTGTTACAAGAAATGTTGAATATTTGGTGAGTAACAGTTCAGATAGCATGGACAGCTCAAGATCCGAGCTCTGGAGAGGATTCACTACTTGCCATGTTACTTCAACGAGTCTTTAGTTTACATGTGAACTTCTGCTCATCAGCTTGCTAAACATTGTAAAGTGCTTAGATTGAAGGTTTTCCTAAAGCAATCCAATCCTAGTGAAGATCAGTGGGAACGTTAACACAACAGAAATATCAAGTTAGCTATTAGATTATTCTACATTAACTATTAAATGCACTGATCTCATAGTAAAGTGCTAGGATAGTTTTTTTGGGAAGGGCTGTGAAGACTATACTTGGAGGACTCTGCAAACAAGTTGGATAAACATCTGTCAGGAGTGGCACAGAAATAGCTGGTCCTGCTTTAGAGGAAATATTGGGCTGGATCAGATTCCCAGTGTGTGGCACATGAAGCACAGTTGGCATGCAGGGACAGTTGTCTCTGTGGGGCAGTTACTTGTGCAGTCATCCTATCCCACATGAGCACACCTGTGAACTGCACAGCAAGCATCTCCACATGAATAGTGCTGTCAATTAGCAGACATGAATACCATGCATTGGCCAATTGGATACAACTTCCTTGCTGGCAACAACACAGCCTCTGGCTCCTCAGCCTGCTCTCTTCTGCAAGTCTCCAGCCAGTGCCAGGACCTATACTTTGCAACGAGGTTCTCTGAGTACGGCCCAGACAAGGATGGTTAGGGAGTGTGTTAAGACTGAAGTCAAATGAGCCCCCATAGATCAGTTTGTATGGAGAAGCATGGCACAGGGATGGAGACTTATTAGGCATGTTTATGGAAGGGGAGAAACACAGCTAGGAAGCCTCATCTGGGGGGGTGAAGGAAGAGAGAGAAGCTGTTGCTGGGAGTTAATGATCTCTTGCTGATGGCAGATGTACATACAGTCACTGCTGTAACTGTTTGTGATTCAAGCAATGCCGAGGTCCTTCATGGCCTTATATTCCATGATTAAATATATATACACACACATACACACATATATATCTATACATGTGTGTATATGCACACATGCACCAATTGAAATATTAGTTCAAGTTGCACTGGACCTAGGGATGATACAAGCCCTTTATAATATACAGAACATACAGAAAATAAGGGTATGAAAGGGTTCTGGTGTTACAGGGTGACTGCATTTCTGCTGCTGTTTCACACCCAGAAGCTGAGTTCAAAATGTCCCACCAGGGCTGCAACAGAAGACTCTTCAGTGCAATGTTGCAGGAACACAATGCTGGAGCAGAGCTGTAATGCTAAGCAGAGCTTCCAGCTCTCAGGTTGAGAGCATCAGCAACAGTGCCTAAGCAGGTAGAGAGGTTGTGTCTATCCATATGTCATCTTGTCCATACATCTTATCCATATTCAAGTATGCTGTTCTATTCATATACTATACTTATAAACACCAGACTGCATATCCAAAAGCTGTATTGCAGCATCCAGGTTACCTTTCAGAGTGAACACACAGAACTTGGGAACATACCTTGTCTAAAAGCTCTTGGTTCCTCTTAATAAAAAGCTGTTTGTCTTCCACCCAGTGAGAGTCCTGTTGGATGAAGCAGTACTATTCAGAATAATCAAACTGTATTATGTCAGGCATGTTTACTGAAAATTGGAGCCACAATATTCAGGATTAAAAATCTTACATGAACAGACTGCAAATTACAAAATAACAGCATATTAGTCTACCAAGCTTTAGAAAAATTTCTGAACCTGCTAGACCTGCCTGCTTATTAAACAGGGACATTGTATCTTAGGGAAGTTTAAGCTGAAACTGTACTAGGCATATTCTAAGCAGAGGAGTTAAAAGAATATATGCAAGAAGTGCTTACCTGCCCTTTCTGTGCTAAAGTTTTCTCCAGATCTTCTATTTTGGCTTTATATCTCTGTACTTCAGCTTGGAGCTGCTCTTGAGCCTGTTGAAGTCAGGTATAGCATTAAACAACAACAAAACCGGCAACGAGGCTGATATTAAAGGAAACCAAACACAAGAAGAATCATGGTCTATGCTGTTACTTCCACTGAATAAGTAACCATTACAAAGATTCTGGCTTACCAATACTTTCTGCCACCTCACATATTACCATATAGATGACACAGGGAGACAAAGCAGCAGATCATCTCCCTCTCCCCACCCAAGCTTGTTAGTAACATGTATTAGAGTGGCAAAACCCAAGATCAGGTATTCAGTGTGACAGACTCTGCTCAAAGACCCTGGTATGGGACAGTCCTTAAATTGAAGAAAAGTGCTTAGCAGATGAGACTGGCAAAGGACTGTAGAAAAAAGCAATCAGAAATGCCTGAGAATTCTTCAAGAACTGACTTAGAGTGGTAAACAACCTGGTAATATCTCACATCTGACATTGCTTTGAGCAAGAGGTTGGTCTGGAGACCATCTGAGGCCCCCTCTAGCCTGAACAATTTTAGGATTTTATTAGATGGACAACATTTTTAGCCTTGGAAGGTTTACTTTAATCTGCATCACATTCAAATTTGAATGTAATTTGGATGTATTTTTTAGAAACATTCAGGTGAGTATTCCTAAGGTTGGTACAATCTATGCCTTTGTGCAAAACCACAAGCTTCTATCTACGTTTGCAAATCCAACACCTTCATACCTGGGCAAAACATGAGAAAATTCTTGTGATTCTGTGCCAAACTGCACAATTGTATGCTTTGGTATGCCTTCCTAAATACAGGGGTTTGGGGCTCAGCTGGAGGACAGCCCCTTGTAAACTGAGTTATTGTGTCCATCGGTAATCATCATTCCATTAAAATAAACGTAGCCAATGAGGGAAACGGACATTTCTGTTGTATGCCACTCCATTTCTTTGTATGCCACTTTGAGATATCTGTATGTTCTGAAAGCAAGGAAATGCTTCTACCCTCAAACAAATGCTGACCTTGGCTTCTCTTTCAGCATCTATGATGCCTCCTGTTTGTTCCTGCAGTAGTGCATAAGCTCTCTGCAAGGCCTGATACTCCTTTGTCAGCTGTCGAAACCGCAGCTCTGATTCTTCTGCGGCTAAACTCTGAGGGAGAAGAAAGGACATGTCTAAGCACCAGACAGCAGTGCACTGCCAAAGCAAAGAATGCAAGTGTGACTTGTTAAACACAATAGTTGGTTTATGGATCTTGATTCAAAACAGCTTTTTGGTAAGCTTGCTGTAATAAGAAGTAATAAAAATATAGACTTTATAGACCATTTGTATGTCTTTAAGCTAAAAGAGATATAACAAGTTCATTTTCTTGAGGCAGAAAAGAAACTCTTCTCAGATCACAATGAAGTCATAGCTGTAGACTCTATGGATTAGAGCTTTAAAGAACCTCTCAGCATTTCAGGATATCAGTAACTGAAATTGAGGCCAAACTATGACGAACTTGTCTTTCAATATTCAGGAATAAAACCCTGGAGAGCCTGGCCACTTCCTTTGAAAGTCAAAATCTCATGAACAGCTGTCCTTACCTATGGAAATAGTCAGATCTTACCTCATCCAGATCATCATCTGGGGTTGCTGGTGTTCTGTCTGTTCTATATGAGGCCACAGAGGATGTTTCAGAGTCCATGGAATCATCATCATACCCAAAAACTGTATCCACTACATGTCTCTAAAGAAGGAAAAACATGTGATTTCTGAATCTCCCTGAAAATGGGCTGTGAGCATTTCTGACTGGGGGAAAGATTAATTCCAAACCGCATTGATAGCTATTTAAAAAAGGAAAGAAATGACAAAAGTTATGTACAACCCCTGCAACTACCCCCTCCAAACAAAAACAAAGCGAATCATACTGAATATTAGGTCTTGTGCTGGTGGAGAATATGAGTTTGCTGATTAATTCTTCTAGACTGAGGATCTGGCTCAGTCTAAAACTTGGAAAACATAATGGTAGCAGCAACATACTAAGGAGAAGTCTCTGCCCCACACAGTGTCAGGAGAATCATTTGTTAATCTCAAAGCTGTTCAGAAGGCATCTGTCAACATGCAGAATAATGTGCAAAGACGAGACAATGCCAGAAAAGGAAATGTCTAAGGTGTGAAATAGGGAACCTTCTTCTTCTTTCACAGACACCGATGATATTCTGAATATTTCAGTGCTTCTCTCACTGATAGTGCTGTTCAAGAAAATGAGTAAATGTTATGCTAACACAAAACAATTTAATGTGACTTTTATCTCACATATTTTTCTAGTCATATAGTAACTGACACATGTTGTAAGAGACTGCTCACACAATACAGATTTTTTTGTATGTCTGATGCCTCATTGTCTCCAGTCTTGGTAAATGAATTCACCAAATCAAATGAAAACTGAGTCATGACCTATGAAAGTATAGGTGCGTGACCTGCAGGGCTGGGTTTTAGGGCACAGAGATGAGCATTTTAAAACTTGCTTTATAGGTAACTCTGCTGAAAGCTGATCAATGAGCATTTTAGATGCATTTCTGCTTTGCAATATTTTCCTTTTTTGCTGACAAGTTACAACCTTCTAAACCTGGAATTAGAATCCTCTCCCCACCTCCCCACCCCCCCAAAAAATAAAGCACAATAAACTTTTTCATACATTATCTTTTTTCTTATTTATTATTTTTTTTACAAGTGAAGACAATAGACATATCCTTCCACATTTCAATTTTTGGCTTAGAAATAAAGTTAACAGACAAAAATACTTTTTAGTCCTTGCCTCACAGTTCTTTCTGCTGCATATTGCCTCAAAACCCATATAGAAACAATGTGACGACACATCTAGGATATACTGGTCTGAATTTCTGTCTTGTATGCAGGGAAGTGTTGCATTACTTTCACAGAACATGGCTGACCACCTAAGGAACATTCTTGAGGACAAAAAGCAACCAAACTGTGTGTCATACACTGTACCTCCACTCTCTGGATATGGGACATGACTGTTGCAGAGTAATTCTTCATATCCAGCTGATAAAAAATTACTTGAACCACTGCTCACTACTCAGCTCTATAATTGTCCTAAACTATACCAGCTTTGGACTTAGAATCATGAAGGTTGGAAAAGACCTCCAAGATCATCTGGTCCAACCATCCCCCTACCATTAATATCATCCACTAACACACATCCCTAAGCACCACATCCAAGCTTTCCTTAAACACCCCCAGGAATGGTGACTCCACCACCTTCCCAGGCAACCCATTCCAATGCCTAACTAATGCCTAACTGACTTGATCCAATACTGAACAACATAAAGGGTATCCAAACAATACTGAATAACATAAGGGGTAGCCTGTAGAACTGAGCAGAAGAGAACAACACACAGTTTTTCTGACAGACTTCCACTTGAAAAATTAGATGGATAAGGATTTTGCATTAGTGAGAATTGCAGGATTGGCCTAGATGGACTACAAAAAATAGCAAAAGATTGATGGGAAGGTCTCTGGAAACATAAATACATCTCAGCATAGTAGGCCTTAAGATCAATATTTATAGAAAATAGAAGGAAGATTATTACTATTTCAGAGAGAAGGGAAAAGACACATTTTGTTGTGAATAAAATAGCTATGCACCCTTAATTGAATTTCAAATGGACCCGAAAAGCTATCCCAGGCTAACAGGTGTTTATAAGACCAATCATTAAAGCAGCTTGTTATAATCCACAGAACTCTCTTTAATCAGATTGCTAAAATGTGTTTTCGTACAAAGCCTACTGGCATTTTTATAAACAGAAAACATTTTTCCTCTTACCTTAATTGGCTTTGAACTCCTTTTATTCCTTCTGCGACGAATGAGTTTTTCCCTGTCCTGGAAAATAAGATTAAAAAGGTACTGGACTTAAAATTTGTATCTTGCTCTCCTTTGGTTTGCAGTCCTAGAATGCCAAATCTACAGACAAAACAAAACACTGGGCTTCCTCTGACTGTGTTTATACTTTCAAACAGGAATCTGATTCCAGGTGGAAGGAAGGATTCATATTCTAATCTGTGTCCGTGCGTCAGCAGAAAAACATTTGAAGAAGGGACGAGGGGATAGCAGAACAGAAACCCCACTGTTGTGCAGCTGCTTTGACAGGCTGTCAAACAACAGGCGCTGATTGATTTCCTGTTAAAATCACTGGGAGGCCTGTTGCAGGGGACTGTTCTGGGCTTTATATGGGAGGCAAACTGTTTGACTGCAGAGGTGATGCTGCCTCAGAGTCATTAAAAGATAACTAGTGTTGGTTTCAACACTCCTAGCAATGACATCTTAGGAGAAGCAACAGCCTGCTTTGGAGTCTTTCTCTCCTTCCCCTCAACATCATAATACAAAGCCAGATAAAAAAGAATTGTATTAAAGGATATGACAAAAGAACTAATCATAAAATCATAGAATATCTGAGTTGCAAGGGACCCAAAAGTAGTCATTGAGTCTAACTCCTGGGTTCTCAAAGGACCACCACCAATTCCCTCCCCCCCCTCCCCAAAAATAAAAAATAAAAAGATGAGAAACTAACGAGCACCAACTGGCAGCATGCTCTTTTCTAGAACATGAAGGATATTGCATTGTGTGCCCACATATCAAGATTTTAATAATAGCCTAGTTACAATGGAAAGACAGCTTGTCACAGCCCTGCCTTATGAACATATCTGTAATTTGGTGAGCTCCACTGTTCTTAGTCTGTGTTCATTTCCAGAGCTCAGTTCACACACACAGGTTACACCTTTTCGTTGTAAGGCTGATGACCCATTAGAAAGCTAGTTAATACACCACACCCACACTCACCAACATCTAAAAATCTTCAGGTGTTAAAAGTAAGGAAGAAATGAACTCTCAGACCTCTATAATAAAAAAATACTAACAGTGGCGAACTCTATACAGGAGCTGTTGCTAATTTCCTCGTGCTCTGGACATACCCTTGTTAACTCATCAATTATGTTCTGTTGTTCTATGACCTGAAGCTTTAAAAATTCAGTTTCTTGTTCCTCATTAGCCTGATCAAGGTCATTGAGAGATTTTAATTTCTTTAGAGGAGGATGTGATGTCATTTTTTCTCTCTGTGGTATGAAGAAGAAAGACACAGATAAAATAAGATGTAGCAATTAAAAGAAAAAGACAACCTTTCAGCTAAAAATTAGGCATTGTTCTTAATTTAAGATGTAAAGCCATTTAAGTATGCTTCAACTACATAATTCCTATAACTTAACATTTTGTAATTCATAATTTCAGCTATATATTTTTTATAACCCAGAAGCTCTCCTTAATAATAAAGCAGCACTGCAAGGCCAAGTCCTTCAAGCAGAACAACAAAGATTTCTCTCTCTACTTAGAGGCAATATAGCCTCTACAGCAGCCTTTAAAGGTCATGTACCATAACTTTCTGCACCATGCATCTAGATGTCCACCATGTGGCAAATATATTTGTATCTCCCGTGTGCCTAGTGGGTATGCCATGAGGTCCCATGACCCCATGCACTTGCATATACCCCTCATATGACCATATACAGTGAGGAATCGGACATTTTAGACTTGTGAAAGACATGTATCCAGTCAGAACAAGAGGAGAGGTAAATAATGGGGTATCAGAACTATTTTAACTAGAATTCTGTATCCTGCCTGTTTCAGAGCATATGTGGGAGAGATGTCTACAGCCTGTGAGAATCAATCTAGCCACCTACAATTTGCTAGCTTCCATAATTTGGGCATCTACACTATCAAGAGCAGATGTCAGGGAGCTAAATTAGAACATAGGTGCTGTGTGCGCCCATATGCACCAAGGGTGCTGCCCACTGATGCCTAATGCATGCAGACACTCAAGTCCTTTCTGCTTGCTGAGGGGCCATGATCTGTGATCTACTACAGCTGTGGAAGAAGAATTCTGACTTGTGATGTCTGCGGTAAGTTTATCTGACTTCTGGGCATGAGTGAATGGTAGAGTCTTAAAGTGGATTAACCTTGTAACTCTGAAGCCTTTCTTCTATAAGACAAGAAAGTGAATCTGATACTCTCATCCTAATCAGCAGGAGAGTTGCATCCACTGTAGAATGGTCAGCCTGCTCAAGATGAGGATGATGGCTATTGTGAGCCAAAGACAAGAGACACAAACACTTAGCAGCTTGCCAGTTTGCATCTGGCAACCCAAGATTTCCACCTTTTTTTCTTTTTCTTTTTTATATTAACGTCAAGGCAACATCGATGCATGTGCAGGAATCATATTCTAACTGACACTAAGGATGATTCCATTTGAAGGAACTACAGACATAACCGCTTTATTCCCACTTCATATAGCCCTGATATATGAAATACATAACCCTAGCCATCACAACACCATTTTTCCTCTCCCATATACATGTACAATGCATGTGTTTTATGGGAATATTATATTTGCTCAGGGGCAGACCAGAACTTCACTTTGCCATCATCAGCTCTACAATGTTCTTTGTACAGAACATGGACATTCTAAGCATTCTAAAAAGGAAATCAGGCTGGCTGAAAACATAGTTCTTAACAGCTTCCTTTTTGATTGTGCTGTGGTTTGGTTGCACTTGTGGGTTATAAAAAAATGCAAAAATGCAAAATGGCAGAGTAGAATATGACTCACTGATACACCTCAGTATTAAAGATAGTATTAAAGACTGATTTTATGAATTCACTTAAAAATATTACACATGTATGCATAACCCACAATGTTATGTAAGTCTATTATGTACAAACCTAAATATTGATATATTTTATCAATAGCATTACACAGACACACTTTGTACATGCACGTACTGTGCAGACATACACACCAAAACAGACATGTGTAATGCAGTAATGTTCATTTTGCTCTTCAATACTGACCATTTCTATGTTTTCTTTAGTAACTGCTTTGAGTTTATCTTCCATGCGCTGCAAAGATTGCATCAGTTCATCGTTTCTCTTCGTGAGGCACTTGTTCTTTTCCAGGAGAGGTTTACATTGTTTTTCAGCTTCTCGGACACGCTTCAACTGAATTGATAATAGCAATTAATAATTGTAAGCAATCCAAATAAAATATTTTTTTTTCTCTTTCATTTGTTAGAAATATTTTTGTTAATCTTCCCTGTTGGACTACTGTCCCAATAAAATGCCAAACAAAATGATCAAATGGAACTGGCAAAGCAATCCTAGTAATGCTTACAGCTTCTATAAACTTACTTTATCTATAAATCTCAAAGCATAATTCTGCACATCTATTTCTGAAAGATGGCTTTACCTACGTGAAAACTCATACATAGGAACGAAGCCATCCTACAAACCACCAGGCAACTGCAAAACTGCTACAAAAGCCCTGAACAAAGCCAAAACCTCTTTTTAATCTTCAGGAAACCCATTGATTTTCTTTGAAAGACAGAGTTGCATAGGTACCTACTCAGTCTGGATCACAGCAACAACATATATGTAAACCTGTTTCTTAATGTAACACAGTAAAATACTTGTGCACATGCACAATGAATGTTGCTTTAATCAACAAATCATGTATCATTTAAACAACAAATCCCAATGGATTAAAAGTTATTTTAGGGCACATTTGTAGGTTCCAGTATTGGCACAGCTAGAGTTTTAACCAAATTCTTTTTCTTTGCAAAACTAGTTCCATCTGGTAAAACTGAGTGTTAATACATGACATTTATTTTTTTTAGGGAGGACAAAGAAAATTATGTGTGGCTGTGGAAAGACATCCTCTTTGTGCCTAGATGATCTACCTAATGAAGGCACTGTGCCAGCTCTGAGTTACTGTTCATAACTGGGAGGTTCCTGCCCCTTACATTTCTGCTGGGGAAAGGACTAGGAGAATTTATTGTAACTATTAAGGACTGTTAACCACATTTGTTTACATCATCACATCATTTTACTAGGGTATTCAGACTAATCCATTAAATTTTGCCCCAAGTGGGCTAACAAGCACCTGAAGATCCC
Source organism: Aythya fuligula (assembly GCF_009819795.1). Lineage (NCBI taxonomy): Eukaryota > Metazoa > Chordata > Aves > Anseriformes > Anatidae > Aythya > Aythya fuligula. The sequence continues at coordinate 19,674,709 of NC_045572.1, forward strand.
TTCTGCTAACAGGAAAAGGAGGAGCTGCCATAAGCGGTCTTCAATCAGCACAATTGTTGGCAAAACAACTGTCTGTCCTACCCTAAGTACAAAGTTAGCTGTTGCTGGTCTAAATGTATCTTAAGGTACATGGTATTTCTAGCAGTACCGGATCACATTTAACAAAATGTATTCATTGTTGTCACATTGTGCAAGATACAAAGTTGAAGCCTTTTTTAAGGATTTTTTTCTTGTGGAAAAACAGGCTAAGTATTTAATGACATGCAACAGCTAGTCAAGCTGACTCATCAGACTACAAACTACTCAGTATTGCAGAAATTTGGAGTTCGAGAGCTGCTTTTCGTAACTGAAGAGAGGCATGTGAACACATTTGTAATGTTACTACAAACTTTGTATTATTTTGCAAATATTAAACTAATTAACATTGAGGATATCCAAGCCAGCCACACTGATATGAAAGGAGTGCATTAAGACTCCTAGCTCAGGAATTATAAAAAATACTATGAGTTGAATGTCAACACCCTTTTCCAGAAGCAGAAACATGCAGTAGTCAAAAAGCCTGGGTGCTGACCTCAACACACAGATATCACTGCCTAACAGTAAATCAGATAAAGGGATCAATTCACTGTTGTCTGTTCTCCCTAGATCTGATTCTTAGCTGTTCTCATATACTGGACTACAGACGTTATTTGATTTACAAGATAAGTCTCATCATGCACTGTTGCATGCCCCAAAACACCTGAAAAGGTCAAGGAAGGAACACAATCAATCATACAGAAAGATATGACACTCTTTGTCTCAGCTTCTGTTGTGATTTTTGTCCCTGTATAACTTCACTGAAATTATTGTTTAATTCTAGAGTAAAAAACCATCCTCAGTTTCCTTAGTGACAAGCCTGATGGATCAAAAAGGCATATTTATCACTGAATGTCATGCTTGGAGACTCCTCTCTTTGCCTTCCTTATGGCTCCTGGCCCCCTCTGTCTGATAGTGCAAAGCTCACACACCAATTCATTTCGTTCATCAACGAGCAACGTGTTCCTGTCTTCCAGCTTCCGAATTGTGGCATTCAACTCTGCTATCCTCTTCTGGTTTCTGCGCAAGTCCTGTTTATTGGTAACAACATAATACCGTTACTAATTCTTTCCAAAATACATTTCGGAAAATAATCTCCCAAAACCACATACTAGTCAATTTAAGCTGTCATCATCATCAAGTGATTTTTTTTTTTAATGATACTTACTATTATGGCAAAAATGTGTTGTTTGTTGTTGTTTGCTCGTTTGTTTGTAAGAAATCATCTAGTTTGGGGAAAATTTTAAGATTGAGAATTTCCAGTTGTTAACAAAATTAAAAGAAAAAACAAAAAACAAAAAACACAAAACTGATGTTCATATGCTTTCTGATAGGGGAAAAAAGCAAAAAGCTAAAAGCTTCTAGCTTTTCTTGCCTTCTCCTACACATTCTTCTACTTGCTGAGCCATGAAAAAGTAAGGACATCCCTTTCACTGTCAGTTGCCTTTACCTTCTTATTCTTTCTTTGCATATGTGTAAATATGTGTATATACATATTTTTTTGTGTAAATGCCATGTTTAGTCACTCAACTAAGGAAGTTGCATGCCTTGTAAATGAAAGCAACAGCTACATGTGTAGAGGGCAAGACAGAGAAAGAGGAGGTACTCCTGAGCTTCCTAGATTCCCCCCCGCCTTCTCCCTACCTGTCTTCCCAATTTTATGTTTGTTTTTGGGGATGCAGACTACCCAGATAGTTATGATTCTTTCAGAATAGCACTTACTATTTAAGATGTCTTATTTTTGTAAATACAGCAAATGAAGAAACATAATTACAAAGCTTTGTCCAACTGGCCTTTTCTTAGAAGAAGCTACAGTTATAACTTCTCTGTAGTGAATAAGAGTGGGAATGTTTTCCCAGGGACCAAGAATTTTTTTTAAGCAAAAGAAACCAGCTACGTTTCTGTTTTGCAGCATCCAGTAAAACCTGCGTACAGGGCTGCTGCAATGCTCTGAACCATCTCCAGCCCTTCCTGGTATCTCTCTCTTGGGACTGCTCATGTTACACTCTGCCTCCTTCACCAAGAAGAGCTGTTCATCCAGAGCTTCCTTCTGTAGCTGCAGCTTCTGCACATAGCCTGTCTGTGTCTCCAGTTCTTTCTCCAAGGAAAATATGATCCTGTCTTTAGCCTTGATCTCGTCCATCTGATGAGAAAAACAGAGCAACAATGTTAGTGCATAAATGCAAAAGCATTTCATCCTTGTCCAATCTAGGACTATATGATTTACTTAACACCAGCACTCACCACTTAAATCTGCTACATCATATCACACAAGCTTGAAAACAATACTCTTTGAAGTTTTGGACACAACTGTATGCTATCATATACAGTAACAGATTCGGCAGCCTTTCACAGAGTGAAGCCTTGGAACCAAGCATGACGAAATATGCAAAATGTCTCAGCTCTTGTAACGGCAACAGACACAGGGTAATAAGATACAAAGCTTCAAAAACCGGATGAACAGTTCAGGCTTTCACCTTGCATCTTGGTCAGTTATTTATAATACTGAAAACTAAGTCTATACCCCAACAAAAACAAAATAGTTTAGAATAGCTCCTGCTTAAATAAATTCAGCTACAACAGCTGAGATGGTAGAGGGTACAGACGGTTTCTTACAAATTCTGTGCAAACCCCCTATTTCTTACAGCTGATTGACAATGTTCTTAATCTTCATCTGAGTGCAAATGATGACTGGGAAAAAAAATTTAAATTAAAGCTTCTATTAAGATCAGCACATTTATTATTATTTGTTTGTTTTGCGTTTTAAACATATTAAACTGACTTTACCTCAACCCATGATTTTTCTAACTTTTTACCATCCAATTATCTTCCTCCTCCCATTGTAGGGGAGGAGGATGAAGGGAGGTAAGTGGTGGCAGCGGAGTGCTTAGCCACCTACCAGGGTTCAACTACAATGCTTTAAGCTCAAAAATACCACTCTTCACACTGTTTAAATCACCATTTATTTTACTTAACTGTCAAATCTTGAATTTCAGTTTTCAAGCTACACTTTCCAATGTCGTAAGCAGGCTCAGCTCGCGTATGATAGGGAAACACGGACACTTGCACCATTGCCAATTTTGGGTCTCATTTTGCTCATTCTCTCCAATAATTACTGAAGGCTATACGAATATCAAAGCAAAAGATCTCTCTTATTCTGCCATGCTCTGTGTTTAAGGTGTTTAAGATACCATCATAATGGTTAAAGAAACTAATAAGCTGTCAGTGCAAATGCAAACATCTTCTTTTTCTAATACTTTGCATGGCAGATGTATTAGCATTTCAGCAAATCAATTCCTTATGGACTGGACCAATCACTCTTACTCTATGGAGTTATTTGCCCTCCTAGTGGGTCACTCTAATGGATTCACCGTGATCTATCTGATGCTGAGATATGATAATGCAACATTTTTATTACTTTTGCAAACCGAGGTGCTTTGCAGAGTTCTGTGATTAACAAAAACCTGAGAGGTACAGGAAGCAAACTCATGACAGCATAAAACAACACATGAAATGTTTTGGTGCAAGGAGGGGCTACTAACCAAGCGGCGAATATCCCTCTCACTCTCCCATTTGATCTTAGAAATGGCTTCCTGGTGGGACTGATGCTCACTCCGAAGATCACCCGCCTTGATCTTGTCAGCTTGGATCATATTGTTAAGGGCCTCATCTACCTGCTTTTTTGCAGACTTCAGTTCAGTAATTTCCTGCAGAAGCTTAAGGCGCTCAGAGTCAAACTGTTTTCTGGCCTCTTCACGTGCCTCAATAGTCAACGCTGTCCTTACTTTATCACTGCTCCCATCCCGCAGCGCACACAATGCTGACTTGAGGCGCTGGATTTCACTGTCTCGGACTTTTACCATCCGTGTCATCTCCTGCTCGTGCTGTTTAATGAGGTTCTCCCTCACAGCCTGCAGCTCCTTCATTTTTTCCTCATGAAGTTTGGCTTTTAGCTCCGTGATCTGCACAGTCTGCTTGCGCTGCTCCACTTCACGGATACGTTTAGTTTCTTGAGTCTTCTCTCTTTCTAGTTTAGCAACCTAAGTTGAGACAAAATGAAAGTCACCTGCTACCAAGATGCTGTTATCAAAACAAGCCCACCCAGGCACACAGCCTTATCAAATTGAAGAAGACCCTGCTGCAGACCCTAGATGCTCCTCCATCCTCCTACCACAAAACACCGGCCAATTTTAGCCTGTATTTAGCCCCTCGCTCCTCCATGATGATAATTCCTTTGATATCTGGAGCACTCAGTCTCATCTGGTCACAGGAACAGATGAGATGGACCTACGGATAGACCTCCTGAGAGATACTGAAGCACAAACTATTTCATTATTTTGTTCATGTTCTGCTCAAGTCCTTTCCATTGTTACTCTGAAGCACATTTAAATATATTTCAGATAACATATTTTTTTCCAGTTTTGAAGGCTTTACTACATTTGTTGCTCTCATTATTTAGACCCTTCCATAGCTGCAATGCTAAAAAAAAACAAACAAACAAAAAAACAAACAGCAAGAATTAGAATATACTGGAAAGCACTACAGAATCTCCCTTGGCTATCAGTTTTCTTATTGGCCTCCTATGGCTCCTTAAGAGAATAACCGAGTCTTGCCTACGCGCAACATATGAATGACAGAGCTTGTAGGGAATACACAAAAGAAGTATTTTTGCTTTCCAAGTCTGTCATTTACCATATGAAAGAAAATTATGCAGAATGAGTTTGAAAGAATTATGGTATCCGCTTCCTTATCTTCACTGCTTGTAAAAGACATATTGAAGATTGCCTTAATCTCACTCTTGTTCATGCAACTTTAGCATTTACCGTACAAGGGTTTATTGCACAAAAGATGCACTCTGCGTATAAAACACAGATGCACTGTGAGTGCTACTAGAAGCATCCCTAAATGATGAGGGAGCAGCACTTTGGAGAGCAAAATTGACACTGTTTTGTAAGGCCGTATGAGGATCACCTGTGGGAAAACTGATGCTGCCTGCAAGGATTTTAGCAGAAGGTGTGTGGGGTTTATGCAGAATAGGTGTAAAATAACAGCTAGTATTTTATTCTTGGATAACAACTGGCCCATTTACTTTTTTACAGGCTACAAAGGCTGAAATAGTGTAACAAGATCATGGTGTCTTTCAAGGGCTGCCCTAGTACAGATGATGCAGGAAATGAGTCAAGACATCAGCAGATGATGTAGGGAAGAGTTGAGGCTGCAGCCCACAGCCCTGAGGTGGTACCAAAGACTTCTAAAGTTTATGTGAGGAACCTCAAACCTTCACAGGTATGTATAGACAGGGCCATGGCTGTACCCTCTACACGTGATACTCAGCTGGCTTTTGACTAACTTTGGATATCAGACTGATATGCTGACAGACCATTGGTACCTGAACAAGCTTGAAATAATATATACATACCTTAATGTACAAAATACAGTTCAGCTACACTGCAGATAGATTACAAGGATCCACATGGAATTTCATGCTATACATTTAAGAACTACTTCATTCAACTTTGAAATAAAGACATATCTTGCTGAAATATATTCAAAAATTCACTTATTCAAAAACAGCAACAGTACACAATTTCTAGATGCTGGAAATTTAAAAAAAAAATAATAATATAGTTAGAGACAATCTGAGTGGATAGTATGAAAAACACTAATTGGAATATGGCCAAAGATGTTACAAAAAGTATACCGTTCCATTTGAGGGCCAAAGTCTTATTAAACTTGTACCTTGGTATTTCACTGAGGTCTTTTCCACTGAAGCAGCAGCGCATCATACCACTGTTCTAGAGAAGAGTTGCATCTGTTGATTTCTGTGATGCTGTTTGTTTTCATGTGTTTCTTTCCTTCAGTGCAGACACTTTTATTTAAAACCAAACCCTCACTCACCTTAGATTTCTCCTGGTGCAGCTCAATTTGAATGTCTGTTAGCTTGGTCCTGAGTTCCTCATTGGCAGCTTGTAGGGCAAGAATCAGTGCCTCAGGCTTTTCGCCCTTGCTACGTCCTTTTTTTGACATGATTTCTTATCAGTGAGAGTCCATGTGTTTACTTCTTTCAAATGTGAACTGCCATCTTTTTCTGTTCCTTTCAGTACCAGTTACTTTAACGCCTACTGGGTGGCAATCCTTAAGGTTCTGTCCTCAACAGCTTTGCAAGCTCTGTGAGAAATAAAACATACTATTATTTATCAGTGGACACTGCAACATGACAGCTCACACGGTTATGGAACACAAGATAGCTCACTTCTCCAAACACTGCAATCTTTGTCTGAAAACCTGCAAGGGAGATTCCAGCACAACCAGGCTTCTTTATGCAAGTCTGACATAGTGGTGGAAATTTCATACATGCCCTTTTCTTCTTCTCATAAAGGGGCACCATGCGAAGAAGATACACGTTTGTTTACCATAAGGATTAATGATGTTGAGACTACAGGATTGGAGAGGACAGGTCATTTAACCCAAGCCTTACAGTCCGGGATAACCACAAAGCAGGCATTTTAGTCTGAAGAATCTATCTACAATCTCTTCCTGTTATCCTTCCCAACCCTTGAACTCTCCCAAGATCCTGTGCCAAACTGACTTTCATACAACATTCCTACAGTCTACTACAAGAAGAGAGAAGCGCTGAAGTCCTCATTAGCATTCTGGGTCTCTGTAGAAGCAGAAAACTAATGATATGCAAAAGCCTGTATCAGACCAGAATTTGTCACCTTTGCCATTTTTAAGGGAATGTAAAAAAAATAACCAACAGTTCCTGTCAACTAAATTTTTGGGAAAATTCTGTCCTAAGTCAAAATGATATGGTAAGCATAAATCCAGGCACATCAGCAAGATATGCAGATAGGAAAGCTAAGATGGGTTGTTTGTGGCGTTTTGTTTTTGTTTTTCCCATATCACTGGAATATGAGTGTCCCTCTGTCCTGCATGTCCCATGTACTTTTTTTTTTTTTTTTTTTAATATTTTTCGTATTAGTTATTAGCACAGACTGACAGCCTTGGATAAAGAGATATTCTGTCTACCCACAAAATAAATGTGGACTTGTACTTGATGAAGGGCAGTTTTTCACTGTAGGAGGGAAATATATTTTTCATCAGCAAGGTGTCTGTTTTCATTGACAGCCTCATTTGCAAGGCCAGACATATTCCTTTAGGCAATATTGATTTCTGTGTGAATGAGTAAATTCATAAGCACATGGAATAGGTATGATTAAGAGTTCATTATGAGTGTGATTTATCTCATGCCTCTGAAGGGGGAGTGGAAAGTATGGCTTAACCCAGCAGACAGCTAAGCACCACACAGCCATTCTTTCATCCTCCCCCTCGGTGGGATGGGGGAGAGAATCAAAAAAAAAGTAAAAGGTTGTGGACTGAGATAAAGACAGCTTAATAGGACAGAAAATTAATAATAATAATAATAATAATAATAATAATAATAATAATAATAATAATAATAATAATAATAATAATAATAATAATAATAATAATAATGTGTGCAAAACAAGTGATGCACAATGCAATTGCTCACCACCTGCTGACCAATGCCCAGCCCCTCCCTGAGCAGCGGTCCCCCCAGCCTGGCCAGCCATCCCATATTAATTGTTCAGCATGATGTCATATAGCATGTAATATCCCTTTGGCCAGTTTAGGTCAGCTGTCCTGGGTCTGTCTTCTCCCTGCTCTTTGTGCATCACCAGCCTCCTCACTGGCAGGGCAGTATGAGAAACTGAAAAGTCCTTGGCTTAGTGTAAGCACTACTCTGCAAAAATTAAAACATCAGCACGTTATCAACATTATTTTCATTCTAAATCCAAAACACAACACCATACCAGCTACTAGGAGGAAAATGAACTCTATCCTAGCCAAAGCCAGGGCAAAAAGGAAAGATATTGCCATCTTAAAATGACCTCCTCAGCATCCAGCATAATTAAAAGGGATATAGTTACTCTTTGGGAAGCTGTATCTTTTCAAACCTACCAAGGCTACCTACCCGTTGAGATGGAAGGGCATAGTGAGTTTCTTCATATTGGATCATATTGCTTTTAATGCACAAAGCTTGATATTTATGCCAAATCGTTAGTATTATTAGTATTTCCAAATATCTGCTTTACCAAAGCTTGCATGCAGACCCTTGCAGACTACAATGAGGTAATAACCTTTCTTATAAATCCCTGGGATACCATGTCCCCCACAGGGTGCTAATTATATTAATGAAGAACACTGTCCCAGCAGTCTGCTGTGGAAATCTAGGCAAGTGAGGAGGCTCATTTCACCTGCTGCCATGTCCTTACTACACTGAGTACTTGCAATTCCAAAATAGTGAAGGAAGCCAGGCAGATGTACTGATTTTCAGCAGCACACATGATCAAACCCTAGATTTTAAGACCGAGAAGAAACAGCCTCAGTCTTTAGGTAAACAAACTCCTTTGACTTTAGTGGAATGAACCCTTTGGTACATAGATCTCCCTATGAAGTACACAGTGCATAGTGCTGATATCATAAGGCATATCTTTCAAGGAAATTAAAAACATCATAACCATCATAACATTCCCAGATTGTGAGAATAATGTTACCCTATTAACTGTTTCAAATTCTGGTGGCATATTTGGCCATGCAGCTATTTAGAGATTGCAAGAAGCATCTGTCAGATGTCTGTAGGCAAAAAGACCATCAGAATTGCTTATGATGAATGGCTGCCAAGTACAATAGCAGCAGGAGCATCTCCTATCAGCTTTGCCCTCTTCAGCACTTGCTAGTAGAATGCGTAGGAATTATTGGAGCCCTCAGAGCCATTAAAATACCTAGTTAATCAAGATTGCTTAAAAAAAAAAAAAATAAAATAAAAAAAAAAAAGGGGGGGCAGATTTCAATCCAAGATAACAGGATTAAGTCCATTCCTAAAGCATACTAAATTCAGACTGGAACCCACCATGAGAGATTCCATTTTGCTCCTTTCCCTAGAAAATCCATCTACTAAATTCTTGAGTAAAAGTACCGCAAATTTTCTTTGAGATGCACCTTCAATGACAGTCTAAATGAATTCCCTAAAGAATGTGCCACACTGTTTATGTGAAGAAGCAACACATTGCTACAGGCTGTGAAGAATTTATCAGCAAGAAATCATGGCTATACTTGAATACTTGAACTTACTTAAATTTGCTCCTGTATGGAAAAAGTACGTTGTTTGAATCTCGTTGTTGTTGTTTTTGAGATCAACTCAGGCTTAGCTGCATGATATAAGCACATAGTAGAAGTGTATTCATATTCACACTCCCAGAGGTTCAAAGCAAGTGCACAGATAACACTGTACTTTGTCCCATAACAGAACATGCCTTAAGAAGTCACAGAATCACAGAATTGTCTAGGTTGGAAGAGACCTCAAGATCATCGAGTCCAACCTCGGACCTAACACTAACAAGTCCTCCACTAAACCATATCGCTAAGTTCAATATCTAAATGTCTTTTAAAGACATTTAAAGATGGTGACTCCACCACTTCCCTGGGCAGCCCATTCCAATGCCTCACAACCCTCTCAGTGAAGAAGTTCTTCCTAATATCCAACCTAAAACACCCCTGGCGCAACTTTAGCCCGTTCCCCCTTGTCTGTCACCAGGCACATGGGAGAATAGACCAACCCCCACCTTGCTACAGCCTCCTTTAATGTACTTATAAAGAGCGATTTTCCAGGCTGAACAAACCCAGCTCCCTCAGCCGCTCCTCATAAGACTTGTTCTCCAGTAAATGCTTCAAGGAAAGCACTCTGTAATCTTTAACATTATATTTAAAAAGACAAGTGCAACTTGATGAGCAATTGCACTGAAAGCTTCTTACCTAGTCTCTTTAATCTTCTGTTTTCATCCCTTCCTACAAATTTCACTTATTGCTATTACTTTTCTTTTTTCTTCCATGCTTTCCTTTTTTAATTTCCTCCCCTCCCCCCCGCCCCCTTTTTTTTTTTAATTTCCCTTTGTCCAGTTTTTTTTTTTTGGTTGGTTGGTTGGTTTTGTGGTTGTTCCTTTCCTTTCCTTTCCTTTCCTTTCCTTTCCTTTCCTTTCCTTTCCTTTCCTTTCCTTTCCTTTCCTTTCCTTTCCTTTCCTTTCCTTTCCTTTCCTTTCCTTTCCTTTCCTTTCCTTTCCTTTCCTTTCCTTTCCTTTCCTTTCCTTTCCTTTCCTTTCCTTTCCTTTCCTTTCCTTTCCTTTCCTTTCCTTTCCTTTCCTTTCCTTTCCTTTCCTTTCCTTTCCTTTCCTTTCCTTTCCTTTCCTTTCCTTTCCTTTCCTTTCCCATTGCATTCTAGGCTAACTTTCTGTGTGGGTTTGGTCATATGCTAGCAAAAGTAGCGAGGAAAAATTCCTACTCCTGATCCCAGAAAACATGGGACTCTGAAGCTGTTCTGAGCATAAGAGCAGTGTTTCTGATCCAGTACTTCATCTCAAAGTGATTGTTACATTCTAATATTTGTGGTATTAATAGTCTGAACAAGTGTGCTTGTCTTAGAGTTCATATTAACTGTTCGATTAACTATCACTGAAAGGAATGAACTTCATTGGGTTCTGAGTATTTGAAGATGGGAAGAGGAGAAAATTCTTCCAAGCCAAAAAAACTACTTTTTGAAATCTGTCTCCAGTTACAGCTTGCTGGTAGATTTTCCACCTTTAGTTCATATTTCTTTCTCCTGCAAGTAGTTGTAAGTGAAAGGGTGTGCAAACAAATGTAAAATAATTATAGGGTGACTTTTTCTGTACTGTTTCCTTGTTATGTGTTATGTGTAGTTAATGTTATGGAAAAAGATGCTGATATTGCGCATGTTGGTTTGAAAACTTTGCTCAGAACTCAACACACACAAAAGTTCAGATAAATTTTCCAGATTCAAACAGTATCATTTCTGTATCCGTACCAAAGGCAAAATAAATAAGGTTATGAAAAGCAGGTCAGGTCTTAAAATCAAACTTCTGAATAGCAAATATATTACATTCAAAGCAGTAATCAATTACTGTTTTTCATACAGTAAATGTAGTACAAAATAAGTTTGTACAATGCTCTCAGACATATGGTTTGGTTTTGGTCCTGTATGGAGCCAGGACTCAATGATCCTTGTGGGTCCCTTCCAACTTGGGAAATTCTGTGATTCTGTGATTATTCCTTTATCTGAAGTGGTGAGGAAACTGCTCTGGATTTTGCTCCTAATGACAACCTATGGCAAATCCAAACTGTCTTTAACTTCTAAATTGGTGAAGCCAACCAGAACAGATTAGTAGGGGCAGAATATATCTGGTAACAGGCTTCCTGCCTGAGTTGTCCCTGAAGTTGCCTTGGCAGTCAGTTCAGATATGCTTTCTTGTTAAAGTACATCACACCCCTTATCTAAAAGGATATAGAATAAAACAGTCCCATTAAAAATACCTGAAATTTGGGGTGTGGTGGAGTTCAGCAGCCTGAAGGAATGCCTTCTCATTGTATTCTTCATGGCTAGAATATCATGCAAACTAGACTCAGACACATTTCACTGGATATCCTTATTAGCATGACCACCAAGTGGGCTTAGAACCAAACAGCAACACTGAGCAAGTCGTATATCTGACATGGTCCAGAGGTGAATCCAGGGGAAGTACTCTGTGTTTGCAGACCATTACAGTTATATGGAAGATTTTTTTCTAAAAAAAAAATAATAATAAAATAAAATAAAATAAAATAAAATAAAATAAAATAAAATAAAATAAAATAAAATAAAATAAAATAAAATAAAATAAAATAAAATAAAATAAAATAAAATAAAATAAGTATAAAGCCTTCACTTCTGTCTTCCCGTGTTAAAATGCAAAAAATCACTACTGTCATACTGAAAATTAATTTGACAGGTTGGGGTCAGGCTATTTCAAAACAATCTGTCTTTAGGTAAGGCTTTGTCATGACAGCTGAAGGTCCAAAATTGGCTCCTTTCTCTGTTTGGGCTTCTGCTGAATGAGACCCATTGCACAAAATACCTTTCTAGTCTCACTGGAATAATAGCGTAAGTGCAGGAGAAACAGCACACTCTTTGTGGGGGATGTCCAGCCAAGTATGAAGAGGCACGAGTGCACACTAATCAAACAGCCGTAGGCATATACGCTCCAGTTTGCACATATGACAAGCAAGCCTGTATTTATATCATGGAAACTGCTTTGGGCCTCATCAGGAAAAGAGCTGAGGCCATCATTCTCTTACAGTGTTTTAACAGTTCCCTTCTTTACTCTCCCCATTTGGAACAGGAATCTTAACCACTTTATCTTGTTTTGCTGTAATAAAGATTAGAGGAATCTAGCCAGACCATTTTTGTCTTCTGAACCATGACTTTACTTTTTGCACGAATTACATACAAGACTAAGACATCTAAGACTGCAGCAGTGAGCTCCATGCGAAACACAGGAGTTCTTACTCAAAGATCAAAGAGCACAGTTTTTTATGGCTATCTTTAGCAAACTGATACAAATGCAAGCATGATGAGTGTTTTTTTAGAAAAGCAATAACATGACAATTTCCACATAATTTAGAAAATCAATTAAAATCCTTTAAAACATATTCTAAAGTATAACCCTTCCTTTCAGCAAAGCAAGGTGTCTCATGTGCCAGATTTGGTGTACTCCTGAATAAGAGTGTTGGCCTGTTTGGGTTTGCATACAAAACCCTTAAATCTCAACACAGGAATAACCTTGACTCTGAGTGAACCAAAACACATGCTGTGTCTCCCCGAGGAACAAGTACATGTATATATACATTCCCTCAAAGTGGCAGAGACCAGAGTGCAAGCATTTGGCAAAGGTAAAACTGAAACCAAGCATATGCTCACAATATCCTTTTGCACAGAGAAATCGTCTAATCCTGATGACTCTTTGATCATCTAGACTTCGAACACACAATAGAAATTACCTCCCTGTCCCCCCTCCCCCCGCCAAAAAAAAAACCACCACCACCACCAACAACAAAAAACACTAAGAATGTCTACTCCTGCCTATTTTGTTCCCAAACACTCAGTGGAATTTGGGACTAAGTACTTTTAAAATATATAGACATACCCTGCACTCCTGGGTTTCTGCTTTTAACATCTCAAAGTTCAGAACTAGAAACCTTGAGCTCTGTTCCTTGTAGTAACTAAGACAGCAGCAGCAGATTAGTATCGCACCCCCTTGTTTAGCTTCTTCTGTTTTCCAGTCCACATCTGATGCATCTGCAGCTGATGTCTCACCAATTATAACTCACATATTGGATGCTCAAGTGACAAAGACACATTGCATTTGAGGATCTAGTCCCATCTATCCATAATTCTAGAAAGTTGCTAAGGCTACTGGGCTTCCAAATAAATTGTGCTTAGCTACATAAAGTAGTTTTCACAAAGGAGGGATACTGACCATTAAATCGAAGGCACAGGCAATGCAAGATGTTATTCACAAGTGTTTACTTTTAAGGAGTAATATCTTACAGTCTGCCACAGGATGAGAAATTCCACCAACACTTTAGAAGGATAAGAACCTGGCATACAAATGGTGCAGGGAATGGCAAGATTATTCTGTAATGTAACCATTACGGTTTTGGTTCTTCTAACTTTGGTTCTACTAACATATAGAACACTAAGATTTGGTTGTTAACTGTATGAAATAAATTTCATGACATTAGATAAACATCATAATCATCACTTTCATGTGACAGCATTATTATTATTCCCACTTGTGGGTGTTAGCAGAGAAAATGATTGATGTTTGGGGCAAATGTCAATACATCTCTTTGGATATGGGCAAAGAACTGAAAGATGAAAACTGCAAAGAAGGGTTAGGGCAGACTCCTCAACAGTGGTGAAGCTTTGCAGGAACAATCAGTGCTCTGATACTAGATTCCAGACAAGCTTTCCTGCATTATTGTCAGGATGCACATTATTTTGCATTTTCTAGTGGGATTCGAATAAATCCAAAATTAAGTCTTTGCTTTGTCTTATTTACCAGTTTTCATGTATGCTTTACATTGGTTCAGAATAAAATTCAAGTGTGAATTATTGCATTCCATGCAGTGTATGCTATGTCACATAATGGAATAAATGATTAATGGAAACTGCGATTAAAAGCATGATCTGTATTATCTTAGTATGAAATCATAATACAGCATCCCAAGATCAAAGAAAAAACTTAGCTCAGGCTTCCTACAAATATTTGCATGCCTTTATACAATTCTGTTCTATATTTTTTTTATAGACAGAACATGACAAATTTCATGTGCTAGCAGCTTAAATGTGTTTTATTCTACCAAATGGTGATAAATAGCTCTTCAGAACAAATCCTAACCACTTTGGCTTTTGACTATACAGAAATCATAGTGTGATAGATATTTTTTTTTATCAATACCACAATAATTGTCACGAATATTGAAATGTCTTCAGAACTATACTCAAAATATCCCTCAGATTCAGGCTCCACACAAGGAATACAGGATGAATCTGGTGCTGCTAGGCTGCTAAAATTGCCATTGGCTATTGCTCTAAAACATGAACCAAAAATCCCTATCCAACTTGCTGGCAGCACCATGGAAACATTCAAAAGGGGGCAGAAGCATTATTGTTATCCGCAGCAAAGCTGAGCAGATTTATTAAACCAATATTGTATTATTCGGTGGGTAAAATACCATCTGTCTCTTTTTTAAACAATTGTTTTCCTAGAAGTTACCATGAAGCATACTACCAGTAAATATATGAAATCCTTCCTTATCCTGAAAGGAAATAAAAATTTCCCAGACTCAACAGAGGGAAATATACATGGACACGGATCAGACACACTATTGAAGAATAACAGAATTATCAAATTATCAGGAAAATTACGCACTCCATCAACTTGCCCAGGTCATTGGAAGATAGGGTCTAAAAAAACATTTCAGTGTTTCTGTACTTTTAGTGTTGCTCTAGGCCCATTCTTGGTTTACTGAAAAGACATTTTGTAAAGGTATTTTATACAAGTAAAATTGCACTCCAGAGACAACACATGGAGCCTGAAAGAGAAATATTGCAAATCACGAAACTTACAGTATGAGGCCTTCCTTCCTTTGATTTTGATTTCAATAAGCCAGCAAAACCATCTTTTATTTAATCAAAATGCATATAAACAAGAAAAGAACTAACAGTGAGGGAAGTGTTCATGTCCCATTCGTGTCTTGTAGAAACACTTCGTTTTTTTTCCATGGTCATAGCCCTCATTATCTATTGTCTTACAAACATCAAAGGAGGATATTTTGTTTTCACTATTAAAAATTGTGAGATATTTAAGTATTTTTTCTATTAAAAGCACCAGATAACTTGTAAGAGTTTTTGTCATTTTTAGCTCAACTCTTGCTACAGCCGATGAAGGTAGATTTAGATAAGGTGTCAGACTGCATAAGAAAACTCAGTGTTCTGGCCTCCTGTGTTCACTTCTAACATTTAACAATGTGGACCTCTGTGGTATATTTTTTTTCTTTTCTGAATACCTTGCTTCTGACCAGATCACTACATTCTTGCAGCTCAATATATCTTCAAAACATGTATTTTCTACTTCCACTATATCACTGTCAATGTCCTGCAGAACCTGATGTACACAGTTCTCTAATTTCCCATGTCCTGTATCCCACTTAGCCTTTCATTACATTGCCTGGGAAAATAATCTGAATGTTCCCATTACCATGGGTTATACTCCAAGCTATGCAAAACCTAAGCCAACTGGAACTACACCTTGTCTCTTCAGATCAGCTTTTCAGAAGAAATGTGAATATCTATGTGAACATCCTATTAGCCATTCCTATTCATCTTTAACAGTCAAAATGCCTTTAAAAAGAATAATAATAATAATAATAATAATAATTAAAAAAACGTGGAAGCAATATTCACTAGAAACACTCAGATTATTAACTTATGAAAATATTGTTACCACAGCTGGTCTTTTTCATTTCTGATTTGTTGTAAATCATACTCTTCTATTGTATGTTGCAAGATAGACTCCCTCAAGACCTCTACAGTCTATGAGCTTTTTAACAGTGGCCCTTAATAGGCAGGTAACATTAGAAATCTTCTTTTCCATCAATGTCATTAATCAGCTGAGGTATAAGGAACTGTTATTTACTTCCTCCCAACAAAACAAATTAAAGAACACCATACCATGATTCATCATGCATACTGTAGCTCTATTCATAATGAGAGGAATAGAACTCAACAAATACAAAATAAAATAAAAGTCAGGAAAAAGCAAAACTCGCATCACATGTAGAATTACTCTTTACAGCTTATTAATCAGAAGCTGCTCGTGAAATTTACATGAAGATTTTTAGCTGAACTGTGATGCTTTAAATATGGAAGCATCAGCTAATGTTGGTCAGGGCATTCTCCACCTATGTAAGCAGGAGATGGGTGGGATTCTCAGCTGGCAAAAGTGTAAGCATGAAACAGCACCCATTAAACCCAAATGAGATACTGGTTCATACATGACATGACAAAGTAGAAAAAACAAAAAGGTCTCATTTATAAGACATTCAGGATACTGTCTTGAGCACCCAGATTTCCATTAAGGCTGCATCTGAAACCAGAAAAAATATTTATGGCAATTTCATAGAGATTTTAATAGGCATTAAGCTACTGTATAACATTTCAAATCAACTTCCAAGGACAATGCTTACATCTTTACTGACTTCACCTAACACAGGTTAACAGGCAGATCACTGACACTGACTGCATATTCCAAGAAAAAGGCAACATGTAGGTCATTCTGTGACCTAAAAAGTACACGAAGCAGTACAAAAGGGATCTGCTAACACAGAATCTTGCAACCACAGGCCAAACTCCACTCAGTTAGTAACACTTACCACTGAATCTGCATGGATGCTTATTTGCTATTAGTTGTGAGTCTAAAACACTTGGCATTCTCTCATCTTACAGGTTAATTCTTAAAAACATTGCCAATTTAATTAAAGTAACCATTCATGTAGTTACACGCAACCAAATAGTAACTAACACAATTGTCCTTTCAGATGTAGATTATTAAATGTTCTTCAAGTGCAAAAGTGCCCAAACATTCTTCATTTTTCTGAAAGTGACTATAACTGACTATAATTTCCAGTCACGGACAGAAAATGGAAAAGGGACGTTACTAAGTGTCACATGAAATTAGAGCAGATACTCTTAGATGATTCTCCAAAAATGACTGCATCTCATTTTGTTCCTCACCAATACACATTGGCAGAAAATAGCAGCTCAGAGAACCTTGAATATTAAGTACAAATAAACACTGGGTAAAAAAAAAAAAAAAAAAAAAAAAAAGTTTTACCTATGAATAATAGAACTTCAGAAACAAAAATAGCATTTGGGTTCATGAAAATATAATTAAAAAGTAATTGCATATTGTGTATTAATACAATTTTTTTTTTTAATTCTTCACTGCAATATTTGTAAACCAATCCTACAACAAATACATGCAAAACAATACAGTATTGATTATAATTAATTTCTATCTATCACTTGCAATCTAAGGATTTTGCATGCACTATAGAAATGAATAATGAAAAATATTTCTGCATCAATTTTAAAAGAAAATCAACTTAGTGAATTTCAGTAAACTAGTGCACATGGAGGAAAAAGAAGCCCAGAAGCTCTGACTCTACCATTTCTCTCAACTTCATTTGAGCACTCATAATTGATTACTCTAAGCTAACTTGGGAATTCAATGCAATTTTAAGTTGGACATTTGGATGGCTTTTATTTACAGCCCATGCAATGTAAGGCTTAACAATTCTTTCCCCCTAGCTGCTTAAAAAAATTTTATAATAAATGTTTTCAACAAAATACAACAAATAGTTTAACAAATGAAGTACAAGTGTCAACCAGTAACTGGAAGATAATACCTTCCTGGTGCTGATAGGAGGAATTCATAATGTGAAAATGAGAGAAAACTTGCACTTTAGCATCAGCAGTTATCAATTAATTTAAATCAGTCATTTCGTTATTTTTGATAAAATATATTCAATCTGAGGTCATGTTGAAAATGATGATGCAAATTATAACATTACAGAAGACCTGGCTTACCATAGCAGCTGTTCTATCTAAACCATTTCCTCAGGTACCTTAGATTGCTTTATTGTTAATCACAGGGATATTTTATCTAGTTAGAAATGATATGATATATGATATGATATGATATGATATGATATGATATGATATGATATGATATGATATGAATGTGGTCCACCCAGTCTTCATTTGTATTCATTATTTGTTGGCATCTGTTAAACAGTTAACTGAGGGGTTTCTTATTATGCAGCCATGTACTAAAATAGTTTCTGCATTTGCCTCTTTCTCATTTAACTATGTTATGTAGATTGTCACACCAATTAGTTCACTTTGCTTTTATTCCGACAATAGCTGATTCAGACTATTTAACATAAGAACAGGCTGTGATGTCCAAATATGATCTTCCAAATAAACAAAACAGGCCCTAAAGTTTCCAGGATGTGTGATGGTTTCTCAACTAACCGCCAGTGATCCAAATTCATGGCAAACAAATCATACAACAGGAATTTTAGGGATCTGAACTGAAAGCCTACATTCGTGAAAGTGCTTGCATGTTGTTATTTTTCCTTTAAAGTTCATTGGATATTTCAGAATCCAATCTGCAGGCTGTGATCAACACAGGTTTTCTGTTGTGTACAAAGACATTGCCAAATACACTCATTTCAACTTCACAGCATTCAGTGTGGATAGACCACAGAGTTTTCTCATGACATGCTGATGAATTTTCTATTTAGAGCCCCACCTCCTGGAGCAAAGAAATTAAATCGGGAAAAGTTTTTTAGTCCTCATATTTTAGAGAAGAAATTCAAATAGACCTTAAAGATACAGAAACTAGAAGTACTGCATAAATGACATTTTAATGCCCTCATGGATGCTGAATGTTGAAAGGTGATGACACAGAGTTACACTTCAGCTTTGCATAGGTGTAGATGATGACTAAAGAGAAGGCATCAGAGAATCCATCTCTGAGGATGGGAGGACAAGATTGTTGTGATCTGGTATAGACCAGTGATACAGATGTACATGAGAACGTTGAAAAAGCTACTTCCTGGGAATTAAAGTGAGCTATTAGTTTAGAAACACACATTGCAAACATGCCATTGCCAATTCAGCTAAAATAACCTTTTTACTTGAATTTAAGCATTTGTTTTGTAATCTTGTAACTCAAATATTGCATTGCCATGCACAAAGATGACAGAGAAACCTGTCTGAACCCCAAAAATACGACAAACTCAAAAGTGACCCAAAATTCAGGTATCTAGTAAGGACTATTTGCTTTGTCACAATTTCATGAAGAAAACAGAAAGCACAAACGCTAACCACAGTGCACACTGACCATGACTCAGTAGTGAAAGACTAGTTGTAAACACGTTCAGTCCCATAGCTCAGTTAAAAAAAAAAAAAAAAAGGGAAAAAAAAAGTTATAATTTACAACTACTTGGATTTCAACCACTCAAGCTACACTTGAGCTATATCGTATGAGAGTACAATCCAACACCATACTTTTACAGTTAGAAGGCTGCTTTTATACAGTTTTGAAACCACGGTAGCAACTGTCTCTTGAATGGATGAATAGAAATCAAAATTGAAAATTATTCATTTTGCCAGTTATGTTTCACGGCATTTTTCTTGAATACCCTGAGGTCACTCATCCTTTGTAATGGCAGAGAAGTTATGCTGCATCTTTCCAGCAACATTAAAGCCTCGAAAATAAATGGTTTAGCATATCCCACCATACATTTATGAATGACAACTGCCACTTGTCTGCTCTACACACAACCATGTTTTAGCTGTACCTTATGTTCAATTCCTAATAAGTAGCGCAAAGAAGTTCTTAATCAAAAGATCTAGCTGGAAATGGCCAACGGAAGCAGAGGAATCATCACAAACCACTGAAAGGTGACAGGAAGAAGGTTATCAGAAGGGAGACTGAGACAGTTCATTAGTATTTGCAATATCACACAGACTAAAGTTAAGCTCTGGATGGACACTGTAAAAATACCTGGCTCAAATTCATCTCCAAGGTCAGGACCATGTTTCTGTACCTGAGGCACTAACAGATTTTCAGTCCAAGATCAGCAAGTCAGAAATGATGTAGCATCCATCAGTGGCAGCCTGCTCCTTCAGCTCTGCTGATGACCAGGCAACCCCAGCAGTATACTGGATTGCCCCAGTGCTGAAAAGCAGCAAAGCCCAAGAGCAGAGCAACAGCTCCTGGCAGCCACCTCTACCAGGCAACTCCAATGGAAATCCTAACAGAAACTTCCCAGCCTTTCCTCGCCCCGGGCCTCCTTCTCAGGATTTTGTTCACTGTGTAAGTAAGGGTGGAACTGGCTGCAGCCCCCTTAACTTCATCACATCTCTTTGGTCCATGGTGTCTTTTGATTGCTACAAATCTATTTATAGAGCACCCATATCCTACTTCCTCTTCAACAATTAATAGCTAACTACTCTCAGACTTCACCAATACCACAACCATTCCCAGAAAACCTGTTAGAATCACCACAGATTTACCTCACTCAAGCACTAATTTAAATCTGGTCAAGTGCCAGCAAAGCTTGCATTTACAGCACAAAAGATCCAGATTTGAAATTCATATTGTGGAGCAGCAGGCCAGATCAATAGAAACAAAACCTGAGACAGAGCAGAAGCAATAAACCTAACATCATTTCCTGAAATGGACAAATGCTCTGCTTACTAAACTGGGCATAGTAAGTCTAGTAAGACTAGGCATAGTATATGCACAAGTGAAGAATTTGACCCAGCAAACGAGAGACATAGAGAATGAGATTGCAGCATGTCACCTCAGCGTAATGCATAGGGCAGTATCACAACGCAAAGGTTGTAACAATGCATCCCATTATATTTTTCCTTACAAAAGGTCAAATTAATCTTTTAAAACATATACCTCTCTATGTTTCTAGCCTATAAGATACTCAGCACCTTATATATATATATACATTTATACATATTCACAGAAAAAAAAAAATAGAAACAGGCTACAAATGACTATTCAATGCCACAAAAAAAAAAAAAAAAAAAAAAAAAAAAAAAAAAAAAAAAAAAGCAGCCCAAATGCAAGACCTAGATTTGTCTTAAGTAGCCATAATGAAGTGAAGGACAGCATCCAGTAATTTAAGAATAAATTGCACATCAGCCCAAGTGGCATGTTTCATCGGTTAATGACTGGAAAAAAAAGACGTGTTGCACATACAAAGAGATGCAGCTTGTGGGGTCTCTGTATGCAGAGGAGCATGTATTCATACACACATCCACAAATACACCAACCCTGAGAGTCCAAGACGTGTACAGGTGCCTTTCTGAAAAGGCTTGCTCAGAAAGAAGCCTTATGCAATACCGTTTATACAAACAAATGGAATAGTTAAAGATGCATCGCGAGTAAAAATAAACCAGGGGAGTGCCTTTACAGCTGCTCTGCGCTCAGCTGCGCTTACTGCCCACCCGCAGATGCCATCTCACTGAGGCCCAGCCCAGGCTCTGCTGGCTGTGACTCTCCGCGCATCAAATTCAGCCCTGGAAAAATTCCTTCCGCTGCAAGCAGAATCACGCCCAGCACGCCGCGCTATGCAGTGAGGAAGGCAAGACAATGACCAACCTGGCACACAATGGTGCAGGACGGGAGAGCGGCAGAGGTGGATCTCGGCACGGCTGCCGGCGGCATCCCGCCACACCTCTCCCTCTGCCTGCTCTCCACCATCTCCATCTCTGCCTCCTCTCCTCTGCATCGTCTCCGCCTGCCTCCTCCCCATCACCTCGGCCTCCGTCTCACCGCCATCGCACCGCACCGCACCGCGCCGCCCCGGCCCGGCCCCGCTCCGCCGCCCTCGCCCCGGCCCCCGCAGCCGGCCGAAGTCATTGTTCCGGCGGCGGGGGAGCGGGCAGCCCCTGCGCGGGGCCCGGCGCCCCTCCGGGAGGCCGCCGCTGCTCACCGTGCCGCGGCCCGGGGAGGATGCTGAGCGGCGAGGCACGGGCGCGGCGCATCCATCTTCCCGCTGCCGCGGCGGCTCCAGCGCCCAGCCCCGGCCGCTGCCGGCCTCCTGCGCGCCGACGCTGAGGGCGGGCGCCCGCCCCGCCGCCTCCCCGCGGCGGAGGCCTGCGCTGCCGGGCCGGGGTCTGCGGCAGGCACCGCCCCGCCGCCGCCGCCGCCGCCGCCGCCGCCGCCGCCGCCGCAGCGCCGCGCGCCCGCCGCCATGGCAACGCCGCGGCAGAAGGGGCGCGGGGCCGCGGGCCCCGGCGAGCGCCGGCGGAGGAGCCGCGGGAGCGGCCCCGAGGGGAGGAAGCGGCGGAGCGGCGGGAAGGGGCTGCGGCGGCGCCCGCCGCGGCCGAGCGGCCCCGCGCCGGCAGCAGGGCGCGGGCCGGGGGCTCCCTGGCGGAGCGGGCCCCGCAGCCGGCTGCTTGGGCCGCGCGGGGCCGCGCGCAACCGGCCCGGCGGGGCAGCGTCCGCGCCGCGCCGCGGGCTCGGCGGGGGCGGGCGGCCGCGCTCGGAGCCCCCCGCTGCAGCCTCCCCCCGCGGAACGGCGCCGCGGGCTGGGAAGCCGCCCAACGGCAGGCACCGGCAGCCTGCCCGCGGGGGGGTGCGGCGGGCGGGCACGAACCTCGGCGGTACCGCGTTCCGGCCCAGGCTGACATAACGGGAACTGTCCGCACGCCCGAATAAGCCGCCCGCTCTCCTGCTTCTGTGTGCGGTCCAAGCCTCGGTGAGGCAGTCGTGAGAGCAACGGGCGCGGAAGCACATCCTCCTCGGTTTCTTCAGGTGCTTCCTCGTCTCCATCCTTCCGGATACTGACAGGGGTATCCCTGAAAGAGGTCGGTAGGCTACTGCTAGTAAACGCATCAAGAATTCCAGTCGTTATCCTCTTGGCGCTTTACACAGAAGACAAACGTGGCTGCTAAGCCTGGTCAGATAAAGCATCAGCTTTTCTGCAAAAACAGGCTTTTCTTTTTGTGGGCCAACTGAAGACAAACACGCTTGGATTGGTCTGTTTGTTTTTGCTAAGCACACCAACGCGCAGGAAACAAAGATGTTTGAAAACTAGAAGATGGCTTAGTTGGCTACTGGATTTGCAGATTATCTCCACTCTATGAAGCAGCTTCCTGGTGAATCAGTGACAAAATAAGAAAAAAAATAGTGACAAAGACACTGAACTTTGAGTCATCCACCCTTAGTACCCAATTCCATCAGAGCTCCTACTATCCAGCTGCCAATCCTTACTTTAAGTGTCAGTGTTTCCAACTTCTACCATGAAATCCTTCAGGAAGAAAAAAGGAAAAAACAGCACTAGAAACATGGAAACAAAGGTCTCAGAGTAAAGAGGCAGGCAGCGTATGCCCAGCTGATGGCAGAGCAGTCAGTCCCAGCTTCAGCTTCCTCACTCTGAAGTGGTGGCATTTAATTTTCCTCAGAGCAGGGCAACAGGTTCAGTGATTTTTTTCCTTTAATTCAGTGGGATCTGTAACATGATACTAAAGACACGAGCATTAGATGCATATAGTTTAGCATTACACTTACCAAATAATGCAATAAGCTCCTCAGTTCAACCTCACATGAACTATGTCCTCACACACCTGAGCTTGACTCAAAAGGAAAAGCACTTGCCATATGACAAACTCTAAGAGATCTAAGTGGAAGATGCTATAAACAGGCTTTACAGAATTAGTGTTTTCATAAGAAATTCCCCAGGGGCAGTTAACACATACAGTGGCTGAAGAAAACTTCAATGCCCAAAATAAAGCAAAGTCCCATTTAAAAAGTTTTAAAAGCTGCTGCCTGATTATGTCTAGCATAAATGTTTGATTTTTCATGACTTTTTTTTTATTGAATATATAGCTCTGGAAATGGCCTTTTTAAAGACTAGTACAGTGGTTGTACTAGATAAATGGAAGGTCTGAAGTATATGGAAAAGGGAAAAAACTACTACAAACATTATAAAGGTGTATAAAGCAGCATGACTCCTCTGGGCCCGCAAGCACAGAGTCTACAAAATTAGCCTAACAGGATCTGGCAGGCTCCATAGTGTCCTATGGGCTCCTGCGGCAAACAGCAAAATAACTTCAAAATAGTCCCCTTCTGTCTGTGGGCTTCTTAGGAGGCAAGGCTGCAGTATTGCCCATTCTTGCTGCTCCACAGGCCTGAAACGGAGGTACAGGTGATATGGAAGTGACACCCAGGACTGTCACAGCTGCTCTATCCCCATTCTCTCACTCTGGCTGGAGGTCAGAGACATTGTCTAGTGTACTGTTCTCCTAAGAAATACCAGTGTATCAAGGCAAGCCAAGACTATGGATCTAAACTTCTCCAAGGCAGGAAAGGCAGCCTGGTCTGATGAGCCCACATCCTACCCTCATTTTACAGGGTTGCTCATGCTTTACATCCTAACACTTGAAGCTGAACACCAAGACACAAAATGGCTTGTTTTACAGGGTGATCCCCCAAATGAGGATAAATTGAAGAGATATAGTTAGACCTACTAATAGTATTGCTGATTTCAGTAACAACCTTTCAAGCATGTTAAGCACAGTACTTGAGGAGAGATGAACAGTTCAGTACTATGACTGAACAAGGACAAAAACAATGTAGAAGGAAGATTGTGCAAGTCAGTACTGCAGAACACTCATACCTATTTAGAAACCAGTTTATTTCCAAAATGTAATCCTATGATGCATGACTTTAAGTTGTAGATGTGACTGATGTTAAAAACCAGTATCTCCTTTAGAGATCTATGAATATAGTAACAGAATAAAATGCAAATATTTCCATGCAGATGCTCACAAAGTATCAAGAAACAAACAGTAATAGCTCTACATAATCACGATCATTCCTCAAAAGCATGTAGAGTTTGAAAGTTGCTCTTCAATGCCTCCTGTATTATAATACTTTCCAAGGTAATAATTATTTATGATAAATATAAAGCTTATTTCTTTTACCAGAAGGGAAAGACAGAACTAGCACATTTGTTCTGCTGCATGAGTTGTGTAACATACATTAAACTTGCTGTTTAGGTGGCACAAGAACTGATCATTAATTGTTGCTAGAAACTACTGATTTTCCTTATGTCACCAATGTTTGCAACTTGGACGCTTTAATGCTACGTATTATACTAGAAAACTAGTAGACTGGCTTGGGATTCTAAACATACTGATAGGCCATATTCCAAAACAAGGAAGTCCCATTGAATTTTCAGGCTTAAGACAGTAACCTCTACCTATATGTAGTTTATGCCTTATTTTTAAGGAATCACTCCCACCTTGCACAACTAATGTCATTATCACCAAGGATTTTCATATTTCCAGAACTGGCATAGCATAGCAGACATATCAATCAGAACATCTTCACCAAATACAAGTTTCTGAACTTGGCAATAAGTGCCATTATCTCTGTTAGGGATAAGGGAGACAAAATGATGAGCTCAGTTCTTTCCGGGCTGTTTAGTATCCTCACAACCAAACTTAGACATTAATTCCGCAACTCTACAGCACCTTTTGTAAGTAAGTATTTAAAATACATGGATCTGGAAGAAATATCCTCCACATCAAGAGAAACCAAGATTACTAATCTTCCTGGTGTTGAAAGCCTTCTAGAAACTCAGCAAGCATCGTATCAGCTCGGTGCAATCCTAGTATTCAGATCTGGTGTCTGTAAATTAATCCTTATAGGCAGACTCCCACAGTGACAACCAGACAGTGAATTTAATGCAGGACCTTAGTAAGCACCAGAGATTGGACAATCCTCATTAAAAGACAGTCAGTTGAAACTTGTGAAAATTTCCTTGTAAGGAAATCTTCAAACAATTACAAAATACATTGGAGATTGCACTGTTCGATAGCCCTGAGGAAACTGGAGCCTGTTTAGCAAGGAAAAAGAACATTTGCAGATTATTCATAACATATATTCATAGTCAAAAATGTACACAAGTCTCAAGTACTTTTAAAAATACCTCCAGGTCATATCAAGTTTACAAGGTGAAACTGAATAGAACTGAAAGATTCAGTTGAAGTCGTTCAAGGTCATCAATCAAACTGATACCCTGAACTGTTGGTTGTTCTTCACTTCTCAAAGCAACATGACATTCCTCCCATGCAGGTAAAACACAAACACTGTTTTTGAAGGGTACTAACTGTCAATGAGCAAGACGATTCAAGTCAAAGTCAGCAGGGTTATTAACTTCTATCCTTCATTACATTAGTGAAAGTGTGAACAAACCACATACACATGTAAGGATATCTGTGTAACAGCTACTGAGTGTAAAAGACAGGACAATAAACATGAAATGCAGCAAAAGAAGCACACGTATTTAAAACCTCCTGACAGATAATCATGGTTAGCGCTCTAAGACATAGGTTGACTGGCCATTAAAGGAACCACCAAAGCGTAACTCTGAAGAGATTCAATCAGGAGTTTTGTAACCAGTAAGACTGGTTTCAGTTATCAGGAAGGGTCTCACAGGCAAGAGCAAATTTATGTTAAGATGTCTGAAGGGGATTGCAGGACCACATGAAATGTATCATAGAATGTCTAAGGGAACAACCACAGATCAAGTGAGGGGGGTGAAGATAGGCCAGGAAGCAACAAGTATGGGAAAATGGAAGGGAGTAACTGTGTTGGGAATGGGGAGAAGAAGCTAACAACTGCAAGCAAGCAGGCTGCTGATCAGTAAGCTTTGTCTAACTGAGCCTTGCATCCCATCACCACAGTGTTCTACACTTACTAAACCCTAGGGCAACCTGTCTTCTGCACTGGATGCATTTGTGTGCATGTGTGTGCAATAATTCCAATAGCAATCTCAAGTGGGACTAGCTGGCAAGTTGGAGAAAACCAGAATCTGTAGAGATCCTAGTTCCAGGGTTGAGACGGAACAAAAGCTTAAAGGTCTAGATATGGATACTGAAGACACCTAAGGTCTTGGCCAGGGACTGAAGAGAACAGAGAATGTGCATGAGACACTGAAAGCAAATATGTATGTTCCACTAGTAAATTGATAAACCAGCAAGTAGGAAGAGGATCGGGCCATTTCTATGGTTTGTGACTTAAGCAAGTGCATCTCTAAAGGCACTATCCTCTTATTGGCTTTAAACCATTCGTTTACGGTCATATCTGTACTACATGGGATATGCATACATCTTTGATAATCACTTAGCCTTACCATTGGCTGGATGCATGAAGAGGGACAAGCATTACCCTGGTATTCAGCAGACTTGGAAGAAAGGAACCCCCCGCATCACACCATCCGCCACATTTGGCAGTCCTAAAATGATGGTTCATCCAATTTAATTTGCTACAGTACCCATCAAAGCTACATCACAAAATAGCCCAACGACAGTAGCTGAATCGTTTTTTTTTTGTTTGTTTGTTTTTTTTTTAATTGTGCTATCCCACTGGCTATCTTTTCAAAGTCAAAATATCTGTCAAAAATCACAGATAGAACAAACAGCTGTCACTTGTGGCTACTTGAGATTCCTGACACTTCAGTCCTTTAACACAGAAATGCCAACTATATCTAAGTGCCTCATAACACTTTAGTGGAACTTCTGTGTAGTTTGAGACAGGCAAAAGTTCTTAAGCAGCCAGGCAGGTAACAGTTTCTGATGTATGCAGCAACAATACCACTAAGAGGTCATCCAAAGTTCAGTAAAGACCAGAGTCAACAGGGTGCAGTCAAACTTCTAATACATTTTAACTCAAGCAGACAATTTCTTCCCAGTCCCTCAGTTAGTAGTCCAGTATATTAGAACACATCTGCCCACTGACTGGAATGACTTTGTGAGAAGTACGGCAGATGCTCACATCTCAGCATAGGCACTTTCACGTAGGCTGCATCTTTGCCTGTTTGGACACATCTTTCTTCAGCTGTGGACTCTGGTAACTCCTAACCCTTCACATGAAGGCAACGTTGAATGTAAAAATTTCACCGGAAAGAATTGTGTGGTTGCAAACCCCATCTGCAACATCACATTCAATGCACAAGTTAGAGGT
Source organism: Aythya fuligula (assembly GCF_009819795.1). Taxonomy (NCBI): domain Eukaryota; kingdom Metazoa; phylum Chordata; class Aves; order Anseriformes; family Anatidae; genus Aythya; species Aythya fuligula. Next base: position 19,702,824 of record NC_045572.1, read on the forward strand.
ATCAGCATTGTTCAAGGTGTAACAGAAGACAGATTGAGTGGGGAGACACGACGTGTGGGAGTGCTATTAGCTGACAATGATGCAGGGAGGAAAAAGGGAGCAGCAATTTCTGTGGATGAGGTCTCTCCTTGGTTGCGAAGCTGTAAGATTTGTCGCAGAAGGGCCTTTCCTTCTTCTCTAGTCTGGAAAATAATTTGTAAAAAACAAAACAACACATCTATGTATGGATTTTCTCTGGGTCAAACTCAGTATGTAAGCAACCTAAGTTATACCAATTTATCGCTCAGTAAGACTGTCACTCTGAAAAATATAAAAAAGTGTCCTCGGTTCTTTTTCTGCTACTTATCAAGAACAATAATGTGCTACTTTTTTTTTTTTTTTTAATAATCTTTTTACTCATCTGATTTGCATGTTACTTGTGACAGTGGTACCATCAACAACTGCTACTGTCTACATAATCCATCAAAAAGTAGAAAGGAGAAGATACAAATAAGCTGAATTCAGGTTCTTCGTTCCAGACAGCTTTATTAAAGATAGGACACACACCCTGTCTTGTGGCTGTTAGCTACTAGTCTGAAATAAAAATCCAAAATTGCCCCCTTACAAGCTACAGAAAAGCTCAGAACATGGAGTCATATATAGAACTCAAGTGCTGTTGTAACCTCTGTACTGTCTACACATACAAGATGAAAAAACAAGTAACTTTTAACCACTTCCCACCATCAAGATTTTCAGCAGTCTTCAGACTGCAGTCTCAAATTCTTATACTTAGTCAACACAAACCAACGATACTTGATTCGAGTTTACTATCTATACTATATTCCCTGACTTTAGTTAATCACAAGCAGCAGTAGTAATCAGGTATACAAAAACATTCAGAATGAGACTGTTCACGTGCATGACAGACAGTCCTCATTCCTTCAACAAGTGATTTGTCTACTCATACCTACAAGTATAGCCAAGATTAACGTTAGAGATCCCCCAAGACACCAGAGATTGTGCAACTACTCACATCATTGAATGCACAGCATTTCTGAGCACAAGCTGAGGCTTCATCCCAGAGCTTACACTTGAAGTAGTATTGGGCAAGGTAACGGAAGGCAGTGCTGACCTCCAGGTGCTCCACTATCTCCTACAGAAAGGGAGGAAAAACCACCTTTGAGTATCTTCCAAGGTAGCTGTACATCACGTTTACATTTCCTTTTGTTCCCAAGATACCATCTTACCCCACAGGAATAGATATCCTGAATGTATTTGATATAGCACTGAGCAGCCTGTTCAGATTCATTCAGCTGTTCATGCAGCCTAGAAAAGGAGAAAAAATGGGCCACTGGAACAACACTGCATTGCCAAAGACCTTCTTGGTCAATGAGAATGTATCTACTAAGCCTGACCAGAACTAGAGCTAGGTCTTTTCCTTAAGAATTTGCAAGCCATGCATCATGTACTATCCCGCATTGAAAGAAGTGATCTAGCCTGAGAACAGTCACATTATCAGGAAGGAAACCAGTCAGATAACAACTGATAGAAGCACTGCAGATACAACCAAAGCAGGGAATAAGATAGGAAAAGTCTTTTATAACTGGCTATTTCTTCCAGTGCTCCTTCTTCCCCCCTACATCCCAAAAATCTTTGTACAGTAGCTTCACCTCTCACCTGCCTGTTTCTTTCCCCTTCACTTTTCCCCCACCAAAAAATGATGCTAACATCAGTGTTCACATTTATTTCACATTAGACACTTCTCTAATGTCACATCCATATATTAGGAAGAAAATGGGGTAAAAATCGATCTACAATTTTTTATAGCATCTAGGACCACAAATTGCTTGGATTAGTTTAAGTTTCACTGCAAGACGTACAATTACTAGTACTAAAATCACCCTAGGATTTGGAAATCCCTTGCAACCCCTATTATCCCGTCATTTCCTCTGTAGCTGTTCTGAGGGAAAATTAAAGCTAAAGTTGGACACCAGAGAGTGTGCAGTTGCTGTAAACCTTCTAAAGATAGTAGTTATTATGCATCTTCAAAAATAATAGTACCTAATGGCAATTCCACTTGTTTTCAATTATCACTAGGTATAAAAGTGCTTTAGTTGCATTTAACAACGTTTTTGACAGTTCAGTACTAATACATACTCACTTTGCTAGTTTCACCAATGCCATTTTCTCCACATCTCCCACAGCGTAAGCTCTCCAATAGCACTGTCAAAGAACAGTCAGTCAAGCACACAAGAAAAATGACTCAGGCAAGCAACTTAGAAACAGAAAATTGCACGGCTTTAAAGCAAAAGGACACATATCAGATAAACATCTCTCTTTAACAGCTATTCTAGTTACATCACAGCAGAACTTTGCCTGTTTTAAACTGCAACAGAAAGGGTTTCCATAACCTAACATGCTGCATGCATTTCTGGTAGCTCTAGCCACACAATTTTATTCCATCTCTACCTAGTGTCGAGGGGGACATCCTAATGTTTTACTCCACATGCCAGTCATCACTTACCTTTTTAGCTTCCACCAACTGATTAAGTTTCTCATAGCATTCTCCTAGAGCAACCAGCATACGGGAATCATTAGGTCTGAAAAATAAATAAATAAATAAATAAAAATAAAAATAAAAATAAATGTAGTTTAATGGACAGTCAGCTGATTTCTCAAGGGGCTGCGGGGAGAGAACCTATATCTGCCAGTGTTCTTCGTCTTCTCTTACATAAAATTTCACTTACATTCCTCAGGCATTGGAATAGTGAAGTAGTCTTGGCACCAAACCTTCCAGAATTCAAGAAGCATTTGGACAACATTCTCAGATATATGTTTTGATTTTGGGGTGGTCCTGTGAGGATCCAGAAGTTGGACTTGGTGAATCTTGTGGGTGCCTTTCAACTTGGGATATTCTATGATTGCACCTCAAGTATGTTGTTCAGCTTTGAGCCCCTGCAGGAAAGACACTGCAGCCCTGGAGCATGTCCAGAGAAAGGCTAAGAAGCTGGTGTAGGGTCTGGAACACAAGTCCTGTAATGAGCAGCTGAGGGAATTGGGGTTGTTTGGCCTGGAGAAGAGGAGGCTCAGAGGAGACCTTATTGCTCTCTACAACTACCTGAAAAGAAGTTGTGGGGAGCTGGGGATCAGTCCCTTCTCGCAGACAACTAGCGACAGGACAAGAGGGAATGGCCTCAAGTTTCGCCAGATGATGGAACGATTGGACAAGATGATCTTGGAAGTCTTTACCAACCTTAATGGTTCTATGATTCCTGACCAGTGTTCCTCAGGATATAAGTGACAAAGCCGCTAACAGCTAATGAATACAACTAGAAGAATTTGTAATAGAGAGACTGCACAAATCACATGGCATTGATGCTCTTCCCCCTTCCCCAATTCAGTTCCTGTATGCAAATTCCTCAGCTAGTAGCCACCAGGTCTGGGTGAACACCAATAGACATGGCTATGTTTTCAACTCTACCTGAGCTGGTGGGCCCGTCGGTAGTAATAGAGACAGTAAAATGGCATTTTGAGGATTTCGTAGGTTTGCCCCAAGCCATACCAGGCTCTGTAATCCCTTTTATTCACCTCTATGGCATGTCTGTCAAAGAAAAGGAGACAAATTAGTCAGAAAGCATTTATAATCAGAAACATGACAGAGTTAAGCAAAAGACAACAAAAAAAAAAAGAGATCTAATCCAACTCAAATGTGTGCAAACTCAAACACTGTTTTGTATGGCACATGAGTGATACCTATAAGCCTGGATAGCTGCAGATGTGTTCTTCATTTCCATGTATTCATGTCCCATAAGTGTCCAAGCTCCCAGATAACGAGGATTCAGTTTCAAAGCCCTCTGGAAATAGAGTGCTGCTTTTTCATGCTGGCTACGTAAGCTATAGTAATTTCCTAAAGCAAAAATCACAGTATTTAAATAAATAGGAAAAAAAACAGCAGAGAAGTAAAAAAAAAAATAGATGGAAGAAGTATTATCTATTACCTCCTAACTCAGATTCTAAGAAGAGACATATTAAAGGTCTCTGACTCAACCCTCAAGAGACCTAATGGCAGTCTGTTCTCCAGTGTTCTGATCAAATGCTTCTCCGGTTGTACCAATCAGTTAAGATCTCATCTATCTGTGTTGAAACTTACGTCATGATCTAATAAGCAGATTTCCTAGACCTGACACACAATTGTTTCTGTTGTAGTTTCAGGACTATAAATAAAGGCATTATCAGCTACATAGACCTTCATAATGTTTTCTTCAACTACTTTTTGCACTGATAGTATTACAGCAGTTCTTTCAGAGAGAAATGAGACAAAGGGGTACCCTCATTCTGTACACTTATTAGGCTGCCTGAAATTACATTCAACAAATGTTTTTGATGGCCCTGCTGGTTGATCATCTTCACAAGTGTTAATAAGATTTTCTCCTACAGTCTGCAGACAGCATAGTAAGAACATGTAAAAGGGCTGGCTCTCACCAATTACACAGCAGGTCTCAACACGATACTTGTCTATCTCACAGAGATTGTGAGCCAGGTAGCTCAACTCAGGCTTCATGCTCTAGTGAAACAAAGTGAACGTGATGAGGAAAGGATCATGTTACAGATTCAGACAATGAAAACCTAAGCAGTTGACAATGCACAGATCATATTATTTCAAGGAGTTGTGGAGCAGAAAACAGAAGCTGAGTGCTTATATTCAGAGAAGCTAGATAACAGCAGCTGCTTCACCAGTGTTTAACTTACCTCTGATAAAAAGCCTCATGATGGACATGGAATAGAAAGGGTGCTTACCCTGACATACAGCAAGTTGGAGAAAGTGTCCATGTTTTCTATCCTGTAAGGATCTTGTTTCCTTAGCTCATTAAAGATGGATAAAGCTTTGTCAATATCTGAAGGAAGAACAGCAGATGTGAGAACAACAACTACAGATGCCATGCTTGTGTTAAGATGCTCATTCTTCTGTGTTATTAAATACCACTGACCTCGGATATTGTGGTAGGCAACTGCAATCTGAGAGATGATGTAGGTGCTTTTGGAAAATCCTGCATCAATGAGACTCTGATACTTCTGCAGAGCCTCCTCTATCAGCTGCAGCTCTGTATAAATGTGTGCAAGAAAGAATTCTTTCATCCATGTATCTGGCAGGGACAAGAACTTCAACTAGCAAGAAACAAAGAAGAGGAGGAAGAGATGATAATCAGTAGTATTCTAAGAGCCACCTGTGGCAAAGAACCCATTATCTTCCCTCCCATGATTTAGTAGGCAGTCTTGAGGTAGGAGAGTTTCCTGTAATCATGCTTTCTAAGGCCATAACACCAGCTATGAAAGAGCTTTGGTTAAGTCCAAAAATTAATATCAGCTTTGTCCACAGGAAAGGCTAAATAATGCCTTTAAATTAAGAATATTAGAACAAGAAAGGAGCATTAAGACATCCATTCTAAAAAGCAGTAAAATATGGACCATGTAATTCCATTTAGTCACTCCCAATCTATTCTATGATGATTGAAATCAGAACTGAAGCCTTTGCTTTGCCCAATCAGTGAAGAAACAACTGTCTTCAAATCTGGCTTCTGCTTTGGTTACTGGCTTTATTTCTACTTTAAATTCAAGAGTCCTTCAAAAGACTGTACCTTCTTCCCATGTTTGAACATCAATATTAAATTGTTTTGTTGTTTTTTTTTTTTTTTAAATGAGCTAAATGAACAGAACTCTAAATAATCTCACCAAAAATGTATTTCCTGTTCTTCAAAGATCAGTAAGACTCTTCTGTGCCACCTCTCCTTTTTAAAATATGCCATCAGCCAGAATTGACTGAAGAATTACAGGAGTGGTCTCATAAATCCCATGCATAAAGACAAAATAATCAAAGTTCAGTTCATCTCATACATGTGGCTCTATATTCAATGAAGGGAATACCTTTTAGTCTGAGTTAGATTGGCACTTCAGAAGCAAATCTCTCAGTCACCCCCATAAGCACGCTTTATTTCACATCACGAACCTCTATCAGAGTATGCAATCTAGATTCTCTTAGGATAAAGCTAAACTCAAGAGACACACTCCCATTACTAATAGATGTCTAAGCCACAAAAACAGACAACAGCATGTTAAAAGTAATCTCTCCAAGTCATATCCAGTGCAAACAATGGGTCTTCTAAGTCAATTATTTCCAATTACAGATTCAAGACTACTATACTTTACTTGGTAATAGTGAAGGAACAGACTTATTAAAGGCTTACTTGGATGAATGACTGCTTACCAAACCATTTGTATCATTGCAAATAATTTGCATAGTAGTATGTGACAGAAAAAGCACAAACTTTCAGTCATTTGAAAACACTACAAGCAGTGGTTCTACATATAATACCAAGTCACCAAAAGTGCTCAGTAACTGCAGTACTAGATCCAGACAAAAAAGTACCTTAGGAGGATCTGTTTTGTGACACAAAGCAATAATCCAGTGGACAACTATTTCAGAATGTGTGAATCAGCCATTTCTTACACCACCTTGTGTGTGAATGTGAAGGAAATAATCCTGCCTGTATAAAGATTCGCAGGCAACAGTATAGCAAGCAATTGAAGAAAAAGACTTTAACAATATAATTTATGATCTTGGGTTGCCTTCTCGGACACAGCCGCACAGAATAAAGTAGTGGGAAACACCAATCTTTCAGCAACTGAATCATTGGTTACTAAATCAGGTTACAGTCCAGAAATTGTTACCACAACTTGTTATTTCCCAACATTTACCATCTCTTTATCTGTAATCAAGTTGCAAAGTTCCAGCCAGGCACCCCAGTGCAAAGGTAAGACATGAGCAGCTTCAACGAAAACATCTATTGCTTCTTTAACCAGGTCCAGCTTCCGCAACACAACACCATACCTGTGAATCAAGTTAATCAGTCATAAAACCCTGCAGATCCACATAAACATACAGAAACACATTAGAAATACTTGTAGACACATACAGGTAAAGGCCAAACCCATCCAGTTCCCGTGCTTTGTGCTTCTTGCTGAGCTCAACTCTCAGTTCTCGTAGAGCTTCATTTTTCACCTGTCCTTTTTCCAGTGGTCCTGCATGAAGAGCAAGTCAAACAGCAAGCTTTTGTTCAAGTCTTTCCACATTAACTATGAACTCTAGAGTATATTTAGAATCATCACTGACATGACCAGAAAACTTCCCAGCATGTCACTATTGTTTTTTGTTTTAAAAATAAAATCACTTAGTCCAATGATCTGCTTTAACAGAAGAACTGAAAGATGAAAATCTTTAACCTGTCTTAAGCCAACAAAGAGAATGAAAGCAAATTATGTTACAGCCCGCTATTACCCAAATATCAAGGGAAAAGTTATGAAACCAAAATGATTTAAATGAAGATGCATTATTGCAAGATTCATTATATTAACTTGCATTTCTTGACACCAGAGCCTTACCCAAACTATCCACTGTCTCATCATCCTTCTTCTTTTCTCCTGACTGTGGAAAACAGAGGAAAACCGAGATTATTTTACAACAGCATATCCCTTACGTTTGCTGCAGTTCTGGTAGCAGCACGTGAACTGAATTTTCATGAACGTCACAGACAGTTCCAACAAGAACCCTCCCCATTCTCCTCTTCCCCACCCCCACTATATATATGTAAGTTCGGATTTTTAGGCGAACATATGAAACAGTATAGACAAAGAAATAAGGTTTGGCAAATTCCACATGGGGGAAGGAAAGGAAGCAGAGGAGTTCAGTGCTTAAAGGCAATTTTTCTTTCTGTCTTACCAGGTATCTAGAATACATATACAAGAAGTAAGCTTTCTGACTCTTGCAGCCCCGAAGAAAATACGCAGCCCTATCATATTCCTTTAGATCAAAGTAGGACTTGGCTAATGTATAGGCATCCAGATCACGAGCATCCTCCTGCAGGAACACAGAAGAGTTCAAGACCTTAGAAGCTCTGCCATGCTTTATGAAAATCACTTAGTTACAAGCGTATAAATGAAACTGCCCTGAAAGCTAAACAAAAACAAAACAAAAAACACTAGTTTTGTTCATTCTCAAAGGATGAGTTAAGTACCATCCAAAAAGTCTCTCCACTCCCTCATATGATTGGATTCCTAGTTATGACATAATGAATACAGACTGGTTAGAAACATCTAAAGTAAACAGAGTGGTTCTAGGAAATACACAGTGGCAAGTTGACAGACATCAAGAATTTGCTGTTCAACAAGTATGAACAACTAAAAAAAACTACTCAGGAATTCTACATCGGACAGTATTAACATGACAATTTAAATGCAAAGATTTCCTTGGAACCTATGCCTTGAACAATTTCTTGGCAGAAAAGGTTCCGGGAGTTCTGGTACACACCAAGCTGAACATGAGCCAGCAACGTGCCTTTGCCACAAAGAAGGCTAACAGTGTCCTGGGCTGCATTAGGCAAAGTATTGCCAGCAGGTCGAGAAAGGCAATCCTTCCCCTCTACTCAGCACCAGTGAGGCTACTCCTGGAGAACCATGTTTGGTTCCAGGCTCCTGAATGCAGGAGAGACATAGACATACCGGAGAGAGTTCAATGAAGGATCATGAACATGAAGTGACCAGAACATCTCTAATATGAGGAAAAGCTGAGAGAGCTGGGACTGTTTATCGTGGAGGAGAGAAGGCTCAGGGGGATCTCACCAATGTACCTGAATAGAAGGTACAAAGAAGAACGAGACAGGCCCTTCTCAGCGCTGCCCAGTGACAGGACAGGAAGCAACGGGCACAAACTGAAACACAGAAGGCTCTGTCTGAACAACAGGAAGCTCTTCTGTACTGTGTGGGTGATAGAGCACTGGCACAGTTTGCCCAGAGAAGCTGCATTGTCTCCCTCCTTGGAGATACTAAAAAATGCTTCAGCGTGGTCCTGGACAACCTGCTCCAAGTGGCCTTGCTGGAGCAGGGTGGGGTGGGACCAGATGGACCCAGTGGTCACTCCCAACCTAGAACATCCTGTGAAATGCATTTATGACGTGTTACACTGCAGTAACTTAACCCAGCAGGATTATACCTACGAGTTGTACAGGACCACTGTGGAGGCGGGGATGATACAACTTACTTCTCCTGTGTCTTAAGGAGGACGAGTTTACTGGCATAAAATAATTTGTATTACAACAATTTAGTGAAGGTGAAAAAGTCAAAATTAAGTGGCATGATTTCCAGTTTTGCTTACAGAGTCTCTCACTTAGCACAGGGCAAAGTGGGAAAAGGAACGCGCTCGCCTGCAAGGCCTACTCGGGCTCGGCCACCGCAAAAAAAGGAAGGTGGACGGGACCTGCACAGCGCCGCACAAGGATCGGCACTCAGCACTACCTCGTGCACAACGGCTTAAAAAAATAAATAAAGCTCTATCGCATTTTTCCTTAACGGCTTTAGACGGGGCTAAAGACGAGCTCGCGGCTCCCGCCGCGGGAAGGGCCGCAGGGACCGCTCCCGCTCCCGCGGACACGGCGGGCCCGGGGCCGCCCCGCGCGCTGCAGGCGCCGCAGCCCGGTCGCCAGCCCGGTGCCGCGGCCCGCCGGGCCTCCCCCCCCCCCGGCGCGTACCTCCGTGAGCGCAGGCGGCGGCGGCAGCTCGCTCAGCGGCAGCGGCTCCAGGGCGAAGGCCAGCTCGGAGGCCCTGCGTGGAGACAGCCGTTAGCGCGCGGACAGCCGCCGGCGCGGGGCCCGCCCGCCCGCCCGCCCGGCGCGGCGCTCACCACTTGCCGCTGTGCTGCAGGCCGCGCTCGCGGCTGCGCGCGGCCACGCTCAGCAGCTGCTTCTTGATCTCCCGCAGGTCCGAGAAGTCGGCGCCGCACAGCCCCGCCGCCGCCATCCCGCCGGCGCGCGTCCCCGCCAATCGCAGCCCCGCGCACTCCGCGCGCCTCCGCTCCGCAGGCGCCGCTTGGCCACTGGACGGGCTCGGGGAGCCTCGCTCCCAATCCGAGGCGGCTCGCCGAAGCCTCGGCGTCTGACTGGGCAGCTCCCGGCGGCGCCCCGCCCCGCCCCGCCCCGCCCCGCCCGCGGGCGCCGCCCTGCGGCCTGGCGGCGCTGTGCCGCGCTGCGCCCCCCGGCGGCTCGAGGGGGCGGCGCCCCGGGGGCTCCCGTGCGCACTGCTGCGGCCGCAGCCGGGCCCGTTGCTGGGAAGTACCCGCAAAAGCAGGTGCTTTCCAAAGGCTAGGCAAATGTAAGGGTTCAAAATGCCCCTCTACCTTCTGGAGGTGTGGGGTTGCGTATCTCAGCGTCATCCTTCTTTCCCTGTTTTCTGAGTCGTTGTTTTGTTTTGTTTTGTTTTTTAAATTAAGTAGTTTACACCTGACTTTTGCATACTGACAGAACATTGATAAATGTTTGGGGTTTGTCCCTTTCGTCTAAGGTAGATTAATACTATCTTACTTTAACAGGTACCTGTACTGCGACACATTGGCTCATGTCTTTTGAAGCTACAGAGTGAGGAGAAACAAGGATGAGAGAAAACTAGAAGAAAGCCCATTCAGAGAAGTCTGAGGAAGGGTTAGTACAGTAAGAAGACTTCTTGCATGGTCTTACTGAACTTAGCTGCAACTGAAAGTTTCATTCACTTCTGACTCAATGTTTCACATATTTTGAATTTTCCCACTTTATATAATTAAAATTTAGCTGTTTTGGGTCTTAGACTGTTGGTGGCTCTTGTAGGATGAAAGCCAGGGACAAAAGACCAGTCATGATTTTGATACTGTCTCTCACGGTATCCTTCTGGACAAAATATCCAGCATACAGCTAGACAAGTACATTATACAATGGCTGAACAATCAGCTGGCAGATGGGGCTCAAAGGGTTGTACTAAATGGGGTTACATCAGGCTGGCAACCAGTGCCTAGTGGGGCTCCACAGGGCTCAATTTTAGGCCCAGTTCTCTTGAACGTTTTCATAAATGATGTGAATGCAGGAGTCAAGTGCATACTAAGTAAGTTGGCAGATGACACTAAATTAGGAGGAGCTATTGACTCCCTTGAGGGATGAGGGGCCTTGCTGAGAGATCTTGGCAAATTAGAGGGCTGGGCAATCACCAACCTCATGAAGTTTAACAAGACCAAGCACCAGATTCTTCTCCTAGGATGGGGCAACTATGGATATGCATACTGACTGGGGGACAGGCAGCTGGAGAGCAGCCCCACGATAAGGGATCATTGGGCGCTGGTTGATGGCAGGTCGAGTATGAGCCAACAGTGTGTCCTGGCAGCCAGAACGGCCAACCATACCCTGGGATGCATCAGGCATGGTGTTGCTAACCGGTCCAGGGAAGGGATTGCCCCGCTCTGCTGTGCGCTGGTGCGGCCTCACCTCGAGTACTGTGTGCAGATTTGAGCTATTAGAGAGTGTCCAAAGGTGGGCAACAAATATGATGAAGGGCAGGACATATGAGGAGCAGCTGAATCCCTTGATTTGTTCAAGCTAGAGAGGAGGAGATTGAGGGGAGACAACATGGCAACCTACAGCTTCCTCAAGAGGGGAGCAGAGGGGCAGGTGGAGATCTCTTCTCTGTGGTGACAGTGACAGGCCCAAAGTGATCAGCATGGAGCTGTGATAGGGGAGGTTCAGGCTGGGTGGCATTAAGAAAAGGTTCTTCACTGAGAGGGTGGTCAGGCACTGGAACAAGTTCCCCAGGGAAGTGATAACTGCACCAAGCCTGCAGAGTTCAAGAAGCATTTGGACAACGCTTTCAGACTTATGGCTTGTAACTTGAAAACAAGTTGAATCAGTTCTAATACTGGTATCTCGGGGCTGTACTTTTAACACATTTTTTTCCTATTCACTTCAGCCTCTTCAATTTCCCACTGCATTTCTGTTACAATGCTTTGGGGACTTCACTGATATTATGCTAGAATGTAGTTTGGCTCTGTATCTTTTCTATGGTGTTTAATTCAATTTCTGTATTTGGTTCAATTTCAATTTCTGTTTTTGGTTTCAGTTTGGTTTTTGATTCAATTTCTGTATCTGGTTCAAATACAGAAATTTAAGGACTTATTTTAGGATCATTGTACCCAACTGCTTTTTAAGCATTTATAGAAAGGTGGTAATACTTCTTTTGTGTTCATTCCAGTATCAGAGTGTCAGTGATGACCCTTTTAAGAGAGTAATTAAGAATTAGTAATGTTAAAATTCTTTTCTATGTAGTTTGAAGCTTATATTTTTTATTCTTTCTCTTAATGATTGTGAAGGCACATTATTCTCAGTATCATGAAAATATCCTTCACAATTGCTTCTTTTATTACAAAAGTGACTTGAATGAGAGGACACTGTGTTTGAATTGGCCTCAAGGTCACTGGTAATAAAAGGAGTATAATTGATTAGTATGATGTCACCATACTTGATTCATTATTATCATAGTGAAAGATTTTTGTTGTGAACCACTGAATGTTTGTATTTCTGATTGCACTTAATCCAGTTTGAATTCTAAGGCCACCACCTGTTTTCAGTTTGGTGACAATTACTACAACAGTTTCTAGGTTGTAACTCTATGTTGGTCTGGATCCATTTGTTCTGGAGCAGCCTGCTGAAATGACGGTTGTTCTGCAGAGGTTTACAGAAATAGGCATAGCTCACATTATTGTTAAAGTGAGCAGTGACGAGTTATTTATGGTCTTTCAAATAAACAAAGCAAATTAATCCATTGTTTAAGGTCTGAATTAATATTGCATTTATTTCTCTTTTGATTATAGCCAAACATATTGCAAGTTGAGTTGTAGCTTTGACAGAAAATACTCTGCCAGCCCAGATGTCCAAGATACAAATAAAAAGTTCTTTGTTATTCTTCTTGTTACAAAGATGCCTAATCAACACACAAAATGCCTATGACTCATTTCTTGTTCCTCTTCTCTTTGCCCTGCTCCAAAACACAGATGAAAAGAGACTCCTATTTTTTATCTAAAAATGAATTTTCGTTGTCCTTACAGTCTCTCTTGTGTTCTCTATATTTGGGGATTAGAGTGGTTAGAGTGGTTAGAGTGAATTGTTCTGTACTCTCAGATTTTGTATTTGATATTTATTTGTTAATTACACTGCTTTAATTTAAGGCTGTTCAGGTTTTACAAGAATCCAGTGAGTGATTTTCAGTGAGGTCTGTGAAGTAATTTTATCAAAGTCTGTTTATCTTCACTTCAGCCTTGGTCACGCTGGGTATTGTGTGTTGTTTTCCTGGGTGGAAATTGTGACAATAGCTGCAAGTGCTCTGTGAGATTTAAGTAAGAAATATGAAACCTTCTGCAAAAAATGTATGAGGTGCTACTCATTTGGATGCTTGCTGAAATTTATGAAAAATATCCTTTGTGTCAGCATCTGGATGTGTGCCACTTGGGCAGCTATGCTCTAGCTGTTCATATGGTTGCATTTCTAGAAGAGCTGTAGGTCTGACAAGTATGACATACTGAGCTGTTTAATAAGAAAACGGTTTTCTTTTTGGTACCCAATCCGATCGACTTGGCTGTGAATGGCTGTTACTGCAGCAGTTAGCAGCAGCTGAAATTGTGATTCTGGCCGTTAAACAGAAGGTGGCGCTCTGGGCTCTTCCTTGAGGCAACATGAAAAGGGTGGGAGGGTACTTACGGTGGCTAAGAGTTCAGTAATTCAATTTCTCAAGACTTGCTTCATAATGAGAAGGCATAATTCTTCCAGTCATTCCATTGTGTAATAGATGCGTCTATTAAGTGACACCCAGGGCTGGCTTTTAGAGCAGGAGACTAATTAAATACGCTGTGCATGAAACTGATAATATCTCAGAGAGACACAGATTGACTTGGCTGTACTAACTGGGTGCTGCTGAAAGAGCAGCAGTTTGTTCGCTATGTCATTGCACACCTACATGCATGAGCTGGTCTCTGGTCCCTCACAGAAACGTGGTAACAAAAATATACCCATCATGCAAATGGAGAGTGCAGATACTCTTATATTAAGAGGATTAATATTTTCAAGGAGAAAAATCTTGAAAAGTACAACTCTTCTCCAACAAAATCCAGTGTAATGCTGAAGTGTCTTACCAATACAGGGAATTTCATTCGTTGGCAGACATTTCAGCCAGTTAGAAAATCCTGACTTATTCATTATCTGTTGAAAGATAATGAATAAGTCAGGAAACTGACTTCAGTCAGTTTCTTCATTATAAGTCTATCAAACAGTGCTTTTAAAAATATTTTAAATCAACAATGATTACAGGTTGTTTTATAATTTTACACTAGAAACTTCATGTAATAAGAAATTCTCTTCCACTATTGGTTATATTCTCTGTGTAACACAGTTATCCAACTCCTACTTTTGCTTGTTATACAGTCTGCCAGGACGTCATTAAGATTAGAGCTGGGAAACCATGTGACCCTAAAATGTAAAGGAAACCATTTATACTTGATTTACACCAAGACCAAAGAATAAATTTTCACAAGCTGTGAATAGTTTCAAAGGACATGAGAGTGCCTGTCAGAAGTGAGAAGGGTTACCGAGAGATTTGTATCAAGTTCTGTGATGCAGTTATTGAGTTCCTGAGTGTGGAACTGCTGTTTATTTTTAGGTGGACTCCTACCAAATTTCTCATCCCATGGAGACAACCATCTCTTTCCAATATCCTTTATATCTCCTATTTCTACTAGTGTTCTTGCTTCCAGAAATGAGTGTTATTTTTATGTCTGGACTGTCTGTGCATGCTATACTAGAACTCTTTAAGTGACCTTTGGTTTAGGAAAAAAAAGGACTACAGTCTTCCTTCCCTGGCAACACTAGAATTAATTTTAGGATACTTAAACTTTCAGTTGAAATTTGTACTATTTGGTTGAAATTCAATGGTAACTTCTTTAGAACTACAAGGCTTAGTATATACACATGCACATGTATGTATATAAATATTCTGCCCACATAGCAGTCAAGATGTTTGTCATTCTTTCCTGCCTAGTGAAAATTAGTACCTCAGAAGGTCTAAGTGTTGACAACAGCACATTTTCAAGGAAATTTCGTTCTCTGCTAGGAAACAAGTACTTGGTAGGTACTTAGCAGATTTTTGTAACCACTTTGTGGAGAGCTCTAAAAGAGTTTGTTTGATCTAATCTTCTAGTATGTATTCCACACCACATATTCAATGAACTCCATCAGTCTTGTGTGATTTCTGTGTAAGGTCATATAAGTAAGTACAATCTGTATGTACTGTACACGTACAGTACTGATACGTAGATTCTTGCAAAAATCAGTTAATCATATGAATAAATGGGTGTCTGTATGTAGCTTCATTAGACCCAAATAGCAATTTTTATTCTGATTTTCACTCTTTGCATTTGTAAGAGGTTCTTAACTGCTGTTACACTCCTGGCCTGTAGAGAGATGTATATAACCTCCAGGGTTAGTGGGAGGCCTTTATTGTGATTTAATTGTAGTCAGATAGTCAGATTACCAGTACAATTTGTAGCAGTTATAAAACTACCAAATACTTGTCCTGAAACTGTTTGATTTATTTTTTTTTTTAACTATCTAGATTTCAGGGCAAATTCTATCGTTAGATATCTGAACATTTACTCCTTTGTAATGTGTTTTTCCCTCCTTAAAAGAAAAAGACGAGAAAATCTAAGACCAAAGTAAATTCACTGGGATTAACCCTTGTCCCCTTTTTTCTTGAAAGACACAGCCCTATGGGGCATTTAATGCAGCTTGAAAAGCAAAAGCATTTTGACTTTTGTGTATCAAAGTCATTACCAAATAAAACTGTAGTATTTTAGTTCAGTTACAAAATGATCATGTAATCACACAGCTGCTAATAATCAGCTCTCTTGCTGGCTCTTGTTAGTAAAAAAATCAAAGATCCAATAGATTTCACAGAATCACAGAATTGTAGGGGTTGGAAAGGACCTCAAGAGATCATCAGGTCCAACCCCGCTGCCAAAGCAGGTTCCCTAGAGCAGGTTGCCCAGGTAGGCGTTCCGACGGGCCTTGAGTATCTCCAGAGAAGGAGACTGCACAGCCTCCCTGGGCAGCCTGTCCCAGTGGTCCCAGTGCTCTGTCACCCTCACCATGAAATTCTTTCACATGTCGGTGTGGAACTTCCTGTGCTCCATTTTGTGGCCATTGCCCCTTGTCCTGTCCCCACAAACCACTGGAAAGAGGTTGGCCAAATCCCTCCATCTCCCACACTTAAGACATTTGTAAACATTAATAAGATCCCCTCTCAGTCTTCTTTTCTCAACAGCCCCAGCTCTCTCAGCCTTTCCTCATAGGAAGATGCTCCAGGCCCCGTATCATCTTTGTGGCCCTCCGCTGGACTCTTTCCAGGAGACTCCTGTCTTTTTGTATAAGATCCTGGCATTATAATCCTGTAAATTAATTATTTACTTATTTATCTCTTGAAAAGCAGTTATTATCAAACTGTGCTTCATTCTTTGAGATTACAGACTCATCAATAAAATTGTTGTTAGAGAAGTAATATGCATAGAATTCTGCAAGGTGTGTGAGTTTAGGTTTTTGTTCATATTAAGCAACATTAATTTAACCACCTCTCTTTGGACACCTTATGTGGTAAAACAAACAAAACAAAACAAAACAAAATGTTGTTCATAGCTGTTTCATAGCTGTTGAAAGGCATTGGTTATTCAATGAAGACAGTTTAAAGTACATATTTTGGTCATCTGGTCTAACTCCCTGAACAAAGCAGGATCAGCTGTAAAGCAAGATCCAACTTAAAATTCAACTGTACACTTTCTTTTAAGAAGGTGTGGTTTTCTTTATTTTTTTATTTTTCCTCTAACTTGGTACTGGACGGAGAAATGCAGCATGGAGCCTCTTAGGCAAGAGTGGGTCTGCCCTGGTGTAGGCTAGAGGAAGTCATCATTAGTCTGTGTGGAAAGAGGAAACTTTAGCCCATCTCTAGTTCCTCTGCATTGTACTGCTAATACATGGATTCCTGCTGTAGTTGTTTGAAATAGTACAGTACAGCAGGGCAGTGACAGAACCATTCTGGAAATGTGAAAGGGAAGACGGAGAATGAGAGGAAGGCTGATTGGGAGGATATACAAAAAGGTTGATAAGAGCAGCACTGACATGGTAGGACTGGGATCTCTTGGATTTCCCTCTTAGATGTCCCTGTAAGGGAGGGTGCACCATGGAGAAGAGTGACAGAGCTGTGATGGGAAGGGCATGCCAGTGCTACCAATTCAACTTTCTCTTAATGTTAGCAGCTGGTAGGGTTTTGCAACCCTTGTCCTGGTTAGGTATTTCTAGAGCGTTTCTGATTTCAGATGGTGTTTCTTTGAACACCATCGTTTCTTCAGAATGGATGTCAAAACACATGGAGGCATCTGTCTGGTACAGAAATGTTTAAACAACTCAAATGTTTGCAGATGCTATTAGACCCTAGGATTAGAGGGACCCCAGCACCTGGGTCAGGGATTCTGCAAGGTATGGAGAAGAGTAGGATATAGGGAGTGAACATTTCATCTATGTGGAAAACAGCTGTCATCCTCTGTCATCTTTCCTTGGGGTACTGTGGGGTTTTCAGTAAGGTCAATATGAAGTAGTGATTGTGTTGAAACAGGTAACTCTGTTGTGTATATCTGCTATTAGGAAGTTCTCAATGTATTTTAAGAATTTCTGCACCCTTTTGAGAAACAGTTGTCAGAACCACATAGGAGAAACTGGGCTACAGGGATCGTTGATTTGGCAGTTTTGTGTCCTTGGTGAAATCTACAGGTTTGGCTTTTTTAGTAGGAAAACTTTTCGTACTGGTTCTGGCATGATTATTACAGCAGTGAAAGTGAGAATCTGAAACTAGTCCCAGTAGTTCTGGAGGTCATTAACAATTGTTTCAGCGTGTGTAAATTGCTTAAGTCCAAGACAGAGATCTGTGAGTGGAGGAAGTGGGAACACTACGAATAAATGTGGAAAGAGCACAAACCCACAGGACGTGGACAAATTGTTTAGTATAAACTGGAGATCTGGCAACTGATCCGAAATTAAGAATGTTACAAAAACACAGAACAAAGACCTACTGATTAATGAGGTGCATTAATGTGGGCAGGGATCTTGTTGTGACAAAAATAGACACTTCATGCTGTGGGTCAATTGAAATGCACTGAAAAATGGGATGTTAGGGTTTGCAGTCTTCAGGTAGAATGGAAGGAGTGATTTTAATATGATTTTTCTCTCATCATGTTTTGTTTTTTTCTCTCATCATGTTTTTTTTTTTTTCCCCCGTTATTTCTTCTCTATTTATAGACCTGTTGTTAATCTCATAAATCAAATATGTTGCAAAAAGAAAAAAAGGAGTCATTTACTGATTATGGGAAATTGACTGGGGAATATCTCATGTGGTTAACGTGCATTATAGTCCAGTCATAGTAATGACCAGCACAATCTAAAATGTCTGATGTCCAGAGAGTGTGTTAACATGAGTAATGGAGCACACAATACGATGATCTTTTTTTTCTGCAGTTGTTTGATGCAGTGCTGGCTATCCTTCTCCCTTAGGGGACAAGCAGTGATAAAATACACAGCAAGGGAGGCTTAGAACTGTCCTGATTGAAAGCAGACATGTCTTCATTACAAACATGATAGAAGAAAATTGTTTACTGCAGCAGCACATTCTTCTTCACCAGAATTTTAAAAACAGGCACAGTGTCCTTCCCAGGACACAGATAGTCCTGGGAAGCACATAGTCCTTGTCCATGAAATGATAGCATGGGTAACAAGGCAGCAAGCATTCATTCACACATCAGTGTTTTGCATTACAGGGATTACCATTCAAATCAAGAAGAGAACTTGGGGTTGTGGTAGTGAAGGATTTAATATTTCTTTCACAAAATCCACTCTACCTCCTTGAGAAACTTTTATTGGTGGTAGGCTAAGCAGATGGATTTCATACTGCAAAAAAATTAGGTGAGTGTTTTCTTCTGCTTGTGTGCTCTTCAAGGGAAAGACGAGTAGTTGAGTGGCAGTACGTAAACTGTCATTGGGCTGTCTTGAAATGATACCTTAAAAATGTCTGAACACCTTCAGTTTCCTTTACCACATTGCTTAGACTGCTGTTTTGTGATCCTTCTTCACCTATTCAAGGCTGCTTTCTCCTAATGGGTCTGTCATGCTGACTGGAACAATTATGCAACCACAGAATAAATTGGACTGTAAAACTGATCTAGCTTTAAACAAATTTTGTATGAAAGAGGGTGCTTCAGTTTTCAACTGAATCAATTGCCTTGTCCAGCTTGTAGAGAGACTGTAGGGCTGCTCACAAGGATGGCAAAAAGTTTACAAGAATGTATGAGAAGCATGGGACTGTCCTTTGCACCAGAAGCAACTTGGGCTTAGTTTGCTCTCAACTGATTTGGAATCCATGTGCTTCGTCTGCTAGCAGGAAGGCATTACTGATGGTGAAGAGTGTTGTAGTGCAGATATCTCTGTGCTAGGAGTTTATGGACTAGAGAGGTACCAGATGACAGTCAAGCTGAGACAGATCCCTGCTGGAACTGACATAGCGGTTTAGTATGGAAAACTGTATTTTTCCTCCTGCAATTATTATTTGTAAAGATCTGTGTAAGAACTGCAGAAATACGTGTTCATGTATCCTCATCATATGAGGGTTTTTAATTATTTTTATTTTAAAGTGCTGTTGTATAACATCGGATTGCTATAGAAATTTTGAGCATCTGTTTTGACCAAAGAGTACTAAGGCCTAGTTTTATTAAGGTTGCTCATTTTATGACCAATGTACTTAATGTTTAAGGTGGTCTCACTAGTAAGAATTTCTCAGTATTACTAGAACCCTACAGACCTGTGCATATAGCTACAGCAGTCCTTGTGTTTTGTCCTTTTGATCCCCTATCACAGACTGATAATTTCTTTAGAGCTGAAATACTTTCTTGTTTCATGAAGTACCGTATTTTTCTGTGTGGAATGCAATATAGTGCAATTAAAAAAAAAAAAAAGAGGTGTCTTAAAGTAAGGTAACAGAGTACTGACAGCTGGTGGTGCTGATACATAAAGGGTGGTGCTAGAACAACAACGTCAGAAGAGGTAGTTGGAGCTATAAGTTGAGTTTACAGTAAATTGTCATTTTCAGAAATAAGGAGATAGAAGAGCATGTTCTAACCGCGAAGATACTGTGGGAGAGCTGGAATTTATATTCTTCATTTGCAGCATGTGCCCAATTGAGATTGGAGAACATTTCGAAGCCAAATAATGTGTTCAGGTGTGGTTCTTTAACTTTCAGCAGTAGAAATAACTTCATCGGCATTTGGCCAGTAGCTTAAATCATTTTGCATCTGATTCACAGCAGGTAGCTGTTCTTCCTTCTATATGCTCCCCATTGTCTGTTTTTCTGCTTTGAAACTGAATACCGGGAAATCTGCTTGTGACTCAAGTAATATAGCATTATGACATCAGAACACACTTTGTGTGTTGTCAGTAATGTCTTCTTTTTCTCTCTTGCTCAGATCTGAATTGCTTTCTTGGGAGGTTAATTGTGATGAAGTGACATAAAATGCCTCTGAGGACTCTGGAGTCATGCAGCAGAAGTGTTTACTCTGCCTGAATCACTTCTTTATATTTGAAAAATCCATTTACTCATGCCATGTATTTTCTGTTTCAAAGATATTTTATTTAATTGCAGTTTCAACTGAGCTTGGGTTGTTTTTTGTTTGTTTGTTTCTTGGTTGTTTTGTTTTGTTTAATATCCAGAATAAATAAAAGTTGAGCAGAAAATGGAGAATAGTTGGGAAGTTTTTGAGGTGTTACTTCTGGGCTATGTGCAGGAAAAAATATTAAAAACAAAAGAATGTGATAGGAAGGAACTTGAGTAAAACATGGTATATTAGAAGAATCTTGGGATGATTAGAAAAAACATCATTATATGTGAAATATTTCTGGTTCAGAAAGACAATAACAGTTAAGCTTGATAAGCAGAGCAGAATGAGTTGTGCAAGAAACGGCACTGTGTTTTTTTTGTTTGTTTGTTTGACAAGTCTTTCTAATCTGTAGCGGTAAAGCTGTATGATTCCTAAAGCTGTATGATTCCTCATGTGGCTCAGATGCTGGACTGGAACACGAGACATGAGTTTGGGTACCAATTCTGTGCATGATCTGTTTGCATTTGGATAAGTTACTTAACTTGTCTTGTAGTTACAGATCTGCAAAATTCACAGAATCACAGAGTGGTTGAGGTTGGAAGGGACTTCCGGAAGTCTGGTCCAGCCCCCTGCTTAGGCAGAGACACCTAGAGCCATTTGCCCAGGTCCATGTCCAGACAAGTTATGAGTATCTCCAACCAGCTCTCTGGGCAGTCTGTGCCAGTGCTCCCTCACCTGCGCAGCGGAAAACTGCTTCCTGATGTTCAGACCAAACCTCCTGTATTCCAGTCTGTGCCCATGGCCTCTGGTCCTGTCTCTGGGTGCCCCACCAATGCTGAGTAGAAAGAATCACCTTCTTCCATCTACAGTGACACTCCTGCTAATGCAGCCCAGGACACTGTTATCTTTCTTTGTGGCAAGGGCACATTTGCTGGCTCATGTTCAGCTTGGTGTCCACCAGGGCCCCCAAGTCTACTTTACAGCTGAGTGGCCACCATCATGTATACTGGTACATGCATTAAGAAAGTAATGCTCTTTCTGCTTCATACACCTGTTACTTGAATAAAAATTCAAAGTGTTTTTTTTGGAAGTTAGGTTCTAATGTGGTGATGATAAAATTAATTTTAATTAACTTTCTTGGACAGTTGCAACTACTCCTCAGATTTCCTCAGTTCTTTTGGAACTTAGTGATATGTAAGCCTTACTTGAATTACGAATGTCTGGGGACATTGTGAATATCCAAGTAAACAGCAACACTAAATTACAGGGCTTTTTTCACTTGAGTTAATTATATTGAAATTCCTAGCTTTTTAACTGAGCTGTACTGTTTCAGATGACAGATAAAGTAGTGCACATGTACACTTGTGCTATGTTGATGAATTGCTGCAGGAGCGGTTTCTGCTGTCACTGGATCTGATAAAGATGCAAAATTTATTTCCTTGATATAACAGTGTATCATACTAGACATCCTGAGGAAAATGAAGTTAAATATTACTATATTATGTTATGCACATAATTGCCTTTTTTTCTTTAATTGAGGGTGATGCTGTTCTGAAACAGAATTTAGTATTTCTAAATTGTCTGGTGCTAGCCATATTATGATGGATTAGAAAGTCCATGAGGCCAAATAGTGACTTCTGTGACATAGTTTATTTCCAGTTAATCTTCTACAGGTCACCAGAAATTGGGGCATTAAGAACCTTCAGAACTGGTGCTTTAACTCCAACATTGATATGCTGAGTGTTAGCCTAGGCATTTGAAGTACTTAGTTTAATAATTTCAAGTAATATATGCTTGCAAATTGATTCTGAGAGTTTGGTGACTCTCTTCTAGAAGCCCAGAAAAGTTTTTTTCTTCCCTTTTAAGAGCAAGAAATACAAAATCCCAATATATCCCTGGAGGCATTCAAGGCCAGGCTGAATGTGGCTCTGGGCAGCCTGCTGTAGTGGTTGGCAACCCTGCCCAGAGCAGGAGGGTTGAAACTAGATGATCTTTACGGTCCTTTTCAACCCAGGCCATTCCATGATTCTATGAAAAACCCTACAAACACCACTACCTTAGTATAATGGAGCTGCAATATAAGGAAATTTCCAATTTGTAGGGATTATTTTAATGTAAGTAGATAAACTTTGTTTTTCTTATCATCATAAAGAGTAAGGATGACTCCCAGTCATCATGGAATGTATATTAAAATGCAACATTACAAAAAATTCTGGCAACCGTCGTGGTTCAGGAGAGGAGAACATCAGAGAATACAAGTTTAATGCCAGTGGTATGTGATTTACTGCTTATCCTCATTCTGTCTTATTAAGTGCAGACGTGATCTGAAAGGACTTCTGTGGCACTTGATGCCTTCTCTTCCCAGGTTGCATAGTGGTGTTTGGTCAGATTAATGATTAAGCTAATGGTGATTTAAACAATTACTGCATCTTCTCTGAAAGATACCCTTTCATCTGCTGAAAGACGACAATTGAGCATATATTCTCTTCTCATCTGTTCTAAATAAAACACGTTAGTTTAAATCACCGTGGTGTTGCAGTGGCATAGAAATGTGTAGTCAGTTGGAGGATACTCATGTTTTAAATTTAATTAACTAATAACTTACAATTTTTATAGTAGTTCCAGTTTAAGGAATATTGTCCTGTCCTCCTTCAACCTCTCGGCTACTCCAGGCAAGTGAACTAAAAGAGGTCTGTTGTTACATAGCTCATCTAAATAATTGAGTTTCACAGGCATATCAAGTTAGTAACTAGCAAAGAGGGACCCAAAGAGGAATGACTGTAAGAGTCTGGAGTTTTCTTTGAGTGACAGGTACAATAAGCAGCAATGATTGGACTGAATCCAGTCAGTTTATAAATGGAGAAGTCATCACTGGGAGCATGTCACAAGAATGTAAACACAAGATTTATTCAAGGAACATTTAATTAAACTGGAAGGTAATGGAAGATGCAGTGTGCAGCTTTTCTGTTACAGAATGTACTCATGGCCTACATGAGTTGTTACTGGGGAAAAATAACTTTGGGTTTCTCCAAGATACACTATGAAAGTGTTCTATAACATTTCTGAAATCTACACAGATTGCATTGCTACAGCCTTTCCTTTATTTTGAAAAGGTCAGGCTCAAAGGGTTATAGTAAATGGGGTTACATTAGGCTGGCAACCAGTCCCTAGTGGGGTTCCTCAGGGCTCTATTTTAGGCCACAAAACAGGACTACGGGAAAATGACTCAAAAGTCCCTGGAACGTGAGTCGGAATAATGGCAACTGATTCCCTGTAATAGAGTATGTTAGTATTCCAGATCATGCTTAATTCTGTTCTCTTTATTCCTATTAGTGCCATAGTCTTTTATGTGCTTGCAGATTCATAAACACTATGCTCAATAAATGTTTTAATAAAAGGTGAGCAAAATGCCATTCTTTTGCTAGCTCTACTCTCTTTCCTTTCACTTATTCCACCACCTTAGCATGTAAATTACTTTCCATTTGAGTTTGCCGATTACGTGCTGACATTACAGGTCACTGACACCCACTTCAAGGAGATTAAATTTCTTTAACCATCTACACAGTTACATGCCTTGTAGCCCCCCAGGCTAGAGGGCAAAATCAGCAGGTTTTTGTTGTTGTTGTTGTTTGGTAAGGTTTGTTTTTTGATTAACTGAGGTCAATTTTGCTAAGTGCTAGCAGAAGCTTGTTGTGTCAGTAATCCCCAGGGGTCCATTATGTTTTCAGGACTATAAAAAAGGAATCACTCAGTCTTTTTGTAGAAATGTGAGATTAACAACTAATTCTTCCAGCCTCAACCTTTTTGGATTTCACTTCCACCATTCCAAATCAGAGAACATGTGAATTCTAGTAGAAACAGTTAAAGAGATTTGTCATCTTGTCTCTCAATTTTCAATCCAGCCTTGTACAAAATCCTTAATGAACAAATTGTCCAGGTCCTTAAATCTACTACACAATTTAGTCCTATTCTACATCCAACAGCACTGGAACAGCAGTAGCATCACATCAGAAGCACATTTTTAGCTCACTGAATCCTTCATTCTTTATATGCATATTTTCAAAAGGAACTGCAAATCATAGTGCAGATGCAAGCTTTATATGTATTTTAAACACAGAAAGGTCCTGAGGCAGAGAGAGATTATGACTTGCCATGAAGGGACTTACTAAGATGTTAGTAAAATCTCAGCTATATTCATACTACATAGGAGATACATTCCTTCTATAGGACTGAAATGCTGTCACTAGAAGCTCAAGATTGGCTTCTGTTCTCAAGCATCACCGAGTTATATCTTCCATCTGGTAAGTCATGCACAATCAAATGGTAAGGAAAGAGAAAAGATGATGAGTTGAACACTTTACTAGATTTTATATATATATATAGTTGTTTTTTTTTTTTTTGATTGGTTGATCTCAGCTTAGTTAGCAGATCTCAGCAGAAATCCTACAATCATTCTTGACAGCACAGTATTACTCATGTATCTACCTGAGCCTGTTTAATTCAGATTTTAAGCATGAACTTTTCAATTCCGAGTCTATTGCCTATGTTAAAGACTTAGCCTTAGCCTTAAAAACTTAGCATTTCCAAGACTTAGCCTAATGACATGTTTTAATGTCTTGTACAATTCAATTGTGATTATGTCTTCAATCTGCAGTGACACAGACAAGAGTAAAAATGGTCTGCACACTTGGTAATATAATAATTCAGTTCTGCTTTTGAGATGAGTAAATCTTAGATATTCTCATATGTTGTAAGGAAATACAAACAGAAGTTCTCAAACAAAGCTCAGTCATATCACATTCTGACATCACAGCTCTTAGCTAACTAAGAAACACATTCTGTCAAAAGTTACAAAACCTTCTGCAACAGGGTATAACTGATCTTCAGTATTCCTCAAGAACTCCACTTAAGTAAAACTATCATCAACTAAAGAGCCTTTAATGTGTCAAGACTTTCTTACATGTGAGGTCACTTTTCTAGTGAAAGAGGCAAAGGTTCTTTAAGGAACAGAAAATCCCATTGCCAATAAAACACCTTTCTTGTATTCTTCTGTTCTCAGCTTTGGAATAAACCCAGATGCTTGAGGGAGGAGAGAGGAATGAAAAGATCCCTCCATGAATTACACAGTAAACATTCTGTGAGAAAAGGCCAACTGAAGTGTGGATTTGAATCAATGGCTCTGTGATGACTCATTTTAGGCTGTCAGTGTTATTTCTACCCAGGTGTTGTCATCCCTAGCAGAGGCTGGGCTTTCCATCTTGCTGGAGACTGCATGAACTCTCCACAAGACTGTGTTTTCCTCTCAAGAGCTCAGTGCCCTTGTACTGGGTGCTTCTGCAAGCTGGCTTCAGGATCCAGTACACTGGTCTGTCCAGTATCAGTGTGGAACACAAAGATGGAAACCCAGACTCAAACGTTTTCCTCTGGCCTGTGCCTTTTGCAATTTAATACCAATGTCCAATTTGCATTTTGTCTTCACCCTAAAATATGACAGTTAATATGACAGAAGCAAAGAAGACTTAACAAGGACTAACATTCAAGAGGCCCCAGAGCTGGACCACCTTCTAACCCCTACTATTGTTCACTGAAGAGAAGTCTTTATCATCATGGCCATAGTGACACCTGGATCTTTTTAAGTGGTCATAAGCAACAGAAAGCACCATAATCATGAGTGTTTCAATCATTCCTTCTTGTATGTATTCTCTAACATCTGCCAACACCAAATTCCGTTTGTAATTATGTTGCCTACTCCTTCAGCTTCATTAGATCCTTTTGATGACCATGGATCTCAGGCACCTTGTCTGATTATGGCTACTGCTCATTTCCTTGACAATTACATTTCTTCTAAAATTGCTGTTTAACACACCTGCCACCTTTTGAGATTCACTTATGTTAACCTTTAGCCACATGAAAAAAATGATATTTGCTATTCCTCTATTTTCTGGATTCTGTTGTTTCCACCTTTCCTCTGTTGTTTCCTTCCTCTGCTGCTCACAGCCAGTGGCTGGAAAGAAACCAGATTAAGGAAAAGCAGTGCCACTACTTAGCGGAATATATCGTCATTGCTACTATGGCATGTACACAGACTGTTTCTTTTAACAGAAGGTGACAGCACTAATTACAAGCACAAGACTTTGACAAATCAAAAGTGATGGATCAAGAATTAAACCAGGACTGGTTGCATTGCTTTAAATAGAATTAATTACTCTCTATGTCCCCCAGAACATAAGTAGGATTCAATAGGATGAAAAAAGAAAAAAAAAAAAAAAAGAAAAAAAAAAAAAAAGAAGGAAGAGATAAAGTAATTCTAGTGCTGTTAATAAAAACTTCAAATACAACTCAAAGCTGTAAATTTTCTTCGCAAAACCAGAGTGAGAACATCATTTTAGTGGAAATAAACCAGAACTAGAATTATTTTATAACACACAGAATAAAGTATAAAATAAAATTTACCATTACAGGACTAGAATGGCATGGAAAACTATTTGCTCCCTAAGCAAAGGAACTAATGAAGCCTGTTTTCACAGACTTATTGTCTTTGAATGTATATAAGCCATAAAAAGCCTGCATTCCTAACAATATCCCCATCAAGCAAAAAACAGAAGATACTGTAAGCCAGTCCAGGATTATGTACATACTGACCATTAAGTGACATACACAAACGCTGACTGAAGAAGCCTATAGTCTCACCAGCTGAGTTCTGTCCATTTCTTCTCTGAGTGCTACTTTTTGTCCTTTTCATAGTTGCTAGCTTCAGAAGTGCATCAAAACAGAAACCTTCAAACAGTTATTATGTGTCAAGTTTGGCTGAATAGCAATCAAACAAACACTGGAAATGCAATCATATATAGGTCTATTTCTCAGGAGATTGTCTAGCCCCACAAACAACATAGAAAAACAAGTGGCTCTCATAGTATTCACAGAAAAAAAAAAAACACATGACATTACAGACAGAGCAAGAGAAACCAACTTCTGAATCTTCCTGCAGTATATATCACTGAGTATGAAGCCAGGACTGATTAAAATCCTGGGTTGGAATGTGATTCACTGATTAAAGCCCTACAATGGAAGAAGGCTCAGCAGAGATAGGCAAGCAAGGCTGATGTGCCCATGAAGTTCAGGGAATAGTGAAGGGATTGCCTGACCACAGCCACTGGAAGAAGCTGACCCAACACAATGAGGATGGAAGGTGGCCTTTGGTTTAGCTAAACAGCTATCAACAGTTAAATGGATCAACCGGTGGTGCAAATGTTTCCCCCTGAGGTCATTAAAGAGTATGAATGTTTCCCTGAGCTAGGCAGACCAGCATAGAGGGAGCAAATACATAACTCAGCCCAACATAAAGTGTAAGAAAAAAACAGCTGAAAAAAAAAAAAATTGAAGGGAGCAACAGGCTTGAGCTGTCTTCAGCCAACCTGGCCTTCATGGCCACTGGGGATGTCCAGCACTGTGAAGGTGAGTATGTAGAGACCCATAAAGGGAATCACATCTGTACTCTGATCTAAGAATATATTGCTATATTGTGCTTGTATAATTATTTCAGTACACTGCTGTAGCACTTTCCTAAATCAAAATCATGTGTAGCTTCAAATATTTTCCAACAAATTTGTACAATTTTAGCTAAATCTCATTTAAATCAGATGTTTGTTTCATGTTCTGAGGCATACAAAATACTCATACTCATCTTCAGGTCTTCATACCCTGCCTGCATCATTATTTGAATTTACACTTTTCTTGGCAGCCTCAAATCGTTGTAAGGGGCGAATAATCTGTTGTGAAGGATTAGAAAAGCATCCGTCAGTGAAACAACTCTGGCTAGACTCACCAGCAACTTTAGCCCTGGGCACATAGGTAGGAATGCAGACAGCAGAAAGACAAACTTGCTTCACAAGATATTTAAAAGTAAAGTCATCCTTTAGATAAACTGTTTTGCACAGAATGAGCTAATCTGGACAAAATTGAACACAAAAGGACACATTTCATAACACAAACAAGTGGACAGCCTCAAGCAGGGGGCTCTTGTTCAGCCTAATGCAGATGTCAGTTAATTAGAGTAGAAGGCTATATCATTAGTAGCCAAATCGATATAAAAGGAATTAAGAGCTCGGACAGCAAGCTCCTCTGCTTTCCAGCACAGCACCCCGGGGCTGTATTTAGCTAAAATTCAATACACATTAGCGAACAATCAATGTAGTCTTCTATGGGGATGTCTTCTTGAAATACTTTAATTGGACTCTAGTGTTATCAGTGCTAAACAAGATGTCAGATAAAGGTAGAAGCCTTCCCAAATGGGACTGGCAGCCCACAGTCTGGAGAAACTACATTTACTTCTATTAAAATCTTACTGCAATTCCACTATGTATTAATAGTACTATTTTCACAGTTATCTTAAGCAAGGGTGACTGAAAAGCATCCTTACATACAGATGCTTCACCCTGTGAAACTCTATCTCCATTCTGCCAACAGCAGATCCACCCCTTTTTGAAATTTCAGTCCTAGGCTTTATTAATCAAGAGCCTGTCAGTTACACTAGACTGACAGATTTTACCCCGAATTTATAATCTCTGCAAAGAACACATATCAATATTGAAATCAGCGAGTGTAAAAAAATAATCAATTGATAACTCTCGTAACTGGTATGAAATGTCACATGGCGATATATACATACGTAGCAGCACATGCTTTTCATGGCAAAAACTTAAAACACTTTCTATTGTGCATATTTCCTAAGAAAAATTGCAATACTGTCTTATCAGCAAACCAGGAAATTATTTTTACTGTATTGAATTTTACCTTTGTTTTACAGGTAGCACATAGCTGTTATATTACAAATTTCCTGCTCAGTGGATTGGGTACCAGGAGTTGAAGCCAAGTGTTTCCTCTGAAAAGTTTTACTTAACTAAGGATAAAAAACAAGTAGATTTATAAGATAACAATATTAGAAGAAGAAACATGTCAGCATTACTCAGATATGTGCAATCTAGGGCTTTGACATTTGGAATCATAGAATATCCCAAGTTCTTATAATCATAGAATGGCTCTCAGAAGCCCTCTGATCAACTTCATGGCCCTCTTCTGGACCGTCTCTAACAAGTCCACATCCTTCTTGTGCTGGGGGCCCCAGACCTGGACACAGTAGTGCTTCAAGTGGGACCTCACGAGGGCAGAGTAGAGGGGAGCAATCACCTCCTTCAACCTGCTGGCCACTCCAACACAGTTGGCCTTGTGGGCTGCAAGCGCACCCTGGTGGCTCATGCCAAGCTTTCTGTTCACCAGAACCCCCAAGTCTCTCTGCAGGGCTGCTCTTAATGAGTTCTTCTCCCGTCTGTATTCCTGTCAGGGATTGCCCTGACCCAGGTGCAGCACCTTGCACTTGGACTTGTTGAACCTCATGCAGTTCACATGGGCCCACTCCTCAAGCTTGTCCAGGTTCCTTTGAATGGCATCTCTTCCTTTTTTGGTATCTACTGCACTACTCACCTTGGTGTTCTTTGCAAACTTGCTGAGGGTGCACTCAATCCCACTGTCAGTGTCACTGATATTGAAGTGTTAAGACTTGCACGTTCTTCAAGGGATGATAAATACAGAAGTGTCTGTGTGTACATGTTGTATAATGAAAGTAGAATTTTTTTAAAAAATAAACAGTTTCATCTACTCTGTTTACTGCTTTTCTAAAATGTTGCTCTTTATTTTGTTTAGAGGTTGCTGAAATATAATTTAGTTGAAGACTAATTTTCTAATTAATTATAATTTAACCAGATAATCAATAGAACATTTCTCAATCTTCTAACTAAACAAAGAGATAACTAATCTTCTCCCGTGTTCTCAAGCTCGGTAGCAATTCCTATTGCAGATTGCTTCTAGGGGCTCCAGTCTGCATCTCTTAGCTCTTCAAACATCTAGTGGTGTGAGGTCAGAGATTCTGGCCACACAGTGTTATAAATGAAGTCTCAACTCAATCTGAATTTAGTAATATTTATATTTATAAAAGGTATAAAAGCTATAAAAGGTAAAAGAGGCAAGTAAACAGCACTGGGTGTGCAGGGAGTCTATGCTCCACCAACACGCACACACGAACATCAAACATTCTAAATATATAGAACGTCGCTTTTACATATTAAACCCAAGTATGCCTATACATACGTACAATCAGGAAAGGTAACAAACAATCCTTTAAGTTCCATGACTTAACAGTCTCCATTTTCCATTCCTTTTCTTGATTACAAACAAGTCTCCATTTTCCATTCCTTTTCAACAATATGTCTTGCTTGAAGTTGTCAAGCAACACGGTCTTCAGGCCTTATGTATCCCGTTCTTCCCGGATAGAAGAAAAGCATATCCATCTCCTTTTCAAAGCCAATAGGGCCTGGGTCAAAAGGCACATCCAGGTCAGCAGGGGGCATAACAGCAAAAGCTTTCGAGGGATGTAGCAGCAGAGGGGCACATGGCGTAGCAGTCGGATCAGTAAAGGAGCCTGCAGATCCCTCACTATCAGGCAAGCCACACGTTTCTGACTGTGGCCCCACATGGCTCTTTAAGACCTCAGAGATTGCTCGCCAGGTGCCAAGCAATCCCACTGCAACCTTGTTGTTTTTAGTTGCAGAGTCCCACACCTTGACCTCAGTTTGGTCCCATATTTCAGGCTCATAATCTGTCCGATTGTTAACAAGGAGAATAAGCCGTAAGGTTACCAGGACAGTCTTTGTTCCTAAGGACGTATGATTCCCCATAATGCACAGCTGCTTACCAGTGAGGGGCAGTTGTGTGCACGGGTCCGCTTCTCTCAGCTTGAGCTTCTTCCCAGCTCCGGTGCACCTATTTCCAGCGACTTTCAGTACGAGCTTCTCTGAGCATTTTGCTGAGTCTGGCCGAACCTATCTTCATGAGGCAATGTGCCTGTTCCCATCCTGGTCTCCGTTCTGCTAGCCTGTTCCTTTTCATTTCTTCTTTCTACTTCTTTATTGATGACATAACTTCATTGCATCGTATTGCTATTTTTTTATTTTTTTTTAATCTTGAGAGCAGGCTCCCCTCTTATACCCTTTTCCCCACAGCAGTCCTTTTCAAAAACAACTTTTCATTGGTCAAACAACTTTGCAAATAACAGCAACGGCAAACACCCAGAAACTTCCATGCCTTAACGGCTGGAGAACAAGAAACCCAAGACTGCATGGAGTCTCCTGAATCACCCTTCTTTGTTCCCTCTAAACTCTTTTACATTCCTGATGGCCTCATCGTTAAGAGTCTAATGTTATCTCAACCACGGAGCTTTCCGACCCCCGTGGCCACACTCCCAAATCTCCCCCTTCTTTATTAATATCAACCATTTTCTCGACACGAATTACCACTCCATATATAACAACAGTAAAACAAAGGTAACGACGATTCTCTGTGTCAAGATAAGCTATTTGAATGGTGCTTAATAAAATTTGTCATCTAATGGGGAGAGAGAAAGAACTGCTGAAGCTTGTGCCTTACAGGAAAACAGGTGGGACCAATAAGAGTAAGAGATGAGCCAAAAATCACAGTTATTTTCTACTAGCTTAATGGCTGCCGTGTTCTGCCCAAAGGTAAAGACCTAGCTATCAGCGCCATTTATCAGGTACACCATTTTAGTATAAACTTGTTTAAAAAAGGGTAGAGCCCCTTTTTAATCTTAATTAGACAGTAACTCATTGATTCCAAGTGGGCCTTCATTTTCTAATTATTTAGTACATAATATAATGTTATCAAACATCTTTGAGTTGCTCTAAAAGCTTTAGCTCCAGAGCTCTAATATTAGGCTTTTGGCATGCATCCCTGTGCGTGAAAAGCAGTCAGTTTGTTTACCAGGAATTTAGATTCACATTACTGGGGGAATTAGCAGTGAGCTATTAGTCTGATTCAAGCACTTAACAATTGCTGATCATCTCCTCCTAGCCTGCAGATAATGGAGGTGATCAGCTGTAAATGGAAAGTATGTGGGGCTATTTTCATGAAGGCACTTGGAGAAATTGCTGTATTCTTTGACCTCTGCTGACCCTAGGGTTTGCAAGAAACCCAAACACCAAATCACTTCCTGGAGGAGAGCTAATCACCTATAAGAAAAGCTTCCATTAGAGGCAAAACCAAGTTCAGCCTCAACTGACCCTCCCTCATCTGAAAAAAAGGTTCAGCCACAAAATCCCTTAGGTAGAAGTGATTAGCCGTGGATCATATTTACCATATTTCAATGGGGGAAGCAGCTGTAGAGCAGCAGCTGGTTCAGATTCCATAACAGTGTTGGTTGGCTTCCTGCTTCTTCACTGTTGTCCCCAAAAGCTTTGTCTGGTGTGTGGACACCTCGAAGATTACTTGGAGGGTTTTTCCTCATGTTCTTGTGTAAAGCTGCCTTCCATTTTAGCAAATAGAGCAACTTGTGACGTTTCTGATATATTGAAAATGATACCTTTGTTCTTTATGGGTGCTGAACCTGTAGTGTTGTCTTGTAAACTTCCAAGTTACCTTGTACCATCAGCAGGTTTTAAAAGGCATTCCAGGGTAGTAACCAAGAATTAGTGTTTGAAGTAAAGCTTAATTTTTCCATATCTGTGATACAAATGGTGTCCCTCTTTAAAAAGAAAAACATGTTCCTTTGATTGTTCCTTAAGCTTGTGCATTTGCCGGAGGAAGTTCCTACTTGATTTTAACGAGGCTAGGGCATGATGCTTCAGGGATTCCAAATCCAAGGTTTATCTCAGGCATAACCTTGCTTGTGACCTTTGGCAAGAAATGCCTATCAGTTCTCTCACTTGTCAGACAAGAAATAACTCATCCAACACAGTGACTGAGCTCACTACTCAAAAAGAACTATGTGAATGCCCTTTGTAAATACATTAAACCATGTTAAGAAATCTAAAGCTACATCAGATGTACATTTCTGTAGCCATATCTGAAGTCCCTGACAGTGAAAAAGTTAATGTTGAGATTGCTTGGTAAGAGATCCTGTCTCTGTTCTTTAAATTTCTTTCCCATAGTGTGTCCAGCAGTAGACACAAAGGAGTGTAGCTTCTCTTAAAGGCACAGAAAGGCAGGAGACTTCTAGAGTTGCAAGATAAATTTTATTACTGAGTTTTGGTATTATTTTATACTCTTAAAAATAATTTACATTACAACAATTAGAAGGTTCCTTCCTTTTATATGCTTGCGGAGAGTTCAATATTAAGACTGACAAGACAGAGAATTTCTATTAGATTATTTTTGTATTTAGAGCAAAGGTGCTAGGTAGATGTTGTATTGCAGTTACTAGTGAATAGATGCTGAGGGTTTGTTGTTGTTGTTTTTTGTAAATTACCGTGTAGTACAGATAGTAGGAACTGTTCTGAATGTGTGTTGTGATGCTAGCAGAACTGGACTGATACTGGCATGATGTTTCTTAGTAGCAGTTATACTTCTGCATGCATGTATGCTGTGTCATTCAACAACTGTGATATTTGGAGATTAGGTATTAAGAAAGTTTAAGTAAAAATGGATTTGTACACATATCAGTGTGCGTACCTGTGAGTGCAGGTGTATTTATAGGAAAATTTTGTTTCCAGTTATTGATGAATGAGTTTTAGGAGGCAGCTGTATATATAAAAGTGCATATGTACATGGAAAAAGGACATTTGGAAAAAGACATTTGGACAAAAATCCCAACTGATGTGTTCTATTTAATTTCTGTCTAGAGCAGGATTTTGTCTGACTGTAAAGCATTTTCCTATGTAATCCAGGGCACAACAGGAGGCTGCAGTTGCAATCAGTAACCTTCTTATTAGGGGCTAAAAGTCCACAGTGCCATGAATATGAACAACAAAATGCTAATGCCTTTCCCCATATCCACCTGTCTCAGAGCACTGAAGTGGAGAAAGAGGAAAGCTCACAGCATAGATGAGTGGAAGATGGATGCTGTAGGCTGTATATGTGGTAGAGATGGCTCAGGGAAAGCTATTCGTCTGATAAACGTTCTCACTGATTTGTGGAATATTGTAAAGCACAGTGTTTTCCTCTTCCCTGTCACTCTCCAGCAATTGCTGGAGATAACAGAACCTACAATGCTACAATAAGGAGCCTTGACACACATTTCCAGCCTCAGCTTATGGAGGATGGTCAAATGTGGATCTCAGAGTTCTGTGGTAATGTGGGCTCTGTTTTCATTAAAGAGGGGTAACAAACATGTGGAAACAATACTGTATTTTGATTCACATAGTCACATTTCAGTAGGCAATGGTAAATAACAGCATTCGTATTCCTCTTAAATAAGATAACATGATATTTGTTCCTACTGCATGGAAATAAGGTGTTGCTTCTCTGTGCAACAGACAAAGTCCTGCTCCCTGCAATCATTTTCCTGCCCTATCTGCCTAAGAAGGTAAGAGAAGGCTGGAATTCTAAATAGAAATATTAGCGCTGCAGAAGGACAGCTACTCTGATACATTTAGCAATGGAAGATTCTCCAGTAAGAAGGTGTCTGACAGTGACTGGGAACCACAGCACATTACCTAGCTGGTACCTTTCTGGGAGCACATAAAGCACAAGGTAAAAGGAAATGCTAACCTGTTCTGCATCTATTCAGGACTCTAATATTGCTCACACAGTACTAGCTGTGCATAATATTGTTCAGATCTGTTGTGCCTCATAGGATGAACAAGAGGCATTATATGAGTGTGTAGAGAAGCTGTACTGAACTCAGTTTCTAGCTATCCTGAAAGCATAAGATGGCTGATGAGGCAACTCTTGCACACAATTGATTGTGGACTATTAACCTATGCTCAGAAATCAATATTTACTTAACACCACATTTTAACAGGCCAATGCAGCATAAAATAACAGCAGTTATACAGTGCACATGTTTACACTCAGAATAAACAGATTATGAAATAGAGCTTGGCAAAGGAGGAGGCTGGCAGGGAGTGAAAGGGGAAAATGGTAACTTCAATATGTGGAAAGCTACAAACTAGTTCCATCTTTCAGAGGCTTCTGCAACTGAATGTGCCACGAGAATACCACTTCAATGTAGTGAATACAGCTTCAATGAGCTATGCGCTTTCTGTGAGCATTCCTAAAAAGGTTTGGCCTGAGGCCTGGCAAGGTCATCCTTGGCTAGATAAATTTACTAGGGTTGAGTAGAGAAATTTCTACTAACCCACAAAATACAAGTCTGTTGCTAGCCATGCTAATGGATGTTATGTATAGTTACAAGGGGCAAAACTGAAAGAAGCAAGAACATAATCTGGGGTATAGCATCCTTGAGCTGGGATAGTGTTTTTCATATATTTAAAAGAATGGATTTGGAAAAAAAATAAAAATAAAAGGAACTGAAAGTAATACAAAACTGGTATTTGACAGGGACTTTATGTTTACACTTACTTAGCTTTGTTTGCAACTCTCCCTGGAGTGAGGCCACTAAATCTTAAAAAATGGTATGCTGTACTCTGTGCCTGAGGAATAGCTTGAGGAGGTGGGGTGATAGGATACAGTGTCAGGTACAGAATCTTAGAATATCTTGAGTTGGAAGGGACCCACAAGGATAATCAAGTCCAACTCGTGGCTCTGCACAGGACCACCCAAAAATCAAACTATATGGCTGAGTGCATTGTCCAAATGTTTCTTGAATACTGGCAGGCTCAGTGTGGTGACTACTGCCATGGGGAGCCTGTTCCAGTGCCTGAACATCCTCTCAGTGAAGAACCTTTTCCTAAAATCCAGCCTGAGCCTCCTCTGTTACAGCTCCATGCTGAAGCAGCTTCATGCAGTTTCTGACTAAAGGTGCCTCTCTCTATTCAGAAACCTAACCCTGCACAAGTTCTGACAGAATTCAGGCTTCTGTTTTAAAATACAGTGCATGAATATCAGCTGGACTTTTACTCAAAATACTAACATGGCAGAAGCAATGGTGTGCTCCAGATCTGCAGTTCTTAGTGCAAACTGACTGGGGGAAAGTGGGGTCCAAGCTAGGGAGAGGTTTCTAGTGACTGCATTTATGGATTAAGGGTATTCCTTTCCTCTTTTCCAGAAGCCTTTTGTTTCTCCAGGGTAAATCAGTAGTGGGAGGTGCCTGGACATGGAATAAGATTAATAATATGGGAAGGAAAGATGCAATTTATCCCAAGTTAAAGTGCACTCAGCAACAGGGCCAGGAACAGAGACAGAGATGACCAAGAAACAGCAGCTCCAGAATATACAGAGGAGACCATAGGCAAACTGCTGTGTTCAGAGGTCTCTCGATGCGTCTTCACTTCAGCCACCTAGGAAATGAAAAAGAGGAATGAATCCCAGTTAGACCTATTTGTGCTCAAATACCTCTGTAGAGCCTCCAATTCTGGGCACAGCTGTGAGACTATGGGAAACTTCTGCAGCCAAGCAGCAAGGCCTCCTATTTCTGCTTGTCTGTGGAAGGAATAGGTTCAGCTAAAGCAGCTTAGGGTTCTGCATGCATATGGCATCCCTCACTTTGATGTCCAAAATCATATGTTTCCAGATCCAGGCTTATTGGACAACTGTATCTATGCTGCTTGGTTCACCACTTGCTGGAGGCAACAAAGCAATACGTACCTGGGACATTTCTGAAGCAAGAGATGTGCTGGCACTGTCTCCTTGGAAGCTTAGGGAAGATGAATAAAATAAGTCTTCCTGTCTTTCCAGACCTGTCTGCTTCTGGTGCATTTGAGACCAAATAGTATTTTCTGTAAACAGAAGTAAAGCAAGAGTCTTATTATACTTTTCTTGTGCATACCTTGGAGTTTAGTGAACAGAAGTCTAGGGTAGCTATTTTAAGAAAGGCACTCACAGTCTGTATGGATTTGATTTAGAAAATACATATTTTGTGTTTAATAAATTGCATGTTACTTTGTGGGTTTACTTGTGACTTTTAGAACAGACTACAAAGCCAATTTTCACTCTATCTGAAGACCTTTGGATTTCTTTGGGACTTTGCCAGCTGTCTGTTTGTAAGGGGCAGGTATGTAGTGTCTCAGGTGGGATGTTTAGGTTGTAGGTGCATCTACAGTGTTGGGCACAGGTCTTTTCAGTATAGCAGTAGGTAGATTTAAATAATCATTTATCTAATTATGCTGATTTATTTGTTTGATATCTTCTGGAAGCTTTTACAAACAAAGTATTTAAATCTTATTAAATGTTGCTAATAAGGGGAGGGGAAACCAAAACCCCATAATCCTTCTGCAGTGATGGGGCTACTCAGCAACCTATGGATACAACATGTCTGACACCCCCCGATTTCTTTGTAATCCCTCATTTGAATGCTGTTTGTAGATAGCTTCACTGGTGTCTGTGTTGGTAAAAGATACAAAATCACCTGTGTGAGCAGATCCAGGCTGGTCCCACAGGTTGGCTAGGAGATCATGGAAACACTTCAGAAGACAGAACTATATGCAGGAGCAATGCAATGTAGGATTTTGAAAGGAACAGGATTTTAACTTCCGTGTGCTGAGCTGTTTCCCCAGTTCCATGATGTGATGCTTACCAAGGCATTTGTTGCTCTCAAACATGCTGAGTATCTGGTCACACTTCTCCTTCTGATTGCCGCTGCTTTCACAGGTACACCACAAGGAGACCTCCACACTGGAGTTACTGATGTAGTTGGGTGTCATAGGCGTGCCTGTCCCAAATCCCCAGAAATGGGAATCAAGATTTACTTCACTAAATGAAAGAAGCATGATCAGTCCTCTTATGTTAAAGGCAATGCTACCCTGGAGGCAGAAGCCTTCCATTGTGATGTGCTTGTTACTCAAAGAGATCAGAAGCCCCTGCAAGGTGACCCAGGTCTGATGAATTCATGTGTAGTCTGCTATACTGTGAGAAAGTGGG
Source organism: Aythya fuligula (assembly GCF_009819795.1). Lineage (NCBI taxonomy): Eukaryota > Metazoa > Chordata > Aves > Anseriformes > Anatidae > Aythya > Aythya fuligula. The sequence continues at coordinate 19,741,201 of NC_045572.1, forward strand.
GAGATTGCTAATCCTGACTCAGACAATCTGATGGTGAGGTATACTGATAACTGAACATGGTGAAAACATTAGACTGAAGGATGAGAAGCACTTACAAAGATTCAACTGCAATACTGGCATATAACAGCAAAAGGCTCTCTCAGTTCTCACATAGCAGGCGATACTGCATGGCCAAATAAGTGCTGGCACTGTAGCGTGCCATTCAGAGCACAGTTTATTTGGGATGACAATAGCAAAACCATCTGGAAAAACAGAAGTTGTAGTCTAGAATTACAGCTTCTGAGATACTGTTGCACTTTGCAGCTTCTCCTTTGAACCATTCTGAAAAAGCATTAGCAGGCTGACAGCAAATGTCTGTAAGCAAAGACAACTTTCATTCCAACAGCTGATGGTGCTTTGTGTACCTGTTGTTCTGACTGGCTCAGAGACAGCATGTACACAGTGTTAAACCACCAGGAATGTAAACATTAAGAAATGAGGGCATGTATAATAACAATCCTACAATTGGATTCTCCTGTGATCATGATGTAGCTCCTACAGCAGGGATGTCTTAGTTCATACAGCCAAGAGAGTCCCAGTGGTCAGGCATTTCGAGCATTTTGCATCAGCTGATGATGCAAACAGGAGTGCAAGGATCCCAGGAAAATGCTGCTGCTTTGACAGCAGTGAATAGGACAAAACAGAGTGATAAATGCCATGAAGGAGCTCTCTTTGGGCTGCATTTACCTCAGAAGCAAGTGAGAACACTATCATCAATTAGGCTAAGGCATGTTTATGAGCATACTGAGCACTATTACCTGCATCAAAGCAAGACAGTCCCTCACGGCATAGCAGTGTGACTGCAAGTTTGTTGCCTAAAGGCATTCACCCTGTGTGTTCCCCTGGGTATCACTTACCAATCATCCCCATGTAAGCCTGCAGGCATGCAGCATGATTGTGCTGAGAGCAACCATCTGGGGACATATCTGCAGGTTGGCAGTTTTGTTGGAAGTCAGCCAGTCGGGATCTGTAGGAAGGAAAATAAGACTATCAGCGTCTATGTTGTTCTCGTCTTGTGGCTAGTGTCTGCTGCTGCCAGACCTACTTGCAGATGTGGTCTTCCAAGCAGGAGTCCAGAAGCCAGAGGCAATTGGGTTTAGTGTTATACTGAAAGGAACAATCAGGAACAATAGTTTTCCGGCGTCGTTCTCCACAAAGTTCATCCTGACATGGACAGAACAGGATCCTTCTAGTAAAATCCTCAGGCACTTTCTCAAAGAAATTTCTTAGCCCTCTGTGGCATTTGCGACGGTCACACATGTCCTCACTTCCTGCTCCCTTGGTGCAGATTGAGGCATAGTCTGTGCGCAGCCGAACGCACTTCTTGCTCAGATTACAGACATGAGTTGCTTTCAGGCATGGATTTGTTGCATCTCCTGCTAACTGTGACCCTATAAAGCCAAAAAAAAACCCACACCGTAAACAAGGAAGCAAGTCTTCAGAAAAGATTTTACATGGAAATAGGAGTAGCCCTTACTTGATGGTCTAATTGCTAACATCAAAATGAAAAAAGCATCTTAGCCCTGCTATGTGCCTGTGGTATGACACTGCAGTGATGTTAGTTACAAAGTCACCTATTTTATTGGTTGATGTTCCAAAGAATGCATCATTGTGGGTTACTGCCTGTTTCATAGGCCTGGATCTGTAGCTATATTTATATTTGGTAGGGGTGCAAATATAGGTATGTACCCAGAGCAGACATTCCTCTGAGGGCAATTACCTCAAATCATTCTTCTTAATAATTTTCAGCCCTGAAACGTTAAAAACACGCAGTAGCATATCATATAGCCATTACAATCCCTACCTGATAGCAGAGCTGCCAGTTCATTATAGTCTGTCTTCCAGTGTTCTTCATTTGCTGGATTCTCATAAGGAGAGGTCTCCAAACTGAAATAGCCTAGGCAAGACACAAGGTATTTTATTTTATGCAGTGGGAGAAATGTGTTGTGACCAGTTTTTTGTTTTGTTTTGTTTTTTTTCCTCTTATTTGTGATTCTTCAGGCTGGGGTTCAGAGATGTTCTATCATGCTCAAAGCCAAATGCCAAGAATGGTTCTGCTGGAGATGCAAAGCTGTTACTGTATAGTAACAGCATTACATTTTGTCATTAGATTTCCTCTGGCTGGAATTTAGTCTATGTTGAAATTTGCTTTTTTTCAGCCTCAGTGCTAGCGAGGAGATATGCAGCATTGGCAGTCCCTGGTGGGAGGCCAAGTACAAGCATCCCATTAAAACTGGAGAGAAGTAGCGTGCTCATAGATGCCATTACAGTGTGTGTGATAATCTCACATCCATTTTCAGTGACGGACAGATGTGACCATTTTGAGGTGATTTTCACAGCACTAAATATAAGTAAATATCTCAAACTAGCTATCTTTGTTTCTTAAGGTTCCTGGTGTATTTGAAGGGCCAGTCTCAGACCAGATCAGTTTTCTATGCTTATCAAACAGAGAAGTAATGACTCCTCTTTACTAGGAGATGTGGCTCCAAAGTGATATCTGCAGTGTTGGGAAGTGGCCCTTCACGTTTTTTTTTTTTCAGGTGGTGGGGCAGGGTTGAGCTTTACTAGTACCTTCTAAATTCATATTATTTCATCTCACCATCTGTCATGCTGGCGTGAACAGTCCAGAAAACGCGTAGGCAATGCTCCTGTCTCTTCATGCGTCGGTGACACTTGCAGTGCAGTAAAGAGCTGTTTCCGAGGTCTAGCTCTGCATTTAGGCATCTGACCCTGCTGTCATGATCCAGTGGAAGGAAGCGAGTCTTTGCAAGGGCACAGTCTTCCAGAATCCTGTAGGTGGCATTGCAGGTGGAGTCTGAGAGGCACAGCTGTTCCGCTGCTATGCAATCACTCCTTGGCAGAGACAGGAGGTCTCCTGGTCAAGCAGGGAAAAGATTGTTAGGATTTCAGTCAAGAGAATGCCACACAACCTCATTATCATTGTTCTGTTGACATTCCTAGTAAGGACTCAAAGCAGAATTGGTTGGGGTCCTTCATATACATAGCAAGGGGCAAAAGCTTTCTCCATTTAGAAACAAAAGGATGAGTATTAGTGTATTAAAGGGAGAACAAAAGATTAATGAAAAATCTCAAAAAATATTTTGTTTAATAAAGCCTTCCTCCCCCCCCCCCCCGCATCACCATTCACTCTTTCAATTTGGCCAGGATCAGGGATGGCTCTGTATTTTCCTGAAGCAGTAAATCCCTATGGAAACCTTGGCTTTCCTGAGGCCTGCTTTGAAGAAACTCTCCTATCTGGGTAATGAAAAGCTCAGTGAAATAAACAAGTACTAACACGACACTGTGTGATATTAAGTCAAGTGCTAGTGCCATTGCTATGTATATACTGGTCATTAAGAGATGCACTGAGAAAGCCATTTCCAGGGTGTAAAAGCAACTGCTGTACTGAGCTTGCAAACGTAAGAATAAATATACGTATCCTTTGTATAACAGAAGAAACCCTTATCACTAGATGCAAGTAGTTTCATATAAAAGTGCTGACATGCAATCAATTTACAGTACATAGAACCGAATCCCTGAAATTTCTGCCAAAAATGCTGGAATGCAGGTGAAACCTGTCAGCTTTCATCTTTTGGTCATTTGTGAAGTCTGAGTATAACTATTTGTGTGTATTTGTATAACACATGTATTAATTTTTATGTATATATATATATATAAAATATGAATTTATATACATCCCACCACCTTATGGAAGTACTAAATAATCTTAATTTAACGATACAATCTTTAAAACTTGGTGTTTTTTTTTTTTTGTTTGTTTGTTTGTTTTAAATATATAGACTGTTCTGTCCTAAGGATAATACAGAGGGAGAGCTGACATTTTCACAGGGAGGTGAATTCAGTCTGTAATCTTTCTTCACTTCTATAGTATATGAATCTATGTTTACCGTACAGGTACAACCATAGAATCACAGAATGTTTTGGGTTGGAAAGGACCTTAAAACCACCTAGTTCCAACCTCCCTGAATGGCCAGGGACACCTTTCACTAGAACAGGTTTCCCAAACCCCATCCAACCTAGACTTGTGAAGACTTGGAACAAGACTATTTGCTAACAGAATTGTTATGTAGGCTAGTAGTATGGTTCTTCCCTTCAGGACAATATTGCTTGGCTGTTTTGGGGAAATAACTTATGCCTAGCCTAACGCCTATCTTTGATGTTCTTTGGGTATGTGATCTCACCTGTCATTCTCCTGATCAGAAGGTGCTGTATTACTATTTCTGTCTGTCTTGACTATAAGCTAAATATATATATAGGTTCAGCTTATATTATGTGGTATACTGTCTTCGCTATCTAATTTGTTTTCTCACTTCCTTCACTTTTGCTGGCTTCATGAGTTTATTTGCTGTAAGCAGTAGGCCATTTAATTCCATACTAGTCCGCTTCTCAAACTTCCTAGTTTTCCTGCAGCCCAGTAATGCTATCTAGGTGTCTCTGTCCCAATCATATATATTTCTTGGCTTTTCTAGCACTTCCTGTACTTTGTTGTTCATCTGGCTATTATATAAAAACTATATGACTGTAAATTTTCTGAAAAACAATCTCTCACCAGAAATGCTTTGCATCTGGCACAATAGGTTTTGGTTAGGCATTCCACCTCAGCACAACCTTAAAGAACATTCTGAGTTTGATTACATCCCGTAAGGTTGCAAAAGCAGGGCAAATTTCCAATAGCAAAATTTCCAGCTTAAATAAATCTATGATTCTATTATCTTCAGTAGCTTTGGAATTCTAAGAGGTGCAAACTGATTTACCTCACAAGGCCAGAACAAAGTACCATCTCCAACAGTGGTCTGTAGTAGCTGTTGTAGTAAGCTCATTAAAGGACAGGACATACTTTCCTAGCCTTAAGAATTCTGCTCAACAAGCACCTGAGGTTTAAGTGACATTTTCAAAACTTTAAAGTGATATAGTTATTGACAGGGTAGAGCAAAACTGATTATAAATGGATGGACTGTGTTTTTGCCACAGGCCTATACCAGACGCTTTGGGTGAAGCTGCTGGAAACCTCAAAGCAGAAAAATTTAAAACAATCCTCCTTAACAGACATCATATAATAGCTATGCATGGTGTTAAGCCCTAATACATGACATTCTTCTTCGTAAAAACAAAGAAACAAACAAACATAAACACAAACATAAACACACACAAACAACGCCAACAACAAAAACTTATAATTACAGGCAGTCAGGTGGAAGAATTAGAAAGCTCTGTAGTTTAACTTGCAGAAAGCATTAAAGGGACTGTACAGGAGTCCCTTCTGCAGTTACAAAATAAATAAATAAATAATATTAACTTCACAAAACATGATTATTTATATCTTAGAGAAATTAAGAGCTAATACAACAGCCAATTATTCTCCCTTATGACTCTGTGTTCTGTTATATGTATTTATAGAGTTACAATTAATAGTATTATTATTTAAATATCCCTAGTGCTCCTAGCTCTTGAAAGAGAGGACAATTGCAGAAAGGAAGCCTTTGCTTTATTAAGAACAGATATAAAAAAGGCATTAGTATTTGGACAACGGAAAACTGTGGGAAATCTACTGTAATCATGTGGCTGTAAATGCTACTGAGATCTCAGCACAATAGCTCTTCTTTATAGCAGTCATGATATTCACCAGTTGCACCTTTTTCTGAACGTAAAGCACTGACATCCCATAGGTAGGGTCTAGGAGTGCTTCAGATAAGTTCTGTAGTTTCTCTATTTCTAGCCACTTCAACCATGACGACTGCCCAAGAAAGAGATGAACTGGAAAGAGGAACCATTTCCATCCTCAGCCATTGTGACTTGTCAGTAGTATAGGGCAGAGTAAGACAAACAGCTGCATCTCCGCAGGAGCACCCTAGATTGGTCTTTGCAAACTGAGCCTCATCTCAGAAAACCATCAGCCTGAAGCATTTCAGAGGGGTACTGCCTGGAAGGTTGCTATCAAAACAAGCTCTCAGCAAAGTTAGCTCAGACAGGTTCAGCGTCTCCTCCAAGAGCTAGAACGGACACTGTCTTTGTGCCCTTTCTGCTGCGTTGAGGGATCAGCTCCTGACATCCGTCGCTCCCTGCTGCGAGTCGGAGGAGCAAGTCGTCCTCCTTCGCCTCCGCGAGCTTCGCCTCAATGAAATCCGCTCCCCCACCCCAGAGTATCCCTCCTTGGTCACATCAGGGCTTGCGATTCACGTTTCGGGTCAAAGGAGCAGCACGTCTTTCCCGGTTTGAAGCACGGCTTCTTCACAGCTGCCGGGGCCGGGAGCCCCGAGCCCGGGACGCGCCCCGGGCTCGCCCGGCGCCAGGAGAGCGCAAACGGACCGGCCGGCCGGGGGCAGCGAGGGGCGCCAGCCCCGGGCACAGCTTCTGCCGGCAGCGGGCCGGGGCCGGGGCCGCCCAGCCCAGCCCAGCCCTGCCCTGCCCTGCCCTGCCCAGCCCGCGCCGCGCCCACCACCCCGCGCTGTTACCGGCTCGGGACAGGAGCAGCCCCAGGAGCAGGGCGAGCCGCATGCTGCAGCCCGGCCAGCGGTCGCTCTCTGTGGGTGCCGGGTCCGCAGTTCGCAGGCTGCGCGCAGCCCGCCAGCCTGGGAGCGGCCCCCGCCCCGCCCCGCCACACCACGGCCCGGCCCGGCCCCGTCGAGGTGCTGGCGGCGAGCGCCGCCCCGCGGCCCGGCCCGGCCCCGGCCCCGTGCTCCGAGGGGGTAGCGGCGGCGCTCCGAGCCGTGGCGGGCCGGGGCGAGGGCCGGGGCCGGGCGCTGCGGCTGGGGGCGGCCCGTCGCGGCTGTCCCGGGAGCACCCGGCGAGCCGCCGGGCCCCGCGGTGCGGGCCGCGCAGGGGCGTGCGCCCAGGCGAGCCCGGCGAGGATGTTTCAGAAGCGGCGCTTCCGAAGGATGCCGTGTAAAACTCCCGTTTGCTGGGTTGATCACTGAGTCCTAGCACTGAGGGCGAAGCTGTAGTCGGTGATAACTGTGAGCACCTACAGGGGTGCGCTTTGCTAAAAAAAAAAAAAAAAAAAAAAAAAAAAAAAAAGATGCTGGCTGTCTCTTGAATAAATTCCCTTGATGCTTCTTTAGTCTGCAGAAAGGATGGCATGAGCTTTTGGCTCCTTTGCATTAGCTTTGCTGTGAAGGATCTTTTCAGAAACTTACCTGTTGCAGGCTTGGCCTTTATTGAGCTATTTTTCTACATCCCCACTATGTAGGGCGTTTCCAAGAGCCTATGTGAAATTAAGGCAGGCGTGCTTCTTTTTGAACAGGTCCTTCTTCTTAGTTTCCATCCCAAGATCTAGTTAACCAATGTGAAAATGTAACAGAACAACATGTACACATCGAACAGTAGTACATGAAAGTAAGGTGAACTTTCGGTAGATCAATTGTTTGTACAAGTAGAGACACTTACTCCAAAAAGCCCAACAGAAAGGATAATAATTATGCAAACACATTAAGTATTCTCAATCCAATTCAGTGCTGCCGTCCTGTTCTTGGGTTTTGAAGAAGATGAGTCCAGCTTACCAGAGGGAGCTGCCATGAGAAAATTCTGGATATGAACAAGTTGTCCACAAGTTGTCCTCTTGCTTCTTGTTCAAGGAGGAGAGAAGATCTTTCTCACCGTTCCTTAAATTCTTATCAACGTCTACTGGTCGGGGAACTTAAGGTAAATGATGGATGGGACATAACTTTTTAACTTCGTAAAGAGGTGTTTTCTGTTATCACTTCAGAGAGGAAACAGAGCAGCCATATTGATGAAAAAACTAAGAGCAAGGAGGTTTACTTGTCATAAAGATGTGGAAAAAAAAAAAAAAGAAAGAGGAAAAGTGAGTTGGTGCTGTGAACTTCTGTATGTTGCGAGAGGAATAAACAAGTGGAGCTGGAAATTTTTAATCACGATCAAAATTCTGACTATGGCACTGTAGAGACCAGCTTGGATAACTGCTATGTCTGGAATATTGATGCACTAGTATGCAACATGTGAGAAATAACAGGCAAGAGAAGAGATGTTTTCTATGTCATGGATTTTTATACTTGCTTTGAGACAGTAGGAGGATCTTTTCTATGCAATTTGAGAGACTGCTAAAAGGGAAGACTAGGCATTACCATTTATGTCACAGGCTGCCTAGAAGTAAAACCAAGTAGAATCATCCAGTGCAGAGCAGTGGGAAGTTATAGCTGCCCTGGCACCCCTCAGTACAGGAGTACAGCTGGTTCAGTAAGTTTGTGACAAGCATTACTTTTTTTTTTTTTTTTTTTTTTTCAGAACAGAAGATGATAATTAATGACAGCCACAGGAGAGGAAGATCTGCTTGACCTGACTGTACTGGCAGGTACAGCTTTTTGAGGATATGAATGTAAAGGGCGGTTTGGATGGTAGTGGTTGTCAGCCTGTAATCCTGGTCTCTTGTTTCTATTTTGCTGGTTTTATGTTTCTCCTTCTAAGCAAAGAAAGATTTCAGTAAATTCAGTGGACTGGTAGCAAGCAACTCGCAGGAGAAAAGCCTGAAGAGGAAGTCTGTGTATGTTGAGAAAGAAAAGGATATAAACTATTAATCTTAATGTCAAGCTCTAGAAAAACTATGGCATTTATAAACAATTTGTTAGCATGTGTAAAATAACAGGCTTGCTATTTGTCTCCAAAGTGAGTTTGTCAAGGACCAGTACTATTTCTTCTCTTCTAACAGAATAACATTTTTTGTGGGGAGGGGAGAAAAAGAAGAGATCATCTGTACTTGGGATCTGTAAGAACAGTTCTTGGTAAATCAGTGCAGTTTGGTAAAACATAATAAATTAGAGGATCTCCCAAGATCCTTTCCAGACTATTTTTCTGATTCAGTGATTATGAATCTTCACCCAAACACCACTGCATTAACTTAGTTAACTTAATTAAGTCAGTTTTGAATTATGATCTGAAGCAAATAAAAATGGAAAGGGAAAAATCTTTTTTGCATACTAAAGGCGAATGTTGCAGCTGTGCTTTCAGGTTGCCTTGGCAAGTGGCCAAGCAGAGGAATTCTGTCTTAGTATCTGGTGAAGTGCTAGTTGCTTCACTAGCCAGAACAGCCCACCTGTTGCAATGGAACTATCCCTTTCTCAACTTTTTAATACTTATACGTGTCTTTGCCTTCGACCCATGACATATAAGGTTAGTTGTTTATTCTCACATGCACACATACAGAGAAGCACTTTAACCTCATTACAGGTCTCAGAGAGTTGGATAATTACCAGTCTCTCACGACCAATGCTTTCATCACTCTTTCTATTTGAAATTGTGTAGGCATCTCTGACCTATGAGGACCATCTACAGTGTACTGTGTAATATCTTATGAATTAGTTTCACTAATTCCCTGCAAGGTCCAGGCCTTTGACCTACTCAAGCAGCTGTAGAAACTGTGATCAACACTGATCTGATTTCCTCAGCTTTTAGCATCAGTTCCATCATTTATGTTATCTGTGTTGCTCTTTGTATCTTCATATAAGTCCTGGCTGAATTGGATTAGTGATGTCAACAAGGTCCTGCAATGAAACAGACGTGACTGGAGCATAGTAAGTAAATTCTCATCAGATCTTTGCCAATATCTTATCTTATCTTACCCAAAATAGAAGTGTTAATCCTGTGCATAGTCTCAGGGTTGCATGGGAATTAAACACTTGCAGAAATTAGACATCTTGTTCTTTACTTCTTGTCATCATGGATTTGTCCTTATCATTTTGACATGAGCCAGCAGTGCACACCTGCATCTTAGAAGGCCAACTATGTCCTGGGCTGCATCAAAAGAGTGGCCATCAGGTTGAGGGAGGTGATTGTGCCCTTCTGCTCTGCCCTCGTGAGGCCCTGCTTGGAATGCTGCATCTGGCACAAGAAAGATGTGGACCTGTTGGAGCAGGTCCAGAAGAGGGCCAAGAAGTTGATCAGAGGGCTGGAGCACCTCTCCTATGAGGAAAGGCTGAGAGAGCTGTGGATGTTCAGCCTGGAGAAGAGAAGGCTCTGGGGTGAGCTTATCGCAGCTTTTCAATGCTTAAAGGGGCTAGTAAAAAAAGATGGAGAGCAAATTTTTGCTCTATCGGATAGTGACAGCACAAGGGGGGATGTTTTAAACTAAAAGAGGGAGGATTTAGATTAGGTGTTAGGAGGAAATTCTTCACTCGGAGGGTGGTGAGGCACTGGAAGAGGTTGCCCAGAGAGGTTGTGGATGCCCCATCCCTGGAGGTGTTTGAGACCAGGTTGGATGAGGCCCTGGGCAACCTGATTTAGTGGGTGGCATCCCCACCTATGACAGGGGGGTTGGAACTTTGGAACTGGGTGATCTGTAATGTCCCTTCCAACCCAAGCCATTTTATGATCTTGTCATCACCTATTGCAGTAAGTACCATTTTATTTATAGGGCTCAGCAGTATCTGGGCAGTATACCATCACTCAAGTACTTGCCCACCCTCGAACACAAGCTCCTATAAAATGTTACCATTTACACATAGGATCTTGAGGAACAGACTTGCTGAAACTCATCAAGGAATTCAATTTGCATTTGAATTCTTTGAGTTCAGAGCTATATAGCCCCATTCATGTAATCACACATGGAGTGACTTTTCATGGAGTCTAAAGAGCATTTGCTTCTCATCAGCTAGTTGGAGGGTGTCATCCCTGTGCATATACTTGTGATGGGATGTCATTTCAAAAGAGCTGAGGGAAATGTTTCGTAAATGATCTGTCATGATCAAATAGGCAATGAGTTACTTTGCAGAACCAGAGCCAATGTTATTACAGAGCTGCGTTTCCCTTCTGAATCCCAATCCTTTGAAGATAGCACTTGCTGTCTGACTCCTCCAGTGAACCATTTTCCTCTGCTTTTATTCTCTGAGGTAAATTCTGCCCTTCCTGATGTGCATTGAGACTGAAGAGGGCACCTGTATGCAAGCTGATCAGGCATAAGGTTTGCATTGCCTATTTCATTACTATTTCATCCTCAGGGAGGTTGTGTGGTTTTGACTGTTAGACTGAAAATAATCAGCCAAAGAAAGCAACTGCTTTAACAACAGTCATAGAAACTCTCTCTCCACACTGGTACACTATAGGCAGCAAAACCAGTAGAGTGTTGTACATTTATTCCCCTCCCTTCCCCCGCTCACCTTCCCTCTGATATAGAGCCTTACTTTGCTTCTCATTTTTATTTCATGATTCATAAGTCCAGAGGAGCCTCTGGTCCTTACAATGTAGCTTACAATCCAACAGCTTCTAATGGAAAACATTAGCACCTAACCTCATGCAGAAAGCATCCCAATCCACTGCAATACAAATAATTTTATTCTCAGTATGGACATGAACATACAGCATCTCGGTTGCTTTTCTCTATGACTCAGCTGACGTACTGATAAGAAGTTGTAATGACTTTCCTAATATTTTGGTAGTAGCTATTAGAATAAATTAATTAGCATAAAATTAACTCTGTAAAAATAACTATGTGTCCACAGCTCCATAGAAAAAGTCATTAATAAAGCTAGTTTACTGTTACATTACTACTGAGAGATCAATATGCTTTTAGCTTTACAGATAACTCAGCTTGGACATAGAGCAATGTCTGCTCCAAGGTCATTCAGTGATAAGAACTGACTGCAAAAGCCATGAATTCTGGATTTTAGTTCTCTGAAGTGTCTAGCTGCTTTTCACTTCAGTATTGTAGATATTGGCATACAGTTAATGTTGTTACATCTTCAAGCTCATGCATGCTTTGAGTAGCAGTTGATCTTAGACTGAATGTCCACTCTGAGTGCTTGGCTACGTGCTTTCTGTGAGGCTGTGTGTACCACAAGCGCTCAACCCAGAGACTTTTTATAGCACATACATTGTTGTCTTTGTCTAATACTGCGTTTGTTTTCCTCTTTCTACAAACAGCACCTCTGAAAATGTGGAAAATTGGAAACTTTCAGCTTTCCAATCCACCCAATCCCTGCCTTTCAGAGTCCCATTGCTCATAATGCTTCATATTGGTTTGGTGCGGGAGAATAAATAAAGCCTGGTCTACTTCACCTTGGGGAAAAGGGCCTTTGTATTCTCTGTTTTGCGGCCCATAAGGGAATGGATGGTGTTGATCCACTTTCAGCCTAAGGCAGACAAATGTCTTCATATGCAAAGCTATGAAGGTGGCTGATAATGCCAACGTTGCTGATCATTATGACTATTAATTTGCAACTCTGACATACAGCTTGCCTACTTTTTGCTTTGCTGTGTTGAATAGCTCATCAAAAATGTCCATACTTTCCAGGAAGTCAGGACTAGAGCATGTATTAAGGTGTTCCACTTGGACTTACTGTGGCAACAAGAACTTTCATGAGGGTCCTGATGGCAATGACAGCATACTTCAGGTTGAGCAGAGTAGCCCAGACAGTGTCTGTTGCAATAACTGTACAACTCAGCTTCTGTGCTTCAACTGAAGAAAGTCCAGCCAGGCCTTTGTGATGTTTCTTGAAATTCATTGAAGCTATCACAGTTCATCTTCTTCATTTTGCTTTCAGGTTATGAAGGACTAGGTAAAGTGCATGAAAATTTTTGCTCTATCAAGTAACAACTCATTCAGCATGTTTGGACACATGGCAGGCTACATCTGAGTTATTTGTCATCATAGACTGTGAGAGTTTATGTGTGAGGCAGGACTCTCAGTGGAACGAGGAATCCATATACTATGCTGGTGCCATTGTCTCATTTGTTCCTGTCTTTGGTGGCAGGAAGATCCCTATGGTATCTGCAAGAGGATGTTGTTTCATGTTCCTCTTTTGTTCGAATCAACAGCAATGGTCATTCCCTTCTATTATTAGGGAGCTCTTTTAAACAAACTGAGAACAAAAGTCTGCAGTTTCCCTCTGAAATGGCTATGTCACTGTACTAATGCATGTAGCAGTTTCAGTGATGTGCCAGACTCTGCATCTGGGACTGCCACAGCCAAGGAACATTGGACTAGACCAAACAAGTACTTTGATTGCTGTATGTGCTGAGTTACTTAGTTGTACCTTACTTTGTCTAGCGTAGATCTTCTGAAGATTATAGCACTCCATTGCTTTTGCTGCATTTTTCAGGATTTGATTGCTGCAATGCTTTTTTTAGTCAAAACCAGAGGATGTTACTGCACAATGCAGAAGATGCTGAGCCTCTGACAGCTGAGCCTGCATTATTTGTAAGGAGTACTATCAGAGTTCTACTGCAGGAGGCAGCACAGAAGAAGGCTGTGCAAACACTTCTCTGCCTGGGCTAATATTTACAGCACCACACTCTGCTCTTTACGGGACCAGAGACAGACAGCAGACACTCACATCTCATATTAACACCTGTACACTACAGAAATATTAACCTAATGCAAACAGCCCAGCAGAAGTTAATGTCTGTATTCACAGAAAAGCAAACAAAAACCTCTTTCATTTCGTAGCATGAGTATTGGGTCCCTAAACAGCTCTGGCTGCTCATTGCTGATGAAGGTTCAGGGTCTTGACATCTAAAGCAGCTACCCATAGTTTTCTGCTTCAGTACCTGTGGCATTTGGCCACTTATGGCTCATATAGTTTTATTCTTTTGTTCCTATGAATAAAGCACTCAAAGCTGCTCTTGTACTTTACTTCAGTGTGGTTCACAGCAGGAATACTGGAGACATTTAGTTACGGATAGGTACAAAGACATGTAGCTCAATGTATAGACTGTATCTATGGTGATATTAACTCCTTAAAAAGAGTCATCCTACAGGAAAAAGGAACTAGCAAGTTTATTATAATGTTATTTTAGGGGGAGTGATTGACATACTGAACTACAGAGCTTCAGTCCAGAGGGACTTTGAGAAACCTGAGGACTGAGTCAAGAGAGACCTTGTGAGGTTTAGAAAAAGTGGAGCTCTCTAACAGGGCAGAACTGGCCCCATGCATCTGTTCTGGTTAGGGACTGGCGGAGGAGCAGCCCCTCTGGAAGGACCTGGACACCTGTGTGTCCTGATCCTGTGTAAGACAATCCATGCACCATGCTGTATTAGGAAGAACATGGTCAGAGAACTGAGGGAAGTTATTCCTATCTATTTAGCACTGCTGAGGCCACACCTGGAATGTTGTATGAAGTTCCCTAACCCCAAAGTTCAAGAGGGATATGTGGGAACTTGACAGAGTCCAGTGGAGGGCTACCAAGACAGTAGCATAAGACCCACAAAGAAGTGAACAGAGCTGGGATTTTTTGCTTGGCGAAGAGGAGTCTCAGTGACAATCTTTTAGCAGCCTACAGCTACATGAAGGCAAATTGCAAAGGTGACAAAGCCAAACCCATGTTGGTAATGGCAGGTGACATAAGAAGTGATCATGGCCATAATTTGTAACTTGGGTGGTTCAGACTATATATTGTGAAAAACATTTTCACCAAGAAGTTGGTGCAGTGCTGTAATAGGTTATCCAGAGATGTGTTGGAGTCTATATCCTCAAACATTTTCAAAAGTTGTAGAAAAAGCTATAGCTGACTTGTTTTGGTGCTGGTGGTAGTACTGCCTGGAACAGACATTGGATGAGAGACCCTGTAAAAACCCTTCCCGCCAACTGGTCAGGGCAGTGGTTAGAGTGCATATGCTTGGGTGAAGCACTCCAAGTCAGGAGCAGCTCAAAAGAAAAAAAATTGTAAGAGGAAAGCCAAAATCTTTCTTCAAGAGAGGAAAAGAGGAGCTCCTTCTAACAGTACTGTGTTTTTTTTTTTTGTTTGTTTGTTTGTTTTTTTTTTCAGAGACAAGAACATGGAACAAGTAGCTTTAGTAATACATTCCACTATATTTTGATTCAAAAGCATTTAAATGATGCACTTACTAGCACCTACTAATCTACAGCCCTACAAATGCTGGCCCATTTTTCCAGATCCTAGTATATCCATGCTGCATATTGTCAGAGCAGATAGTTGCTTTCTCCTTGTCTCAAGTGAATCTAAATTAGCATGCAGGACAGTGGATGTGGCAATGGCAAGACAGACCCAGGCAGATACTGTAATGCCTTAGGGGTAGCAGCTGTTCAGAGGCACATATTATATTGACTATGGTAACAGAAAAATAATGGAACTGAAAACAAGATTTTACTGTTCCTGTAGGTTGGCAAGGTACTTAAACAGATACGAGAGCAATTAAGTGACAGGACATGCATTAGATTATTTTCCCTTGATTCAGTAGGGGAAAATGGACTGGGTTTCCATTCTCCTTAAATTATGAGACAGAGGACCCCCCTGGGCACATTAGGAAAGATCAGTGATTCCACGCCGCTGCCACCTTCACCACCTTTCAGTCCTGTTTAAAACAGCACTGGAGGCAGCAGGCTTGTCTGCTTGCAGCAGGGCTTTATTTTAATTGCTCCTGTGTATTTTCCTCTTTTTGCTCGTAAAAGAGATGGGCACATGGCAGAGCAGCAGTGCAGGGGCTGATGTTTACTTTACATCTTATCAACAGCATTAGGTGCTTTAGAAACTACCAGGAAAGACAAGCCACTCCCACATGGCAGGACTTTGGACCACAACACTGAGCTGCTGTGCCCAGATGGACAAGGATTTCTCTTCTAGTTCTGCCCCTGGCAACAGGGCCTCCACGATTTCCAGTCTCATTCTTTGCCCTCAGAAATGTCCTCTTTACATCTTCCCTCCTTTCTCTCCTGTTCTTTTTAAGCATCCAACTAATTACTTGCCTTAAAAGCTATCAGTGAGATAACGTTGACAACCTAGGAGGCTATCTTTGTGCACCAGAGAGGTCTTAAGCAAGGTTTTTATATAGAGAAGATGATCAGTCAGTATAAATGTAAAAGGAGACTGTAGGTGAGAAGGTGAGATTTTGCATGCAAGCCAAATGGGTAAAGCTGTCCATTTTTATTACTTTTTTTTTTTTAACGTTTAGTAGCATTATAGACTTTTTTTTTAACTAATCCATTCTGAAGGGAAGCTGTGCCAATAGTTGAGGCACCATCACAGGCGTGCTCATGCACCTCTTTTACCACAATGATCTAGATGATTTGTAAATAATAACTGTAAACGAAAAATAGAAGATGAAAAAAATAAGGAAGATGTTCTAGTTAGATCCCCAGGGCCCTGTTCACTGGCAGGTCACATGGTTGGGGAGTAACACAAAGTAGTACAGAACCATCTCTGCTTGATGAACATACACATACATGAGTTCCTGTAGAGTCTATATCCCACCTAACACCCTGGGGAAAAAATCCCATCATGCAGCCCTAAAAAGGCTCAGGAACACTAGATATTCTACAGTACTCTGCAGTTCCTGTTTGTGACATCTCTCAGGAAAGACCTGTCTCAATTCCCTTCTTCTAGGAGTGAGATGTGCTGGAAAAGTAGTTGGCTGCACTGAATTTTGACTGTAGTCCTCAAGTAGTGCTGCAGGAGTGCCACCTGGTGGGTCTTTTCCTCACAGGGTGTCCAGAAGCCCTGGACAACAGCAGTGGAAAGCCAGCTCTGTCAGTCATCTCAGCCCTTATGAACAAGTGTGCGCAGTGCTGTGTAGAAAATACTGCTAGGGGCAGTACTGTGTTAATCATTGTTTCTCTGTTCCTAGTGTACACGATCTTCAGACTCTGTTGCTCTCAGATAGGTTTTGCTAGATATGAGCACATAAATAAGTCTGATAAGAGCTGACAAATTAATATGGACCCATCTTCTGAGAACTATAGCCCTCAGAAGTATTACTCCTTAGGGCAGGAGAAAGTTAAAACATACATGGCTGGTAGATTATAATTTGTTTTATTCTGGTTCCTAACTTTGGTTTAGTGGAGGACTTGTTATAGTTAGGTCAGAGGTTGGACTAGGTGATCTTGGAGGTCTCTTCCAACCTAGACAATTCTGTGATCAATTTCAAATTCTAACAGAATTTGAAAAAGCAATATGCCCTCCCCCACCCTGTCTACTATCACCACCCATATTTAATTTCTTTTTTTATTTGTCAAGAGCTTAGTGGCAACACGTCAGCTGTAAAACAGAACATACAATCTCATTGTGTATGATACAATTAACATTAGTATTTCTTTAGCTTGGTAATTTTCTAATTTGAGGGGTAAGAAAGCTTAGTCTGATCTTTTGTATTAGATACAGTCTTGGGGACTATGCAAACTTTTGGAGTGGCAGAAAGACACTGGATAGAATTCCACCTAGTCCTTGTCTGTCTCTGAAAACAGCCACTCTCAGCTGCAGCACAGGGGGCTGGAAAAACATCCCAAAACCAGAATTTGAACAGACTTCCCTTACAGAAAGCTGCTTTCACTAACCTGATCTGCTGGCTAGTGCTATTTAAATATACATAAAGATAACAGTTTCAGACTTGTCATCCCCACCACAAAGAATCTAAACCGAGATGCCAACAATCCAATTACACTGAGCCAGTACTCCAAAAAAAATGTCTCTGTGGTTTAATAGCCACAGGTTGGGAAAACCATGTCAATAAGGGCTTAACAGACATGATAGAGAAATTAATATTTTTCCAGTTCTCACTGTTGATCCTTATAGAAGCAGTTGTTGGGGACTTATTTGCTGGGCATACCTGATCCTGGCTACTGATGGGCTGAGAAATCATTTTAGATATCCATTAGCACCTGCATGCCTAGCTTTTTTAATTGCCACAGGAAAGAAGGTTCAGTTATCATACACTTCAGTCTGCTCCAGTTCCTTATTTTACCAGTGAGAAGTGAAAACTAACAAAAAAATCCACAGCAGTGTTTAGTATTAAAAAGAAACATGGGGAGTGCTGTCTGAAGCAGGAGAGCTGAGCTCAGCTGATGACATACACTACCTTGCAGGCTTTAGACAAGACAACCTGAAAGCTGGCTTAGTATTTATTGAACAAAGCCTGTTCTTTTCCCTAAGCAGCTATGGTACCATTTCATTTGAGACTTTATGCTCAGCCAGTGTCCCACAGAGGCAGCACTGAGATTTTTTAAACAGACTTCCTAATTTGTCCTAGCCCTGTCAGTAGAACAAGGAAGGTTCTCTTTCTTTCACCATCACAGTCTAGTTGTCTTCAGGGAAGAAAACTTTGCTCTGGAAGGCAGAACTCTCTTAGGCAGCTTCCACTCCAGCTATTGCTTTGGTGCTCACAGTTTCATGAGGTGAGTGATCTGGTCCCGCTTCCTTCACTACAAAGTCTATGACTTGCTTGTGGTGTAGAATTTCAGCAACTCTGCTTTGAAGTCCTGATGTTGCATTGGACAATAGCTCTGGGATTCACAAAGTTCCTGGTGAATGGAAGGAAAATGCATTATGTCAAGTGGTTATTACTGTGGGATGCTGGGCAGACAAAACTAGACAGTGTATCATGGAAGCCAGTATGTTCTCAGTGTGGCCAGAATCATTCTTGATTCCATGCCAGCACTTACAGGGGAGACAGGGACCATAGTCTAGTGGCTGAAACAACTAGGAGTCCAGCACTCCATGAGTACCTTTATCTATGTTAGTTTGTACAGGGAGATGGGGAGAAAGTGATGCTAACTTTACATGAACAGTGATCACACAGACTATTTGGGAGGAAGGTAATCAGAGTTTCACAGAACTGCCTATTATATCTGTTCTCATGAACTCAGTAATGGCAAAACCCAAACTAAAACCTAATCAAATATTAAGAACAAACAACAAAACAGAGAAGTTCATAATGGAACTGTATTAAGACCTTCTAGGTCCTCTAACTAAAAAGAATGTTACAGAGATGGAAGAGGTACAAGGCAGGGATGATCAAAGTACAAAATGGTTTCCCAGCATGGAAGAGGTGAATACACAGAGGTTCTTCAGTCATGAAGAAATGACTAAGGAGGATCTGACATAGGTCTATAGACCCCTGAGTGCCTTGAAATGGAAAACGACCGTCTCTGTATAGACACTGTAGAAACCAAAAGAAAAAACAGTGTGAGGTTCAGATCACATAGGATAAGGAAAAGCTTCAGAACTCTGTTATGGGGAAGTATGAAAGTGAGAAAATCACATAAATTTGAAAAAAAATAAGATGGAAACATTTATGGGAGAAAGTCCTACCAAGGACTATTATATACACAGATGCCACAAACTGCTAGACACTGTAGAATACTCTGTGAAATTTGCAGTCCATGTTTGCCACCTTTTTATACCATTCTGTAACACAGAGAAACTGGCTAGAAAGCTATACTATGCCAGAGTATTCTGATGGTATTTCTCTGGGGAAGACAGCCAGAAGCACTGCCTTATTCAACAGCCTGCTCTTAAAAAATCATCTAATACCCCAGTCGCTCTACCTCCCATAATTTTGCTTCATCTTTAAGTGTCTTCATCCACACCCCTTTTGCCTCCTCAGCCAGCCCCTCAACCACCACAACTTACCCAGCTCCCTCATCTTGCTGTATCCCCTTATACTCACAGAGATAGTGGCAGTCAAGGATGTAGAACTTGTCAATCAGGCTTTGAAATTGCCCAGAGAGCAGAGCAGGCACCTGTAAAATACACAATAGACAGTTTCATGGAGTTTTAACAGTCAGAAGAGTAGGTGGGACATGGCCAAGATGGAAAGCTCCGGATGCACAGCAGAAACCATCTGTGAAGGGGCCACCTCACTAGATTTAACACAAGTGCACCCATGACTTTAGCCAAGGTCTTATAACAGCAGAGAGAGAAGGCATGACACAGAGCACCAGGCCTTACTAAACTCTTCAATAAAACAGCGAAGCATATTAGTGAGGAAGGCAGAGAAGTAATAGGGCAGCATGTTTGCATATAGCAAGAAAAACACCCAATCTCACAAATGATAGGCAGGAAGAAAGACCACCACTCATGTCTCCGGTGTGATGAAGTGGAGATCTTGGTGTTTTTGTCACTATTGGCAGCGCATATACCTGAGGAAAGCGTAGTACCAGCTTAGGACAGCACTTGTTGTGAGACTCCTTCCTCCTTAGAGTTTTGCGTGGCTTAGCATTCGTGCCCAGAGCAGTTTTTCCCACCCCCCTCCCAAAAGACCTGTAAAGGTGTAGTCAAGCAGGTAGCTTGCGATTGATTGAAATCACTCTCGCCTTGCTCATCGCCCCTTCTGGTGACAGCTGTTTGCGAACAGCTCGCTACGTCTACAAGCCCTTCACGCGCACCGCCCTCCTTTCGGCCGTTTCCTCGCGGGTACTACACGAGCCCCTCGGTCCAGTACCGAGGAGCTGCCTGCCCGAAGGACCCCACGCGCCGGTTCTGCGACACCGACTCCCCAGCGAGCGAGGCGGCCCCGTCAGCGCGGGCCGAGAGCCCGGCGGGGCGGGGCGGGGCGGGGCGGGGCGGGGCGGGGCGGGCGGCGCGCTGGGCCCTGCTGCGCGCTCCCTGGCCGCTGGCCTGGGGCCCTCGCTCGCTGCTGCGCCGCGGAGGGTTGTGGGGCGGCCCGCGGCGGGGCGCGGGGCCGCGGCGGCGGCAGCCGGAAGCGGAAGCGAGCGGCGCTGCGGCTGCGAGGCCTCCACGGCTGCGGGGCCGCGGGGCCGCGGCCCGGCCCTTCCGCTTTGCCGCGGGAGCCGGCGGCGAGCAGCGCCGCGTTCCTCCACCGTTCCTCCGCGGCGCTGAGCGGCGCGACCCGGCCCGGCTCATGGACCGGCACAAAGTGAAGCGGCAGCGGCTGGACCGGATCTGCGAAGGTGAGGCGGGGCGGGCGGCCCCGGCCCCGGCCCCGGCCCCGGCCCCCGGCGGCAGCGCGGCCTCGTGCGGCGGGGCCCCAGGCCCGGCTGCGGCGCTCCCTGCCGGGAGCCGCGCGCTCCGCGCCGCTGAGGCGGAGGCAGCGCCTCGCGGGGGCGGACCGCGGGGGCGCCGCCAGTGCGCGGGTTCCTCTGCACGCCTCGAAAGGAAGCGGAGCTGGGGCCTGGGAACGGGCGGCGCGAGGAGGCAGTAGGCCCGAACGGACTGCATTCTTGGTTTTGGGAGTCTAGAGTAAGCATACGTGCTTGTGAGGTCTCCTCTGTTACCTTATTCTCTATCAGGCTTTTTTTTTTTTCTTCTTTAATGTCTAGTAATGACAGAGAGCTTCCCCCCCACCCCCCAGGTTCACTTCCTCGTTGGTTTCCTGTTTATTTCTTTTGCTTTAAGTAATCCCTTCGTTAATACTGTAGAGTTCCAGAAGAACTAGTGATTTATTGGACTAGCAGATGAGGGCTCCATTTCATACATGCTGTATTTCATACAATCGCTTCTGCTGACTTTCTTAATAGGCATACGGCCTCCTCTTGTGAATGGCCCGATGCCAGCACGGCCACTGGTTGCGCTCCTGGATGGAAGAGATTGCACTGTGGAGATGCCCATCCTGAAGGATGTTGCTACAGTGGCATTTTGCGATGCTCAGTCAACTCAGGAAATCCATGAAAAGGTGGGGAAGAAAATATACGAGCATTTGGACATTGAGCTCTGTCTCTTTGTGTATCAAGGTAGAGATTGATTTGGACTGCTTTTTGTTGTAGGTACTGAATGAGGCAGTAGGAGCTCTGATGTATCACACCATTACGCTGTCTCGTCAGGATCTGGAGAAATTCAAAGCCCTCAGGGTCATTGTGCGTATTGGCAGTGGCTATGACAATGTTGACATCAAATCTGCTGCAGAATTAGGTATGGTGATACCATTAGGGTTCTGATGTGATCAGAACTGAATGAGAAGTAGAGCACTGCATGTGTTTTTCTGTATATAACTATGTGCTTTAAAAATCTTTATGTGAAAAGATTTTGAATTGCTTAGTAGGAGGCATCATCAGGAAGCAGAGAAATATCTGAGCTGGTAGGTGGCCTGAAAGGAAGAATCTCAGTTCTCAAATTACTCTGCTATAGATACCAGACCCTTTGCAATTGTCTAAGGTTCAGAAAGCTATATATGATGTCTAGATAACCTCTCTTTGGTGAGGCAGTATTGGGTTGTTTGTGGGGAAACAACTGAGCAAACTGACATCTGAAAGCAGCGTACAAGGGGTAAACTCACTGCAAATGCTTGATTAGTGATTTTTTTTCTGTTTGTTTTTTATATATGGGTACTGCTTCAATATCTTATGGATCCCTGTAGATCCCAGCAGAAGTTTAGGCATGTGAAGGGTCTCTGGATCAGGTGACACAAAGCTGCTATTCATTATTAAACATATGGTAGTGAGGCTTTTAGACTCTAGTCTCCTTAAGGAGGTGGATCAGCTAAGAACCCCATGCCTTTTTTTTTAAGGTTGTGACAGTTATTTGAAACCTGACTTAATACAAATCAGATTAAGCTTAAACCAAGTGCAAGTATTTATATATAAAATTGTAATAGGCAATACAATTTCAAGATCCGTAAGAACAGATGAACTGCAAACAAATGAAGAATGCATGTTTGTCTAGATTCCCAAGAATTCCTGGCAAGGTATTTGGCTCTTATTCAGCCGTTACGCTTTCTGGCTGAACAATTAACAATTATTTCTGTGCTTTTAGTCAGACCCTTTAATTCATTCCAAAGTACGGTACTGTTCCTTGTATGTTCTGAATCCCCAAATTGGTGCAAAAGGCTCATGTCATTGTGTTTTCTTACACTTAAGCATCATATTGCACGTAAACACAAATTTGTGCCTACTTACGAAAGAGATGAATGTATCCGGTTTGTCTGAAGTTGAATGAGATGTTAACTAGTGAGATGATAAGAAGTTAGGTTTTCCCATTTTCCCTTTTCATCTTCTCCAAATCATCTGTGTGGCATTATGACACAGTTGTAAATGATTCGATAGAGAAAAGGTATTGGATATCTGGGATTGTGCAGGGCTGTTCATGTAGTTCACTTAGGAGGAAAGTGTGATCTGAATTTAGTTCAATGTCTCCTATGTAATAGGTTTACAAAGAGTGATGTACTGCTGAATCTTGTGTCCTCAATCATTACCTATATTTTATTTCTAGTTTTTAGATAGATGATGGAATTTGAGGAGGAAAATTTTGCTTGGTTTGACAAGCATTACATTTCAGAGTCCCTTTTTTTATCTAGTTATTTTTATTTCTTGGCTGCTAAAAATAAAATGAAAAAAATCTCTTCTGAAGTGGTGCTTACCCCTGTTTAGGAGCAGTAAATTGTTGAATGGAGGATAGCAGCAGGGAAGTGATATGCTGCCTGCTTCTCCTCTTCCCCTTTTTGTTGTTGTTGTTGTTTGTTTTGTTTTGTAGTTTTGTTTTTATTTTGGATAGACAGCTCAGGAATGACCACATATTGCTGCAGTGCTCTGGCATCTTTTCTTTTTTCTGGCAGTAATTTGTGCTTCCAACACCTTTACTCTGCTGGCATTAGTGATGTACCTGATAGTTCTAGCTTTGGTTTTATGGTCTCTTGTGGCTGTATATTATTCTAGAGTGGGAGTGTTATATGTTGTTATTTTTAAATGTAACTTCAAACTCTTGTGGTTTCTCTCTGCATTTAATGAGGTAGTTACTTAGTGTTGCTCCTGGGGAAGCTGTTAGTTGAGTGAGCATCTGGACTGTGAAGCATGAAAGAGCACAACCATCTGTCTTCTTAATTCTTCTACAATCTGTCAGTTAATCTGTCAGGAGTATCTCTGGAATGAGTGCATCTTCTTCAGTGCAGACCTCCTAAAACAGTAGGTTTCTTTTGTCACTTGTGTGATCCAGTTTTCGCATTTCAGCTATTTTTTTTTCTGGTGAGGATGTCAATCAAATGGATATGTATAAGGAAGGAATGAAATTTCCTTGGGGTTAAAAACCTGACTGATAGTAGAATCAGCTTCTGAAATGAATCCTGTGTTTCTTAGCAGTAGTTCTGGAGCACTGAATTACGTTTCAGCATTTATGCCTAAAGAGCATAATTTTGGTTTAGTGTTGTGATGCTAAAAATCTCGTATGAACTCTGTGGTTTTGTAGGTATTGCAGTTTGCAACATCCCTTCCTCCTCTGTAGAGGAGACTGCTGATTCTACCCTCTGCCACATCTTGAACCTCTATCGCCGTGTTACTTGGCTACATCAGGCTATGCGGGAGGGGAACCGAGCTTCAAGTGTGGAGCAGATTCGAGAGGTGGCTGGAGGTGCTGTGCGTATCCGTGGGGAGACTTTGGGCATCATTGGACTAGGTAAGTGATGGGAATCGTTAGACTGAAAAGCATACTGTGAATGTTTTTGGGAACCTAAGAGTCACAGACTGGAGAGAGAAAAAAAAAAAAAAAAAGAATTTTACAGCTGTTCATTATGAAACACACTGACTGTTAAGAAATGCTAGTGTCCTGTTCAGTGCAGCTGAACATCTTCAAGAGTTGAGTATATACCATGGGATTGGGGATTTTTTTCTTACTCAGATGGTTGGATGAATTGGAACATTCAGACAGCTGTTCTCAGTGACTGCTTCCCTGCGTGCTAGCCTCTGTATCAGTAACAAAACTGCCTGAAAGCTACCAATTCCTTCTCCAAGTTCTTGTGATCAGACTATTGCTGCCTCTGAAACAGGGTACAGATTTGATTTGAAAAACAGCTTATTTTAGGGTAAGCTCCGTCTATTGCACAGGGAATGACTAGAATTAGTCAAATGAGATCAGCACTGAATAAATAGCCAGCCTCCTTTGGATTGCTGTGGCAATCCTAGGAATGTCCAGGGCTGCAGTACCTTGGGCCTGGCAGTAAACTCCAGTGTAGGCTCCCAGTCTACCCCAGTATCTTGTTTTAAAAGTTTGTTTTACCTTTCCTTGATGATTGTGGGTTTTCTTTTGTGAAGGCCGAGTTGGACAGGCAGTGGCTCTGCGAGCCAAGTCCTTTGGCTTCAACGTGATTTTCTATGATCCCTATCTGCCGGATGGAGTGGAGCGATCCTTGGGTTTACAACGAGTAGGAACCCTGCAGGATCTACTAATGCACAGCGATTGCATCACATTGCACTGCAGCCTGAATGAACATAACCATCACCTCATCAATGACTTCACTATTAAACAGGTGCAGCAGGAGCTTGATTTCCCCCACAGAGCACTGTGGAAATGAATGCAAACAGAAACTGCTGCTTTCACAGAGGCTGAGAGCGTGTGAATCCTGCTGCCTCTGCTGTGTGCCTCCTGCTGCCTTCGGAGGCTGGGAGCATGTGGATCTGGGTGCCTGTGCTTTGTGCTTATAGAATTTCTTGTTAAGAGAAAAATATGATTGGCTCTTTTTACCAAGTAATTTCACTTATTAAGAATGTTTTATGTTATTAAATAATTTAAAATTACCTTTAAAATGCATAACTGGTTGTACTGGTTAGAGTCAGATCTGGTGTGGATGGAACTATGTAAGCTTCTTTACACAGCTCTGTCAAAGTCTTTCTGCCCAAGCCCACTGCAAAGCCAGTCTCGGGCTCTACTCCACTAGTCTGAATGCTTTTCAGTGCTTTCATGAGAGACATCTGGACATCATAGTCCAGTTTTGTATAGCTGCATACTTGATTCATGTCCTCTTCTTTAAATTAGTAGGATGAATATGGAGTGCAAAATTTGAGAGTTCCAGTTTTGCCCTTGTTGTATTGTGGTTTTCTTTGTTCATTTTTAAAGCAAATTTCTCAAGCATTGCTTGCAGGCATTTCCCCTGTGGTTAGCTTTGCAGTGAGAGCACTCCTAGTTCGTCCGGGCCTCATCTAATCACTGCAGGCTCCTGTTCATTTTCAGTAGAGTTCCCAAGATTCACTTTGTTCCCCTGGGAAGTCTTTATCAACCCACTTAATATTTTTCTTCTTTCAGATGCGCCAAGGCTGCTTCTTAGTGAACACAGCCCGGGGAGGGCTGGTTGATGAGAAAGCCTTAGCTCAAGCCTTGAAAGAGGGGAGAATCAGAGGAACAGCATTGGATGTACATGAATCTGAGCCTTTCAGGTATCACTACACCTGCATGCCTGTTATGTTACTCAAGCACTAGATGATTCTTTCATGTTTATGTTATGCTGATACCTGAGAGGACAAATGGAGTTATCATTTCTGGAGATAATTTTTTTTTTCCCCCCACAGCTTTGCTCAGGGGCCCTTAAAAGATGCACCCAATGTGATCTGCACCCCACACACTGCCTGGTACAGCGAGCAAGCTTCCATTGAGTCCAGAGAAGATGCAGCTAAAGAGATCCGCAGAGCTATTACAGGTAATGAGGAAGACTGTGTTTGATCTGCAGCTGCTGCTGGATTAGGATTCTTTTGTTAGTTCACTGCAAGGATTACGGATTTGGAACTGCTGATTGTTCTTAGACTCAGTAACTGGTTTCTGGAACTGCAGTGTAAGTTGGTAATTGTCCCCGTGCCTTTTGAGAATGTAGTAACTAATGCTGGAATGGCACTTTCCCTCCTTGGGAAGGCATTGAAATTCTTGCTGAGTTTCACTGAAACTACATCTTCTAAATCCTTTGCAGTAATTGCTTTTGACAGTTACTCTGTACACCTCTTTCTGGAGTAGCACATGTTGTCTCCTGGGAAAGGTGAGCCCTGGTGATTGCAGTTTACATGGCCAGTGATTTCCCCAAGATCACAAAAGTGGGAAGGAAGGATCCGTTTCGTGTGTTCTTCAGAGACCAGTTGTTCAGAGGAGTCACCCCTGTCCAGTGTTATCCTGTGAAATTAGAATACCGAATGTTTCCTTTTTACTTTCATTTGTAAATACTGCTAGGGATGAGCACCTTCTATTTGTCTCGTTTTTCTGTTCTGTTCTGTTTTCTGTCATTCTTGGTGCTCCTGCAGGTCACATACCTGATGCTCTGAGGAACTGTGTTAATAAGGAGTATTTGCTGTTAGCAGCACAGTGGTCCAGTATTGATCCTGCAAGTGTCCACCCAGAACTCAATGGAGCTGCAGCATACAGGTGAGATATATAGGTTATTGCTTCCAAGCAGATTTTCCTGCTGAAATAGGCCAACGTTCCTCTTTGGGTTTGAGAACTACTTGTACCTGCAAGCAGATGTGTTTCTGTTCCTATATACTCTGTAAATGAGCAATTTCCAGAAAGTTAACTGCAGCACTACTGAAACCATACTAGGATTTAGCATTTGCCTGGTTATGTTTTGTTCAAACTGAATACTGGTTATTTTTTCCAAATCCTTGCAAGACCTGCCCAAGAAATCTTTTGATATAAGAAAGCCTGCTGGGTGCCTGAAAAGACAACTAGATCTTAACATTTAGAAGGTGCACATATCACTATGTCTGTATAAACAAAGCACAGTTCTTATCAGTAGCTCAGATGAGGACTCTCAAAAAGACATTGTCTGGTAGATTTGGGCAGTGGCCTAAATAAGGGTGTATTTCAGGCTGTTACAGGCTTGCAGAATGATTGTGGATAGGTTCAGATATATTTATTGAGAAGGCATGGGGAGGCAGTATGGAAGTAAATGGTTTCTTAACAATTCGTAAGTATGTCTCTACTATTTTTTTTTTTTTATCTTATTTCCTAGCTAAACTAAGAAAACAGTCTTACTTTTCTATCTTGGATCCCAGTGAAGCATAGCTGGTAGCTTGTACTCTTCTTGCTGATGGGGGGGGAATTTCCAGCTCTTCAGGATATCTCCATACTGTGCCTCATGCTGTTTCCCACAGGATATACAAACAAAGTTTGTACTTGCCTTCCAAATGCTTAGCACGTGACCTGAAACTGTCTCTGTCTGTCTGAGAACAGGTGTCATTTGGTAATAGGATGTAACTGCAACTCTTCGGCTCTGGAGACTTTTCCTATATTCTATACCTTGGAGCAATTCTGCTAGAAAAAGGGATTTGTATTCAGCAGGTGCCTAAGGGCACAGCTCCCTTTCCCTTGCAAAACTGTTGGACCAAGCATGTAATTCATGTTTCTGTTGGTTTCAGGTTTCCTCCAGGAGTAGTGGGAGTAGCCACCCCCGGGCTACCAGAACCACCAGTAGTGGAAGGGATTGTAGCTCATGGGATCCCTTCTGTTTCCCTCTCTGCACCACGTACCCCTTCCCCAGGAGAGACGAGTAAACTGGATGCAGACAGAGAGATTCCTGCTGACCAGTAGCAGCATCTCTCTCTCCTTTCCTCTGTCAGCTGAAAAAAATAGGAGGATATCTCCTCCTAGGACCTTCTTTAACACCATACAGAGACTGTTTCCTGTTCATATAGGACAGGAGGATGCATTTCATTACTGGCAAACTTTAGCTCTTGCCTTTATTTTATAACCCTTTTAGTTATTATCTCTCAGTGAATCTTTCTCCTTCTCTGGGGCAGGGCAGCAGTGACCTTGCCTCCCCTTGGAAATACTTGGTTTAACCAGTGATTTTTCCTATATGTCTGCCTTGATCGTCTGTGACAGGGAACTGTCTGTAGTGCACTTGAAAATGGGAGAGGTAGAGCTGCCTGATCAGGAAAGGCCTTCAGTGCCCCTAATACCAGACCAGCGCACATTTTTCAGTTATGACTTGTAGCAGCTTATGTTCCATTTGGCTGATCCTCTCAAAGAATAGGCATGGGAAATACCAGAAAAAGATATGGAAATCGGAGAAGTGACTCTTGTCTGTATTACGCTGTTGGTAGAATGCAGCCTCAGCTCTGTGCATTACCTTGCTTGTTTTAATCAAGGTTTTCTGTGAGAACAGCGCAGGCACTGCTTGTTCTTGACCATAAGTTTTCTCTATGCAGTAGTAGGTGTAAAAGTAAAAGTGGCAGATTCAAAGTCAGTCTTGTAAAACATTTGGAATGGATTAAAAAGTCACAAACTGTGTTCTGGTGGCCGCTGTTTGTGAGGCTTCAGAATAATTCACTGTGGAGTTTGCATACCTCAGAGAAGGCAAGAGAATGCAGAAATAGGAAAAACTTGCACTGGGAGACAGCAAGTAGCAATAATTTGCAGCTGCAATTGCTGGTTCCTCGCACACACGTACCTCAGTCTAATGGCGCTGTTTATTCACAGGGTATGTTATAATTCTAAACTTTGTGCTACAGAATTTTGTAGGCATAACTGCATCAACTAGAAGTAACATACCAGTGCTGGTGACCCTTGTCTCTGCTCATGGAGAACACAGCTTTTAAGGCTTGACCAAATTACTCTAGTTGCTGTAGCTCTGCTAGCATATACTGCATCTTCAATAGTGGGTAGAGTAAAATGGAGCTTTTTAGCCTTGTGATACTAAAGGAGAAAGAGAATACAATTAGCTTATCACCTGAAGCCAAGGCAGGATTGTTACTCTGAAGTCTTTGAAGTCTTTTCCAATTTCTCTGTCCCAAATGATTGAGAATGAATCAATTCTTTGAGGGGAGAGGAGTCTTCAGCAAAATGGGTTCCACAGGAGATTTTCCTTTAAATTTCATCTTGTTACACTTCAGTTACAGCCTTTCCATGCACAAGATGTAACAATCCGTGATGACTTATTTCTGTTGTGTGGGTACATTAAAGTAGGTGCTATACAGGAGGCATATATGGTGTGGTTTTGTCTGTCTCCCTTGATTCCTCCCTCTTTTGTGTGTCTGTGACTGGGAGCTGAATAGTGGGAACAGACTGCAAAAACACCTTGAGGAGTGGATGAAATTATTTGCTTAGGCTGTTTACAATTTGAGAAGCTGAACAAAGCTTTCAGAGTCGCAAAGGTTTCAGGCTTTTTCCAGGTTTTAAGTTACTCTCCAGTACTGCATTTGTGTAATTGCTAACTAGTGATACGGTGAAGTGATATATTCCTCTCCACATGTGTGCCTGCACTCTGACCCCAACCTCCAAAAACACACAAACAACAGAAAAAAACTCTTGGCAATTCAAGAAAGAAAATGAGGCAAGAAGTAAACTTCAGGTGTTTTCTTATAGATTTTACACTTTAGCATTAGTGAAATTCTAGTTCTCTACTGCTGAGTGTCTTTTTTGATAAGATATTTATGTTAATGAAGATTCTTGACTTCCATTCTTCATGGATGATACTCTACTTAAAATTCATATACCTCCTTGGCTGCTCAGGTCAGACTGGGACTGGTGGTAGGCACAAGTTACAGGAGTTTTTTTGAGGAAAAGCTTAGAGTTCAGAAGCATTTCAGTTGGAGCTGTACCTAAAAATAACCAGCAGCCCTTTTCTGTTTTCTTAATTTCTAGAAAACCTAAATTTTACAAGCTACTAGCTCAGAAAACTGTTATTCTGACGGGCAGGTGAAGAGAAGTTTCAATCAGGACTGAGAGTTGATCCTTCTGTCTGTTACTGCATTAGGGAAGCAGTCTGTCCATAACTACCGTTTCCTTATTTTCTGCTGAAAAGTCCTGTCCTGCTTAGAGGTTCAGGTCTGCAGATTACTTTGTGTTAAGGGGTTTCTAGTTACGAGCTTTGTGAATGCAGGGGATCGGAGTATGTTCATCTTATCTCTTCTAAAGCACAATGCAAGGTACATTTTTAAAAGGCAGCAGTTTTTTTTTTTTTTTTTTTTTTGTAACTGCAGTGGTCTCTGAAGATCAGTCAAGCAGCTCTGAGCAGAGGAAGAGTGGAAAGACATGAGAGTTTCTCAATTCTTATATTTGGCGACTAGTAAGAATAGGAGTAAAAAAACTGATGCATAAGAAATACTTCATTATAGGTACTGAGGACTGTACCCATACAGCACTGATGATAGTGACAGTCTATTCAACACCATGTAGACTTGGGATGGGATATAAGACAACTTTCCCCTTGATGAAAGCCTCAGCAGAAAATGATGAGATAAAACTGAACAGAACCTTGACTATGATCTCACAGAAGGGTCTCAGTGCCTGTAGAATTACTATGCGTATATGCCATTTGTACCCCTGCTTTATAGACTGAACCTATCATCACCAGACCAAGGCTGTTCTGAACAGACGGCTCAGAGAAAAAATTACTAATACTGAAGTACACTGTGGTCTTCTCCATCCTGTGAGTGCCAATCCCTTTTGATAGCACCCTCTCCTATGTGATACACTGATTTGCAGCTCCTCCTCCCAATCTTAGCACAGTATATAGAAGTGGAAGGATTTGATTTTCTTATTTTTTCCCCTCTTAAAATGCCTTCCTTCAGGACTAGTGCAGAGCTTTAATCCCAAAGAATAGAAGTTTCCCAGGGTGAGGCAGGAGTGCCCTAGCTGCACTAACCTGCTTACAGGAGGTGCTCATACTGTTCCAAGGTACATTCTGTTTGTCAGGGTCACTGCTGCTGACCAGCTTTTTTATAGAGGACTCAGAGTTTCAGAAATATATTTTTGTAGACAATAACTAAACTGTGAAATGTTGAAATAAAGCATGTAAACAAAAACTGATAGCACTGTCCTCTGTACAGATGTTATTCTTACTTCAGTTCTCTCCTAACTCGTTAGAAAATGTTCGATTACTTCTTGGATATATTTTAATAAAGTTCTCCAAAGAACATGGCTGCTGTCTGTGGAAGGGGTGGCCTGAAATGCAGCATATATTGAAGGGGAGGGGGTGAAAAAAAAACGAATGAAACTACAGGTGTGTCTGCATCAGTCACACTTTCCTCACAATAAATGGGCTGGATCTTGCACACAGTCACTTCCTACATCAGCCACACTAGCGACTAATTTCCTTTGGATTCTGGACAGTGGATCACCAACAAAGACTGGAGGTAACAGACTGAAGCAGCAGATATTTGGTGGTTAAGGGATAACTTTGAATGTAGCCCAGTGTTTACTTAAGTGAATTCTCTTAAGTTGAAATTGTGGTAACTGGTTTTGTAGGCTTCCAAGTCTGTAGCTTGTATGTACATGTTAACAGCAGTAGCTAGTTCTACCCTTTTACCTCTGAAGTTAGTACACGATACAACCAGTGAAACAATTTTCTACTATAAAGTCAGTGCCACAGAATTAGCAACAGAAAAATGACTAGGTATTTCTATAGTTGAGAATTTAAATTTAACTGAAATTTGATGGCCTATAATCCCTGTATCAATTATCAGTGAAAGTCTGGAAAACCATTCCTTTGCTTGGAGCATAGTGTGGAGTCCTGATGCCTGTAATGTTTGTGTTTGCATGATTACTGGCCTTAGAACATTAACAAAAGACAAAGCACTGAAATGCTGGGACTCTTAAGAGTTGATGTTAACTGTTACACTTCAACACTGAGCCCAGGGGTGTATCCCTCAGACTAGATGACCTGTCCTGTCATTCAGTATCAAGCATTCTCATGAAGAGTATTCAAGTAAAACACATAAGCAGCATAGGGTGGAGAATCTGTTTTGCAGTTGTTAACTACAAACATCCTATGCAAATGAGTGCAAATTTTAGTTGGTTACTAAGAATGAACTTCTTAAAGAGATGGGATTAATCTGGCTGATGTCAACAAAGTAGACCCAATATGTTGCTTGTGCATTTTTGAGTTATTTTGTAGAGTTTAATACTTCAAAGACAACTGAAGAAAAATGTACTTACCGAAGCAAAAATAACATTACTAGATATCCGAGGGTGGAAACATAATTAACAAGGTAGTTGTAAAGCTGTTGAGAATGCATGTAGTCATTTTTCACCCTCAAAAAAGGTACACTTGTTGATGGTTAGCTTGAATTTTTCCAGCGTGGTATATTAAGCCAATAGAGATGCCTTTTTCAACTGGATTTAACACGTACTTACACTGAGTATTCTTCCTTGGCTAAGCATTTATGCAGTCATGCTTAAATTTTTACTTTGGTTAGGTGAGACTATTTTGAAATTCCTAATCTGAATTATGTAATCCAGACTCACAGTTACCTAACTGCTTTTTATAACTTGTCTAGTGTTCCGTATGGTGTTCCTCTTCTCTATTTGATTCCTTCTATCAAGCAGTATTACTTTAGGCTATTATGAAAGAAAATAAAGGTTAAAAAAATAACATGTACATACACACATTAAGGTTTAGGGTTTTTTTTGCCTTCATTACTGAAGGAAGGAATTCTGAAATGAAGTAAAAGCAGGCCATTTAAACAGACCTCATGAAAACTTCATGTTGGATTCCATCTGCCACAGGATTCCTTTGAATCTATTTTTAAAACAACTGCCTTAGAGTTCAAGAAATACTTTTAAAGGAAAAAATATAAAGGCTTGTCCAACTTCTTGCTGCTTTTTGGTGTATTAGCAATCTGGTGATGTATACTTTTATAGAATTATGAAGAACACACAGTAAGATTAACTTGAAATTCTTTTACTACAGGCACAGGTATTCTTTAATGGAAGCTTGTTGTTTTTTGTTTTTTGATGGGGGGCAAGTTATTAGGTTGAACAGAATTATAGAATCATTAAGGTTGGAAAAGACCTTCAAGATCATCTGGTCCATTGCCCCACTAGCAATGTCACACACTAAACCATGTCCTGAAGCACTACATCTAACCTTTCCTTAAACACCCCCAGGGATGGTGATGGTGATGCCACCACCTCTCTGGGCAGCCCGTTCCAATGACTTCTCTCTGAGAAGAAATGTCTCCTAATTTCCAACCTAAACTGCACCCCTGGTGCAACTTGAGGCCATTCCCTCTAGTTCTGTTGCTGGTTATCTGTGAGAAAAGGTCAACCCCCAGCTCCCCACACCTTCCTTTCAGGTTGTGGAGAGCAATGAGGTCTGCCCTGAGCCTCCTCTTCCTCAGACTAAACAACCTCCAGCCGCTCGCTCCTCACAGGATTTGTGTTCCAGGTCCTTCACCAGCTTCAGAGCCCTTCTTGGAACATGTTCCAGGGCCTCGATGTCCTTCTTGTAGTGAGGGGCCCAAAACTCAACACGGCACTCAATGTACAGCCTCACCAGAGCAGAGTACAGGGGGACAATCACCTCCCCGCTGGCTGTGCTATTCCCGACACAAGCCAGGATGCCATTGGCCTTCTTGGCCACCTGGGCACACTGCTGGCTCATGTTCAGGCAAAGCATCAATCTGCACCCCTAGATCCTTTTCCTCTGCATATCTTTCAAGCCACTCTGCCCCAAGCCTGTAATGCTACAGGGGGTTGTTGTGGCCAAAGTCCAGGACCTGGCACTCAGCCATGGTGAATAGGTATGTATTTTATGAGTTATCTCAGAAATTCCTACAGGCAGATACAGCTTCCAAAAAAACAGTCTTCTCAGCTTCTCTAGATTTAATAATGTGTCTTGGACCCTGACCCGTATTTTATCTGCATCCCGCATGATGACTAAAATAATAGAAAGTACAGATAATGGGATGAAATGAATAAGTAGACTTCTGAGGACAGGCACATAATACAAACTTGAACTCAGCGTCTTACCCATGTCCCAGTAAACTGTATCTCTGTAACCAGAAACTAACAAAGATAAAACAGTCGTCTTCTGAAAACAGCCTGACACAGTTATTTGGAATACACGGAGGTAAAAGCAAACAACTTGCCTTTCCTGACGATGCAGAGCCAAGTTAACCGTCACTCTCCCAGAGTGAGGAAACAGTAAAGACAAAAAATACATATATTTCTTCAATATCATTGTTCTGATACTGAGCAAAGCGCCTACTCCTCGTTGCAGTCTGTAAGTGCTGCTGGGTGCGCGAGCAGAACACCGAAGAGCTGCCCACCTCTGCCGGTGCAGGACTACGGATGCCGCGGCTGAGGACGTTCGAAAGGAGAGCGGCTGGGGCTCCGCACCATTCTACGCGAGGACTGCTCGAACGTATCGGCTAATGCTGCCAGCAGCACCCCCGCACCGCCTCGGCCCGCAGCGTCCCTCGCCGCCTGCCGAGCGCCGTTCGAGGCCCGCCGCACCCCGC
Source organism: Aythya fuligula (assembly GCF_009819795.1). Taxonomy (NCBI): domain Eukaryota; kingdom Metazoa; phylum Chordata; class Aves; order Anseriformes; family Anatidae; genus Aythya; species Aythya fuligula. Next base: position 19,775,820 of record NC_045572.1, read on the forward strand.
GGCGAGGGGCCCGGGCTAGCGCCGCCGCCATCACTCCGCGGCCAGCCCACGCCCCCCTGGCGCGTTCGAAACCGCCGCTCGGCCCCCGCAGCCACGGCTGTCGTCGCGCTGCCTTTTACGCGTGCTTCAGGTAACGACTCCCGAGCCGCCGCCGCTCCCGACCGCGAGCCCCGGCCCACCCCGGCCCTCCCGGCAGCGGCGCCGGAGCCAGGCGGGGCGGCGCGGGGCACTGTGGGGCAGAGGAAGGAGGGGGGAGGGCGGCCTGCGCCGGGTGCATGCCGGGAGCGGGGCGGGCGGCGCTCGGAGGCCCAGCGCGGGGCAGGCGCTCGCTCGGTGTCTCGGGGCGGCGGCGACCGGTGGGCTCGCGGCGGCGGCTCCTGCCCGGCGGGGATGGCGGACGTGGCGGCCTCCCCCGTGGGGAAGCGGCTCCTGCTGCTGCTGGCGGCGGGGCCGGGCGAGGGCGAGGCGGCGGGGCCGGAGCCCGGGCCTGCGCTGCCCTCCCGGGCCTGGCGGAGCGGCACGGTGCGAGCCATGAGCGGGGCCGTGCCCCAGGACCTGGCGGTGAGGCCCCGGCGGCGGGCGCGGGGGTGGCGGGGGACCGCGGGCGGGGGGCGCTGGCGGGCCGGGCCGGCCGCGCGCGGGCCGCGGGTGCGGGCCGCCGCCGGGCAGCGCTGCGGGGCGGGCGAGGCGCCGGGGCGCGGCCTCCCCGGGGGGTCGCGGCGGCGCCGCGCTGGCCTCCCCGCGCGCGCCGCCCCGGAGGCCGCCGCCCGCCGCTCCCCGCAGGGCCGCGCGGGCCGGGCAGCGGCGGGGCCGGCCTGCGGCGAGCGCGCCGCCGGGGCTGCGGGGCGGGGGGCGGCCGCAGCCGGGGGGTGCGCGCTGCTGCGGCGTGCCGCCGGCGTGTGTGCGCCCGGCTTCTGGCCGCGGTGCTCTGGGAGGCCGCCGAGGGGTCGCGGGGGTTCCCGGGCAGCGGCGGTGGTGCCCCGTGTCTAGAGACGCCGCTCCGAGCTGGGCTCAGCGGCTCGGTCGTCTTCGTTTCTGTTTCCAACAGAAGCGATTTGTGCTGCGTGTAGCGTTTCAACGCTTTTCGTGGTTTCATTTGGCTTTTTTCTAGTAGGCGCTTTAAAACTCAGGTGAAGACTTGCAAAAGAGTTCTCAAAAGACGTCTATGCTGTTTCTCTTTGTGTGTGCCAGTTCTCCAAGTATTCATTGGGACTGAAGACGTGCTCTGGAGGTGTCTGAGAACTTTGGCTTTTAAAATGACCCATAGTACGGAAATGCAGTTGTGTTCGTGAAGAGTCTTGTCAGCTGTCTTTGTGATTAGTTTAATTTTGTTGTCGTCGCAACAAGTTCTTTGGATTTCTTTGCAAAATTCCAACACTGAGAAGTTTTCTTGCCTTCTTAAAATGATGTTGCTTTCTTAGCTCTGGTTTTAGGACAAGCATCTTTTTCCCTCTTTTATCTAAAGGTGCCTTAGTTCATGTAAGAATAAAACTGGGGAAGACCGTGCCTTTTTAGCAGAGATCAGGTTAGAACAGACAACTGAAGCGTTGAGTAAGAAGGAGCATGCTGGTTTTAGCCTTGAAATTCCTGGTGGTCTGGCCTGGCACTCCCCAGCTGTGGCTGAGAATTATGGTGATGCACTCTAGCAGATGCCTTATTTGTCTGAGGAGGAGAAAGGAGGAAAAAAAAAAAGTTTAGAAGAGGGGATCTTCAAAAGTAAATTAGGAGAGGTGTGGGAGACTCCGTCTGAAGTGTGGAAACATACTGGGGCTATGACCTGATCTGAAGAGCTACTCTTGTAGAAGACTGCATTTGGCATGTATTGGTACATTTGCATTATGGTCCCATCTGACTCAAATATGACTATGATGTAATAAATTTTTGCTATTCCTGATCTTACTACTGTTTTGGTGGAAGGACTAGTGGAGTGTGTGGGTTTTTTTTTGTTTGTTTGACTGGTTGGTTTGGTTGTGGGTTGTTTTTTTGTTTTTTTTTTTTTTTTTGATGGATCTCTGCCCAACAAAAGGTATTCACTTGTTTCCTGGTTAGTCATTGCTGTTCAACCATGTGACATTTGTTAGACTGTTTTGACAAAGGAAAAGATCAACAACTGTGCTTGATCGCATAGGAAGTAGTTTGCTTTCTTCTTGTGTGTGTTTGTGTAAACTTATAACTTTTAGTACTACTGTTCCTAACCTAGTTCCTCTCATCAGTAATTTTTCAGTTAGCACCGTTTCAGTGATGCAGCTGTCTCTAAACACTGTATTCTCCAAAGCTGTGAAAGAACTCTTAAACGTGAACTGAGTAAAATACTTTAGGTGGATCTTTCATAGTTCTGTAATGTGGAATATTTAGTGTTGTCATGGAACCTTCCATACAAAATGAACACCACTTTGACAATAATTGGTACAAGAGCTGGGGGGCATGTCCTGTGAGGAGAGGTTGAGGATACCTGGGTTGTCCAGTCTGGAACAAGAAGCCAAGAAGCAACCTCCCTGTTCTCTACAACTTCCTGGGGAGGTGAAGTGCAGAGGGAGGTGCCAGTCTCTTCTCCCTTGTCACCAGTGACAGCACATGCATTGGAATGGCACAGAGATGCACCAGAGGAGGTTCAGACTGGACATTAGAAAGAATTTCTTTACTATAAGGGTGGTCAAACACTGGAACAGGCTTCCTAGAGAGGTACCTGATGGCCTCTTGCCTGTCAGCATTCGGGAGGTGTTTGGATAATGCCCTCAGTAACATGCTTTAACTTTGGTTAGCTCTGAAGTGGTCGAGCAGTTGGATTAGATCATCTGTGAAAGTCCCTTTCAACTGAACTATTCAATTAAGATATACTATCAGAAAAGTTGTCTTTTTTTATAATTCACTCAGCCAGAAGTGAGGATTTGGTACTGGGCAGTCGACCATGCTTCAGGAATTACTGTTCTAAGATTAAGTAATAATGTGGATGAGGTCTGAAGAAAGCAAGAATAAAATGTATTCTGCTCTGAGTTATTTAAGTCTGTGTTTTCTTGCAGTGTCCTGTAAAGGTGGTTTCTCTTAGTAACCCATAGTCTCTTGTTGGCTTTTAAGAAATATAAAACAGTTTTATATCTATGCATTTCCAAGGCAGGAAACCGGAGAACAGGCAAAAAGTATAACATTTAAAGTGTTTCAGAAAGCTGCTAAAATAGTCTTTTAATATTGGAAAAGCAGTATTACTTTAGATTACTACATGTTTTTTGTGGTGTCTTCTTCATAAGCAATTTCATGGAATAAAGCTGACATTTAGGAATTACCTGAATTGCAGAATAAGCTCAATTTACTTCGCAAGTATCAGAAATATTTGAGTTAACCATAGATATCAGGCTATTTCAACTAATTTCTCTAGGTCACTTTATGCATCCTCCAGATTGTAGATGAAAAATGCTGCAACTCTACAGGACTGGATTTAGATCTGTGTGCCCTCAAGCAGTTTCGGGATGCTACTTGAAAGTCATCTTGGCAGTAGGGAAGAATGTGGCTAAAAAATACATATGCTGCCCGTATGGGGTAGGGTGTCTGCGGGTACACGTCTGCTGCAGAATTTTCATGTTACCTGATTGGGACTGAGTAGGGAGCTTGTAAAGGCATTCAGGTTGCAATAGATCTGGAGAGAAGAGTTTGCGTGTGGGGAGTTGAAGCTGGGACACCATGCAAGTGGCAGGAAGGTTCACAACAAGCTGGGATTCTATGGTATCGATTGCTTTCTATGCACGCTAGTCACTGTCACTTTCTGTCCTGCAGTGATTGTTCTGTCAGCAAGTTACTTGTGTGAGTTTGCATGTCAGATGGATATATAGGGGCAATAGACCATGGAAGGTGTTCCTGTCTTTGTCTCATTCACTGTCTCGTATTGCTGCAGTTGAAAGCAGAATACTGGGCTGGATGGAGGTTGTTCAGGCCAGTAGGTAGGGCATATCTGTAATGCTTCTCAATGGAAGAGAGTTGTAGACAGGATGTTGATTTTTATTTTTTTTTAATACATTTTTACTTGCTTTGCAAGTGAAATACTGTTCTTTGAAGGAGAGCTGACTGCAAAGCAGCAGATGTACATTTTTTCCACTCACTCTTTGATACTTTCTTGGTGGCCTAAGTACAAAGTATTATGAATGCTTTTTATGCCACATTTTCTTCTGATGGCCTTTCTGTCTTCCAAGATGTGAAAGATAGACATCAGCACAGGAAAATCTGCATTCATCTGATGAACAGCGTCTTTTTTGTCTCCACTGACTGCTTTTCTCAAGAATCAAGTGTCACGAGGGATTCTGTAACTACTCATTTACAGTGAAATGCAAGGAGCAGAGATATAACAAGGGGGGTGGAATGCCTCTGCAGTTGTAACTTGTACAAGTCAATTATTCCCCACCAGTTGGATAGGGAAGAGAATAGGAAAGGTAAAATTGGAAGAACTTGTGGGTTGAAATAAAGATGGTGTAACTGCTAGAGCAAAGCTGCATGTACAAGTAAAGCAAAATAAGGAATTAATTCACTGCTTCCCAGTGGCAGGCCAGTGTTTAGCCACTACTTCCAGGAAGGCATGACTTCATCATGTGTACTGGTTGCTTGAGAAGACGAATGCCGTAACAATAAATATCCTCCATTCTCCTATGTTTTCCACCCAGCTTTTATTGCTGTGCACAGTGCCACATGGTATGGGATATCCCTTTGGTCAGTCTGGGTCTCAGCTGTCCTGGCTGTCTCTTCCCAGCCTCTTGTACACCCCCAGCCTCCTCACTGTCAGGGCAGCACGAGAAGCTGAAAAGTCCTTGGCTCTGTCTAAGCACTGCTCTGCAACAACTAACACATTGGTGTTCTTGTCAGTGGTATTCAAAATCCAAAATGCAGCACCATACCAGCTACCGTGAAGAAAGTTAACTACCCCAGCCCAGCATGTATGTGCAGCCATGTCATGTTCTTATGGAAACATTTGGATAAATGTTTTTCCAATAAGATTTAGTAAGTGCAGTGTAAGTTTGTGTATCCTTCTCTGTTTGGCCCTTGTATAGTCTTTTAAAACGGTCATAAGCTGTGCTTGGTTGTACAGTAACTTCTCTTGATAGTGCCAGAGTACTCACTACACTTGATGCTTACTGCTTCCACTTTCAACTGTTGATTAAAGAATCCAAACAAAATTCTGTTTTTACTCCGCATGGTTATTGTTTCAAGGTCGTTGTGCTTATGACTTCAGTTGCACGATGCTTCATGCTTTTACTTTCAAACCATCGTTGTCTACACCTAATAGCTTGTGCTACTTCCTTTTGATTAGACGCCCTGTCTAGTTAAGGCATTGGACTTTCCTGTCAGTGGCAGGATTACTTTCTTCTGTAGTTTGCAAGTATGTTTTCTTTTGAAACCGTTTTTGTTGTACTTACTTGTAGTTGGAAAAAGTGTTACTACTTACCTCTTGTTGTCATTGATTAACTAACTGACGATGCTTTTGCAAGGTAGTGCTGCTTGGTAGCGACTGCTATGTGTTGTCAATACTTGCTGCCAGGAGTCTCTTTTTTGTGTCTTGCCTACACTAGATTAAGATGTTTCGCAAAAGGAACAGAAAGATGGGAAAGTTTCCTTGTACAGTTTTCTTTTCCTTCAGGTTTTGAATGTATGTGGGTTAGGATTAAAGGGAGGACAGGGTTAGGTGATGACAATATATTGGGGGTCTGCTCCAGGCCACCTGACCAGGTAGAACAAGCAGATGAGGCCCTCTTCAGATAGAAGCAGCTTCCTGTTTGCAGGCCCTGGTTCTCATGGGGAACTTAAACCACCCTGAGACCTGTTGGAGGGACAACACAGCAGGACATAAGCAATTCAGAAGGTTCCTGGAAGGTGTTGATGCCAGCTTCCTTCCCCAAGCAGTAGAGAAGCCCATGAGGAGAGGTGCTCTGCTGAGCCTTGTTCTCACCAATAATGCAGGACATGTTGGGAATATGCAGGTCAGTGGCAGCCTTGGCTGCAGTGACCATGAAATGCTGGAGTTCAAGATCTGTAGGCCAGTGAAAAGGGTGAATAGCTAGCTCACAGCCCTGGACTTTGGGAGAGCAGACTTTGGCCTCTTCAGGGGTCTGCGTGGTACAGTACCATGGGATAATACTCATCAGCCTGGAGAGGAGAAGGCATGGGGGAATCTTATGAATGTACATAAATACCTGAAGGGAGGATACAGTAAGGACAGAGTCAAGCTCTTTTCAGTGGTGCACAGTGCCAGGACAGGAGACCATGAGCACAAACTGGAACACGGGAGGGTCTGTCTGCACATCAGGAAGCAGATTTCCACTGTGAGGGTGATCAGACTTTTGCAGAGATTGCCTAGAGAGGTAGTTGAGTCTCCCTCTTTGCAGATGCTCAGAAGTTTTGTGGACATGGACCTGGGAAATTGGCTCTGGATATCTCTGCCTGAGCAGGGGGCTGGACCAGATGACCTCCAGAGGTCCTTTACAACCTCAACTGGTCTGAACTTTTGGGTAGACCTGTGCGGTGTCAAGAGTTGGACTTGATGATCCTTAAGGGTCCCTTCCAACTCAGGATATTCTATGATTCTAACTATTTTGTGATAATTATTAATCAGTATCAGCTTTGAGCATAGTTGTTTCTTGTAGTAATTGTGGGGTTTTGGGCCATATGTTCAAATCCATTTGTTATCTGGCTCAATATAAATTATTTCAAAGGTAGATTTTTCTCCCTGATTTTTTCCTTAGTTTTCCTTGTTTTGGGAATCAGCCATTCTAAACACACATAGCAAATATATATTTCAGGTAGATGTTTTTCTTGTAAGAAAAAATCAGTAATCATGCTTCAAAGTTTTTTTGTGCATAGGTGTAAACTTAACTGTTGTCTGCCATAATGGATTCCAAAATAACTCTTTGGATGGATTAGCTATTAGAATACTGCTAGAGTTTAATTTTGTAGATCTAAGTAATGGTGGTACTAGCTGCATGAGATCTCAGATGTCTCACAAGTTGAAATCTCAGTATCTATATCTACCTTCTTATTTCCCCTCCTACTTGTTGACAATGGAGTTCTTTTCTTTCAACATCTTAATGAGTAAGAGGTCATGGACAGACCTGTTACCCAGTTTTACTTGGTAGCCTGCAATAGATTCCTACCAGTGCCTCCTTTCTGGGCATAAGTACTATTATTCCAATTTACAGATGGGGAAACTCAGCCAGTGAGAATAAATGGCTTGACCAAGGCCATGCAGGAAGCCTCTGATGGAGCAGGGAATTGAACCTGGGTCTCTGGCTACTCTCTAGCAACTGATGGACCACCCTTCCTTTCAAAACTAGGTAAAATTTAAGACCATTTTAAGGGATATTTTTGAACTTGGATTTTTTTGCTTCCTTTTTTTTTTCCTAATTACATAAAGCCCTAAAATGTAAAGTTTTTCTTATGTTTATCGTAGATAGCATCTACATTAGTCTTTTGTGCAAATTATAATGCAATAAACTCCAGTAGTTCTATCAGATACCATGTTTGTAGCCTGTGTAATGTGATGAAAAAGACCAATATCTGCGTCCTATCTATACTACGTCTTTTGTTTTGTTACTACTTTTGTAGTGGAATTGGTGTTAGAAAATTTGGGGAGAAATTCTATTTGAACCAGGCTATAGTTCTCTAGAGTGTATTAAGACCTGAGTGTTAGTGTAGCAGCTACACAAAACTGCCTTCTAGACAAACACTTCAGGCTGTTGTTGTATATCAAATAAAGTAGAGCAACAGCTCTGCTTTCTGGCATCACTTTTCTTGGGACGGACAGGCAACTAAATAAAAGGAGGGGAAGCTAGGAGAATTACAGGTGTTCGTGTACCCTCTGTTTTTTTTGAGTTGCAACAACACTTTTGTAGATAAAAAAAAAAAATACTAAAATTGTTATTCTTTGTAATTAAATATTGACTAAGGAAGGCATTTTTTGGTATAGGAGAACTTGGGAAATCTTGCAGTCACGTTTTGTCTAAGCAGCATCATTTTTTTTCTTTTATGCAATACAGACATACTGGCACTAATTGCATATCCTGTTGATATCATCAATATCACTGTTCAAAAGTTTTGGTATTAGAAAAGCGCAGTTGCTGTTGTTATCAGTGGGTTGTCTGAACTGGTTGTGAGCAAACGTGGAAGGGCCAGCAGCTGGTAGTATATGTGACCCCACAAATTGCAGGGCCATTGATATATTGGAGAGATAATTTATTCCAGGGTTTCCAGGGCTTTAGCATGCAGACATTTCCCTTTTGACACAAAACTAGAGTGTTTTCAAATTAAACTGAGAACCTCCTTTTTTTTTTTTTTTTTTTTTTTTAATCTATAATGCAACAGCTTTGCTTAAAGCTTCTGAGTTTTACAACAAAGGTAGAGTATTGCTGTATACCACTTTAAATATCAAAAGCAAATATTTGTTATTTGCTCTCGAGTCTGTCTAATCTGTCCTTGCTTTAGGCTTATCTTTCAGGATTCCTTTAGTGGTTTTCTCATACCCACTAAGTGTATGAGGCATCAGTTGAAGAATACGCTGTAGTTATATTTAGTAGTCGTAAAAAGTAATGTATGTGTAGTGTGCTCTGCAAGTCAGCTTCTGCTTCTTGCATACCCAGTACACAGAAAGCAGTTTCAATTGTAGATTCTGGAAACAGGAAGTAAAAATGTAGCTGTTTGTCTTGAGGCTTGCAGTCCTTTGGTGTGATCTTTTGGAAAATACTGGCGTAATTTTTGCTAATACGATGTGTGATGTTGCATTGGATTGGAACATCTGCTCTCTGTATCTGTGTTGAGGAAAATACTCTACCTGGTATTGGTTTAGAATTAATAGTGCCTTCCTTTGCTGGTTGTAAATCAAAGTTTGTCAGGCTGTGTGTGTGTGTGTATATATATATAATATGCATATAATATGTATTCCTTCTTGTATAAAAGAATATTATATATATTATATATATATTATATACATGTATGTGATATTTGTTGCTTCTTGTATACCAAAGTGGAAGAAAACTGAGTATTGGACATAAAGCGTGTAAAACAAACTTGCCATGACTTCTCTGTTTTGCAAGGAAGAGAGATGAGCTTAATATGATAATGTTGTTCTACTTTGCTCTCTTTTTGACCCAGATTCTGGATCTGAGGTTTCAAAAAACAAAACGACAACAAAAAATGCAAAGTCTGTTTTCTGAGTTAAGTAACAGAAGCATTGCTATTGCTGACAGTCGCAGTATTTCTCACAATTTTTAGTAAGCATCTTAAAGAAATGTGGAACACCCATCTAGAAGTGCATCAAATACTATTTTTTCTAGCACTGTGGTGAATTTGTTTTTGTTCTGCATTGTTTTGTGTTTTAAACCAAGGAGTAACTTGTTAAATTTGGAGCTAAAAGTAGAGCTTTTCCAATTTATCAATTTATAATGATTCATAGAAATGTGAGGTGCCTCATAGGTTAAGACTGGAAGAAATTTACGTATAGTCTGATTTCATGTGTCTCACAAGATAAGTTGACTCAAGTCTTGTATAAAGAAATAAATAGCTATCCTTATTTCTTTGGGTCAGGGCAGTAAGCTTTGCTTTACTGCTTGTTTGAATTTGGCTGCCTTTATTAATCCTTGCCAACTACTTTAAGGAGTTTTGCTAGTGTTGTGGTTTAACCCAGCCAGCAGCTACATACCACACAGCTCACCCTCCTCACTCCCTCTCTGGGATGGGGGAGAGAAACGGGAAAGTGAAGCCTGTGAGTCGAGATAAAGACGGCTTATTAAGACAGAAAAATAATAATAATAAATAATAATAATATCAATAATGATGCTAATAGTACTACTAATAATGTGTACAAACAAGTGATGCACAATGCAATTGCTCACCACCCGCTGAGTTAGCCCAGCCTAACCCCAAGCAGCTGCCTCACCTGTCCCGGCTAGCCACCCCTGTATATTGTTCAGCATGACCCCAGACAGGATGGAATACCCCTTTGGCCAGTTTGGGTCAGCTGTCCTGGGTCTGTCCCCTCCCAGCTCCTGCTGCACCCCCAGCCTGCCTGCTGGCAGGACAGAGCGAGAAGCTGAGACGTCCTTGGCTTGGTGTAAGCGCTGCTCTGCAACAACTAAAACATCAGTGTGTTATCAGCACTCTTCTCATCCTAAGCCAAAACATAGCACCCTACCAGCTGCTAGGAAGAAAATTAACTCTGTCCTAACTGAAACCAGGACAGCTAGCAAGAAGTGTTTTTTCTGTGTAGTTGTTTATAAAACCTCTATTCCTTTTCATCAAATTCTTGAGTATCTTAAAAGAAGAAGTATATTTCTAGCATCTAGCTAGCATCATTCCAGAAGTTCATTTTGGCCAACTTTTTCATGTAACATAAGAGAATTATAAGATGATTACCTGACTAATGTCATACATACAAACAAGCAATTCCTCTTTCTACTCTTAACATGATAGTCCTTTCTTCATGTCATATTTTACTGCCATAAACCATATAGTAGCACATAGGTACCATAGTAGCACAGATATATTATTAAGAAAGGTACGGGCCCAGAAACAGAAAAGGTGTTCAGTCAAACTTTCTTTATTGCTGAAACTTGTTGAATTTGAGGAAAGATATGTGGTAAAACACATTTGTCTTTCTCTGCAGGGCAGCTTAGGAAGTAATGGAGATAAAGAATTCATCAGGAAAGCTGCTTCATGTTTTTTCCCTCTCTTGCTGGACAGATTTTGAGTCTGGAGGAAGGGGTGGGGAAGAAGAGAATGAGTGGTCTCCAGTACCTCTATTAATGAGGATTACTGGTAAAGCAGAGAGGGGTCTGTTACCCTCAATGATCTTGCAATTATTACAAAACTCTGTTTTGACTATTCAGATTAAGGTCTTTCTTAACTGACTAGGAATTCTTTCTGTTCACCTGACTTATTTTTGGTTACATGTGTGTAGTATGTAAGTTCTGTATCTGAAAGATTGGAATGCAACTTCATTTTAACATTTAATAGCACTAATTGTTAGGGCATGGAATGAGACCTGTAACCTGTTCCTGTTCTTAGCATTCTTGCATATGGATTTAGTATTTGCCCTTTGTGACAGGGAGAAATGAGAATGGTATCTGAGAACAGTGATTTAGAATTGTAGTACAATTTGTGTTGTACTTAAAACGTCATTAAAAATCTAGTAAGTATTTCTAGATGCCATCAGAAATACTTGCATTTGGTTCAGGAAGTTTAATGTTCAAGGTGACACAAAATTTCTGATAGAGAGTGGTTTTCATAAACACAGGCTTTCCTGTCTGAAGGATTCGATTTGGTAAATGTCAGTTATAAAGCTATCTGTACTGATACAGGCTGTCTGTTGAAATGCCAAGTAGGAGTCTGTAAATTCTCTAGCAATCCCAATGTACAAGAGGCTTGCTTTGGGTCATCAGTTGCATTTTGGGATAAATAAGTTTCAGATCTTTAGTTTTGTGCAGAGAAATGCAGCATTTGGAACTAGTAGTGTGTGTTTGGGGAATAAATGAATTTTCATAGTTTAGTAGTTGCTGTGAATTCTAGTCCAGTTTCTTTTGAAACATAATAGTTATGCAGATGTGATGGTTCTCAGTGTTATCGTTAAAATACTAACCCCAATTTTTCTGATTAAAACTGCTGTATTCTCATCAATAGGAATTGTAAAAACTGATTTTTTTCTACTCTGTCTGAAAAGGACTAAATTACTTTTTTTAATCAGATCTTTGTGGAATTTGATGGCTGTAACTGGAAGCAACATGCCTGGGTGAAAGTCCATGCTGAAGAAGTTATAGTGTTGTTGCTGGAAGGATCGTTGGTTTGGGCACCTCGAAATGATCCAGTTATGCTTCAGGGGACTCGAGTCTCACCTACACAGTGGCCTGCACTGGTGAGTATTTGACCAAAAAGTTCTTGTATCCTCAGAGATTTGCATGGGCAGTACAATGAAACACAAGGCTTGAATAGTACACCACTCTGCAGGTACCAAAAATTGCCTGGAGACAGGTTTTTTAAATGGTAAATAGGAGAGTAAGTAACTGGGAGTTTTAGTGCCCGTGGAAAAAACATCTGAGAGGCACTTGCTTCTAGTTCATGCCCCAGAAATTGAATGCTGTTGCCTCACAGAAATGAAGTATCTCTTACCAGTATGTCCACAGAAATGTGATAAATACATCAAAGATTATTTTTCCCTATTTTAGAACTTTGACTGTGACAGGATTTTTTAAATTGTGAGAATAAGTAGGGTCTCTGCTTGAGATCCTACTCTATGCTTTTTAATAGGGTGTGAGACCATTGAAATGCATTTGCCAATCAAGGACCTTGTGCCTTGGTAGAATCTGAACTTGTTGTTTTAAATGGACACTTGAGCTCAAAGCAACAAGTTCAGCACTGCATCTCGCTCTGAGGGTTTCTTTACTGCAGTTGTCTTAAGTCAGAAGAAAGCCAGACCTTTATAGCAGAGGTTTTGTAGGCAGTGTTTTTCCTATAGGTGAGTTCTCCCTTTCAATGGGAGACTAAATGTGCACTGCATTTGATATTCATACTGTCATGTACAGGAGACTAGAGTGTGAACAAATTTGATGATCTGTTAAGGCAAAAATGTCAAACGTGATTTTAACACATGATTAAGTGTGAGCATGAGACAGATTACACATTTCAAAGACTCCAGTGGTTGGCATCTTCATCTTGCATCAGCAAGTTATATTGTAATGTTATCATTCTGATTCTGCTAGATATTATTCTTCCATTAGTAATTTGTTCTACAGTTTGTGCTATCAATAGCACACCTGGTATGAACTTCATCTTTGCACAGAACAGTAGCAAGAAATGCTCCCATTCATTAACATGCCTACGAAGTACTTGCACTTCTGTGCAGAAATGAAAACGCTCCTTTCAGAAGGCTATACCTGAAATGCATAGCATAGCTTGAACTGTTAACTCAGGAATTTTTTTTTTAACCTGAGCATCAGAAGGTGCTTACCTATGAAAAATCAAATATCACAAAACAAGTTTTCAGTTCTGCTTTAAGTTGTAATGAAGATATGGAGCCGATTTTCTGCAATATATTGTCTTGTTATATGACACACTTGCAAGAATTATTTGCTTAAACATAATGAGTAATAATTTGCATTAAAACTCAGGTACTAGGAAATGCAGGTTGAAAAATTAAACTTTATTTTTTGATACTTAAATAGCATATGAAAACAACTGCTCTTGGTCTATATGTGTGCTTGGTCATTTGTATAATCTTCATTTTCTGTTGTTTACCACAGACCTTCACTCCTCTAGTGGATAAGCTAGGTTTAGGCTCTGTGGTCCCAGTGGAGTTTCTTCTGGACAGACACTTACGTTTCCTGTCTGATGCCAGTGGATTACGTTTGTTTCAGGTATTTGAATGGTGTTCAGATTAGTGCAAATTTAACTTCATGCTCTGTGTGACAATCTTTTTTTTTTTTTTTTTTTTCTTAAAACTTCTGTACTGTTCCACTTCCATATTCTTGTCTTCCTCCACTCACTGCCCTATCATGTCTTTGGATTTCCTTTTCTGCTATTCCAGGTACCTATACTAACTTCATCTGCATTCTAAAAGTCCTGGTTCCTGCCTATCTTGGTCAATTTGAGAGCTGTCCGTTAAGCGTTGTGTAGATGATAATTGCAATGGAAGTTTAACAACAGCTTTTCCATAGCTAGTCCCTTTTTTTTTTTTTTTTTCCCCTGTCATGTTCAGCAATGTTTCTTCTGAATTGTACTCTTGTTTTTGTTTTATTTAATGTCTGAAAGCAGTCCAAGAAGAGCTCTCCCTCAAACTCATGCCTCTTTTACCTTAAAGCACTTTACTTTTATATTAAAACTGTTTGTTGTTGGCAGATGGGAACAGAGAGTCAGCATCAGATTCTCCAGGAACAGCCTTCACTAAGAGAATCTGTTAATGCATTGTTCAGTGACCAGAAACTTCAGGAGATATTTAGTAGAGGTAATACTGTGTTTTTCTTTCTCAGAACTACTTTGACTGTTGGGGAACGATTATGTTATTCTGGGATTTGTGAAGGGAAATAGTAATAGTATCTGTTACTGTTGGTTTGGAAGATTGGTTTTCTGTGTTTTTTTGCAAGCTCTTTACAAAGAAGCAATATTTTGAGATGAATGCCAGTAAGTATGCTGCTGAGATACAACTGGAAATACCTGCTGTGTATGATCACTGAAGATCTGGTTAAAGTAGGACATCGTACTATTGATAATGTGCATGTATTTACAACTTTCTTGATTTTAATCTTCCTTGTTTTGAGTTTTTAAAGTTGTCATGGTTTAACCTGGCCGGCAGCTAAACACCACACAGCCATTCGCTCACCCTCCCCCCTCCCTCTCTGGGACGGGGGAGAGAAAGGGAAAGTGAAGCCCATGAGTTGAGATAAAGACAGTTTAATAAGACAGGAAAATAATAATAATAACAATAATACAATGATGATAATAGTACTACTAATAATAATGTGTTCAAACAAGTGATGCACAATGCAATTGCTCACCACCCGCTGACCGATGCCCAGCCTAACCCCCAGCAGTCCGGCCCCCTCCCCTGGCTAGCCACCCCTATATATTGTTTAGCATGACGTCAGATGCTATGGAATACCCCTTTGGCTAGTTTGGGTCACCTGTCCTGGGTCTGTCCCCTCCCAGCTCTTACTGCACCCCCAGCCTGCCCGTTGGCAGGACAGAGCAAGAAGCTGAGATGTCCTTGGCTTAGTATAAGCATTGCTCTGCAACAATTAAAACATCGGGGTGTTATCAGCACTCTTCTCATCCTAAGCCAAAACATAGCATTCTACCAGCTACTAGGAAGAAAATTATTCTAACTGAAACCAGGACAAAAGTGTTGGTGCTGTTCTATGATTCTGTTCTATAATTCTGGAAATTTAGAAATGAAGTTGCTCTGTACTTGTTGATTTTTTTGGACCAGAGAAATTTTCCCTTTGTTACATCGAATTCCTTCATTTTTATAATTAATGCATGAATCATTTAAGTTGCAAATACTGTGTTACCAAAGCTGTTGAGCACAGCGTTAATATCCTAGTTATTATCTGGATTGCATATTAGGATTTAAGCCTGATTGTAGCTTTTGGTTATCCATTGGGATCTTCTAATTCGAGTGCTAAAATCATTTTTCCATCCAGAATTTGGGTTCATAGGTTAGGTGTCCACCTTAGAGGTAGGCCACTGTATTATTTTTGAAGGTGAACATAATGGGGATTTGGTGTCTGTTGGTTTAATAAAATATGTAAACTGAATGAATTTTGCCTTTACAGTAATTTGGACTTAGAGCTATGAGGGCTTATTGACATCTTACAGTAGAATGAGTTGCTTATGCAAAATGTATAGCAGAAGCCCTAGCATTTTAATTTTCTTCAACTTGAAAGCTGGCACTTCTGTGCACGTATGATCCTTGTATGACGCTAAGCTTGTCTGGAAGATGTGCTCAAAGTGCTTGTTTTCCAGTTCCTTACAGCATCCAAGGCCAAAGAGTTAAGGTTTACCAACCAGAGGATGAGAACAGCTGGCTCTGTGGTGTTGTGAGCCATCAAGACCCAATAACTCGTCTTATGGAAGTGTCTGTGACTGAGGTAAAAATATTCAGCACTGCTTTGAGCATTCTAAATACTATTTCTGAGTGTTTCATGGAGAATGACAGCTTCACCAAAACTTGAACTTTTGGTTCTTGGCTACTTGGTTGTTTTTACTGTGTGTGTGTGCGTTTTATTGTGTGGGCTTTATGGATTATTTTTTTTCTGTTGTGATGACTTCTCCCAATAAATGATGGTATACAGCCCACTTATATAAAAGAATCTGTAGGAACTCCTTTGAAAATGATCTCTATGTGAGAAAATACTAACTACTGAAAAAATTTGAGAGCTTGATGTTGTAGAGAAAGCTCCTTTCTGGTTCTGTAATGCTGTGTTTTTTCTATTCCATGTCTCAACTTGTATCTGACAGGTTGCAGAAGTAGTTTGAAGCAAGTGCATCACAGAAGATGAAGCCTTAGTCTAAACAGATTTGATTGGTGTAGTTTAGTTTTGGCTGTTTGCCCTGTTACAATCAGTATTTGGTTTGCTTTATGTGATTCTGGAGTCTGACAAGTTGCTCAGCCTTACCAGCAGCCTGCTCCTAGTGGCTTCCTTTGTCAGGAGCAACTAGGAACAGGTCTGTGGGTCTGTGTGGAAATTACTATAGGAACATTCTTTTTTTTTTTTCCCCTGTAGCCTTTTCCATATGCAATAAATACATGCAGAACAAATGCACTGAATCTGTATGCATGTGCAGTAATCTTGCACTCTGAGTACTAGATCTATTGCTCATGCACAGGAAAAAAATATACCGTGTATGGTTAATAATTCTGGTACTTTGGAGAGACATTGAAATTGTGGAGTATATGCTTTCTACAGATGCATGCCAGGAAAGAAGCCAATTTATTGTGTATCTACTGTCAGATAAAAAGGTAACCTTCATGCACAGCTACAAAGATTGGGTAGTCATTGCTCATTTTGGGGAGATACCAATGGGGATTGTTAGCATAAACTGAGGTGTTTCCTTCCAGTAGACTTTTCTACATCTGGCACATTGAAGGTGCAGAATACTGGAACAATACTAAAATGGATTTAGAGAGATGTGCTTAGTGCAACAAGAGTTGCAAATAGAGTTGCTCAGTAGAACAAATATATAAGAAAATAACAGTAGGAATCAAATCAAAACAGTAGGAAAGTTTTATTGACTGAGAAGGAGCAAAAGAATAGAAGGTAAACTGAAAGGTTGTACTGTTGGTGAGAGAATGGACAAAAAGAAAGGGCAGATGAGAGATGGGCCGCAGAGAGTTTAAGGTCTCTTATGTTGATATTGTATGCTCTGAACTAAAAACTAACCTCTTCTCTTGTTCCTCCTACCTCCTCAATATCAATCTGCATAAAAATTAGAGTGGTGAAATAAAGTCAGTGGATCCTCGACTGATTCATGTGGTGATGGATAACACTTCTCCAAGTGAGGTACTGCGACAGTTCAGATCTTGTATATATAATATGAAACTTGGTAATGATCTAGATATAAAACATTTAAACATGGGAACAACTGAATACTGATGTGTTCACTGCAGGCTTTTGGTAATGCAACTGAAGGAGGAAAACTTTCTTTACCCCTCTGAGAAATGGTCATACCTTCCTTTAAACAATCTATTTTCTTTTAGCTTAGGCCTGTTATACTAAGTTCAGCATGGGTGTTGAAGGAGTTCAGTAATCAGGGTGGTTGTGTTCCATTTTAAGGGGTAGTTCTCTAACAAAGAATGTCTGTGTGCTCAGTGCCTTCATTTAACAGGATCACCCTTTGCTTTTCCACAGATCATGTTAGGCATTTAAAAATATATATATATTATCTGTCCTTTCTGAAGCAGACTTGTATGCTTGTGGCATTTCATTGCTTCAGTTGAGAGATTACATGATAACTTCTGGACCTGTTTTTACCCTAGTCTAAAAGTGCATGTTATATCCTGCAGTTAAAAATTACAGACTTTGGGTAGTGAACAAGATGTTTGCCCCTGAAAAGAACCATCAGGATTATTAGACTTGTTGCATAAGTTAGTGTGTAAATATCTTTCATACATTAGCAAGAATTACGCTGGCCGTGTTTTGTGTTCCCCAAAATCTGCTATGATACAGCATGTGCTGCAGCAAAATAGCTCAGCTAAAAGACTTGCTATGTAGATCCTATGCTAGTTAAAAAAACGATAGCAAACAAAAGCAAAAACAAAACAAACAAAAAAAGATCGTTCATGCTTGTGTTCTGTGTTTGTGTTGTATCTTTTAGATCTGTTTAAAATAAACGTTTCTAAGTTTAGGGTAGCATCATTATTCCTCATTCTAATAGAGAAAATGGTCTTTGAACATGTAGACTAGTTTATTCTGTTCAGTGGTTGTATGGTTTTGTCTGTTGTAGGGAGGGGGCCTTAAAGCAGCTAAATCGTCTAAAGGGAAAAAGAAGAAAGAAAGTTTGGAGGGAAAAGATGGACGGAGGAGAAAAAATGCTTCAGATTCTGGGTGTGATCCTGCAACAAAGAAGCTAAAGGAGAAGGGTGAGGTGGATAGCAATGGCAGTGATGGAGGTGAGGCAAGCAGAGGTCTGTGGAAAGGCGGCTCCAACAGTGAAACAGGACTGGATCCAAGGGCCAAGCAGTTGCCTTCATTCATTCCTCAAATTAATCGCAATATTCGCTTTGCCACTTACACCAAAGAGAATGGTCGAACACTAGTAGTCCAAGATGAACCAGTTGGTGGTGACACAGCATTACCCTTCACTCCATTTTCTGCTGTGGCTGGACAAGCGTTACTAGTTGGATCTGGATGTAAAGAGGCAGGAAAATCACTGGAACAGGTTGGCCAAGGCACAGTGACTTCTTCAACCACAGTTACTACAACTGCTTTGACACCAACAACTGTGAGAATCTCTGATACCAGTTTGCCAGCTGTTACTGGACAGGACAAATTGAAAACAAACCGATCACAAGCCCAGGGAGAGGTGAGTAGCTCATGATCCAGCATGTTCAAGAAAAATGTGTATTTGCCAGCAGATCTTTTGCAACATGTTCCTGGTACAAAGTGTGTACATGGAACTGTACTGGACTACTTTTTCTTTGATTAATCCCTTCTTTTCAAAGAAAATAACCTTTCTATCATCTGATCTAAGAAAGGATCCAAAAGAAAGTGATGCTTGATAAAGAACTTGTAAGAGACAACTTTTTAGTGAACTTTTGAGCACTCTGGTTTTATTCAGCCTTAATCTGAGAAATTAGACAATGCAACCCTAAAATGACTTTGAATACTGTACTTTATGTAACTCATTTTGTCATGTCACATGGAAGATAACCTACTTAAAATATCTTGCCTTTATATCAACAAATGTGCATGAGAACATGAACATTTAAGTTATATGAGGCTACATTTTGAGAACCCTTCATAGATTCCCAGTTTGTCTCTTAGAACAAAGATGTGTACATAGTAGAAAAATGAGCCAATAGCATTATATACTATCTGATGCTGAAAGCAAAGAAGTAATTGAAACATCTGAGATGGGTATCTTTAGGTATTAAGAGCTCAGCAGGGAAGTGGCTCAAGGATTTTTCAGTTGCATATCCTTGTTTTCAATCGGAAAAGTAGAAAGGAAACTTCTAATTTTTAAGTAATCAAAGGAAAGCTTATAAAAACAAAAACTAAACCCCAACTCAGTAAGGAGTACAGGAAAAAAAAAAAAAGCTTTTTCTACTGTATAAATAAGTGAATATAATAGAAGATGTACTAGAGATTCCAATGAGATTTCCAGGAGTTTAAATGGGCTGCTTTCTTCTATCTTTTGTATTGGCTAATGGAATTAGGGGGGAAAGCAAAATGTTTACCTCAAGACAAGGATTCATAGATGGTAATGGATAAAGCAGAAATTAAGTTGCAGAAGACAGGAGAGTTGCATAATAACATTGTTAGATAACAATATGACCTTTGTTATTCATTTTCATCTCTCATTCCCTGCCCAGAGGAAAAAAAACAAAGAGTTGTAATCAACTACACGGTGCATAAGTGAACTGTCAAAATTGTATCTGTCGTCATTGGTATTAAGGAAATACTTTCATTGTGCTGAGAAATTTTGGTACCACTTCTCCTTTCCTTCCTCTCCCCAACACCAAATCACTTTTAAATCATTATTGATACTATGGCTTTATAATCTGAAGGTAGACTACTAGACCAGAAACTAAGCACCATATCAAACAGCTGGGGAGGGAACCACACACAAAACCACCCACAACTACTTTTTTTTTTTTTTTTTTTTTTTTTTTAAACTGGTTGTCGATATTTTGTGTGTTACTCCTTTGGACTATCCACTTTATCACAGTGTCATCTGGAACCTTGAGCTTAATAAGCTTGGCTTGCATTCATAGTCATATGCCATTTAAAAATTGTTATGTTTAATGTGGTAATTCTAAACATTAGTACAAACTATTTGTGCTGAGACAGCTTCCACCCCTGCTTGCTTCTGCTTTGTGGGAGGTGGGGGGAAGGCTGGGAGGAGAAGGAAGATTCCTGTTTATTGAAACAACTTCGACTTCAAAAAAGAAAAAAATGCAATTTTAATATCTGGAAGAATTGGAAGGGAGGACACTAATATCTTGTTAAAGTTACTAAAAAGAGGTTGATAAGGAGGAACAATCTAAACATGAGTTTGCGGCATAATAGGTGTGCAGTGACACTAATGACCAGTAATATATATTACACAGAGGCTGTAGTTTTTATTTAGCATGGCCTTGGAATAAAATAGTGTTAACCATGAGTGTTACACGATGTAAAGAGCATACACCACCTCCTCCTGCTGCCTGGCTCCTGGAGCACAGCATGGTGCCCCAGGGCCAGGCCCAGGTTTTCTGCCCAGGCCGAGGGATGCAACTGCTGCTTTCTGGTTGGCGCTCACACGCATGCCACAAGCTCTCCATATTCTCAAATTCCACTGGTTGTACCAGAACAGAGCTGGTGTCTGAAAGATACCCTGGCACCAACCTAAGCCCCCCTTTCTAATGGGCTGGTCCAGCTTGAAGTTTGCTGACTCTTGGGGAAGATACATGCCTGAAACAGTGTCTGGGAATAAAAGACACACACTCCCTCCAAGAACTGCTGCCACAGGGCAGGGTTGTCCAGCCCCCCGATCTGGCTCTGGTAACTGGCACCAGTTTTCACTTGCATGCATGCAGGTCTCACCAGTAGCTGTCACTTAGTCCTTACAGCATGCAGAGAGAGAAATATTTAAGATTTAATAAGAAAACATAAGATAGGACAGACTGCAGTGATCAGGCACAGGGCTCAGCCAGACAAGTGCACTTAAAAGCTCTTATGCCCTTTTTCCTCCTACCCCTCCTCTTTGTGCCTCCTTGCCCCCCCCTTTGCCTGCACACCCCTTTGTGGGTTTGTAGAGCGCTACCAACTCTCACACCCTTCCCAGTTGGGGACCCCCTGGTTAACAGTCTTACCAGGTGCAAAGTGCTGCTTGATGTTCCTGCAGTTTCTATATAGTCTGTCAGTTACTGTGAGTGGGAGGTTTGTTTCTTTTAATTGTCTGTTTCTTTTGTTAGATCTGTGTATTTTGTTTTCTGGCTTTTCCCTTTTTCCTTAATTTCCAAATTGAGGAGGCTCTTCATCAGATAACCTCACTGGAATAAGCATCTTCACACTGTCGCTCACATGCCCTCATCAATTACTGTGACTGCCCAGGTTTTGTCATCACTGCATCACGTATCAATTGTTGGTCAGCCTTGTGTCCCCTTGCATTGTTGTTTATGGCATCCTCCCTGTCTTATTATCCCTCGTTGCATTGGAAAAGGGCCTTTACTCTTAAAAGAGGAGACATTCTCCTTCCACATACTCTTACAGTGAATATTCTCTATGACTGATGAGATTTCTAAGTTGAAATTTGAAGAAAAGGAAGAGAACCAACAAGTTAGTCACAGAATATAATCACAGTAAGATTGACTGTGAGAATTGAAAAATCTGAATAAATTGAGAACAATAGAATATTCTGTTTCACAGTGATGGAAACTTGCAAGTAAGAAATTTTTTCAATTTTTAAAGATGATAAAAAATTAAGCCTGTTGTGCTTAACCTCTACTGAGCAAATCCCCTAGAGAGCACCACTTAAGCACCTGTGTGCCAGTCAACAGATGTGCGGCTGTCATCAGGAACAGGCTATTCAGTAACTGCTAGAGGTGTTTATTTAATTAACTTCACAAACTAAGTTAAGTATTTTAAGGGTGCTGGTTAAGTAGAAGCTTATCAGGATGATCCTGGGTGGGGGAGGGTGAGTACTGAAACAGTGAATGGTTGAAAGGACAAATTTGCTGTAGGAGAATGACTGAAAGGTACTTTCAATTAAAACTCTCCAGTGATTTGAAACAAAACAGCATTTTAAATTGCTTGTTTTTCCGTGAATTAGGCAAATGCATCTTGTGTCTCACTTTTGTTCTAAAGCACAAGTCATTATGTGTTCATTTTTTCCATGTGTCTTCAGTACATAACAGACACTTACCTCATTATTTTCAATAGCTTGTAAGTAGGAAAAATTATTCTAACAATCATTAAAGAAGTCTGTTCATTGTAAGCAGTACTTCTACTAGATTTTTTTAATTTTTTTTTTTACTGCAGGTGGGTAAGAAGAATACTAGTTTTGTAATTAGACCAACCAAGGTACTGTTGAATCAAATAAGAATCTTTTATTAGGCTAATGCTTTTTAATTTTGTTTCAGAATTCTCGAAATTCGCTTTTGGCTTCTTCTGGATTTGGAGTCTCTCTCCCAAGTGCTTCCCAGACCTTGGTATTTGGGGGTGGAAGAGGCCAATCAAATGGAGTAGTGACTCCAGAAAGCAAGTCTTCTGGGTTTACTTTTGGTTGTAGTACTGGACAAGAGGCTCAGAAAGATTCTGATCTTTCCAATAACTTGTTTTTTCAATGCATGTCCCAAAATCTACCTTCCAGTAACTACTTCACAGTCGTTTCAGAGAGCTTGACTGAAGATGCCTCCAGTCGGGACTCATTCAAGCAGTGTACAGAGAATGTGGGTGCTGGGACCTGCAAAGGTAAAATTCTTTCAGCGGACACTAAACCAGGAGCCCAGTCTGGCAGTTCTGTGGAGCGGAAGCTGCCTGTGGAATCCATGCCCACCCTTACTCCAGCCTTTTCACGAGGCCTGTTGAATACTCGCCCCTCAGATAGTCATGAAAACTTATTTTTACAGCCCCCAAAGCTATCAAGAGAGGAACCCTCAAATCCTTTCCTGGCATTTGCTGAGAAAACAGAACTTAGTCCTTTCAGTGGCTTTGCATCTTCATCTCAGACAGGGGTTTCTACTCCATCTACAGCTGTGGGTCATAAGGCTACTTCTGGCTGGCCAGAATCACTCACATCTACAGACTCTTGTCTAGCTAAGAAGAAAACCTTGTTTATAACAACTGATTCCTCAAAGATGATCTCCAGTACTCCTTGTTCAACAGTTGCTGTTGGTGTTCAGAGTCCTTCCACCATAGGGAATGGCCGTTCCAGCTCACCAAGCAGTAACCTGACGCAGCCCATTGAGATGCCCACACTTTCCTCCAGCCCAACAGAAGAAAAACCAGCTGTTGGGCCTGGCCAGCAGGACAATCCTCTTCTGAAAACATTTTCTAATGTGTTTAGCAGGCATCCACCTGGCTTTTTCTCTTCACAGTCTGAATTTCCACAAGAGAACAAAGCCCCCTTTGAAGCTGTGAAAAGATTCTCTCTGGATGAGCGGAGCTTGACATCCAAACAGGACTCAGACTCCAGTACCAATAGTGACCTATCAGATTTGAGTGACTCTGAAGAACAGTTGCAAGCCAAGGCTTGTATGAAGGGAATCCCAGACCACTTGATGGCAAAGCTAGGTCCCAATGCAGAACGCAATGCTGAATTGCTGCTGGGGAAAGGAAAAGGGAAACAAGCCCCAAAGGGCCGACCTCGCACAGCTCCCTTAAAAGGTGATAGCTTGAATGTAGGTTGTCTTGGATATAAAGGGGTGGGATACTTGTATTTCTCCTGTATGATGAACTATGTGAAATAGCCACAGGTGTAAACCTCATTTATGCTGGGTAGCCAACATACAAGATATTTACAAGGTTAAAGTTTAATACTTCTTGTATGCAAATTAATGTGTTCACTTTGAGAATTGTTTAAGCATATATATGTCTGGACAAAACTGTTACACTGCAGACTTGGAAACATTAGATTCTTTTTGTGTGGATTTGTTAATTTTACTGCTAACTTACATCCTAATTAAAAGTACCAACTGTTAGTCTTTGATGATAATGGGCTGTAGGTGTTGTCTAAAGCAGCTGATTGTTGTGTTGGGATTGAGAGCGAAAGCTGGAATGTCTGTAAGTAAATGCTGTTTGGTACTTTGTGTAGCCCAATTTAACCAGATGACCCTTCCTTTTACAAAGGCTTTTTACTTTTAAAATAACTGTGGTTCTGGTGCATGGAAGACTAATAGAAGCTTGTCTGCTGAAATGATCAGTCTTACTGGTTTGTCATGGGTATGAACGTACAGATTTCTGAAAATACGTGTATTGGGGCCAGTATCATTTTGCTGTTTCAGTTAACTAATGAATTTTTACTTCTACTTTGCCTCACCCAGTTGGCCAGTCGGTACTGAAAGACATGAGTAAGGTGAGGAAGCTGAAGCAGTCAGGTGAGCCTTTTCTCCAGGACGGCTCTTGCATCAATGTAGCCCCACATCTGCACAAGTGCCGGGAGTGCCGTCTGGAGCGGTACCGCAAATTTAAGGAGCAAGAGCAGGATGACTCAACTGTGGCATGTCGCTTCTTCCATTTCCGGAGGTGCTCAAATCCTTCCTTCCTTCATATGTAGTTTATACGCAGAGCTTGGACCATGTCCAAGCACAAAGTATTTGTGTTTTATTTAATTTACTTGCTTGGGTACAATAGTGAAGATTTTGAGTATCTTGCATTTCCCTGCATCACCTGACTGGTATTTCCTTGCTCAGGCGGAGAGGTGAGGGAAGAGCTGTTGCTGGAATGTACAGCTTACAGCTGTGTGACAGTAGGAGAAGTGTTAAATCCAGCCTTAGGAGATGGAATTTGCTTTATTGGGTAATAGTTTTTGTATGCAGTAACTGTTCTTTTGCTCTGTCATAAGGAGTTCAGAACAGAGAGAAAATTTTAATTTAGTCAAGTGATGTGATATTGCCAGCATGAACGAGGCTGATGTTTGACTAGGTTTTGTAAGTTGAGTACAAAACTGATTTCTAGGAGCAGGCTGCTGCCTGTATTTTCTCTGTGTACTACGTATGTTCCTTTGCAGTTCATGTTTCTCTTCATCTTCCTTATCTGCCTATTGTAGCAAGCACAAGGCATCATTTGAAAAAAGATGTTTACTCGCTTTTGGACATTTAAAGGATGAAGAAAATTTTTAGTATGTGCCACCCATAAGGATTATAGCTGCTGCTCTTCCTGAACTTGTTAAAAAATAAACTATCTTTGCGATTAAAATCAAAAATATTTTTTGCTGAAAAATAAAGTTACTTTTAATAATGTCAGGAGACATTCAGGCTTCTCTAAGTTACATTGTTATACCTTTTACCACATGAAGACTAGGAGCATCAACTGCTACTGATAGAACAGTTGTCTCATATCTGGGGAGAACAGTGTCAAGAAGAGTAGGTACAATAAGGATTTTTGTCTTTTCTAATGTGAACTGTTAGAGCAGTTGTTAAGTGCAAGCATTACTAGCCAGAATTGAAATACTGGTTTCCCAAGAGTTCATAGAATCATAGAATCATAGAATATCCTGAGTTGGAAGGGACCCTTCCCTGAGTTGGGAAATAACTTTCTACTGAGTTAAAATAGAGAACGAACCATGCACAATTTTACAAGCAGTATCATGCAGCAGCCCAAATAATTTTAATTTTATCATCTCGTTCTATTAACAGTATAGAATTATACCAATCTGTAACAATCTCTCATGTGGAATTTCACACCAACACATACTGGGACCTGGGCATCCCTTCTGGTGGGTTTTGCAGCCATTGCCTTCATGTACCTTATTCTCTTCTTTATTTGGATTTGCATAATAATTTTACTGGCTGTAAATTATTGTACTGTAACTCAAGCCTTTTTCCCCTTTCCGGATCTATATTTTGACATAGATTGCATTATAAATTAATTAAAGGTGGTTAACAAGCTTACTTTATCCTCTTTTCTGCAGGCTGATATTTACCCGGAAAGGTATTCTACGAGTAGAGGGTTTCTTGAACCCACAGCAGAGTGACCCTGATGCCATGAGTCTATGGATTCCTTCCTCCTCCCCTGCAGAGGGGATTGATTTGGAGACTTCAAAATACATCCTGGCCAATGTTGGAGACCAGTTCTGCCAGCTTGTTATGTCAGAAAAAGAGGCAATGATGATGGTGGAGCCACATCGTAAGCTGGGTTTTTGATGTGTTTTTTATCCATCTTCTGTGTGTGACATATACCATGCAATGGAAGAGTTAAATGAGTAATATAACTTTTTGTCAAAACGCTTCTCCTCTTCTTCAAACAAGAAGGCTATATTCACTTCTTTTGGGTGTGTGTAATTTTGTAAATGCTATGTAATCCCACCAGAATTTGGGATTTTTCGTTTGGATCAGTGCAGCCTTTCTACAAGGAAAGCTAACGGTAACTTTCTGAGACATCATTTGTTGATTGTTCAGTAAACAAGTGCAGAAATTAGCTGACCCATGCTCCTAAGAAAATAGAAGTGAACACTTTTCATGTTGACGAGCTCCACTTTAATGAGCATCTTTTTTTAATACTTCAGTCTTATTATACTCCAGGGACATCACATAAAAGCACAGGGTTTTCTGTGTAGAGAACAGCACACACATTCAGCGTGCAAGTACTCAGCTAAGGAACTAGTTGACAGCATTGCCACTAAAAGGGGTAGTGTGTTTGGAAAAAATTTCCTCAAGGTATCCGGTTCAGCCTGTCATATTGATTGCTCTGTCTGATTTTTCACTTTAGTTCCTGGAACTTATGAGGGCATCCATTTGGAGAGGACTACTACTTCAGCAGATTTCTTAGTTCAGAATCCAAAGAACTGATAGTCATCCAATTAATGATATTTAAGACTCATTCCTTATAGTTTTATATGTTCACGTTATTTGTTCATAAAGCTAGCAGTTTTACAATTTTCCTGTAACTTCCATGAAGTTCAGACTCTACAGAGCTTTGTGAGGTGCCCCATTTCTCTGTAGTGTGTGTTTTGGGATTTAACCTTACAACCTCTTAGAAATGGGGATTTTGGTAGTGTCAAAGGACTAGCAACTCAAAGAGTGTCTCTGGATGTAAGAAGTATGTGTTTCTATACTCTGCCCCCAAGTCATGTTTCTGTGAATTGCTTGTCAATGTTACTGTGATATTCTCAAATTAGATGAGAGAAATGAAAAATGTCAAAGCAATGATTCCTAATGTTCCTTCTATTTTTAGAGAAAGTGGCATGGAAGCGAGCAGTACGTGGTGTGAGGGAAATGTGTGATGTATGTGAGACAACACTCTTCAATATTCATTGGGTTTGTCGCAAGTGTGGGTTTGGGGTCTGTCTGGACTGTTACCGGCTGAGGAAGAATCGTCCACGTAGTGGTGAGTACTGGATTTTTTCCTTACTGTCATCTACAAAACAGCTGGCTTTCTGTGGGGATAGTTTCTGGGAAGTTGATTAAGCTTTTGTAGGAAAGTTGGTAAGTATCAATGTGGGAGTCTGTAAGTTTGGAACTTTAGCACAGCTGCCTTATATGTTGCTGTTCCATTCTCTATTTCTTTAAATAACTGTATTTTATCTATTTGGTTAGAGTTTTATGTTAAAATTGTGACATCAGTAGGCATATGTTGTGTACTGAGAAAGACTGCTGTCTAGTTCCATCTTTTCCTCAGCTAAAGAAGAATTAAATAATACTATGTATGCCTGGTCTGAACCATCACAAGATGGACTAGTAAGCACACACTATAGAGAACCACTTCCTGTACAAAGGAGTTTTTGGAATGTTTTCTCTTTTTGATTCCTTAATGCTTTTTTAATTAAGGAAAACTTCAGTAACTTTGATTTGTAACAAATAGGGAGATAATGTTTTTGCAGAAGTGAGTATCAGATGTTTTTGTGTATATTTGTATTGAGACAGCTTTGGTAGTATGGATGCTGACAATGGCCAATCTTAATAAATGTAAATCTACTACTGACAGTTACGTGACTCTATGAAGCAGATGTACAAAATACTAAAGATAGTGAGTACTGCTATCTGCCTGTTAAAATAAAGATTCCTGAAAGCACTGAATTATCAAAGCAATGGGTTTTAAAATTAGATAAAACTTCACCCCTATTTTTGTATAAGGAAGAAATTACTGCCAGAACACACCGGAAAAGTGCGAAAGAGTGTACCAGTCTTTAAGATGTAGTTAACCAGGGTATAATGGAAATAATTGAAAGACAGTAAGTAGAATAGTGTTTTTTTTTTTTTTTTTTTTTTTGCATTTTGGCACTGTACATGTTTGGAAAAAGCATTTGGGACTGAATATGCCACTGACAGAATGTGGTATAAAGATTTTCATGATTCAAGGGCAGTGGTCCTTTAACACCTTCTCTCACATTATAAAATATATATCCTTATCCATGCTAGGTTAAAATAAAGATGTCTTGGGCACATGGGAAGTTTGTATTTGTTGGTGTACAGAGGAGGGTCAGTACAGAAAAGATCGATATTTCACAGTGACATATAATTGTGGTGTGTGTATTGCTTATGAACAGCTTCCTGAAAACAGTATCCTAATTCTCGTTTATTAGTAAGTCTGAAATTTTGGGATGGGCCAAAATGGACAACAGAGGCATTACCTTAATACAATTACTTGCCTCAAGAGGCTTCAGAACATTGTGATGTAGAAACAACCTGTGCAGATAAAAGGTCTAAAGGGACCCTGAAATGAAGTTGTATATCATAGAATCATTCAGGTTGGAAAAGGCCTGTAAGATCATCCAGTCCAACATTTAACCTAGTACTGACAAGTCCACTACTAATATGATCCTTTTAATCTTCTACTCCCCTTTTACTGCATTTTTAAAGGAAGAGAATGGTGTGCAGTTTATGCAGCAATGTCTATGTAGGCGCAACTTGGTTTAGAATCTGAAGTAATATATATTTGTCAGGCTGCTTTTCAATCTATTTATTTGTTACTTTTTAGATTTATTAAGCAGATATAGTCACAAGAAGGCTTAGTTTCTTCTTCCTTAAACTGATATGCAAATACTTGTGGAAAAGTTTGGGAGATGATGACGTTAAAAGTTAGAATTACTGTACAACTTAGGAGAGTGATACGAGAACAATGGTGATCTCAAAAATTGAGGAAAGAAGCAAACACTTCTAGGTGATAGAAAGTAGTGAACTCCTTTGATTGTGATGAAGGGAAAATTAACGTGGTAGCTTCATTATCTGGATGCAAAGAAGTTGCTGTGTATCATGTGCTAATGATCTGTTTTTATAATTTATTTCTGAGATCCCCAGGTTAATCTTCTGCACTGTAAAGAATCTGAAGAAACAATATTGATGCATTGTATTGTAAAGTTCTAGTGACTTTTTTAATAAGTTTACTTCTTTGTATGTCTTTATTCCAGAGACAGAGGAGATTGGTGATGAGGAAGTGTTCTCATGGCTGAAGTGTGCAAAGGGTCAATCTCATGAACCAGAGAATCTCATGCCAACACAGATCATTCCTGGTACAGGTAATGCTTGAAACTTGAAAATTTATAGTTAAGGCCTTGTTTTTAGATTTCTTTACATGTGATATTAAAAATCTAAACTTTATTCCAGCCCTTTATAATATTGGAGACATGGTTCATGCAGCACGAGGCAAATGGGGTATTAAAGCCAATTGTCCGTGTATTAATCGGCAGAACAAGTCAGTGTTGAGACCAGCCGTCACTAACGGAATATCACAGGTATGTAATCTTGGGCTGTAATCACTTTGTTTGACACTACATTTTAAAGATCTATTAAAATGTTAGATTGTTTAGGCTAATCTACTGTGAAACACACTTTTTCTTGGTGTGTGTTAGAAGTGTCTTGCCTAAGCAAAATTAATGGGATTAATTTTTTATTAATTAATAGGATGCTTTTCAGGGGCGTATGCTGTAATTGTTATTTACCAAATGGATATCACAGAATCATCTACATTGGAAGAGGCCTCCAAGATCATCTAGTCCAACCTCTAACCTAACACTAACAAGTCCTCCACTAAACCATATAACTAAGCTGTAAATCTAAACATCTTTTAAAGACCTCCAGGGATGGTGACTCCACCACTTCCCTGGGCAGCCTATTCCAATGCCTCACAACCCTTTCAGTAAAGAAGTTCTTCCTAATATCCAACCTAAACCTCCCCTGGCGCAACTTTAGCCCGTTCCCCCTCGTCCTGTCACCAGGCATGTGGGAGAATAGACCAATCCCCACCTTGCTACAGCCTCCTTTAAGGTACCTGTAGAGTGCAATAAGGTCACCCCTGAGCTTCCTCTTCTCCAGGCTGAACGAGCCCAGATCCCTCAGCTGCTCCTCGTAAGACTTGTTCTCCAGACCCCTTACCAGCTTCATTGCCCTTTTCTGGACTCGCTTGAGCACCTTGATGTCCTTCTTGTAGCAAGGGTTTGATCTAATCCTTCTTATGTATAAGTTTGAGCAGGAAGCCATTCATATTGATGCTCTATCTTAAAACAATCCAGTGTGAGCAGTTTGCAGTTTACAAAGTATACTTTGTTACGTTTCGTGAATGTTATGCTGAATCTAGAGGAGTTTTGTTACTGCTCACACAAAAATCCTCCTGTAAAAAGAAAATATAAAAGTCTGGGCTTGCATTAAAAAATTTGCTTAGTAGTACATGGTAAAGTTCATGTCACAGTGCAAGGTCTAATATACAGAGATGACAAGCTTCTGTACTCTGCTGCTACATAAGCGCAAAGGAATTCTTCTGTTAGCTTGAAGCAAACAAAAAAAAACCACAAAAAAAACAGTGCTTTAGATAAATAAAATGTTCTCAAGCTGAACTCTTCCCTTTGTTCAGCATTTAGCAGATGTTTATACCTTTGTTTTAGCTTCCGACTGTAAATGCCAGTGCATCAGTCCCTGGAAGTGAGAGCACCTTTTCCACTGGAGCAGGGACAGCGGGAGCAGGGCAGCTAGAAGTGGACAGTGTACCAAAATCTGAAGCAAATGATAGTAGGACAGAAGAACCTGCAAAAACAGAGACATTATCAACCAATAACACTGCTGAAACAAAGACTAACAGACCACTTTGTCCAGAAACAGCCCCATCATCTGCCTTACACTGGCTTGCAGACTTAGCAACACAAAAAGCGAAAGAAGAAACAAAAGGTGAGCAGAACACGTGCATTATGGGGTTGGAAATAAAAAATAAACAATAATGTGCTGCTTACTTGCTATTCTTTGTGAGAGTGTACATTCTTAAATAGAATGTTTTTTCTTTGCGTCTGGAAGCAGATTTATTTTTTTTTACAGGCTTAAGAATATGGAAAACTAGGAAGATGATATTGCTGAAAATAAAAAATACTGTCTTGTCACTCCCAGTTTATCTCAGTGCTGGTTCTTGAGTTTATTTTCTAAGTAATAAGCAGCTGGTATCCTGATGTAAAGTGACAGTAATTAATTTCAGATGTAGATCTGTCAGTTTATGAACTATTGAAGTAAACAAAGCTGTTCAATGTGCAATCTGAAGAGTGCATTTCCTAAGAATATAGAGATTAGAGCCTACCTGAGTCAAATGAAAGCTTAGAACTTCTTTAAATACTCGATAGACTGAGAGTGTGATTTCCAGTATGAAAGTAATTCTTTATAATATACACCTCAGAGTTGTCAAAGGTAGCATGACTAAAACAGAATTATTCCTGTCCACATGTCTAGTAGAAACTGCTTTATATGTCAGTCTTAAATGCTCTTGAATTTTTGCAGTGCCTAGCAACTGTAATATTTTGACTGTAGTTAAAATTTGAAATATTTTATATCGAAACATTAATTTGGAATGTCAAGGAAATATTTTTAATTAAGCCTGTTACAAAGTTATGGCTTCTTGTACATCAAACACTGTCAGATCAGATAAACTACTGTGCTACTCGAAACCTTAACTAACAGGCTGCTAAGAGTAAAATCTGTCTGATCTGATGTCTTTGTCATTCTCTTCAAGGTGTCCATTCACTGTTGTGGTGATAATGTACCAAAAAATTATGTCAATACCATATTTAATGCAAGAAGAACTCATTTCAGAGGACTTTATGGTCATTTGAAATTTGCATTTTTTTTCCCTTCATTTTGATATTTTTCTTGCAGAATCAGGATCACTGAGGTCAGTGCTTAGTAAAGAATCCCACTCACCCTTTGGATTGGATTCCTTCAACTCCACTACAAAGGTTTCCCCACTAACCCCAAAGCTGTTTAATAGCCTGTTGTTGGGCCCAGTGACATCTAGCAACAAAGCAGAAGGCTCCAGCCTCA
Source organism: Aythya fuligula (assembly GCF_009819795.1). Lineage (NCBI taxonomy): Eukaryota > Metazoa > Chordata > Aves > Anseriformes > Anatidae > Aythya > Aythya fuligula. Next base: position 19,807,927 of record NC_045572.1, read on the forward strand.
GAGATCTGCTACACACAGGGCCAGGAAAGCTTCCTCAGGTCCCATTAGACACGGGAATTCCCTTTCCTCCAGTCTTTTCTGCAGCTTCTACGGTAAGCGATTTTGTATTCCCTCAACAATGTCTGTTATAGAAAAGAATTTTGTGATGATCTAACAGTTTTAATCTAATTTTTTTTTATATCATCTTATTCTCAAATGTTGAAACAAACGTAATATCTAGCCAGGTCCACCACCCCACAAAGTTGTAGAGAATTTTGATGTTCATTGTTAGTTTGTAATTTGGTTTGCTGATGTGGTGGAGAAGCTATTTCTTCCCAGAGACCAAGAAAGTGAGTTACGTATAGCCTTTAAATTGTTTAACTGATGATCAGCATCCCTGTAAAAGCTCACTTTAAAGTGGATCTTTAAAAGCATTGCAAGAGCATACTCTCCAAAAAGACAAAAACTTGTGAGCAAATCAGTTCCTTAAAAAGCTTAAATGCCTTCCAAGTATATATAAGATTGTAAATGAATGTAAGATGTGTTTAGTATTTCTAGAGGCTTGTTTTGGAATAAAGACACTTTGTTTCTCTTTAATTTGATTTGGAGGAAATAACCTTAAAAAAAAAAAATAAAAACCAACAAATCAATGGTGCTTGAAATGCTTAAAAACATTTAGTTCAAGAGAAGGGAACGTCCCCTGGGATTTATTAAGACTTAGGTCTTCCCAGAAGACTTACTCCAAAAGCCCAGGCAGATAGAATGAGGGAAGATGATGAAATGGCTTGTCTCATAGCAGATTTTTTTTCCTACATGTTAAATTTGGGGAATGGAACCTTAAAAATTGTTCATGTTGTTTGCTATTAGTAGAGGGAACTGCAGCTCTAAGGGAAAACATGTCACTGCTACAGGAAATTGAATCCAAAAATACTATTTTCTCCTCTCATCCCTGAGTACAAGCTCCAATGTTGTGATCACATTTTAAAGCAAGTTATTCCTGCAAGGCATGAGAGGGCCTGTCTTGGTTTGTATCTCTGTCCTCGCAACTGTATGCATTCTCTCATCACCTTTAATCAGATTTGTTGTATGCTTTATTTTTTTCACTTTCTTGACCTCTGGTCTTCCAGTATAAGAGATGTAGTTAAGTTGTTGCCTCTATCAACAAAAGGCATTTAAGTTGTTTCTGTTACGACCCCCATCACTTTCTTATTACTCACATTCCTGTTCAGGAATCCTACAATCTGCTTGTAGCAGGTTATTTTAAACTTTACCATAGTAAAACAGGAGCATATCTGTTTCTGTTCTTACTGGATATATGCCTGTGTCTGCTGATTTGTTTACTGCTGAATATTTTTTTGATAGCAAAATGTTCATGACTGAAAGCTGAATGAGAGCAGATAATGTCTGCTGTTGCAAGATGAAACTTACCTCTGGGTTTACATCTTCTAGGGGGCCAAAGGTAAAGCCAGCCTGCCTAACTTTTTAGACCATATCATTGCTTCTGTGGTGGAAAATAAGAAGACATCTGATGCTGCAAAACGAGCTAGTAATTTAGCTGACACGCAAAGAGATGTGAAGGAAATGGTAATGGGTTTAAATGTTCTGGATCCACACACTTCCCACTCTTGGCTTTGTGATGGTAGGCTCCTTTGTCTTCATGATCCTAGCAACAAAAACAACTGGAAGATCTTCAGGGAGTGTTGGAAACAAGGCCAGGTGGGTGATGACAAATTGCCAACCTTTATGGCTTAGAAGTATCCTGACAGTTTAATCTCTACCTTTGTTAATGTATCCATTCAAACTTTGGCCAGTTGCTCCTGGGTGCATATGATGAACAAGGATTTCAACCGTAGCACTGTAAACAGGGGACACAGCAGCCCTGTCCACTCCATGCTGAACTGACTCAAGTACATGTGTTGTTCTCAGCTTGACAGCCTTTTAAGTTGTAGTGTGATTTGTGCTGAACCTGCTCTGCCACAGCACGTTAGTGAATCCATTTCGATTCCTGCATGCATCCTGCAGGGATCTACCCCATACTTGATGCTTTATAGCCTCAGGAAAAGGTCCATTCTTTCCAGCTGCAGCATGTACAAGAATACAGGTGCTGCATGAAACAAGTTCTGCCAGAATTTTGGGGTATAGTGATGGCAGTGACTCATTTTTAGCCTGCAGCCTGTATGAACCCAAGTATTGGTTTGGATTCAGCATCTCATGTGTTGAGCACTCTACTGAGTGGTCGTTGACTGATGAGGTCTTCAGTCAAGAGAGAAGACTTAGACCTGCTGCCAGTATATAGCCACTGTTTCAGATTTTAGTCCATAGTGCTGCAGTTCTTAGACTTCTCCAGAGAGTCATTAATATTGGCCTGGTCAGGCAAGCTGAAGCTTAAGAAATGTAACTGCTGCTACTCGGGAAGCGTACCCGTAGCTCTGACAGATTCTGGTGTCCATTAGTGTTCAAACTGTGTTCTTAGCATTTGGTTCCAAAGCTACCTCTGACACTGTTACCTTCACTTACTACTCGGAATTGAGACCCTTGGTGCTAGATTGGTATGTCCCTTATCTTCTCTTCTGGGGAGGTTCTTGTTGACAGCTGTTCTGTTGTTATTGTTCTAATATTCTTGGAACTAACGTTCTTTACTTATTTTGTGTTGCTCGCAAGACATACATGCTGCTGAGCTGTGACAGAGGAGCAGATCAGGCTTCACATTCCTCTTTTGGAACTCAGAGTCTATTCCTGCCAGTGGAAGAGTACTTCCCAGTTAACTTTAGCATGTCCCATGGGGACATTTTTGCATCCACTAGGCACATGTATAACTAGCATGTACCCATGAGAACTGCAAAGAGGCTTGTGCCACCACCAACCACAGGTCAACCAGTTCTTTTGTTGACTTCACTAGTCAGCTACTAATAAGTGTTAGGGGCTACTGTACCTCCCTTGTCTGACTAGAAATGCAGCCTGCTGGTGGTATTGCCAGCTTTCCCTCTAATTGCAGTTGTCTTCTTGTCCTCCTGGATTCTTCCCAGAGTGCACAGGGACCTCATCTTTTTTGAACCTGTTGCATCATTCTGAATTATAATTTCTGATCAGTTTTTTTGCACTCCTGTGTTGTCAGTCATCTGCCTGTCTTGGCTAAGAGCTGTTAAATTTCTGGTCAGTATGCTCTGGCAATTTTCTCTACTCTATCTGTCAGCAAATAATATTCTCCTCCTGAAGAGGATCCTAAATAATTTGGCAGCTACTGACAAAACACTTGCTCATCAGTATCTGTGCAGATTAAACTGGCTTTATCACCAGAATCAAGATGCTGCATGTGTCCATGAGGTCCTTAATTGTTAATGAATCTTGAGATTCTCCTGATGGAGTCTAGAGATGGGATTACTGATTTGCTGTCAGATGAATGTGTAACTTCCAGTGCGCATCACCTTCTAAGCTGGTGCAGACTCTGAGACTTTGGCCACAACAGTCACGTTTATATACTGTTTGTGAACCTCTGTTTTAGGCTTTTCCCCCAAATGTGCTAGGGATGATTTTTGCATGATTTTATCATTCCGAGGCCCCTTTCATAGCAGCAGTCCCATCCTTATTCAGGGATTCTCCAGTGATGTTGCATTCACATGAGTTTACTGCTCAAAGGCAGAAAGCAAGCTACTTGGAACTCTCTTACTCCTGCACCAGACAGAGCAGGTGACCCAGGTGTTGCTGTTTTAGCAAGGTCATTTTAAACAGAATTTCTGAGAGCAGAGATTCTCTTAACAAACTGTTTTATCACAGTTCTCTTTCAGCTGAATCCACAGCCCAGGTGCCCCTTTGAAAGTGAAGTCAAAGAACATGAATTCCACCCCAAAAAAATCACCTTCCCTTTTCCTGTTCTGTGGGTTGAAAAAGGCTAATTGGAAAGTCTTAAATATCCCCTGGCCCCATAAATGTTCCCTAGGCACTAGATCTGAGTCATATGAAAATCTTAGCCATGGTAGCATCCCAAACTGGTAACAGAAAATTATTTTTTCTTAATGTTTGGATAACAAATGGCACTCCTAGTGTCATTCAAGATGAGCAACATTTTTCAAATACTGTCTTAGAAATCGTCAGAGATAAGTTAAACTATGTCTTATCCCAGGCTTTACCAGAAGACCATAGGATTACTTCTTTTTGGAGCTGCTTTTCCAGAGCGTTTCGCTGTCCTGAACGCAGTTCTTGCTCAACTGGGGATACCGTCACATGATTCTTATCCTTATAGAAACATGCTCTTTTCTGAGTTCTTGTACTAGGTGCTCTCTCTCTCCCGCTCGCCCCCTCTCTCCCTTTAAGGTGGTGTTGGAGGTTTTTCTTTTCTGCCTGTTTTTTGAGAGCAGTTATGGCACAAAATGTCTTCCAAACAAGTCTACTGTCTTTTTATCTTGCAACCCTACCAGTGTTCCTCACTTGAGGGAGAGCATTTTCTTTCTTTCATGGGAAATTCTCTGCTTAATAGCTGGAAGGGTTCTACTAGGTTAAATAGATTTCTGTTCTTCTTGTTATTACGTTCAAATGCTTAAGTGAATACAGCAGGGAACAAAATATGTCATTATTTGCCTGGGCTGAAGAAAACTAGCTTATCCATCAGCTTAAAGTCTACCTGGCAGGAGTTTCCACCCATCCTGTGAAAGGTACTGTGATTTCTTCCTCATCCATGATCCTTATTTTTCTGTAGAATATGATTGAAGTCTATCCAAATGTTACAGCCCTTACTGGGATCAGGGAATATATTTAAATTTGGGATTAACATAATCTGCTCTGTCATTTTAGGGAAGTTTGCTACTTGTCAGGGACTTACATATTGGACATGGTAGAACGACTGCCAAATCTTATCTGGCCCTCAGACATTTACCCCCCTGCTGCTTTTCCATATTGGCACAAACAGTACTGGGGAGACCTGGACAGTATCAAGAGTGAATATATGGCTCTGGGATTACTGGTCAAAGGCATGTGGGCCAGGTGGTTCTCTCAGTCTTGCCAGTGAGGGAGAAGTACTTGAAGAAGGATGGACTGATCCTGCAAGCCGTTGTTTGTGTGTCTGGTTTTGACAACAGGGCTTTGGGGTTTTATTGTTACAGGAACGTTTTTGAGCATCAAGGACTTCTTGGAAGACTAGCAGGATAAAAGCATCTTTGCTAACAGGCTGGCCACTGTGATTAGGAGAGCTACAAACTAGGAATGACAAGTGAGGGAGAGGATAGCTTTGAGACACAGAAAGGACTTAGTTGGCTGGGTTGTCAAACAAGCTATGTGGGGTGATGTGAACAGGAAGGCTTTCATACTCAACAAAACAGAAATGAAAGGGGGTCCACCTCAAACCTGTTCCAAATAAGGAAATGTCTATATCACAGCATTTTGAGGAAACCTCTCATACCATTTCTTGGAAATCAACAAGACCTTTCTGAAGTGCCTGCACACTAAATGCATGCATTGCGAGGAAGAATTAGCATGGGGTTGCAGGGCCACAGTCTCATTGGTGTAACAGAAGTGGTGGAATAACTCACACAAGAGTACGGCAAGGGATAGGTACAGACTGTTCAGGAAGGACAGGCAAGAAAAGCAAGGAAGGAGTATTGCTGTTTGAGAGACCAGCTGGAATGTGTGAAATTGCATGAGAATGGATGATGAGCCAGTTGAGAGCTTATGGGTCAGGGTTAGCAGGTAGACTGGACTAACATGAGTAACATGATTATTAATATCTGCTATAGACCACCTGATCAAAAGGAAGTGATGAGGCCTTCTTCAGACATTCATACCATCATCAAACAAACTGATGAAGTACGAACTAGATAGGTGGGCAGGGAGGTGGGTTTAAAACTGACCAAAGTGCCATGCTCAGAGATTCGAGATCACTAGCACAAAGTCCATCTGGAGGCCAGTTGCTAGTGGTGTACACTAAGAGGTCAGTATTGGGTTGAGTACTATTTTATGGAGTCACAGAATGGACGAGGTTGGAAGGGACCTCTGAAGGTTGTCTAGTCCAACCCCCCTACTGAGCAGGATCACCTAGAGCACCTTGTGCAGGATGGGATCCAGGTGGGTTTTGAATATCTCCAGAGAAGAGATACAGAAGAGAACAGGCAACCTGTTCCAGTGCTCTGTCACCCCACAGTAAAGAAATGCCCCCTCATATTCAGTCGGAACTTTCTGTGCTTCAGTTTGTGCCCGTTGCCTCTCATCCTGTCACTGGGCACAACTGAAAAGAGTTCGGCTCCATTTTCTCAACACCTTCCCTTCAGAAATCTGTGTACATTAATGACGTCTCCCTTCAGTCTTCTCTTTTCCAGGCTAAACAGCCCCAGTTCTTTTAGCCTGTCCTTGTATGACAGGTGCTCCAGTCCTCTAATCATCTTAGTAGCCCTCCTCTGAACTCACTTCTGTAGTTCTATGTCCCTTTTGTACTGGGGAGCCCAGAACTGGACAGAATACTCCAGTTGTGTCCTCACCAGGGTTGAGCAGAAGGGGAGGATCACCTCCCTCGACCTGCTGGCAACACTCTTCCAAATGCAGCCCAGGATACCGTTGGCGTTCTTGGCCACAAGGGCGCAGAGCTGCTCTCCAGCAGGTCATTCCCAGCCTGTACTGGTGCTTGGGGTTATTCCTCCCTAGGTGCAGGACCCTGCACTTGCCCTTGTTGAACTTCATGAGGTTCCTCTCAGCCCAGCCCTCCAGCCTGTTGAGTTCCCTCTGAATGGCAGCACAGCCCTTTGGGATATCAGCCACTCCTCTGAGTTTCACATCCTTATTAATGACCTAGATGCATGGACAGACTTCAGCAAGTTTACAGACAGTAAAAATTTGGGAACAATGGCTGATACATGAGATGGTTGTGCTGCTATTAAGGCAGACCTGAAGGCCAGAGAACTGGACCAAGAGAAATCTTCTGACTTTCAACAAGGGGAAATACAAAGTCCCGCACCTCAGGAGGAGTAACCCCATGTAGCAGTACTTGCTGTGGGCTGACCAACTGGAAAGTAGCTTTATTTAGAGGGACTTTGGGATCCTGGTGGATGACAAGCAATACATCCTCACAACAGAGAAGGCCAATAGCAATTTTGGGCTGCATTAGGAAGAGCTTTGTCAGTGTCAAGAGAGGTGGTCCTTCTACTCAACACAGGTAAGGCCGCACCTGGAGCAGTGTGTCCACTTCTGTGTTTCTAAGTATGAAAGAGACATGGATTTACTGGAGCAAGTCCAGTGAACGGTCACAAAGATGATTTAAAGGACTGAAGCATCTTTCAGGTAAGGAGAGGCTGACAAAGCTGGGATTATTCTGGCTGGACAAGAGAAGTTTTGCTGGATTGTGTGGAAAATCATATCAATGTGTATAAATACCTGATGGGAATGTAATGAAGAAGAGGGAACTAGACTCTTTTCAGTAGTGCACATGAACAGGACAAGATGCAGTGGGCACAAATTATAAAAAAGAGAAGCTCAACCTGAACACAATAAACAGTTCTTCAGTGAGTGTGCTCAAATACTGGAAGAGGTGGCACCGAGAATTTGTGGAGTCTTCATTCTTGGAGATACTCAAAGCCCAACTGGAGATGGTCCTGGGCAACCTGCTGTGGCTGACCCTGATTGAGCAGGGAAGCGGAGTTGGACTAGATGTTTTCAAGAGGTCTTTTCCAGACTCTGTGGTTTTGTTGTTTTGTTTTTTTTTTTCCTTTTTTTTTTTTTTCAGAAGTTGGCAGGACTGAAGTAACATGCCCTTTTTGTTTTCTTAACCTTCAGTCTTCTGGAGTTGAGGTTTCATTGCTGCTTTCTAGATCTTAAAGGCTACGTGATAATATATTTGAAAAACAAAGCCACTTGTGTTATTCCCAAAGGGTGTTTTTTTTTTGTTTGTTTGTTTGTTTGTTTTTTTTGTTTTGTTTTTTGTTTTTTGTTTTTTTTTTTCTCCTTCATGGAGAATTTTGAATGAATAGGCATTGTCATTTAGGGAATAAAATGGGATACCATCCTGTTAGAGGCCTTCACAGAACAATCCAGCTGAAGCAGTGTTTAGTTACTGGGGTGTTCTAAAACAGTGTATCTTTACAGGTGCTTGCCTCTAGCTTTTTGGATATCTTTGCCTAGAACTCTGATGCTACTAGAATGTCTAGTGTCATGTGCTCCTCAGGATTGTACTTAGCTCTTTCTTCATGTAAATAAAACCAAGGTCCACCTTCGAATCATTGCTAATGTGTAAGGCCCAGCTTGAAGTTAATTCAGCCTTTCACAGACACGTGAACTGTCATTTGAACGTAGGTAGCAGTAAACCTAAAGTTTTTCAGGTGGCATAGTCCATGTACAGTTTATTTTTTTCCCCTCTTAAGTCTTGCAACTCTAGTGATTGCAGTAAAGAGACTGAGACCCAAGTCGTCTTAAACTTAAAAGTCTTTGGCCACTGTTCGGAGGATTGTCTGATATACCTTTTTCCTAGTATTGTTAGTTTAGGAAACGCCTTGAGCGTTTATGGGGAGAGGCCACTCAAATTTTGGTTTGGATTGTGTGTATGTGGTTAGTCTAAATATCTTAAAACTCATTTTGCAAGTAAACAGGTGCTTTTCTGCCCCTTGATTTTGTACTAGAGAGTTAATGATGAACCATCATTGTATGTAAGGAATGAGGGAACTAGTTTAAAAAAAAAAAAAAAAGGAAACGAAATCATATCAGAATATGGAAGTTTCATATCAGTTTGTTTTAATACAAATGCAATTTCTAGTGGTAGTGGCATTTGTGCTTAAACAGCAGGGTTGGTGGGACTCAAGACAATTCCACAAGTAGATTGACCTAGGATTGCCAGGCCTCCACCCAGCTGCTCTCCCTCTTCTACAACAGGACAAGAGCAGAAAGTAAGATGTAGCAGCTTGTGGGTCAAGGATAAAGACAAGGGAGATCAATTACCAGTTACAGTCACAGGCAAAACAGATGCAACTTGGGAAAAAATAATTTATTGCCAATTAATAACAGAGTGAGGTGATGAGAAACAAAGACAAAACTAAAGCACCTTATCTGCGCCCACCCCTCCTTCTTTCTAGGCTCAACTTCACTCCTTCATTCCTGCCTCTTCTACCTCTTGCCCCCACACTTAGTGGTGCAGGGTGACAGTGAACGGAGATTACAGACAGTTCATAACACTTGATCTCTGATTCTCCTTTCTCCTCACCCTTTTCCTGTGTTCCAGTGTGGGGTCCCTCCCATGGGATGCAGTCCTTCATGAACTCCTCCAACATAAGTCCTTCCCATGGGCTGCAGTTCTTCAAGAACTCCTCCAGCATGGATCTTTTCTACAGGATGCAATCCTTAAGGATTGCTTAAGGACTGCTCCAGTGTGGTGGTTCCTTATCGCCGTAGTTCCTTGCAGGAAGCCTGTTCCTGCATGAGCTCCTCTCCATCGGGTTGCATTTCCTGCCAGGAGCTTTCACCAGCTTGGGCTCTCCATAGGCCACAGCTTCTTTCAGGCCAGATCCACTTGTATCACTGTGGGCTCTTCCACAAGCTGCATTGTGGAGATCTGCTCTGCTATGGTACGCTACAGGCTGCAGGGGGGCAGCCTGCTTCCACCATGGTCCCCTCGAAGGGCTGTGCGGGAATTTCTGCTCCGGTGCCTGGAGCACCTCTCTCTCATCTTTCTTCACTGACCTTGGTGTCTTCAGGGTTGTTTCCCTCACATTTCTTTTTCTCACTCCTTTCTCACCTCTGCGTATTGTGTTTTGTTTTGTTTTTTTCCCTTTCTTAAATACATCACAGAAGTGCCACCTGCATTGCTGATGGGCTGTGTAGTGTTCCTGTCCTGTGCCTGGTCAGAACTGTCCATGTCTGGCACAGGGCAGCCCCTGGTCTCATCTCACAGAGACCGCCCCTGCAGTCCCCCAACTACCACAGTCTTGGCTTGTAAACCCAAGACACTTCCCTTAGTAAGTCTAACAGAGCATTGCTTCTAAGGTAACTGCACATTGCCTGGAACTGAAGCTTGCTCTGATTCTGGCTGTATGTTTGATGAACAAAAAACAGACATGGGTGAAAACAGATTTGTGGTGTCCTTTATAAAATAGTAGTCAGGAGTCTCAGCTCTAAAGAACGTTTGGCTGCATGTGTAAGAAATTTGGTTACAGTGGAGTAAGCATGCATCTTTGTATTCTCAGCCCGTGCTGGTATCTGGTGTCCATAAGAAGTTGAAGTCAGAACTTTGGAAACCAGAAGCTTTCAGCCTGGAGTTTGGAGATCAAGATGTAGATTTGGTGAACTGCAGGAACTGTGCCATAATTTCAGACGTGAAAGTGCGTGACTTCTGGGATGGCTTTGAAATAATATCTAGTAAGTAATATCTATGGCTGACAAGTTGAACTGAGCAGTCTGTCTTGCTACCTTCAACTGCCCCTTTTCCACATGTTTTCTTAAAAAAAAAAAAAAATAATAATAAAAAAAAAAGTTATAAATCTCATCCAAAGAAGCCATTGCTCCTTAGATGTTGCACACCCTAGAAATTATTTTAGTGAAGATGAAGTCCGGGTTGCTAAAGAAAACTCTGACATGTTATTTTGATATGTCAAAAGGTGATCCATTTAATGGGAAACTATTTTTTTGAACTTTCCTCAGTGAAAGTAATCATCACTTACCATTACGAAGACAGTAAGTGACTTGACAACCCTTGCTCCACTTCCAACTTCAACATTTGTTTTAAAACTAAAGGAAATCTGCAAAGCTAAAACAGACTGAAGGTTTTGAAACTAAAACTTAGACTTGATCCATCGCACCAACTAAATAAAATACTTTGTAATGTTAAGTTTATATAAATTATGAATAGCAGTGCTGTATGAGTGTTTCATGTGATAACACATTATTAATGCTTGAGTTCTGCTTTGAGAAATCCTTCTGTCAAGTGTGCATGTGGAAGCTAACCAGTTAAAATTCCTGGGGATAAAACTGGTCCATCTTCCGCTGGTCAGATTAAACAGCTTCTGAAAAGCAGGGAACACTGTTTTAGATTGTACACACCTGTATCAGCGTGGTCTTATATTTGCACATTTGTTGTGACGGTTTGTTGCAATGCTGTTGATTGTAGAACCGTTATCTATAAAGTGGTTTCCATTTTCACTGCTATGTGTACATAGGAAATATGTTGAACTGTTGGACAGTTTAATGGAATGCTTATTCAACAGCAAACAAGGTTATAGATTTTTAGACCACCAATATTCCCTTCCCTAGTCATGTCTAGTCAAAGAATTGACAATTCTGGGCTTTTAAAAATATGGTTCCAAGTATACAGTCTTGTATTTTGTATCAGTAAATTTCATGCTATTCCCATTATTACTCAGAAGTAAATGGCCTAGAGGGATATAACGGTATAGTCTTTCTCTGTATTAACTGTAATTGGCAAACTTTACAAACTTTTTTTTTTTTTTTTTGCCAGGGTAATTTGTGAAAGTCGAATTATCTTCAAGTAATGTTATTTCTAGTTTGTCTCTAGATAGGTCCCTTTTAGCAAAATCAACTGTTGAATTCCTTTCAGACAATGCCTTTACCATACTTTGTATAAGACAAGTTAGGGATTCAGGTTGGAAAACCTTATTATTTTAGCAAGTTTATTTTAAATACGTTTTATTTATTGTTTTTTTCAGCCAAATGCAATCTCCAATTTAGAAGATGCTGACTTACAGAAAAATTGGGAATTATATAATGATTTTGGCTTCTCTGCATTACATGAATTATAGTTTTCTCAAATATGTGGATTATTTTCTCGTACTGTCATTTAGCTATTGAAGAGATGCAGAACAGCCTATTAATTTGGAGCTGGTTTTGAGATGATCCCTTAATTATGCTATATGATAGTTTATTTTAGTTAATTTTAATCTTTTGCTACTTACTTCTAATATCTGTGAGTTCTAAGTGGACTTCTGGCAGTTCTAACTTTGTTTGGACCATTCTTAGACTCGGCTTTCTTTGCTGATTAGATTTCTGGATTTTTTTCTGTTTCATATAATTTATCAGATCATTATGTTCTCCAGGTAGCTGTTCATTCTGTCCTTTCCGGGTAGCCTTCCTACAAGTTTCTTACCCTTGCTTGGAACAAAGATCCTTGATGAATTCAAAATCTCGAATACGGGAAGTTCTGAAACATCTTTATGTTTAAGTCCTTGAGCTTTTCAGTTCACTTGCCTCTCTAAAATGCCTAGCTCATCAAAATTTTATTTTGTTTACATCTGTCATTTTGTTTTACATATTTGCAGTTCTTCATTTAAAACAAATCTTTTTTTTTTATATTGCAAACTAGTGCTGTTTTCTGTAGCCTGTTAATTTATTATGCAGAAGTGATTCACAGGTCTCCAAGTCCTAGTTTCTTTTTACATACTTTCTCTTCCAGTGCTGTCAGCAGCTCTGCTAGCTTACACAGTCTGATTTTTGTTTGTCTGACAATCTACCTTGCTATGGTAGAAAAAGGAGATGTGGAGGTAGCAGACTGCAATCAGTCCTGTTTTCCATCTGATGATTTCTTCTAGAGTTGTGAAGAATCTGGTAAAGAGTGAACTCTGATTCCTCTGTATGTTTTATGCTTAGTCTTCTAAGCTGCAACATGTATGCACTTAATGCTTTCATAGCCATTCTAGCATCTGAGGCAAATAGCATTTGATGCTGAAACTAAAGTCTGTCTTCCTCCGTAACTGCCTGGTATTTAGCCTTTAAGCATGGTGTATCGTGGTTTCTTGTTTTATACTGAGGTTAGGATTGATTTCAGAGCATTAGACTTTGTTAAAGACAGTAAGATAAAATGCTTTGAAAAGCTTTTTTTCAGAGCTGAATAAAAACTTTCTTAAAATTTAGTAGCTGTGCAAGATCTGTTAGACTTCTGCTGTAGATAATGATATGACTGCTGTCTAATTGTTACACTGTTATTTGGTTGTATTATGATAATATTTGGGAGTGCCCCCCCAAAAAAAAATCAGGACTCATTTTGCTGTGCAATGTAAAAGATCTTGCTACAAAAAACAAGTAGCTTAAACAGGGTCATGTGTTGTGGTAAAAAAAGATACGACACGAATAAATCTTAATATGTTTCTTACAGAGAGGCTCAGGTCAGATGATGGTCAGCCAATGGTACTAAAGTTAAAGGATTGGCCTCCAGGGGAGGACTTTAGAGATATGATGCCTACAAGGTAAGTAAACCTTAGCAGCAGTGCACTAGAGATACATTGACAGTAGAGCATAGGAAAGCATGTTTTTTTTCTCTTTGCTCTCTAGGTTTGAGGACTTGATGGAAAATCTTCCTCTTCCTGAATATACCAAGAGGGATGGAAGATTGAATTTGGCCTCTAGGCTGCCAAGCTACTTTGTCCGTCCCGACTTGGGTCCCAAAATGTACAATGCTTATGGTATGTGAGAGTATTTCTGAAGATGTTGATTTTTGTGACTTTCTGTTATTTTTGGGGCATATGCAAGACTGTGGCATTAATCAAAACTTTGAGAACTTATCCTATAGCACACTTCTGTTTTTTTTGCATTCTTCCTGTGATCTATTCCTATGCTAGTCCTCTGATTCTTATGTGTGTCTTTTTTTGTGTTGTAGCTACCAAGCAATGTGATATAAGTTTGCAAACAATTATTATTCAGTACATGTAATAAGCGTAATAGTGAGACAGGATTCAATGAAAAGTTAGTATATTTTTGAGATCAAGTGCTACAGTTGAAAGGAAAATGGGTTAGCCAGTGGTTAAATGGGCTTAGCTTTGGCTTGAGGGAGGCCTGTCTTGGAGCTGGCTAGAACTGTCAGTAGTGCAGAGCAGCCCTTGGTCTCATCTCGTAGAGGCCAGCCCTGCATCACCTTGCTACCAAAACCTTGCAACGTAAACTCAGTAATTTTTTTTAGTGCTCTTTCAGTATTTAAGATACAGGGATGCAGTGTTTTTTAAGATTTTGAATTCCAATTGTATATATATGGCTCGAGTAACAAGTCCTCTGAGGACATGAAATATTTATCGTTTCATATTTTTGCACAACTGTATGACTACAAATAAAGGATTTAAGAAGTGGAGGGGGGGGATTACGACCTTAGGTAAATTGAGTGTTTTTTTTTTCAATATTTAAAGGTGTCCAACGTTTTGGTTTATGTATTATTTGACCCATAAGTTGAGTGATGAAGGCTCTACACCAAAGAGCCTACACCTAGTTAAGCAATATAAAACTAAGAGTGCAGCAAGAAGCAAAGCAGTAAGTAAAGGTTAATTTTTCTTTGATACTTGATACTCCCAGAGGAGATGGTAAAACCAAAAGTAGAGAGAGTGCCATTGAAGGATCAGAGGAAGAGAGAGTCTTATGTGAGAAAGTGAAAGAATTGAGCAGTAAAAATTTGAAGTCTCATTCTAGTCTCATTACTCATAGCCCCTTTAGAGGAATGAGTATAAAGGTATAAGCACTTGAGAGTCTACAGGTGTTTTCCTTTACTCAATTGTAATCTGAATTGTTAACAATGATTTGGACAATAACTACTGTAACTTCAGTGGACCACATGGATTTTACAGCTAAGAAAAAATCCTTAACTGCTGGAGGTGTATACTTGTGACAGTCCAATGATGTGATACGCACAGGATGTTGCTAATGCTAGTTATGGCAGCTGAGGTTTCTCTTGTACCACCAAGCAAAGGAAGTCAGTGCCAGAGAACACGTAGGTAGGTAGTATGCCAGAGAATGCATACTACCTACCTGTATTACAAAAGCAAAGTTCCCTACTGTAGATTTTATAAATGACCCTCAGGGAGACAAAATTGTTGAGTACAAATTCAGTCTGTTTTTAAAATGCTTGTTTTCTCATGATGGGTTGAACTATACTTGCTGCTTCTATTTAAAAATAAAAATACTAATTTTCAGTAAACTTTTTACTTATGCCATATATGACATGAAAATTACTACAGCTGCTCATTGACATTGGTTTCTGCTTTCATTGCTGCATAAAGGCAGCAGATTAGAGAGCTTTTTCAGTAAGGTTAATTTTTTAGAATCATAAATAGGATCTTATTTTATTTTACACTATTTTATAGGCTTAATCACTGCAGAAGATAGACGAGTGGGTACTACAAACCTGCATTTGGATGTGTCTGATGCTGTTAATGTCATGGTGTACGTTGGCATTCCCATTGGGGAAGGAACCCATGATGATGGTAATGTTTGAGGAAAGATGTTTTCAGTCCGTTAAAAATCAATTGTGTATGTGAAACTATACTTTTTATTGCTTAAGCTTATCGTAACTGAGAGACATAACCCAAATATTTTTGTTATATATTTAGTTTGCTACATCTGCAGCATATATTTAGAAGTGCAGTAATATTTCATTGGTTCCCAACTGTCAAAGAAGCAGAGCTTTCATGGAAATTAGACACATGTGCCTCAAGAAAGTAGGAGAAAGGTTACTTTTTCTTCTCCTTATATTTGAATAATTATAGCTAGTTCGGTTTGAATTCATGACTGAGTTTTCTGACTAGCTGTCAATTGTCACACTTCCTGAATTTTAAGGTGAAGCTTGAGGCACTTAGAAAGGGTGCTCTAATGCAGCAGTTGCAGTGTGGCTGGACTTTGTGTCTCAAAAGTCTACTTCCTGTAAGCTTCACAATCATATTGGTTTCATGTGGATTCCCCTTTCAGAAGTTTTGAAAACAATTGATGAGGGAGATGCTGATGATGTAACAAAGCAGCGAATCCATGAAGGAAGAGAAAAACCTGGAGCACTGTGGCATATCTATGCTGCCAAGGATGCTGAAAAGATAAGGGAACTTCTCCGGAAGGTATGTTTTTGACAAAGTCTTGAGCCTACATGTTATCTCGACAAGCTTAATTATAGCAGCTGAATGATACAAATTGCTATTGACATCGAGTGCATACATATTTTTAAACTGTCTTTGAGGACATTATTTTTTTTTTCCACAGGTTTTTAGCCTGGTCTAGGATCTTCATGCTAATTACTAATGTATATCATGCTAGTTAAGACCTAGATGAACTTGATGAAGTAGCATCTGTCGTGGTTCCACTCGAGTGGGCAGCCGAGCTCCACCACAGCCGCTCTCTCACTCCCCCTCCTTAAAGAGGAATGGGAGAAAATATGTGAAAAGGGCTCAAGGGTTGAGATAAGGACGAGAAAATCACGCAATAATTATTGTAGCGGGCAAAACAGACTCAGCATAAGAAGATAGTAAGATTTATTGCTCATTACTAACAAGCTAGAGAAGTGAGAAACAAAGGAAAGAAACCAAAAGCACCTTCCCCCCCCCCCCATCCACCCTCTTCCACCTCCTCCCCTCGAGCGGCACAGGGGAATGGGGGAATGGGGGTTATGGTTAGTCTACAGCACTTCTTCTCTGCCGCTCCTTCTCGGTCACTCTCGTCCCCTGTGCTGTGGGGTCCCACCCACGGGATGCAGTCCTTGATGAACTGATCCGGCGTGGGCTTCCCACAGGCAGCAGCTCTTCCAGAACTGCTCCAGATATGGGTCCGTACCACGGGGTCCATCCCTCAGGAGAAAACTGCTCCAACCTGGCTCCCCTACGGGCAGCAGCTCCTTCCAGGTCACCTGCTCCTGCGTGGTCTCCTCTCCACAGGCTACAGGTCTGGCCCGAAATCTGCTCTGGCAGGGGTCTTCCACAGGCGGCAGCCTCCGTTGGTGCAGGGCCACCTGCTCCACCGTGGTCTCCTCCACGGGCTGCAGCGTGGAACCCTGCTCCACCGTGGTACTCCATGGGCTGCAGGGGGACATCCTGCTTCACCATGGTCCTCACCACAGGCTGAAGGGGACTTCTGCTCCGGCACCTGGAGCACCTCTCCCCCTCCTTCTACACTGACCTTGGCACCTGCAAGGCTGTTTCTCACTCCCTTCGCTCTCCTGGCTGCTGTGTGGCGCAGCGTTTTTTTCCCTGTCTTAAATATGCTCTCACAGAGGCGCAAACAACATAGCTTATTGGCTCAGATCTGGAAAACAATGGGGCCCTTCCCAAACATGGGGCAGCTTCTAGATCTTTCTCACAGAAACCATCCCTATGGCCCCCTGCTACCAAAACCTTGCCACGTAAACCCACTACAGCATCCCACTTTGAAATAGTTTAAGGATATGTTTGGTATGTGTTTTGGTACAGAGCTTTTTGTGAGACAGCAGTATTGAGGTACTGTGTCATGGCTTTTTTTTTTATTATTGTTATTAATCTTGTATCTTGGCCCTAGGTTGGAGAAGAGCAAGGCCAAGAAAATCCCCCAGATCATGACCCTATTCATGACCAAAGCTGGTACTTGGACCAGACCTTACGAAAGCGACTCTATGATGAGTATGGTGTACAAGGTTGGGCAATAGTGCAGTTCCTAGGAGATGCTGTGTTCATTCCTGCTGGTGCTCCCCATCAGGTAAGTATGCCAACTCTATGCCATATTGACAAATGGAATTGAATTAGAAGCACAGTAGAACTGTGACTTCCAAATAACTGTTAGTTATTGTTGCTGATTTATGTTCCTTCTTCTGTGCATGCAGTTCTTACAGGATTTATTTGAATTGAATCTTCATCATTATGTTAGTAAAAATGGTACAAATACCTGAATGATGTGTACAATAGTGTGATAGAATTAAGAAAATATTTAGAACAAATAGTTGGAAAACATTTCTGCATGGTAAAACTTAAGACTAGGGAAGAGAATTCTGATAAAGTGTGGAGAAGAGATGGGAAGTTATGTTTTGCAAGAGTAGCATGTGAGGGAGGACAAGGGAACATCTGAGATGTCATGTATTTTGTTCTAACATTAGAGACACAATTTTATTTGAAACCAGAATAGGCTTCAATGCCTGTTTCTGGTAAGCAAATGCAGAAGAACCAAACATCCTGTTTTTATTTTTTGTATTAATTCTGTATGGTTTGTTCTAGGTCCATAATTTGTACAGCTGCATTAAAGTGGCAGAAGATTTTGTATCTCCAGAACATGTGAAGCACTGCTTCCGTCTGACCCAGGAGTTCAGGCATCTGTCTAATACACATACAAACCATGAGGATAAACTGCAGGTAACCATTTTATGATGGTAGTCACTAAATACATCCTGTGTTTGGCCACATTTGTTCAGTATTAGAAACATGCAACTAAAGATTTAAAACAAACAACAACAACAAAACAACTTTACACAACTTCGGAGGTTCTCATTTGATAAGTATTTCAAATAATAATTGTGTATCTATGTCTACAGTATCATATAAACAAAAATTAGTAATAAACTTCTAACTTTCCAAAGAACTATCCCACTATTGGACTAGTGCATGTTTCAGTTTTAATTAGTTTATAAATGGCTGAATCCTGAATAGCAGTGATGTATAGCAGGAAAAAATCCTTACAAAAAAAGCAAAAAGCAATGTTTTGTTTTGAAGAGATGTTTATTTCACTAACAACACCTGTATTTGTTTTTGTATTACCTGAAAGAGAGTTGCTGTGGACTGAAAGGCTTGCTTATTTAAACTAATCCTGAAAAGGAAAATGAAGTGTGTTTTGGCTTTGAAGAAATGCAACTGCTTAAACCAGTAACTAAACACAGAATATTATGTTCACTAAAAAGAAATAGAACATTGTGTTTAAGGCAGTAAGTCATACATAAGGAAGATTGTAAGGAGGCCTTTCTTGATTTCACTGATACGTGCCTCTAAAGAGTTAATATTTGTGTAGTTTACAAATTTTGTTGTCAGCATTGTTTTTGTATTAGCAATCTCATGCATGTAAAATGAAGGTGGAGCAGAAATCTGCTGAATGGCTCTTCTTGAAAAGATGACTACTCAATATGTAACCATGCTCCAGTATGTCACCCAAGAACATCAGGACTTCCCATGTTGATTCTCTCAACGAATTTGGTGAAAATTTGCTGTGAGCTTCTATATGTTTTTACATGAGATTTTGAAGTAAAGCAGAACTCTCAACTCTCACTGCACAGGATTTTAAAGTAAAACAGTACTCTAAACACACGTTGTCAGGATTCATCTTCGAACACTGCAGCTCTTCAGCTGTAGTTATAAAGATGAGGTAGTGTGCCTATAAATGAATAGGTTGCAAAAAATGAAGAATGCTCATTAAAAATTATAGATTAAAAATTATAATATAAAAGCTGGTTACTTACTGACAAAGTAGCCCGGTGAAAATGAATAGTGGTTACATTTAGGTTGGATATTAGGAAACACTTCTACTCTGGGAGGGTTGTGAGGCATTGGACCAGGCTGCCCAGGGAAGTGGTTGAGTCATTATCCCTGAAGGCATTTAAAAGATGTGCAGATGTGGTTCTTAGGGATGTGATTTAGTGGTAGACTTGGCAGTGCTAGGTTAATGGTTGGACTTGATGATCTTGGAGGTCTTTCCCAACCTAAAGGATTCTGTGATTCTATGATTTGTGCCTCATAAGCGATCTTTGCAATGTTTACTTTCTTATTTTTCCTCGTTTTCCTGTAATATAGTATTAATGTATTATAATATTTTTATATGTATGTATGTTTTTGTGATAGACGTATGTATATGGGGTAGAATAACTCAAGTCCTTTAACTGTCACACAAATGATACACAAGACTGAGATCATGTGTATATTGGGGAAAAATATTGGTGCTTCACAGTTAATTGAACTGGCACAGTTAAACTACTTGAAACTGAATTCAAATAAATCTGAAACAAGATATAGCTTTGACTGTTAGATAGCTCAACATAGAACAGAATACTGTGGTTACTAGTGGATTTTTCACCTCTAATCTTGCTTGCCTTTCTGTAAGATGCAGAAGTTCCTTTTGGGCTTGATTCATATGTATCTATAAGTGACTTGGATCAAAAGGACTTCTTCAAAGTAAAGCCTTTGAATGACTTAAAAGTGTACTTCCTCATAGCTCTCATAAAGTAGAGACTTTATCTTAAAACAACATGAGTAAGTCAGTTGCTGTGGAACCAAATTGCTGCATGTAGGTCTCAGAAATATTTGTGTAGTCTAGCTGTGACAGTTTAAATGTGTGCTGATATACTAAAGCAGTAACATTATATACTTTGTGTATACTTGCTAACTATCACAAATTCAGCTGCCAGCATTGATTGCATAGGTACGTTAGACTCCTTGTTAGTCTGGAGAAGTTGATTTTTTTTTCTCCTTTTACAGGTGAAGAACATTATCTACCACGCAGTGAAAGATGCTGTTGGCACACTGAAGGCTCATGAATCCAAACTAGCTAGATCATAGGAACTGCTAATTCCAAATGCCCTGTGAAGTAAGCCTTTTGCTCACAGTATATACAGGGACTGCACGACTGCCTCTGCAGGAGCAGAGGCTTCTCACTAAGAGCTGGTGTGGTCAGTATTACACACACTCTTCAGCCACTGTTTTCTACGCTGCCTCAATGCTGAAGGTCTAATGGAAGGTTGCACTGTTACATGCAGAATTCCAGATTCTAATGAAAGGTGCCATGTCCCTTTCTTGTGGCCTTTTGCAAATTGGAAGAACATGGAAACCACTTGGTGTTCCTGCATATTATAAATAGAAATGGTGTAAAGAGTGTGGATGTTTTTCCTCATGCCTAGTTAGTCTCCACAAAGTTAGAAGGAATTTGCTGGAGGTGGGTTGTCCTACTGCAGATTTAGTTGATAGCTGCTAAAGGAGTGTGACCAACAGTAGCCCAACTGCAGAAATTTAAGTAAACTTCCCATGTGAAATACAGGCCAAGGAAAAAGACAAAGCTATTCTCTGCACTCCCCTTCTTGTAGCCATTTCTCTATACACTGTAGAGTTGCAGAAATAAAGGGAGAACCCACTTTTTTTTTTTCCCCCAGAAGACTCCAGAAATAGGAGAATTGTGTATTTAGTGAAAAACTAGGTTTGTAGTGAAACAGTTAATATTTCATGAAAGTAGATATTTTTAGTATTTTTGAAGTACCACAACTGTTCTTGGATTTTCAAGGAAAGGCGCATTACATTTAGTCTTCCTTTCAATAAAATAAAGAAGTGATTTTTAGAAAGCAGTCCAAAATAGCACAAAAACAGCCAAAGGAGAGTGAATAGAAATTGACACCCCACCTCCCTTACCCATATTCCTCACCCACTTTCTCTATCCCCATGTCTCCGCTGCTTCCTCAGAAAGAGAAGTGAAAAGAACTATGAACTCTGTTCTCATGTAGAGATGTTGTACATCTCTCCCTGCACTGGTAACTGCAGGCAATAGTTCACCCCCAAACCAGTGCTTGCTGAAAACATCTATCCTTTCCAAAAGTGAAGGAAATGTTAACTTTCAGAATCAATTTTGTCCAGAACTATTTTAAGTAAAATGTTTCTGCTTGATAGAACTGTATTCAGAATTTGCTAATGTCAGCATTGATGCAATGGATTTCATTGTCTGGGTACATGGGGAAATATATCTACCTTATATCCAGCTGTACTGTAGTGCCACCTGCAGGCCTGTTAATATGTTCACGGTTATTTCATTTTTTTAAAAATAAAAGTCATTTACTGTAACAGTCTGGGCAATTTCTTTCAGTTTTGGCCACTGATACGCCTGCTTTGAAGTTATCTCAGTTTCTGCTAGTGGTAGTGTAGGCTAGCTGATAATTTCTTGCCCTGGGTCTGGCTTGGGTATTTTAGGCATGGGGTCCCAAATATGTATATGCAGGCAGCATACCAAGCTGTCTCCAGGCTCTTGATTAAAACTAACTCATGAGTTAATTTTGGCAGAGTATCTGTCTTGTCATAAACCACATCTCTTGTGCTGTGCTCCTTGCCTCTTGCAATCTTTCTACCAGGCTGGGATTCAGAGCTGCCCTCTCTACTGAAGAAATAGATGGGCTTGTAAAGATTTCTTGGTTTCTGGCCTTGGAGATTGTGATGTCAGTAGCAGTTCTTTTCACTGACCTGTTGGCTGGCAGCATTTCAGGTTGATTGCTTGATTCGAGTAGTTTAATCCTTGGATTCATACCCTTGCAGCTGTCCTTCAAGTATGGGCTATGCCAGTCTTCTGCAGATTAAAAGGATTATCCCAGAGCCATTAAACATTCAGCATCAGTATTATACCTGTTACACAGAGTTCCTTGTGCTCTCCTAATGGACTCTGTGCATACAATCCATTCTCAATGTCTAGTTCTGGTTGAGATGTTTCCCCGTTTTTGCATATGTATCAGCAATTATGGGAGTTAGATGAAGATCATAAGGACAAAGACTTAGCTGTGTGTAATACAATAGCTGGGTCATCTGCAGTGCGGTGATTTACAGCAAGAGTTCTGCATCTCATAATGAGCCTTTGTTTGGTTTGAGTCTATCAAACATTGTTTTTGACTCTTGAATTTCCTCTTTAACAATCGTAGAGTACAATTAATCTAAGGCAATATTCAAACAAAAACAGAAGAATGATTTGCACAAAAATTACAGATTAGAATTAAGAAATACATAGCAAATTTTAGATCATATAAGACAGGAAAAAAATGTAAATTGATTGGTCAAATCAGCGCTAACTTATATTTGACCATTTTTATCCTTTATCTGGATTGTATAGATCAAGAGGTAGAGGCTACCACTTCCTTTGGCAAGTTTTTCCAAGTAGGTATTTTTTTATAAGAGGTACAGATTGGCATTTAGCTAGATTCAGAATCCACTTACCAGTTGTTGCTTGTTTTCTACCAACGTAAGATTTTCAGTTGATTAAAAATGAATTGTCAGCTCCTAGAACTCTGTCCAACTAATTAAAATATAACTGCCACTGTACAAAAATTTCAGAATGTTTGAAATAGAATTTTCATATACCATGTATCAGCAAACATACATTTTTGTATATTAATTTAAAATATGTAGATCATATATATAACCATGTAGAGAGAGAGACGTATATGTTTTTATAAGTGTATATGCGTAGTTATATATGTGTCTGTTTATATATAAAATCCCAGACAACTGAGGGGTTGGTTGTTTTGGTTGTGTTTTCTTTCAAACATCCTTAGCTTTTACATGACATTTATTCTACTGAATGTGGTCTTGCTATTACTAAATGGAACTGCATAAGACAGTGGGCGGGCAGCGTTTTTTAATATTAGCTAAAACCTTGCTGTGTCTTGGTATCTTGTGGAACTACAGGCAAATGAGAGAAGGGATTCAGGCTGTTACAGCTGTTTACCTGCCCAAGTGAATTTAGATTCCATTCACAATACAGAAGGTTAATGTGTGTTCAACCATGCAAGAGGGCATACGCAGCATTGTCATTTAACAGTTTCACAGATACTTCAAAGCATTACACAGGACGCACTCATCTCTTTTTCTCAGTCTCAGATGAAGGGAAAGAAATGCCTTTTCAACCTAACAACTTCATCCCTTATTTGATGTTGATTAAAAATACCACAGTCCACAAAGGTTAATTTTACAACATTTAATAATTTATCTGTTTATAAACAGTACTCTGAGGAAACTGAACAAGGCAACATAAATGAGAAAGAAAAAAAAGTAATACATTGAAGGATGTATAATTCATTTAAAACTCTGATAGATTCTGACGTCACCTCTTATAGAACCTGGGGATGTGGAATCAGGATAGTATTGAAGGGAAGTTAGGTGTTAAACAGTAAGTTGGATTTACCTGCAATACAAAGATGAAAAGTTTTCAGGCACAGATATTCTCTAAAATGTATTGCATATAGGACTTCCCTTCTCTTTCCTCACTTCTTTAGTTGTGAGGTGTTGGTTGAAATGTATTATGTGCTAGTGAATTACTCATGCATCTAGCATGTCTTACAAGTATTGTTTAAGTAGAAAATGAGCATGGAACTACACAGCATGGAAGTGAAGCATAACATGAAAGCACCTGTGGACAATACATCTTACTGGTAAGTAAACTCATCTTAATGTCACCTTCAGTGTTTCCCCTAACTTAAGCCACGTCTGTTTGGGTTGCATAGACCTGCTTGTGGTCACTATCTCCCATTGCACCCCAGAGTCTGAAATCAGCCCATAGTTTCCTTTCCTCTTAAGTGGCAGTGTCTCTAAGATCCGTAATCTCAACCACTGAAAAACAGCTGCATACTCCCACTAGGCATTTGAAAAATAACCAGGTACAACTCATCTTACTTTTGTTTATATCCATCTTCCCCCTCCACCCCCCTTGGAAGAACTTTTTATTTTATCTTTGTGCTTATATACAGACTCATACAAAAAATGGTAAAGTGAGTTTCAAGATGTAGAATTAATAAAATAAAGCTGCTTTCAGTATGAAGGTCTCTTCTAAACTAAATGGCTTCCAATCACAAAGCAAAACAGGTGAGAAAAGGAAATGTTCTCAGAATAATCTTATCCAGTTCTAGGGCCTTACTTCTACGATGTCAGTTTACATTGTCAATTTACACTTTGTCTCTGTTTTCCTTAGTCCTTTCAAGGTTTGATACTCTTACATTACAAAGTGCACCTTTAAATTTCAGAGGTGGGGCTTCTATTGAGATCTTCCACTTCACCTTTCTTCCTAAGACCATTATTTATTGTGCTATTTTTTTTCCAGAGCTACTGTGTTCTTCAGCACTGAGTAATTGTCATTTCTGTTCATTAGAGCAGCTTCTGCCTGAACCTCAGTTTTGGTAGGATCTCCACATCTGACCTGGCATTGGTGTAAATGTAGCTTTGCTCAAGTTTCTCTAGTCAAGGAAGATATGATTCCCTTGCCTCACTGTTTAGGCCATAAAATGGATTGTTATTCGACCATTTTAAACATTTGTAGAACACACATTTGTCATCAGGACATGAAAGGACATGAAACTGTTGGAGAGTGTCCAGAGGAGGGCTACGAAGATGGTGAAAGGCCTTGAGGGGAAGACGTACGAAGAACGGCTGAGGTCACTGGGCCTGTTCAGCCTGGAGAAGAGGAGGCTGAGGGGAGACCTCATCACAGTCTACAACTTCCTCGTAAGGGGGTGTCGAGAGGCAGGAGACCTTTTCTCCATTAACACTAGTGACAGGACCCGCGGGAACGGGGTTAAGCTGAGGCAGGGGAAATTTAGGCTTGACGTCAGGAGGGGGTTCTTCACAGAGAGGGTGGTTGCACACTGGAACAGGCTCCCCAGGGAAGTGGTCACTGCACCGAGCCTGTCTGAATTTAAGAAGAGATTGGACTGTGCACTTAGTCACATGGTCTGAACTTTTGGGTAGACCTGTGCGGTGTCAAGAGTTGGACTTGATGATCCTTAAGGGTCCCTTCCAACTCAGGATATTCTATGATTCTATGATTCTATGATCAGTTACTTCAGCAATAGTGTATCTGGTGGTAGAAAATACACAGCCTTAATTTGAAAGCAATCAATGAATTGCTTTCCTGGATAAGTCTTACAATCTTAGTTACACAACACTATGCAACATTACTAATAACTTAATAATAAATCATTCTATTTCAGTTTGACCTACAGCAGTCTTTTGTTACAAAAATAGCTTTTCAGTACCAGCAGCTTCTCCTTGTGAGAAGGTAATTAATTTCTCATTCTTCTTCATGATATGGAAAGAAATAGAGCTCCTTGTTGCTAACTATACATGTAAATTACTAGCTTAAAATACTTTTCCTGGAGTTGTTCTAAAGCTTAATTTGCCACTTTATAATGGACTCTTGCTTAAGACATTCACAAGACCACCTGCTTTGCTAATGTTGATGTTCATATTTTGTTGTTCTTATCACTATTTATACCTCTTATTGAAAATGTTCCTGCTATTCCTTGGCACATTAAACAGTTCAGAACACTAAGGCACGTTTTCTTTGTGTGTCACATACCCATGCTGCAGTTACTCAGCACTCACAGTCTTTTCATACATTGTACTCAACAAGTCTCTGAATTTTCTCCATTTGCATCTTTCACTCACCTGAACATGAGCGTATTATTCAAGTAACAGAGCTGTTCTCTACCTGATCCCTGGCACAAAACTCGTGGGGATAGAAATGCAATTGTTCTGATGAGGGAAGTGCAGGTTTGTGTTACTTGGATGTGTGAGAGCAGATTACCTTTATCCTATTTGTAGGTCAATTGTGCAATCAGTGGTGTAAATTGTGCAGTCCCTTATGCATCATATTGTGGCCATTCATATCCAAAAGCAGACTGTGACAAAATGTTCTTTGTCACTGTCTGTAGTGACAGTTTTGTTTTCAGCTCTTGCATGTAATGGAAAGTTGCTGATGTTGTGTGTTTTTCATCATTGCTCATTACCAATGAGGCTCATGCATCCGTGAGAAAATTGTTCCCTAGCAAATCACAGTTCTTGCTCCCTTTCTTTCATTTTTCAGAAAGGCTATTTGGCAAGTAATGAGATTTTGCCATAGTACATTCCTTAGTGTTTTGATGTTTATGTTGTTGGGGGATGGGGAGGGGGGGTGTCTTTTTTGTTAGTTAAAGAACTGCATAAGGCTTTCTAGCAAATTAATATATTTTAAAATTGAAATTCAGCTTGTGTAATGGTCATCTTCGTGTGATTCAAAGGTCTGTGTATTGAGCCTGATCAGTCTTTGTCTCTAGTTTCCTTAGGGGTGGCAAAACATTTAACTAACTCCTGCAACGACCGAAAAGGGTGATTCTCTTAACAGTACTCTCTGCTGAGTCACTATAACAACTTTTGCTGCTCAGTTTTCTGGCACACTAGTATGTTTAAACATACACATGAATAATATTTACTTGTCTCCCCATTCAGATGTGTTTGTACAGGTAAGCAATCCTAGGCCTCTCATCTGTGATTCCTAGGAGCGAGGGCACTAGGCAACAGTGAGTTATCCACGAAACTACAACGAACAGTTTTCATCCCTTAGGATAACGACCTCTGCTGTATCTGTGAGTTAATTGTTTTACAGACATTTTTCGGTGAAGCTGAGAGTTTTGGTAAGATTTTAAGTAGCCCATTTATTTGCATCATTTTGATGGCTGTTGTGTAGGGCCTCCTAGAACAGGTAACTTCTAATTTTGGAAGATGGCTTCTTCCGCCGGCTCTATTACTGCCTCCTGAAGTGCCTATCGCCTTCAGTCATCACGCTTCTGTCATCTTCTTACGCTGTGCGTGTTACTCTGCTGCCGTCTCTCCAGCAGGTCCCCTTTCCTGCAGCGCTGCACTCGGCCCTGTCCCCCGGGGAGCGCCGCTGCCCCCTCCAGCGGAGCGGGCAGACACGGGAGCCACTGCGGCTGCCTCGGCGCTGCCGCCTCGGCTCGCTTCCGGCGGGGCGGGGCGGGGCGGGGCGGCGGGGTCTCTGCGGCGGCACGGGGAGCGATGCGGCCCCTCGGCTCCGCCCCTGTCAGTGCCGGGGCGGGGCTGCGCCTGCTGCAGGAGCCTGCCCGTTAAGAGTCGGCTCCCGCCGCCGCGGAACCCGGCGCCGCCGCCATGGTCTCCTGGATCATCTCCCGCCTCGTGGTGTGAGTGCCGGGGCGGGGGGATGCGCAGGGCCGTCTCGGGGCTGGGGCGCTCCGGGGAGCCGCTGCGGGGCGCGGCCGCCCCCGGTGGGACCTCAGGTTTCGGCCGCGGGGCGAGGAGGGGCCGCGGGGCGGGCGCTGCCTCGCGGTCGCCCGCGGCCGCGTCCCGGCGGGTCCGCGCTGGCCGCCGCGGCCCGAGAGCAGCGCCTTGGCAGGGGGCGGGGGAGCGGGAGCCGCCCAGGGCGGAGGCAGCCGGCGTGCGGGGCGCTGCGGGGCCGTGAGGCGCTGAGGGTTCTGCGCTTTTTGCAGGCTGATCTTCGGCACCCTCTACCCTGCGTATTCCTCCTACAAGGCCGTGAAGACGAAAAACGTGAAGGAATATGTGAGTACGGGTTCGCCGTGTGGGCGCGGTGGTCGCCCCATCCTTCGCGGCTCCCTGCGAGCCCACGGCCTGGTCCTGGCCCTGGCCCAGTGTCAGGGGCTGCTCGGCCCGCAGCGGTGTCAGGTCGGACGGGCCGCCTGAAGAGCAGCCCTGACAGACTTTGGAGATGTTTCGAGGAAGGACACTTTCTGAAATGGGAGGTTTCGAGCCATAAACGTGGGTTTTCTGTGTTTTGTTTTTTTCTTCCCCCTCCAGGAAATATTGGCTGAGGATGGGAAAATAGGAGGAACAGTGTGGTCTGGAAGCATATGGAAGTCCAGGGACAAGTTCTTTTCTCCAACTTTGTTCTTACTTTGTGTCCTTTTACGGCTTTTTCAGTACTGCTTTTGTTTTCTTCTAAAAACCTAAATAATCATGCATGGTTTGTATTTTCCTATCAACCTTGCTTGTGATCAGCAATTCCTGTTGGTCAAGACTTCATTCTCATTCCATCCTGGAAACATTTCCTTCTCTCTCTCTCTCTCTGCCTACGTCATTGTTGCAATTGCCATATTTAAAACACCAAATAGTTTTCAGTGATGCAGTGTGTTGGTTTCTTACAGAAGCACTGTTCTAAGACGATTAGAGGAGATGAGCTATTTGTTTTATGGATGGGAAGAATTTCTGTGTATTTAGAGCAGTGAATAATCAGATAGAGAAGAGAGGTAACATGGCCGAATAGAATATAATTTGCCAGTATTTCTTTGTGGTGCAGTCTGCGACTCTTGATCCAATTGGCTCTGTTTGCTGCTTAGAAAATGACGTGTCAATAGTAAATATTGCAGGATATGTCTCATTCTGCTTCGGTCCTCTAGAATTGCTTTAGGTGTTTCCTATGCACCGGCTTAAAATTCAGCACATTGGTTTTTGAAGGAGAGAGCAGCTGAGGTAGAGTCTATTCATAGTGGACAGCTTTTAAAACTACATCATCTAGCTTGGCTGATTTTTTTTTTTTTTTTCATGCCTTCAGCAGAGAAGTCAAAATGTGAATGTTCAGTAGGCACTGATAATCAATGCAGTGTTTTAAGTGAGTATTAGAGGTATAGTCAGGAATACTATATACTATGATAACGTTAAAAACCAAAAGGAAAGCATAAAAGAAACTGAGTAGTTGAATGATCCCGTGACTTCATAATTATCTGGTAGTCTTACTGCTGCTGTTTTCTCTCCTCGTTTTCTTTTAGACCAGTTTTCTATGATCTTTGTTGCATCAAAGGCAGGTTTTTACTTGGAATTTTTATTTGGCTCTTAAGTGTCTGTCATGGAACTATTGTTTTCCGGTTACAGAAGTTGTGTTAGCTGTAAGGCAGGCCCATTTTTCACAGTTTGAAAATGTGTTGAAATGTGTTGTTGAGAATTTGAGGGATTTAAAAACAAAAACTCTCCTTTTTTAAAACAGCCACCACACATGGCTTGTTCTGGAGTTCAAAGGCCCAGTAAATACAGAGCCTTTGACTTTGTAGATGCTTTACTGTAAAAGCATGCTTATTTTCTTAGGGTAAGTTGGCTGTTGAGGTACAGAAATGCAACGTGTCTTGCATAATACAAACATACTAATCTGAATTTGTGTTGGTAGACGTCACCTTAATTGCAGCAGGACTTTATTAATCTGATGATTAAAAAGAAATGAGGTCTGGTACTTGAGTATCATAAAGTTGTCATAACATGAATGTCAACTAATCACCTGGTTGTAAGTCCTGCTGGGGCTGATATGGAAAAGAATGACATCTGGTTTTGGCTTTTGTTTAATACTTCATTGATATAGTTTTCTTGAAGTAGATAGTTCTGGACAGCTGCAATAGAAAATTTCCTTTTTTTTTTTTTTTGTCTTCAATTAAAATACTGGAGTTAGTTAAAGAAAATATATTCGTACTGCTAAAACTGATCTTATATGTGAATTATTTTTCTTTAAGAGGACCACATGAGAATTAAACATGTAGATGCTGGATTCCAACTGCCCAAATCAGTAGTCCTTAGCTTTGTATTTCTCGACAGAAGCAGAAAGACAGGAAAAATGGTTTTGTTAAACTCAGGAAAGGGGGCCAACATCTATTCAAACTGCTTCTTGTATGACAAGGCAGTGGAAAATTTGAAAGCTGTGGTCCATAGTTTCAAGCCAGCTGTGTACTACTAAGAGCAAACGCGAGTTGGGGAGAAAGATCTTGCAGGTGTATATATATGCTAGAGAGTGTGATGTATTGCAGACTGCATTGATACGGATCAAGATATTACAAGCAGTCCAGAAATGGCATCAGAGTACAGTGCAAACACTTTTTTGCCATGCTGTGATATAGATTTATGTCTTCGAGCAGCCCTGACAAATTGCTTCTAGCACCTTAGGCTGTTTTAAAAGTAACTGTTTTCCTTTCACATGTGGTCTGCAGCTTTGGTCAAATCTACATTCCAATAATATGTTTACATTTACAGAGTTTATTTAGGTTCTTGGTGCAAGTTAGCTGAAATTGGTGATCAACTGCTGAGCAACAGAGACTTGACTCTTTTTTAATGGATTGAAAAACAAATACAGCACAGGATTAGTTTTAGAAGGTTAGTAATCTGTGGATAACAAAAATTATAAGCGGGGGGAAAAAAAGTGATGCTTCCCTCTTCACCATCCCACTTGTGTTCTGCTCTTTTAGCATCTGGTAATCTGCACTTCAGGGACTTCTAGAGCTAAAAGTTGAGTCCCTCTCGCTTACTTAACTATATTTCTTTTTTCTTTGGCTGTAGGGGGTAGGATGACGGATGGCAGAAGGAGACAGGGCAAGCCAGACCCATGCCCAGTGTTGAAGATGTGAACATATAGTACACTTAAATAGTAACATAACAATGTTTTCTGTTCTTCTCTCTTCCTTTTCTAATACTCCTGAACATTGTGTTACTACTGAAAAACTCTGATGGGGCGGAACTTAGTTTCATCAGGCTGTCTACTGTGACCACTCAAGCGTTGTGAACTAATTTATGTAACGAGAATATTTGTGACATTCTTTTCATTCTGAAAAGTGACCATTTATTTTTACACTTCATTTCCTCCCTTTGGACTAGTTGTTAGTCCTCAAGTGCCTTTACCTTTTATCTTCAGCAATTCAGTTTTTTTGAATGTTTATGTAGGCTTGTTGGAAACTTAGTAAAAACTCCATTACCATTAGCCAACCACTATAGTGAGAGCTAATGGAAACAGTCAAAGACTTCTGCTACAGTTATTTTTTCCTCATAAAAAAATAATTCTGTATTATGTTGTATATATCTATGTATTTAATGCTTACTTTTGTTATGATTGCCTTAATTTTGCATAATACTGAAGTAAGATTTATTGGTACAGAGAGTCTCTGAAATCTCTCACCCACTTGGATCCCCATTTGCCACCTTTGATTTGTCATTATTCACAATTGTTTTTGTACAAGAGCTGATTATGTTGCTGCATCAAAGAGTTGATCATTAATTTCATAGAGTTGCTTTAGAACTCAAGTCAATAACACCTGTGCTGTCTGAATTGATGATTATAGGGAGGAGGAGAGGGGAACCATAAAATTCATGTTTTGCTACTTTCTGTTGTGAAAAGTTGCACAATAAAATGGAAAATATTTGAAGCACTAATCACCTTTTTAAAAGCTGGCTATTGTTTCAGGGTTTGAGGCAGCATTTCTTTTCCTTTTAAGCCTTTTTGGAAAGTTCTGGAGGGTCTTTCAAGAACAGATCATATTATTTTCCATCACGTACAAGTTGGGGAAATATCTGCTTTTACAACACTATTTGCTATAGTAAGACCCTCGCTTACCTGTTCACATAACTTTAGTATGTGTGTTAACGTGTGGTTTTAATATGTGAGATTTCCGTGGTTCAAATTATTCCTTTTCTCATTCTTGATGACACTGAGTGTTAAGTTGCTTTTAGCAAAGGTGACCTCTTGTTTCCATTTATTTCCTACTTTATTTTTACTTCTTGATGGCACAGAAAACAGTCAATTTCATTTATGTTGGCCCTATTATTAATGGAAATGTTTGGGTAGCGGTTTTCATAATTTGACTGATTCCTCTTACATAATAATGTTGGTTGGTCTGTAGCTGGCAGACTTGCTACAAAAATGACAGAGATGGGGAGAGAGAGGGAAAGGTGTAATTACTCTTTTTCAAAGGAAACAAGACGTTTACTGCTCCATAGAAAAGATGGAAGTTGGGAGATAGGGTTTAGGTATATAGGTGTGCCATAATAGCACAAAGTACAGTTTGTAAACTGCATTCAAGAGCCTAAACAAGAAGATGCGTTTATATGTTATGTTCTTTGCTTTCTTGCCTCTCTTACTGGGTCTTTCCTTAAAAAGAAAAGAGAAATGCTGAAGGAATTTCTGAGAGCATTGATGAAGACTAAGAATAGCCAGGGAAGTAGTTGAGTTGAAGGAGGTCTTCAAAAAATGTGTAGATGTAGAGTTTAGTGACATGGTTTAATGGTGGACTTGGCTGTGCTAGGTTGAAGGTTGGGCTAGATGATCCTAGAGGTCTTTTCCAACCTAAGTGGTCCTATGCTTCTAATTCACCTTAATAAGTTAGAGCAAAATACTACATCTGTAGTTCTTCTCCTGCCCCCAAGATAACATTTAAAATGAAGAAAAAGTAGGGCTACAGTTGAAACTAATTAAGTGCACATGTATTTATTAGCATACTCATTATATATTAAAGAATATAACTATACTCAAAGTGAACTACTTACTGGTTTTAGACAGTTAGTTTATTTGGGACTATAACGCTATTGTTGTGTCATGATTTTGTTACAGGACAGACATACAACCAATCCATCCAACCCAAATCGTTCTATGATTTTGAAAGGGACCTCAAAGTTCACCTAGTTCCAACCGCCTTCCATAGGCAGGGGTGGCACACACTAGATCAGTTTGCCCAGGGCCCCATCCAACCTGGCCTTGAACACCTCCAGGGATGGGGCATCCACAGCTTCTCTGGGCAACCTGTTCCAATGCCTCACCACCTTCTGAGTGAAGACTTTTCTCCTAACACCTAATCTAAACCTACCCTCTTTTAGCTTAAAGTCATTACCCCTTGTCCTTCCCATCACAGCACTCCCTGATAAAGAATCTTTCCTGTGGGCCCCTTTTAGGTACTGGAAGGCTGCTTATAAGGTCTCCCCAGAGGCTTTTCTTCTCCAGACAACAACCCCACCTCCCTCAGCGTGTCTTTGTAGGAGAGGTGCTCCAGCCCCTTGATCATTTTTGTGGCCCTCCCCTGGACCCACGCTGACAGGTCTATGTCCTTGTGCTGGTCACCCCAGAGCTGAACGCGGTAGTGTCTCACAAGCGAGGGATAATCACCTCCCTCAACCCACTGGTCATGCTTCTTTTGATGCAGCTCAGGTGGTTGGCTTTCTGGGCTGCAGGTGCATACTGCCGACTCATACTCTGTTTTTCATCCACCAGTACCCTTAAATCCTTCTCCGCAACACTGCTCTCAATCCACTCATTGTCTGGCATGTATTCATGTTTGGGGTAGCCCTGACCCAAGTGCAGAACCTTGCATTTGGCCTTCTTGAACTTTGTCTTGTTTGCACAGGCCCACCTCTCAAGCCTGCCCAGGTTCCTCTGGATCGCGGCCCTTCCTTCCAGCATGTCAACAGCGCCACTCACCATGGTGTCATACGCAAACTCACAGAGGGTGCACTCAATCGCACTGTTCATGTTTGCTGACAAAGGTGTTAAATAATACTAGTCCCGGTACACACCCCTGAGGGACACCACTCATCACTGGTCTCCACCCGGACATTGAGCTGATGATTGCTATATTTATATATTTAGAGTATATTAATCTTACATATTTCCCTAAACTATAATGTAACATTTCATATGTGACCCTCTCTAATGCTGATTATCTATGCCTTCTTTTTGCTGACTTCATCTCAGTGTGTGAAAATGATGAGTCATTTTTGAGAAGCTGTTTTGCTATTTTTCTTGTTTCTGATGGATGTCTACTGAGTGACTGCTCTTTTGCAGGTGAAGTGGATGATGTACTGGATTGTGTTTGCCTTTTTCACCACTGCAGAAACACTCACAGACATTGTTCTTTCTTGGTGAGTACCATGCTGGTGCGTGGGTTTTTTGTTTGTTTGTTTTTTTTTTTAATGTTTTTAAGGTCATGTAGGTTCCTAAGGATAAGCTCTCTCATTTAGGAGTTTTTATGCCCATGGAGAGTCTATGGGTTTATAGACACTGTAGGTCTAAGCTGCTGTCTAAACTGGTTCATATTCTGTGCTTTCAGACAGTTAAGATACATGTAGGTACACAGGCTCTGTCAGAGGGTCTTCATCCATTCATAGCATATATTTTTGACAAGCTATTAGGTAAAGAGGTTTGAGAAATGATGATCTAAAAGACATTTTAAAAAGATGGTAAAGGACCAGGGGAGGTTCAGGCTGGATATCAGGAAAATGTTCTTCATTGAGAGGGTGGTTAGGCACTGGAATGAGGCTCCCTAGGGAAGTGGTCATGGCACCGAGCCTGTCAGAGATCAGGAAGTGTTTGGACAACACTCTCAGACGCATTATCTATTTCTTTATTTATTGTGTGGTCCTTTAGGGACCCAGGAGTTGGACTTTATGATTCTTGTGAGTCTCTTCCAACTTGAATATTCTATAATTCTATGACCTGTTTTGCTTTGCAAGCCCGTTGTACAGAGGAGCAGATCAAATACATCTCTGCTCTGAGTGGTGTTTTGCATGATGAAAATGTCTTCAACTGCTGGATGTGGGTTGGGTTGGGGTAAAACAGATTTTAATTCTCTCAGAGCTGTGTCACACTTGGCAATAATCAAATGGAGGCCTTCAGCAATGACAAATTGTCATTATGTGTCTTTAGCTGTTCCATTAGAACAGGGTTTCTTCTATGCTTTAATTTTTGGTCAGTTTCTTCATTGCTTTAATGTTTGTGATTTGCACGCATCTCTGAAAGAATACAGTCTAGTCAGAGTTGCATCTTTTAAAGAAACATGAAATTGTTGCGTGTACCTTACATAAGTGCTCAGCTATTTTGCCTATTCCTGAAAATAAAATTGAAGAGTCAGGATCTAAAAAGTACAAGAGCTTTGGCTCATTCACCTACTTAAAAGTGAACCACTGAAAACAGAAGTCTCTTAGTACTAACAGGCATCAGAAAGTTTACATTTGCTTATTGGAGTCTCTAC
Source organism: Aythya fuligula (assembly GCF_009819795.1). Taxonomy (NCBI): domain Eukaryota; kingdom Metazoa; phylum Chordata; class Aves; order Anseriformes; family Anatidae; genus Aythya; species Aythya fuligula. The sequence continues at coordinate 19,842,869 of NC_045572.1, forward strand.
TACTCTCCCTTCCCAGAGACTTCACTGTGTAAGGGATAGCAATGAAAGACTTGCATGCTGCCTGCTCTTAGCTATCAGCCTTAGCAGCAACTTGAGAGCTCTCTTGAGATATTTAATTGAAAACTTTGGAAAAAGAGAGGGAAATGGCTGTAATGTTATTATCCAGTGGATAGTCTTTGAACAAACTTAAGAATGGTGAGAGTAGCTGTCAGATTTTAATTTGGTGTGTTTGCAGGGCTGAGAGATGCCCTGTTTATGGAGTTTTCATGGCTATGGATGAAAGACTAAATGAGACTCAAAGAAGGTATGTTCTAGGATTCCAGAGAGGATTGTGCTATTCTGACCTGATATATTGATTCGTTTATGTTTCTGAGTCCTTACCTTCTCTTTACTCTTTTTGCCTGTGCTGCTCTCTAATGGTTATCTCTGTCTCTGTGCTGATCTTGATTCTAGTTCTCGTTCTCTTTCTCTCTCTCTCTTTCTCTCTCTCTCTCCTTCTCTCTTTCTCTCAGGTTTCCTTTTTATTTTGAGTTGAAAATCGCATTTGTGATTTGGCTGCTCTCCCCTTACACCAAGGGCTCCAGTGTCCTCTACAGGAAGTTTGTGCACCCAACGCTCTCCAATAAGGAGAAGGTACTCACTTATTGTTGGAAGAGACTGATCTGTCTGGAAGTTGACTGAATTCTGATTCAGTTATGCTACAATGAAAATTAAAATGCATGAATCATGATTGTGCTGACATTAGTGGGTATAGAATGATAATGTCTCTGACAACGAGGGCTGTGTACAGCCGACCACAGACTGTAATGTAGCCACTATCTTGCCTAATGCTTAGTATGTTTGCTTAACTCAGTATCTTTAGCCTTTATTGTCACTATCAGTAATTAAGTTCTTTGAATCATGATAGTAGCAGCACGTTCTGTAGTCAGGCTGTGTTTTTCACATTCTCAGTATAAGCAACTGCTTCATTTCAATTGTTGCAATTTGGAGAAAACATTCTTTAATTTAAGGTTGCATTTGCAAGCATTCTCTAAGTAGCAGAGAAAATGCAGCACAGCTTGTGCTGACAGCCTGGAAAAAAAGGTGTCCTTATGAGCTATGGGTTTTAAAGGTGATAGTGGGGGAGATTTTGAGCATGTTTGTAACTAGAAGCTAAATGCTGTGTTCCACACTGCCTTTCTAGGAAATTGATGAATACATTACTCAGGCTCGTGACAAGAGCTATGAAACCATGATGCGAGTTGGCAAGAGAGGGTTAAACCTGGCTGCCAATGCAGCAGTTACTGCAGCTGCAAAGGTAATGCAACACCTGTGCACTACAAACACAATCTAACCTTCTGTAACATTCAGGAATTCCCCAATAGTTTAGTTTTGTGTACCAGCAATTAGTGATATGGGTCTGTTAGGGATGCTGGTGCCTGTTCAGAATGATATACTTTACCTTTCCTTCAGTTTGTTTGTAGTTAATCCTTTGATTTATGGAAAGTGAAGGGAGAATGGGTTTTGCTCTAGCCTCTTTTGTGTTGGTCTTGGGAGCATACTTTTCTTTTTTCCCTTCTCTCTGTGGTGGGTGTTGCTTTTTTATTTTTATTTTTTATAGAGTACCCTAGTGAGGAATGGGGCACCTTCTGTCTTCTGAATGATCCCATGTGGGATGATCTGGGTGAGCGTGAAGTGTCCTTCACCATAATTCTTATGTCCTCTTAGGGCCAAGGAGTTTTGTCTGAGAAGCTACGAAGTTTCAGCATGCAGGATCTCACTCTTATCCGGGATGAAGATACCGTCCATTTGCGAAGCCATGAGCCACAGCTGCAACCCCCTGGAGCAAGTCTCCTTGAAACCATTGAGGATTCAGGTACAGAACACCCCTGCTGGGCCACTGTTTGAGGCCTTGCATGGTTACCCAGCAGGCGAGGAAGGGTTCCCTGGGCTTCATGCAGGGGTCTCAGAAGGACTACAAGATTGCAAATTATCAGGGAGAAGTTGTATTGTTTTCCCAGTCCTTTCCCATATACTAACATATGGATTTCTTGGATTATGCGTAAATACTGTTGATGTCTCCCTTCTATGTGGCCCTTAAGGATGGAACATTTTAGATCTAGATGTGTCTTTTCAAAAGTATTTGAAAAAACTTTCTTACTCCTTAGCTTCCTGTTACTCCTCAGGAGAGGAGAGCAGTTTGGCACAGAGGTCTAATGGAACCTTGACAGAAACCAGAACAGACCCATCAGATGAAGATGCAGGAGACAAACTGCCAAAACGTACTCAAAGCCTCAAAGCTACCAAGAAGATGACAAAAGCTGAGGTAAGCTGGTGTGTAAGTTATTTCCAGCACAGGTACTGATTTGTGAATTTTGTCAGAAGGCTCTGGCTTCGTATTTTGTGTGTTTAAAAGCTGTTTATGTAAATGTTGTTGGACCGTTTACTGCTGGAGTCCTATATCAAAGGACTTGCTGTCTATATGCTATACTGGTCTCTTGCTTTTGTGTTTTTGTCTGTAAGCCTCTGTCATAAGCCATGTCCTAGCTTTGCTTTCATTTAGGTTTGTGTTTAAGGGTGGGGGCATTAGGTATTTTTAATGTCTACTGTTGGCTCTACCCTCCAATCCTTTGGATGGTTGGACCAGATGATCTTGGAGGTCTAACCTTAATGATTCTATGATTCTCCCTCTTGTCTGTTACAGTATATAATACTATATATATGTATATATTATATATACAGTATATAACATTTATGTGACCTTTATCCCTGTAACAGCAACTTTCTCCTCATCTAAAATTCAGCTGTTCTGTTCCCTCTTAAGCCTTTCTACTGTTCTGCATGTTAGATTTGAAGAAATTTATCTGCACGTTCTCCTTTCTTCTCCTCTGTAGGTTTTCATCATCTTGAGGTTTAGATCATAGAATCACAGAATGGCTTGGATTGGAAGGGACCTCAAAGATCATCTAGTTCCAACCCCCCTGCCATAGGCAGGGATGCCACCCACTAGATCAGATTGCTCAGGGCCCCATCCAACCTGGTCTTGAACACCTCCAGGGATGGGGCATCCACAGCTTCTCTGGGCAACCTGTTCCAGTGCCTCACCACCCTCTGAGTGAAGAATTTCCTGCTACCCTCTAATCTAAATCTTCCCTCTTTTAGTTTAAAACCATCCCCCCTCGTCCTGTCATTATCTGATTGAGCAAAGAGTCGCTCTCCATTTGTGGACTTTTATAAATCCACGTTAAGTACTGAAAGGTTGCAATGAGGTTACCCTGGAACCTTCTCTTCTGTAGGCTGAACAGTCCTAGCTCTCTCAGCCTTTCTTGGTAGGAGAGGTGCTTCAGACATCTGATCAGCTTTGTGGCACTCCTTTGGACCCACTCTAATAGATCAACATCATTCTTGTGCTGGGGGCTCCAGAGATAACTAGTCATTGTTGAGTTTATCCACACCACATGGCCATGTGCTGATCCAAGATATTTACAGCAATTCAGATTGTCATGAATTGTCTGTATTCTCGATATTAAAACAAACTATACATGAAAATAAATTACATAGTGTCCAAGAGCTATGGTAGATTAATGATATTTTTCAGCTGTTGGTGTGTTTTGTAGAATATGCTTTTTGAGACAGTGCCTTCTAGTTTTTGAGTCTTACTTCAACATTTCGTCTGGTTTGATTTATAAATGATAAAGTGCTTCTCCATTTTGAGAAGTAGGGATTCTCTTTTCTTGGTTCAACTTGGACTCCTGATTTTATTTACATGTAATTTTTATTTAATATAGTGGTGTATTAACAAATCACATTGTAGAGCTTTTCAGGCTAAACATTAAATAATTTGGAGGAGAGTGCTTGCTCAGAGCATCATGTTAATTCATACTGTTAATCTGATTTTACAGCATCCAGGACACTTTTGTATATGAATAGGTACTCTTTGTAACATGTATGTCTAAAGATGCGTTCAAAATCAGCCTAGATCTCTTTTAAATCCCCTGAAGTTACTTTTGTGTTGACCCTTCTTCCTTTTGTAGCGTAGTAGACAGGGGCAGGGAGGCAAGAGGAATAAAATTTTATTCCAAGCTTCCTAGAGAGGAATTTAAGTGACACAATTCTGAAAAGGCAGTAAAGACTCTATGCTGATTATTGTGAATATAGAAATATATGACGCAAAGGGCTTAAGGGTTGAGAGACTCAGAGGAGGGAGATAGTAATAGGCAATAAATTTTACTAGCAAGCTAGGGAAGTGAGAAACAAAGGAAAGAAACCAAAAACACCTTCCCTCCATCCACCCTCTTTCCACCTCCTCTCCCTGAGTGGCACAGGGGAACGGGGGAAGGAGGGTTGTGGTCAGTCTATAGCACTTTGTCTTCGCCAGTCCTTCATGTTCACTCTCTTCCCCTGCTCCAATGTGGGGTCTCCTACGGAATGCAGTCTTTCCTGAACTGATTCTGCATGGGCTTCCCACAGGCAGCAGCTCTTCAAAAACTGCTCCAGATACGGGTCTGTACCACAGGGTCCATCCGTCAGGAGCAAACTGCTCCAACATGGGTCCCCAATGGGTGGCAGCTCCTGCCAGGTCACCTAGTCCTGTGTGGGCTCCTCTCCACAGGCCACAGGTCCAGCCTAGAAACTGCTCTGGGAGGGGTCCTCCACAGGCCACAGCCTTCTTCAGAGAAGATCCACCTGCTCCACCGTGTTTTCCTCCACAGGCTACAGCATGGAAATCTGCTCCACCATGGTACACCATGGGCTGCAGGGGGACAGCCTGCTCCACTATGGTCCTCTCCCCAGGCTTCAGGGGAACTTCTGCTCCAGCACCTGGAGCACCTTCTGCCCTCTTTCTTCACTGACCTTGGTGTCTGCAAGGCAGTTTCTAATTCCTCTCTCTCCCAGCTGCTGTTGAGCAGCATTTTTTTTTCCCCTTTCTTAAATATGCTCTCAAAGAGGCACAAACAGCATTGCTTATTGGCTCGGCTCTGGCCAGTGGCGGGGCCCTTATCTAACATGGGGCAGTTTCCGGATTCTTCTCACAGAAGCCACCCCTATGGTCCCCCCACTACCAAAACCTTGCCACGTAAACCCACTACAGGTTGCTATTTGAAGGATATGCTCAGCGTGATTTGTTTGTTAACTAAAAACAAATGGAGTTTTTAAATAGCCTCTTTGAAATGATGAGGGACAGAAATAGGGTCATTGTGTTGTAGTTGTTTTGTCCTATTTTCACTTTGCATCCTTATCTCTTTCTGTTTGACATTTAGGTGCTACAGTAAACTAACATAAAATGCCTCTATTTCTTTCTCCTCAGCTTCCAGTAAAAAGTGTGAAAGCCCGCCCTAGGAAGAAAGCTGCAGGATCTCTTGCTTCTGGCGAGTCATCCTAAGGAGACCTCCCCTCCCCAGCACCTATCTCTGTCCTAGGATTTGCCTGTCACTTTTGAGTGGAAACTCTTCCAAAGGAAGGGAGCTGAGATTGATGTACATAACAGATGCTGCTTAGTAGAGCTCATTCCAAGGCAAGGGGGAGGCTGGGATTCAGAACATGGATCAGAGGATACAAATCCTCAGGAATTTTCTCCTTTTCATTCCTCTCTTGGAGGGAACACTATGTCTGTACATAACCTGTTGCTTTGGAATTCCCTCTGTATAATCCTAGTTGCGAAGAATCTTTATTGGGAGAACAGGCTAGGGTTAGAGACACCTGTTGAACAGAAGCTGGAAAAATAGACAATGGAGTTCCACAGAGGTGGGTGGTTCCCTAGAATATCTTATCTTGCTCTGAGTATCCTTCTGCAGCTGTGTGTTGTTGGAAGTGCCCACAACAATTCACCCTTTTTAAAAATGGACCATAGCTGTTATGTCCTTCCCCTTTCAGAAGGTGACTGTTGAGTGCTTTTGAACATAAAGGACTGGCTCATGGGAGGAGTGTGCCAGATTCTAGTTCCTAGTACTGGAAAATGAAGAGATTGGGTTTTATTTTATTTTTTTCTGGAAGGTTAATTGAGGAAATTGAAAAGCTGAGTTATGAAGAAAATGTGCTGTTATATGCACATGTGAAAGAGTAGATAGAGATATCCAGCGGAAGTAACTATTGAGAAGGAAAGTTGCTCATCCATAAGATTTTGGTTGCTTTTGAAGCTGCTTTTTATTTCAGGTTCTGTTGTTTACTTTGATTCCTGTAATAGCACGACAGTGAGAGGAGTCCTGTGTAGTGGGTAAAGGCAGGGAGAGCGTTACTTTGCCATTTAATTGTGTAACTCCATGTCATCATGGTGCTTTTTAATACAGACAAATTCTTTCATTCTAGAAGATTTCTGGGGAAAATCTGGTTCATTAGTCTGCAAGTGTACTTGAGAATTTCAGAAGCCCTTGTCTCTTAGCTTTAGGAGATCCATTCCTCAGGGCACAGGAACTGAGCCTGATGTATGAACTTCACTAGTTCTAGGATTACATTTATGGATTATAAATTGCAGGGACCAGTGAACACTATTGTACTTTATCAATCTTCTTGCTTTGTCCTACTCCAGCCCTTGCACATATTTTCTCTGTGTGACCATTAGCCTTGTTTATCAATGCCCTGAGACCTGAGCAATATGCAACATTTGGGACAGAAGCACATTGTATGTGGAATATGTATTGTGGGAGTGAAACTGCAGAGGAAATTTTCATGCATGCCATAGATTCTAATCCATTGAGTATTGGTAAGGGGAGATCCCTTGTATGCACACCCATGCGAAACAAGTAGAGTTCTTGTTGTGGAAACTTTTAGTGCGGGAGTACCCTTATGGACATGACTGTTGGAATGAATACTTGGTGGTTTTAATCTTTACTGAAACTACAGCTCTAGGTGCAGACACTCATGTTTTCTCATGTCTCTTGCTATTACAGTTCTGACAGCATTGCAGTGGGTTTTTCACAAAGCTGAGTATTTTGTTGACAATGTATAGAAGCCCTACTGCAAGTAAGATTTCACAAATATTTCTGTCCTAAAGAGTCATACTTCAAAACTTTATAATGTTTAAGACTGGGACTGAAATTTGTATTGTTTCCCATTGTCTTGGTGGCAAACTTATGAATTATTTCATTTTTGGGTGGAAACAAATTAAGTTGTTTTTACTTTTATTTGTAGCTTTTAAAATTTTAAATCTTGACCAACCATATCAGAAATACTTGTCCTAAAGTATCCACAAGTCCTTACCCAGGATCCAGTAGAAAACCTTTGATCTGACTTTGAGATTTGTGTTTAAAACAAACAAAAAAAAAGTTTTGTAATTTTTTTTAGTTCATTAACAATCATTGTATACATGTCTTGCTAGTACATGCAAAGGCATGTACCAAAGCAAGAATTCTTCCTGTTTCCAATGGAAATTCCTCTCTCCATGAGGAACAAAGATCTTTGCTGAATATGTGAAAGATTCAGTTGTGAGAAACTGCTTACTAGACTTTACTGTATTGAACAAGACAAAACCATTATTCTTTATTTCTTTATACACTAAGTACTTCCGTGACCACATTTCTGGACTTTTTTTTTTTTTTTTTTTTTTTTTTTTTAAACTAAAAATCTCTGTAGCAAATTAATTATCTAATTCATTGTGAGGGGCTTGATTTGGAGGCCAAGGATGGGTTAGTCTGTCCTTATACTGATCTTCCTGCCTTTTCTTTGTGCGTGTACTGTGATAGTCTTGGATTACTCAATTTTCATACAGTGACTTTCCAGAATGCTTTCTAGAATCAGTTCATTTGCAGGAACTCCTCCTGCTTTGAAGCATAAGAAGAATTTCTGAAGACTCAATTTTGGGATTTTGATTTGCCTTTGTTCTCCTGAACTAGACCCTGTACTAAGTATCTTTTACTCAGCATTGATGCTTGATGTCATTAGCCTGTGGGTAAGAATGGATCAGTCTTGCCCTGACTTCTTGTACAGGGAAATTAAATGACTTTTGTTATAAGAGAGTCTGGAGTAGTTATGGACTCCATTAAGGGTGATATGAAGCTGATGATGTCAGGCAGCAGAACTTACCTAGAGCAAGAAAATGTCTTAGTATGGACATGATTTTCTTCTAGTACAAATGTGACCGTTATATTTTGCTCTGCTTAATCAAAGCCTCTGCAAATCTGCCACCACCCATGTGATCTCTCAGTGAGTTCCTAGATGTAGTTCTGCTTTGGATGGCATGGTCTTGCATAGAAATTCTCTTGATAATGAGAATGCTGAATGTGCTGTTTTGGTAAAATGCTTCTATCAGCTGTTCTGTGTTTTCAGCAGGAAATGCTGGAATGTAGTTTCCATCTAGTATTTTCTATGAGCTTGATTGTGCAGTGAAGCAAATGGCTAAATCCATACCTAGCAGTAGAACCCACTGTGTTCAGTAAGCATTTATACCCCTTTCCTAATATGCCCAGGCACAAATAGAAACACAGAAAGATTTCTACAGAACCCTGAATTTCAAAAGTATTGAATTTCAAAAGTATTGAAATCAATACTTTTGAGTTTTACTTCTCCTTTGCCATCTTAATCAGCAGGAGATACGTGCCTTAGGAGGAAAGTGAAATGATTATAGAACACACTGCTGGTTCTCTGGCTGCACAGAGCATTGTGTTGAGGAGACTTGTTTGTTAACTGTGAAGTGGCAAGGTATGCTTGAGAACAGCTGTTGAATTGAGCTGTTTTCCTATCTGTCTTCCAAAACTGCATGCAATGCTGGAAAGTATGGGTTATTGCCTAAGACACAAATCTGGAAAAAGGGGGAAAAAAAATGGCCTTCTTTCTGATGGGGACATTGTATTGCCACATGACTCTGCAACTTCCTGGGGAGATGCTGAATCACATTGCTCTTTGTAACTGTTCAGTATTATAGACTTCCTTGCTTGACCCATTATGAATTTGTAACTTGCCACCAGGCTGAATCATCTTGTGCTGCTCTCTGAGTTGCCGTGTAAAGCCAAATGTGTGGAAAGATATTCTGAAGCTATGTGATTTCATAGAACGTTTGAGGTTGGAAGACGATCTCTGCAGCTCATCTGGTCCCATTGTTCTACTCAAGCAGGGCTACCTAGTGCTGGTTGCCCAGGAGTTCTGTTATGTGTGGTCTGGAGCCTATTGAATGTAATGTTTAAGACCTGGTATATGTATAAATACATACGCTGTACTGTATGGGGCTGTGCTTTAGTGTTAACTGAGGAAAAAGGATTCCTGGTTACCTTTCATCTTGATTTTGGCACTATTAGAAGATGCTGTAAACATAACTCAGTTTTATGTTATTTCTAGGTTTTGTTTTGAAGCCTGTAGGCTTCAGAAGAGATCTAAAGAGGTGTGCAGAGTACCTTTTGAGAACAATTGCTTTTAATGGTAAATGAAGACAGTAAATTTCCACAGGAGCTAAGAACTTGTCCTGTGAGACAGGGTAGGGTGGAAAACGGGCTATGTACAGTACAAAGTTGTCCAGGAAATACTCTTGACTTTTTCTGAGCCTCAAGCTATACTTGAACTCTGCACCCTACAGATTAGAGCTTGGTTTTTCTTTTACGGAACTTCTGTCTCTGTCTTACCTTTCTAAACTGGGCTTGACCTACATGCACTTATTCTTGGACCTTTCATCACTTCAGAACAATAAAGTTTGAATTTTTCCTCAGTGGTCAGCTGATCTGTGGGGAGGATCTGATGAACTAGGCGTCTCACAGCATTTTCTAATAGATGTGTTATGCTGAGGAAGCACCAGCAGGGAGCTCCAGGGGACAGATAAATCTGTGAAGTTGGATGCACGCACAAAGTCTGCATTTTTGGATGAACTAAATGCTGGACTTTGTTACACTCATATGCCAGTTATCTGTAGAATCCCAACGCTCAATGCCAGAACTGCTAATGCAAGGAATCAAAATAATATGAAATGAAGAGAAACAGTGGCAAACAGTTTTTCCTGCAGTGTTGCAGGTAAATTTACATTTCAAGGTGCTGCTTCTCCTAAAACATTTTCTATAACCCCTTTGCAAGTAAACCATTACCTCCTTGCTCTGTTTCTCAGCTCCTATCCTTTCATTACCTGGCTATATTTCTTATGTTTTCTTTTATTAAGCAGAGGACTACCTCCATTTTGCCTACTATGGAGACATTTAAAAAACAAACAAACAAACAACAACAACAAAAAAAAAAAACAACAAAACTTTTAAGAGCAACTGTTACCAGTAGCATAGTGTGATGTATCTGCCTTCTCTTGCAGCACATTCTCACTTTAAATAGGCTTACTGCACCACACACCCTTTGGACAGGAGCATTCTGCATTTAACCAAATAACATTAGAGGTAACGTTAGTGGAGGGCTGCAAAAATGAATGTACTCCTAATGACTGAGCCTGAGGCTTCTATAATATGCAACTGAGACTGTATCAAAAATATCTGCAGAAACAGTCAAAATGCATTGCTATACTGACTCATTAAAGATGGGAAATTTAGTCATTGTCTTTGCAGGAGGCCAGCTGAGCTGAATGACAAGCATATAACCATAGGCAGTACTGTCAGAGTATGATTCGTTGCAGTATTGTAGGAGTAATTGCTTGGGTTCAGATAAGTTAGTACCAGCATGAAGTAGTCAACCTGCAGCAGAATTCAACCTGCTGATTTACCTTGTTTCTTGTCCAAGAAGATTAGCCTGACACTTCCACGTAAATAAGCCATGTATAGGTACCTACACTATATGGGTTCAAACAAGATGGACAATTTCATTATCTCTAAAGAAACACTCCCCTCCACATATTCATCCAACCAAACAAAAACAAACAAAAACCAACAACAGTCTTTCTACATATTTTTATTGCTTTGGGAACAGTAGGGGAAGATGAGCTTTCTGCTTACTATCCAGAGTTTGGACAAAATATTGTATTGCCACACAGGAGATGGGTCTAAAGCATGCCTATACTGCCAGGAGTGGGAGGTGAGTATTTTTCTTGGAGCTTTGTTGGAAACGCCCCTTTGGCATGCAAATTGTGTGTTTGTGTGTGTTCAAAATGCATTGAAAAATGGAGTGAAATATACAGTAAAAAGAACTTTTGCTTATGTATTTTTTTTTTATCTTATTTGCTTCTAACTTGTACAACGTAATGAGGGTTTTTGCCTTACCATGTAGAAGAATTGACAAGTGTAACTGGTTTGTAGTATCTATATTCCTGTTAATGGGTATCAGAAATACATAAATGAGCACTAAAGATTTTTTGCTACCTAGGTGACACGCTTCAGAGGAGGTAAGTTAGACTAAAGGATGCACAACTTAATTCTGTGTTAAAACTTTCTAGAGAAAGCTGTCAGGACTGTAAGAACAGAATGATTACTCCCTATCAAATTACTGGCTTTCATGCGTGAATGAAAGCTAGTACAACCACCTCTTTCAAATAGATGTTTAGTTATTTAACAATATCTTGCCAGATGAAGTTACTATTTTACTGAATATCACCTTTTTGAATAGTGTCTTGCCTGTACGTGCACTTGATTTCTAAGTGTGTGAATATTGTAGACCAGTTTTCATTATAATGCAAATGCTTTCAACTCTAAATTTTCAAAAATTCCCAGTGCAAGCAGAGCAAAAATGTCAAAAATAGATCAAATTTTGTGGAACACAAGAGGAGTCTAGCCAAAAGGAGATCAGAGAGGACTTAGCTGAGAGAATACTTTTAATTTCTTGCTCACACTAGTTGATGTCAAGTGATTCTTAGAGCTTTCAGGAGCAGGGGTGTAGGCAATGCTGCAGAGTGCTGTAAAGCAAACTTCTGTTCACAGTGCACGTCTGCACCCACGATGCTATGCTGCCAAGCCTTAGCAGGAATCTTGAGTTAATGCTACATCTCAGTAGGAAAGCATAGGAATAGAGGATTCTATTGGAATATTACAAAGTCAGAAAAGTGATTGTGTAAAGATAAAACTAAGAGAACTGTAGCAGCTTACCCTGAAGAATGATAACAAAAGTCTGCAAGGATTTTCAATAGGGAATTAAACTAGTCAGTTTACAATCAGTAAAACAACAAAAAATAGCAGGATTCAGTTAATAAATGGAAAAATTGTCAGCAATGTATGTATTGTCTTTCTTTGATAACCTATACTACAATTGCTTCACATAGTTCCAGATTTTACAGGTTATGTAAGTTTTATAGTTAAGAAAACTAAGTTTTTATCTTAAGTGATGCTTAGTGACTTACCAGAAAGAAAGTTGAAATTTTTTGATGGCTTTCTAAAATTAGAAATAAACTGTACAGATCCTCAAATCTAATTTTGTATTCATGCTGCTGTCTTTTGGGGAAAGCACTGAGCTGATGGACTCCTCACTTGTGATTCCTCTGTTTATATTACTTCTGAAATGTAGTGATTGTCACATAGTGATACATTAAACTTCTATTTTGAATTCACATCTAAATGGCATGCCAAGCTATGTATGAGCTAACATTGGTTGAATGAGAGAACGTGGAGAAGCTGAGTCAGATCTAGCCAGGCAAAGGTGGCTGAAAGACCTTCCTTGAAGTGCACAAACTAAAGACTACATAATAATGCTTGTTTCTGATTCAACATTTTCATGACGAAGTTCCAGTTAGCATAGTGCTGATCTAAAGGTACTTAATTCACAGTTGTGAATTGCTTTTTGTCCACCAGAGGGTATAATACAACATAAAAATGACTGAAAGTGAGAGAGCAGAGACTTGTCTGATAATAGGTGAATTGTGACTGGTTGAATGTTTATATTTCCTCTGTTTGAGAGTGAACATCTCACTTAGAAAGACAGAGAGGAGGAAAACTTCAAAAACAAACACAAACCAACAAACGGGGCTCTAGTGGAGAAATATAAAGTATTACTGCAGTTAGCCCCTATTCAAAAAGGCCATTTAAGCTTACTGGGCTTTTCAATTTAAATATTTTCTAGTGTGGCTTAGTGAGCCAACACCATTAGAGAATAATTGCCTTAAAATCTTTTCAATGTCTGTCCAAACGATTTTCTAGCTTCATGAAGCAGCCCTGTAAATGGTAGTGTTTGTGGCTAATTTTGCTGCTTTTGCAATTAAACAATTTTTGTGTGTGCATATTTCAGTAGTGTTGCCTTAAATTGTACTTCGAATTCTGTAGTATTTCCTGTAGAATTTCCTGGTAAGAATGCGTTGTTTCTATCAATTGGATCTATGTTCTGTGAAAATAGAACCAACTTTAATCTAAAAATACAGATGAATCTAATGGTTACTATGGTAACTTGTGACCATGGCAACAGAGAGAGGTAGTACTCTGAAGAATTGATAGACTTTTTTCTTTTAAGACAACGACCTAACTGATAGTGCAAGTATTTCAGGGAAAATACTGACTTTTTTATTTATTAACCACATAGGATCTTATGAATACGAGGGATTTTGGCAGTGTCTCCCTTAAGATCCTCATAGAAAAGCTGATGTACAATGACCTGGATCAGCAGATGGTGAGGTGGATTGAAAACTGGCTGAGTGACCAAGCCCAGAGGATGGCAATCGGTACAAAATCTAGTTGGAGGCAAGTAACAAGTGGAGTATCCTAGGGACAATACTGGGTCCAGTTCTAATAATTTCCTCCTTAATGATCTGGATGATGGGGCAGAGTGTACCCTCAGCAAGTTTGCAGATGCCACATAACTGCTCCCAATGGCTTATACACCAGTGGGTTGTACAGGAAGAAGCAGGAGGTATATAGGATGTTTGATATTCCATCTCGAAATATATAGAAATCCTAGGTACATATCAAGACTGCCTGCAATTCCTTGTGATATTAAGAAAGAGGTCTCGTCTGCTGAAGAAAGGTCAAAGACATCAGGAAGTTACTGTAGGAAAGAGGAAAAGGTTAGAACATCATGGTTAAAGACTTCTTGTTGTCAAACATGTAACATAAATTTGGTATGTTTCTGTTTGATTTTTCCATCATAAGATCAGAGTTAAATGATGTAGTGCCTTCAGGCCAGTGCTAAGTTTCAGCTATGTATTATGAATTGCCTTGAAGCAGTGCAGACCCCAAGAGCCTGTATAGCATTGGAGAAAGCTGTAACAATTTAAAGACTGTTTACAATAAATATTAATATATTATTGAAGGAAGTGAGAATGGGCTCTCATGACTAAATCTTGTATGTAGCAAGTGGCTTTCTATGCCAGCATAGAGATAATTTAAATACTCTATACTAGCAACACTCAGTGTAACTTTTATAGGAAAATGTACTGGATATGAGTTTAGTCAAAGGCAAATCAGAGTTTTTCAAGCTTTCTCTTTTTCCTAGGTATTGTTGGCGAGTCTGGAAACTGAATGGAAATTATAGCATTGCAGTTATCACTCACTAATTGTGAAGAGCCTGAAATAAATAGAATCCAAGTTTAATTTAAAAGCCAACTTTTGTAAAAGTCAGCTGTTCTTACTTCTGTATTTGCCCCAGGAATACTGTAGCTAATCAGCAGAGTCACTATGGTGATCTAAGGCCATTACTCTGGAAAAGGGGAGGGGAGAGGGGGGGATGTCCAGCCAAACTGAATTGGTTCTTCTAGTTCAGTTTTCTGCCTCTGGTACTGCTCACTCCATGTGATGGCCAGCAGGCAGTGTGGAAATGGTACATGTTGGAAAAACCTGTTCCTGACATTGTTATCTTTTTACCTGTGCTTTAAGGCATTGTGGTGTTTAATGCCTGGTTTCTTGGTTTTGGGGGAAGGCACTGATGTTTGAATTCCATCATTAATTTTTTGTAAAGTTGTGAAAAGTTTGCTTACATGTTGCAGTACAATGACTTAAATGTAGCAACTGTAAGGCATCAGAGTCTTGTGTTGTGCTTACTCTGTTACCTGGACTCTTTCAAGTTTGTTTGTTTGTTTGTTTTTTGTTTGTTTGGTTTTTTGCTTTTTTAAGAAATTTTCTCTTGTTTAAAAAAAAAATATATATATATTATATATATATTAAAGAAAATCATCTATTATATTCTCGATATCTTTCTCTTTTGCTTTCACTTACTTTTCCTATTTCACAGGACCTGTTGTTTTCCTTCCTTCTCCTCACAGAGCATGGTACAAGTTTTTTCATTTGTAGTTGTGCTTTCATTCCACGGGGTGGCAACTAGGTGACCATTTGGTTATTCCAATAGAAACAGCTTTCCCAGCCAAGTCCCCCTCTCTGGCATAAGGGTCATGAATCTGTCAACTCAGCACTTCTCTTGGGGTTCAGAACAGCTGAACCCCTTCTGTTGAGCCTTCACAACAGCTCGTTATATTGTATTTGTTCTGGCTGTATCAATTTTCTGGAGACTGTTGTAGCTGACAAGACAAAAAGGCGGCATCAAAGGCTAAGTTTTGAATCTTGCTTATTGATATTGGTGTTCCAAGCATAACTGAGTACAAGTATATGGTGTCATTGTTAGACAAATGTTTTAATAAATGTTTGGGGAAATATTAATTGAAATCTCTGCCTGTTATTAGAATAGGTTATAGATTTATGAATTGCAGGTATGACTTTTTGTTCTTTGCTACTAAGCTTACGTAGTATCTTTTTTCTCTACCCTTGATTTCTTCTTATGCTTGTGGATATTTTCTTTAAAAGGCTTATGTTTTGTTATGTTCTCAAACTGTTGCCCTAAATTGTTTTAATTTATCTCCGTGCCCTTCATTTGTGTTTAGTTTTATGCCTTCTCCATTGTTGAATGAAGATATGAAAATTGATATAAAGCTGTACTATTTCTGCCATCTAAAAATCAAGGCAATTCTTAACAATCCAGTTTGTCCTGGCTTTGTTTCCTCATTTATAAGTTGCCTGTCAATAATTGTGTCCACTTTCCATCTGTTAACTGAGGACTTGGGTTCAAAACATAACTATATGTGTTGAGTGGCCTTTTTGCCCACAGTAGAATCAAGTACTATTGCTTGATTACTTGGGCTAAGAGACCCACCTACATTGCAACTGCAAATAACTTCAGGAGGGACTTGGGGGGCATTCTTATGTACAAAGTTAGAGAGTGGTGAATATTATGTGCAGAGCCTGTGCAGAAGCATGAATTATTAGTCAAACACTACATAGTTTGAACACCTACGTATGAAATATTAGACTGGTGAGGAAGTTGCAGTCCTACAGTACAGGTGGCAAGAACTCAACCAACTTACTGAAATGCCTGTGGTGCTAAAAACAAACAAACAAACAAAAACAGGCACAGAAGGTATGTGAAATGAATAATTTGTCCTCTACCAGCCGTGGTAGTGTATAAAGTGGGCAGACAGGGCTAGTAGTTATAGTGACTGGGATAAGAGAGGAATTCGGTTATCAGGGTTCTACTGGCATCTTTCTACTTGACACTTTGGGTAGTACTGAGGTTTTGAGCTGAGGGACTGTGGTCTGCAGCTGGAACTTAATAACAGCAGTAACCAAGTCTCATTTTCAGCTGAAATTCAGCCAGCCTGCTCCCCTATACCTCCAACACATACACGTTTTCTTTGGGACTGTGTGTAAGTGGATCCTTTCCCTTCTTGCTGTTGTTTTTTCCTTGACTGTATTATTAACGTCAGACCTACTAGCCTTCTGCCTGCATGGATATCTTCACGAAGGAGGCAAATTTGCTGCTGCTTCTGTTTTAGTCAGCTCAGAGTTGACATTCCCAACCCTATCATCTAGAAGCTGAAATGTGTATGCAATAAATAGGTGGTGTTTGTCTCTATTTCTGGGCATATGCAAAATTGTTTATTTTGCTCTTTGTGTCTGTGACATTTCATATCCACACTTCTCCCAGAGAACAAGTGGATTATTCATGTATTCGGTGTACACTTAAATATGGTATAACACCATGACCTATACACAATGATTACAGATGCAGTTAATGAGCTGCACTGGTTTGGATTCTGAATTGCATTCCGTCTACTGTATTTGTTTGAACACTGGTAGCTCTTGAATTTCTGTGTTCTCTTCTGCGCTTGTGGGCTCAAACGTAAAGCACTACTGAACTTCAGAGTTGTAGGTAACAGTTTAGAGATGATTGGAAGGCATCTTATTCTGCTAGCACAGAAATGGAAGTAATCTTTATGGATCCCAGAGATTATCATCTGGTCAGGAATGTTCAACCTGGTGAGAGTACAAATACCTGTCCTGAGCAGGCATGCTCTTTTCTACTTGATGGAGAGGGGATAATCTGTCTGCTTACAAGTATCAAGAAACTATTAGAATTTTCTGAATTACTAATGTCACTTGGCTATGCAAGAGATCAATGTGAAAGCAAGGACACAAATAAATGAAGGGAATTGAGTATGATGTACTTGTGCTTCTGCCATTTGATTTGACATGTAAAACCAGACCGTTGTACTGGACCATGCTACAGGTGATGACAAATGAAAGGCTAAGTTTCATTTTAGAAGTTCTTAATCCACTGGTTATAAGTGGTATTATCAGGGGTATAAGAATATATACATGTTCTCTTTTCAGCCTTAAATGTATATATTCAATGTATTAATTGTTATGTTTCATATAATTGTGTCTGGCCATTTGGCTGCTTTTTCTCGTTTGGTTTGGTTGTGTGCGCTTCATGAGGTTTTCTTGGATTGCACTAAATGAGTAAAGGCCCTTTTGAAATGGGTACATATAAAGAAAAGAATCAGAAATTCTGCAGAAGAGATGAAGAATTGTTTCAGGGAATACCTGTTTAAGCCATCAAAGCAGTTCTTGTGCATGTTTGTGTGTTAGTGAAATGAAGGTGAAGGAGGTCAAAACTTCCAATTAGCATCAGAGAAATACTGTTCTAAGCTCAAATAAAGCTGAAACAGTGAAATCTGAAACAAACACAGCTTTTTAGTTAAAACTTTAATATCTTAATGAGAATAAATCCTTCAGTACATAAACTAAATAACTGTGATTATACATATTAAAATGCTTTTTCTGATAGACGGTAGAGGAGCAATATGATTCCTGTAGGAATGCAAATATGTTGTTGCTATGGAGCTTCTGCCATCATCATAGTTAACAACACTGCAAAAGCTGCCAGTACTCAGCTTGCAGGAGAGAAAAAAAAAATCATAACTTTAATTTATTTCTACAGAATTAATTAAAAAATATGTTCTAGCAGTGAAGTAGGAGAAACTGTCCCATCAAGGTAATTCAGTTCATTTTCAAAAAATGAGCTAACCTGTATGCCAGGATTTATGGTAAATTTCCATGCAGCAAAAGAGCAAAAGCCAGAAGCAGGGAAAGGTGTTACCAATCAGCATGTAGGTGAAATCAAGTAAATGATTAAGAGGGACATACATTAGTTGAGGAAAGTCATTGCACACATATTCATGTCTGTGGTAGAAGAAAACACCCACCCTGAATAAGCAACTCAAAGGAAGTTGTTAAGCACAAACAGAAACTATGAATAACAAACAAACAGCAGCTGGCCTGTTTAGAACTACTCAAAGTAGAAGAAGAAGGAAATAATTGAATATATAGGTTAGATTAAATATTCATTTAATCCTAGATTAACACTCTTATTCTTGTAGTACTGGGGAGCCATGCATCTCAGATGAATTTGTGGATATAGAAGATGGTATTTTACTAAGCTTTATATAACTAGTCTTTTAAATGTCTTCTCATAAAATCTCATTTGAATTTTGAGGATTCTGACTGAATCCTTTTTTGTGCAGAACTGTTCAGTAACAAACACAGTCTCCTTAAAAGTAGAATGCCCATTTCCTTGTGTGTGAGATTATGCGAAGGAAAACCACATACAGTGATCTTTTGTTGCTGCTGTGACGCATGTCAAATATGGATTTAACAGTTTTTTGCTGTTCTTTCCATGTCATTAAAAACATTATTTCTTCTAGTGAGAACAGTACTTTCAACTTTTTTTTTTTTTTTCTTTTTGCTTGTTACAATTCAATTCTTGCCTTGATTTTCCTTTAGCTCTCTGATGTGATCCTGCATGCCTGAAATCAAAATGAATTTAGCTGTTAGATATAGTAGATTTCCTTGTTTTTTGTACCTATGTTCAACAGCTTTTACGCTGCATCTCAGCCCACATTATTTGTGGATTTGATATATGATTCACTAATGACTCTGAAATGTTTTAGGTTTTTAAGGTATTCTACTCGATAATTTTTCGACCACACTTCTCTTATATTTGTAGGTCTTTCTCAACATAAGTGCTATATCCAGATTTTTAATTTTCTTAGACACAATTAAATGTGATAAAAGTTCTCCATAAAAATAAGTATTGCTCTGTTACTTTCCTTTTGAAATTGACTGTGAAGGATCTTAAAGTATATAATTCCATATCATGTCAAGTATGCATAAAATGCATTTATCCCAGTATTTCCAGAAATTTTACTTTAATGTGGTAGGTGCTTGCTCTGTGACTAAAATTTAAACAAAAGTACCATGTCTTCCACAGTCTCTTTGAGGATACTGCTGGCCTTTTCCCTGCAGTAGATGCTGTCAGTTTCTTCTCTGCGTTCAACACAGGCAAATGACTTTGGCTCCTCTCCACTCTAGTTACTTTAATAAATATGTTTATATCTGTTGTTTAGAAGTAATAATAATAATAATAATAAATCTCATTTGGGAAGAATGTTTGTATGGTCTTTGCTGCTTACCCGGAGATCCCATTATGTGTTTTGTCTTTGTCCCTATTCTGTTTTACTGTTAATTGGAAGATGACTGACTTGTAGCAGAATCACGTATGCACAGAACAGGTTAGTGGGGAGGTATGATGAGATGTTTCATGTTGGTCTTTTCAACTGAATACCACTTACTTTGTGGTGATTGATTCAGGCTAGTTTCCCAAATCGTGCAGTATTTTGAAGAACAAAATTAATCTGTGTTCTTATAGTCCTAATGAGACTTCCAGTTCTTTCATATGTGTTTTACCTGTTACTGTTTTAAATACAGTCTTTCCTTGATCTCTGTTCTTTCACAGGACTATCAGAAGGAACAAATTTCATCAAACTGACCTGGCAGAGATCTTAATTGCATGCTCCTTTAGCTTGGGTGTTGCTCATCAAAATTTGTAAGGGTTGCAACTACTTTAAAATTATTTTTTTATAACTGTAGGAAAAAAAAATATTAACCATGGGTGATACATTTCATGCTGCCCTTTGAAAATGCAGTTTCCACTTTCTAG
This sequence comes from Aythya fuligula, assembly GCF_009819795.1. NCBI lineage: Eukaryota > Metazoa > Chordata > Aves > Anseriformes > Anatidae > Aythya > Aythya fuligula. Next base: position 19,862,939 of record NC_045572.1, read on the forward strand.
TGAGCTGCACAGCACATGCTGTGCTGCAAAATTTTCATCCTTCCCCTTATTATTGCACACAAAGTAATTATTTTTAGTTTAGCTTGACAGACTGGTGAAAGGAGACCATTTGAGAAGTGAGGCGGGCTGAAGTTTTGTAGAATTTCCCAGCAGCTCTGCACTGAATCATCAAGTCCCAAGAGCACAGAGGCATTCTGTAGAAATGTCACGCAGGCCTTCTGGCATATTAATCAGGAAGCAGCAATAAGCTCCTACTTCCAGACAGGTTGATTCTAGAGTTCTTGCTCAGCTTGGGATCAAAACTGTTAGCATCCAGTGATGGGACTGTTCAAGCAAACCCAGGATTAAGATAAGAATACAATCTGGATTTAAGTTATTTCAGCCATGGGGACGAGAGAAGCCTTGCCTCTGGTGATTTGTTTGTAGTGTGTTTTAGTTGTATTACAATCACAGTTCTTTCCTCAGCTTTTACAAGTTGGACTCAGTAAAACATGTACATGTAAGTCTACCACTATTCTCACATCTGTAAGACCTGTTCTATACAGACGCTGTTTTTTTAACTTATTATAGATTTAGGCATTGATTTCGCTTTTAATACCAAAGGTCATTTTTCCTTAAAATTTTCTTTGAAACAAGACCTATGTTTTATTTTGAAATTTTCAACATAGATCAATCTTGAGCAATAACCTGCTAAAAGGAAGAGATGGAGATCAGGTAGCTAAATTGTCTATAACATTAAATTTTCAAAGCAATTTAAATGTTATTGAAAGGAAAATAACAATAATAAAAATGCTGTTTATATGCTATTAAAAAAAAAAAGTTGAATAGCTATAAAAAAGTTTTGGGAAATGCAAATATGAAAATTAACAGAGTGAATGCTGTAGAGCCACATTGCATTTCATCCTGTGCTATTACTTAAAAAATACAAAGGGAGATGCTATTAAACTCATATAATATGCAAATGAATTCCTCTTTACCTGGAAATAAGAAAAAGTGAATTTAGCTCCTTTTGTTGCAACAGCCAGAGGTTGTTCCTAAAACACTGGAGTTTTAAAATGTTGTACTTGCTAACCTATGGAATTAATTACTGAAAAACATCTAAAATTGAAGGGGTTTTCAGATTTCAATTTAAATATTTGATTAGTTTTTATGGCATACATGATTATTCATAGGTGAAAAAATTATGGCAAATAATAAAGTAAAAAAATCCCAAGTAAAGCAATCACTCCTCTTCACTCCCTTCCCTACTCACCAGCAAATTACAGGAGTTCAAGAAGCAATATTACCTACATGTAGTTGCTGCAGTTCCAGAAAAAGCAGGCCCAGTGAGCATTTAGGAATCCACAGAGGCATAACCAACATACACGTAACTGCATAACCTTCATACTCCACAAGTACATAATGTAGTATTTTCCCAAAGGACTTAAAGATTCAAGCAAGAGCAAGTACAAGGGAACTATGAGGTCACCACAAGTGACAGCAGTCTGGCCATTTCCTGAAGATTATGTCAGAGAGCAGAATACTGTTTTCTGTCCCACACCCCACCAGGAAGCAGAAATGGCAGAGTGTTAACTGAGGTGAATGGGAAATTTCAGGACAAATATTCAATATAGTTTTGATACAGTGTAGCTACAGTGTCCTATGCTATGAATCTTTCTTGCCTCAGACAATAACAACTTGTAAATCAAAAGTATCAGAAAGATATCTCTAGCAGTTTTTTCCGTAATGGCAAAGTGTCTTGAATCTTCCTTTCACCAGCTTTATAATTACAGTGGACAATTACAATTGTCTGGTTTTCAAAAATTAAACGCTTTATTGCTTGCTTTCCAAATTGCACAGATACAACTTCGCTATCACTTCAGTGGGTGGAGCTCTGGATTGTCTGACTTCAACTTGGTCCTGATAAAGTGGTAAACAATGCTACTTCTATTGCAGTTGTAAAAAGACAAAGTGGAAACTTTAAAGGTATAGGGCTAATCTACATATGCTAAAATAACCAAAATAACATTTTTCCTTGACTTAAACCTTTGGAAAGAGACCAAGGCAACAATGACAAGAAAGAAAAGATAACGACCCTTTTCATGGGTCATTAATGACTCACAAGAGCAGAGTAGAGAGGGATAATCACCTCCCTCAACCTGCTGGTCATGCTTTTGATGCAGTTCAGGTGGTTGGCTTTCTGGTCTGCAGGTGCACACTGCTGGCTCATACTCAGTTTTTCATCCACCAGCACCCTTAAATCCTTCTCCATAGCGTTGCTTTGTCTTTAGTGAAGCTATGTTGGCTTCATGTCACCAATCATCTCTCTGTTCTCAGTGTACTTTAGCTCAGTTTCCAGGAAGATCTGTTCCATGATTTTGCCAGGCACAGTGATGAGAATGACTGGCCTGTAGTTCCCCAGATCTCTTTATCTTTTTTTTTTCAAAAAAAAAAAAAAAAGGGGGGGGGGGGGAGTCAGGGAGTCAGGTGGGTCAATCAGTCCGTTTGCCTATACTGTGCTCTGCATATGCAATATGAAATAAGGATTTATTTTTTAACTGCAAGACTAATATTAATCTGAAACACTCTTACACAATTATAATAAATTCCCTATGCTACTGAAGAATATAGACATACTATTTCAGTACAGCTTAAATTTAGCACTAGGCAACACTAACCATATCGTTATGTATTGGAGACGGATGTTGCATCCAGTGTTCTCTGAAGGTTCCCCAAAGCAGTTCACAGATGAATTTGAAAGTCTTGTGCTATCAAAGAGTAATATGTTGCTATCTGAAGAGACAAAAACCTACATGAAACCATACTGAATGTAAAGGAAAGCATATTTTATTAGCAGAAACAGCTTTGGGGAATATTTAGCAAATCATTTTTTATAAAGTAAAATATCTGGAGAATTTAGAATATGTTAAAATCAAGAGGTAATGATTGCCTCTGTTAACTAAGAATAGCATTTAGGACTGCTACAGGTTCAAATTTAACTCAAAGTAGCTGTGCTTGAAAGTAGTTACCTGCTTTTTTGGTTTTGAGAATAGATCTAGAGTTAACTGAGGAAGTGTTTACATTGCCAAGTGCAAATATGCAAAGACAGGTATATTTTAAAGATTTGCAAGAAAATGAGCTTGAAAATAAATGTCAGTTAAATGTTACATATAATTAAATGTATGATCCCATATGAGTAAAATATAAAAACCTTTGCTAGAGATATTTTTAAATCTTTCTGAAAGATAGGAAAACATTTATATTTTCCATTAATATGTAGCACAGTTTATATTAATTGTGTTCCTGCCTGTACTATATTATTCTCTCTCTTTTTTTTTTTTCCTTTTTTTTTTTTTTTCCCCTGAATCTTCACAAGACAAAACTTTGACAAATTTAAAAACAGCAGCATAGAAAAAAAAACAGAAATGGCAGGCAGGGACCTGCTTCCTTCCCTATAATAGGGGAGGAGAAACGTGCTACATTTCCAGAGTTTAAAATGCCGACTATTGACACACTTCTATTTTCTGTAAACCCTTTCATTTAAATACTTTTCTCAGCAAGAAAACTGAAATGGAAACTACTAATTTTCAGCTGATTGTTTTATGATCACAGTTCATTTTGTCATTTTATGAGATAATGGTTTTGGGGATAAACTTTTCAGTCTGATGAATGAAAGCAGGTACTAGCATATATATTCTGAAACACTTATTGTATCCTAACCTTCATTAGTAACGAAATCTGAGGATTTATCCCAAATTTGACAACTTTCATTGGATTACTAGCTATATCCCTAATAAAAGTGTTTTTGAATCCAGACCTATTCTGTATTTCCCTTTTTTAAGGACTACAAAAGTCCTCCTCACCTTCCCCTCCAATGCATTAAACTCTTGAAGTTGCCTTTCAAAAAAAGAAAAAAAAAAAAAAAAAAAAAAGATGTAAAAGCAGAAACAAAGATTTTGTGCTTCGTAGACTGGAAAATGTGATTTTTGTCACTTCAGTGGCTTTTGCTGGAGTTGTGTAGTGTGGAAAACATGTTTACAAGCAGAAGAAAATTGGCAGCATTCCTTTGTGCTTTAGAGGAATTTGGAATCAGCTTGAGCCCTTTCTACATTGAAGGTCCCAAAGATTTTTTTTTAAAACCCATGCAAAATACTGAAAATACTAGATGTTTGTTTCTTCAGAAAAGGAGGATGAATATGAGACTAAGAAATGCCCAGCAAAATAACACTTCATTTGGCAAAACAAGAGGGGAGGGGAAGGGAAATAGAGACACGGTAACACTCAGATTTAGGTTAGATCAGTGCCCAAGGAATCATTGCTGCTCCTGTCCCTTTTCAGATGCTGTTCCCTTTGATATTACAACTGCTCTTTTGCTTTACAGCACTGTAAATATATAGAGAAATAAGCTCATGGGGAGGGGAGGGAAACTCTCCATGGTGATATAGAAAAAAATCTTACATAGCTTTGGTAGACCTGTGGTATTACGCTTTGCTACACCAAAATATTTCCAAGCAAAAGCAAATTATTTACTGAGGTGTCTAGCTAGCCTTTTAGCAGTGCTAAAAGGTTGTAGAGAAGCAAAAAAATGGAAGCCTATAGAGGCAAAAAGGAGGAGGCAGGATGGAGTGTGAAGTCTGTTTATAAAACATCTGAGAGCCAGAAGGAACTTCAATGATAATGTTATCTGACCTACCTGATAAATACAGGTAAATAGAGCACCTGAACTGGAACTAGCCTATAGTTTCTAGAGAAACAATCTATTTGTTGCTCTTAAGAGCAACAAAGAAATGCAAATGAACGTAGAAATAAGAAGGGGTTATGGCAATATCTGATTTACATTCAAGAAGTGTAATTTCTCATAGGAAATGAGCCAGAATGCTATGTGCAGTATGCAGTAGCAGCAGAAGTTTCTTATTGGGATTTCAGATTTGAAGATATTGGTTTGAAGTTTCTGTTATAATGGAGAAAGATTGTCATTTTGTTTCTTCTTAAAGTCCCCATGTAAAAAATGGGGCTGGGAGATTGTACCCTGAGCATCCATGACATGGAAGACTGGTTAATCACAGGTGGGATCCTCAGTCTTGGTGGTAATTAACAATACAACACAATGTGTAATTTTTAATTCTATCTTGAAGGGAAAATTATTTTCCCTTAAAATACTGGTCCTTGTGGTCTAAGATAATGATTATAATCACAATGCCTGTGGAATAAAGCTGCTTCTCTAATGCAAGCAGTATTTCTTGCCTTTCATTCACTGAGAGGAACAGGAACAAGCAGAGCTACAGGCTGGGAGATGAGTGGTTGGAAAGCTGCCAGATGGAGAAGGACCTGGGAGTATTGGTGGACAGTCGGCTGAACATGAGCCAGCAGTGTGCTCAGGTGGCCAAGAAGGCCAACGGCATCCTGACTTGTATAAGAAGCAGTGTGGCCAGCAGGTCTAGGGATGTGATTGTCCCCCTGTACTCGGCTCTGGTGAGGCCGCACCTTGAGTACTGTGTTCAGTTTTGGGCCCCTCACTACAAGAGGAACATCAAAGTGCTCAAGCGAGTCCAGAGAAGGGCGACAAAGCTGGTGAGGGGCCTGGAGAACAAGTCGTATGAGGAGCAGCTGAGGGAACTGGGTTTGTTCGGCCTGGAGAAGAGGAGGCTCAGGGAGGATCTTATTGCTCTTTATAAACACATTAAAGGAGGCTGTAGTGAGGTGGGAGTTGGTCTATTCTCCCATGTGCCTGGTGACAGGACGAGGGGGAACGGGCTAATGTTGCACCAGGGGTGTTTTAGGTGGGATATTAGGAAGAATTTCTTTACTGAGAGGGTTGTGAGGCATTGGAATAGGCTGCCCAAGGAAGTGGTGGAGTCACCATCCCTGGAGGTCTTTAAAACATGTTTAGATGTTGAACTTAGCGATATGGTTTAGTGGAGAACTGGTTAGTGTTAGGTCGGAGGTTGAACTCGATGATCTTGAGGTCTCTTCCAACCTAAACAATTGATTCTGTGATTGTCTGACTACAGTAGGTCTGTGGACTGTCACATCAAAGAGAACCCAGCAATGTTCATTGGTCATGATAGTTCAGAAGTTCTTAGTGGAAGCATCTGCATTTTTGTCCAGGTTTGTCACGTTCAAACCACCACGTTTGAGAGAAAGATGTTCAGGTTGTTCGTGCATGCCTGCCTGTACACTTAACATGTGTTCACCTCTTAGTTATGCCTTTTCTATCAGAGGAAATGAGGAAATAGGAAACCATACAAGCAAAATGTACTTTAAGCTATTTAGTATTTCTTTCTGAGCCTGCCATTCTGCCATGAAAATTCTAGGCTTACCTCAAATTGCTGGAGAGGCTTCCATAAACTGTAAATTTGTTTACAAGTTTTCTTTGATCTAAAGGATTTCGGGGGAAAAATAAACATAAAAAATCCTCTTGATTCTCAATTTCTGTATTCCATAACCACATAATGAATTATTCAGGCTTTTTCCTTTTTCTATCCCCCCAAACTAACCCTGGTTCCACCTTGCTGATAGTGACCTTGCTCTACAGGACTACCAACTAAAGGAACTCTACAGGTGCAAGACTGATATCCTTCGGGTCCTAAATGTGCCTGTACAATTTTCTTCAGAGAGGAGCCATGAGGATGAGGTTTCTAGGCTCAGAAAATTCTTTTCTCAATGTCTTTGAGGAACTTTGAAGTTTCTACCCATGGTGGGGAAAAGGTCAAATGAATTGATTGCAACCAGTATTTATTTCAGCTATTAAAAAAAAAAAAGTCATTAAATTAAGAAATGCAAAATTATGAATATTGTTAGTGAGGGGAATTGTACAGAATGTATACTGCTTTCAGCTCCAATATGATATGTAGTTGAGCATAATGTATTCTAAGTCTCTGAAAGTCATATGCTTGCAATTAGTATTAAAATTTATTCTTATCAGAAGAGTAAAGGGAATTACAGTCCTTTTTAATTTTTGTGACAGATGATATGGGTGGTGAAGTCAGCGCTATTGAAGACATCATTATGGTGAATCGGTTCTATACAAATAAACAGCACTTTATACTAAATTTATTCCCTAAGTGCAATGTACCCACAGTCACTACAAGCAGAGAGTCTAGATCAAATGCACAAAAAAATTATTCCGTTAAAACTTCTTCCTTTTACCAGGTCTCTTTTTATTTTTTATTGGATCACATGAGCATTGTCCTTTGCTGTCCTTTTCCAGCTCTGTAACATGCATCCTGTGTATTGGATATACGTCTGTGTAAGAGGTCAACACAGCATGGATCTATCCTTGGATCTAACCAAGGACTGTATGGTCAGTCTATAATATCCCTGCCATCTTTCTTGCAATGATGTTATTTGGACAGTGCATATCTGTATGAGGGACTGTATCTCAGTAGCATGAACTAGAGGTGGAAAAAGGCTCTGTATACTGGTCAGTGTAACAAATCGCTCCTTTCTAAGTTTTAACTGAGAGCCAAGAGCCTCCAAACAAAACTCTTCCCCTGGGTACAGAACAGTAAACGTCAGCTCAAGCAGCTTAACTTGCATTTAATGAGATTCATTTCCTCAGGTAGCAGTGAGATCCTTTGCTGACATCATGATAGGGTTGTCATGGTTACAAAAAGAGCAGCTGCTAAATACAAAGTATCAGAAAGATGAAAATGGGGGAAAATCGATGTCTGAGAAGAAAAGTAGGGTAGAAAATATTATTTGGAGGCTAGGGAGAAATACAGGGAGTAGGGACAGCAATTAGGGAAATAAGCAGGAAATGAAAGCAAAAGAAATGAAAGTTCAAAGGTAGATGCCTAGAGATGGATGATCCTGGAACAAAGCAATTGGGAACATGACACACTTATGTTTGTAATTAATGAAAAACCTTCAAAGAAAAGTCTAGAAACAATACTCCTAACATAAGTCCACCTTCGTCTCTTCTCTTGGTAGCTTTGCACATTATCATTATAGGACAGAATCACTGTTGTAGAGGAAGGTATGTCCTGATACTGAAGGGTGGCAACTTTTTCCCTGAGTTAGTACCAAGCTGGTGGCATAGGTGAAAAACAGTGCTTAATGCACAAAAATGGGAAGGAATTTTGCATAGAGCACTCCCAACTGTGACATCTCCTGATATCAACACTGTGGCCAAGCTCCTTTCAAAATCACCATTTTCCAAGATGAAAACACATAGCCTCTATGCAGTGTACCCCATTTTGAGAAGGTGAAAGAGTTAGATGGCCCTTTGTTGTTTAAGTTGGTGAAAGCAAATTAACCTTTTGTTCTGATATAAAGCACAAAAGATTATTTGAGATAATAAAGGGGATTGTGATGTGAATTAATATCATGGTGATTCCCTGAACAAGTGGTTGGGATCTTCAATTAATTCCTGCAGCAGGATGGGAGAGCAGGTTTCCATGGATACTAAACCAGAAGCAACTTTGACACTCATAGGAAATGTAAGCTTAGTTTTGGTACAGCTTGCTTCCTAAGGAGGGTTTTGTTGTTATTTTGTTAGAGTTTGGTGGTGTTTTTTGTTTATTTGTTTTTGTCTTCAGAGTGTTCTATTCTGTATTTTTTTAAAGGTGCAAACAGACATTTGAGGAATGGGTTACAAATGAAAAAGTATGATCCCCTTATCTAGAAAACTGAGTAAAATAAATGCGAGGCTTGCACGTTTCTAAGTTACAATTAGGAGTAAAACAAACTATATTGAAACTAGGGGAGAGAAGAGTCTGTAGCTTACTGAGTTTCTGACAGTTACTTACAATGACAACGGGACCACTAGAAGTACAGATTTGTACTTAAGGATGTATCTATTCTAGTGCAGGTCTATAGGTGGTTTCAGTATAGCTATTAGTCACCCAGGTGACTGCAGCAATGCATACATTAGCACTTAGCAAACTGGGTGGCAGCAGTGGAAATATATCTGCCAATTAAAGATATAATACCGAAAAGCCAAATTCTATTTCTTCCTTAAAAGTTAACATAGGGACGGGTGGTGAACGCTCATTCAAAACATTTAAGATATATGAGAGAGAAAGATATTTTCTATACTGGGATATTTGGGACAGCCCACCTCTCTAGCCTGTCAAGATGTGTCTAGATAATCAACTACTCCCCACAGTTTTGTGTCATTTGCAAATTAACTAAGGGTACACGATGCCAAATAATCTACATCATTAATGAAGATGTTAAATGGCACCATCATTAAATAGCATCAGGTCTACTACTGATTGTTAGAGAACCTCTCTAGAAAGATCTAGATCATTATTGTGACAGAATCACAGAATGGGGGAGGTTGGAAGGGCCTCTGGAAGTCTTCTGGTCCAATTCTGTTCTTGCTAAAGCAGGGCCAACCAACCAGGACCATGTCCAGACAGATTCTAAGTCTCCCATGCTCCACAGAGGGAGCTGCCACAACTATGCTGGGCAATGCGTGCCAGTTCTCTGTCACCTGCACTGTAAAGAAGTGCTTCCTGATGATGTTCAGGCAGAGCTTCCTGTATTTCCTTTTTGTGCCCACAGCATCTTGTCCTGTCACCGGGCACTACTGAAAAGAGCCTGGCTCCATCCTTATTGCAACCTCCAATCATGTGTTTACATACATTTATGAGATCCCCTGAGCCTTCTCTCGTCCAGGCTTAACAGTTCCGGCTCTCTCAGCCTGTATCATGATCGAGCAAAGATTATCAAGATTGGCTTCACAATGACATCTACCAGTTCCCTCAGCACTCCCATCAGGGCCTATGGACTTACGTATGTACACGTTGCTTGCATTAATATTGTATTATTGTTAACTGTACTTTGAAGTCTCATTATAAAAAAAAAATAAAATTGTTTGTCAAACTCAATTTCAACTAAATCCTACTGACTGGTATTCATTGTATTTCCAGCATTTCATCTTTTACTAGATGAAATGGTTTTTTGCATTACCTTGCTGAGGTTTTATGATGTACTAGCTGGGTCATCTTGCTTGTCCTTTGCAAATACTGAATGACATTGTTGTATATCCTGGCTGGGATTTCTCTTATATTCTAAAATGTGTCATAGCTGCAGATGCATTAGCCATTTGTTATAAGAGTCTTGCTTGCAAGGTGCCTGTGACTTTTTTTTTTTTTTTTTTTTTTTTTTAAGCAAAAAAAGTATTCATAATACCTGTTTCCTATCAACTTTCCTTCTTTCTAGTAGCCTAAAAAGTACTGCATCATGCTCTGAGAAACAAGTACTTCAACATGCTTCTTTATAAATTCACAGCAAACATATTCATTATATTAATAACTTATTAACTTCAGCTACTGTTAGAGCTATACCAGGAGCGGGCTATCTTTTACACTGGTATATTTAAAATTGTCTTGATAATCTTCTCCTACAGGCTCAGAATTTATTTACTTAGCTGTATTTTTTCTTCTGACAAATATGTCACTATGCGTTAACAAAAATCTATTTCTTTTCTCCTTTTATTATTATTCTTAACAGTGATTTCATATCATTTCTTAAGTGGTAGGAGCTTTTAGCCACAGTAGTCCTTTTGTATTATTGATTACTTTTTTCTATCTGGTAAACATCTTTGAAATAACTTTTCATTTTCATTATTTTGTGTGTGTGTGTTTAAACTTTGCCTCCTCATAAATTTTACAAGCTATTTTCTTTATTACCAGGAAATTATTCCTGCTTTTTGAAACTCCAATTATATTCCTGAATATTTCTGATTTCTGCTTGCTAATACCAACTAAAATCAGTCATAATCCCAAGGTAGACATGGAAGTCCAGCTCCTACAGGTAAATTACTTGTTTCCCCTTGGCACAACAAGGCCCTTCATCTGCCCAACAGGACTCTTCACCTATAGGGTACATTATCTTATGCCTTTAAAATAAATAAATAAACTATCAAAGGATTATTTATTTATTTTAATACTGGCCATGAGCCAGTGGTTTTGATAGTGCTGTGGTTCAGTGTTAGTACCTGATGTTGATTTAAGAGAAAGACCAAACAAACAGTGTCCTTCCTGTCTACAAGCACTACATCAAACAAAATGTCCATTGCAATATGATGCACAGCACCTGCATGACTGCACAGCCCCATGTTCATATCACAGCAGTACCTGTCCATGAACATAGCTTTCCACTCTGCAGATATGAGATTAGAAAACATTTTGTTCCTTTGATTGTTTGTTTGCTTGACAGAATAGTTTTTTATCAGATGCTGCATACTCTTGCTACCTTGTTGTTACATAGTCTTTACTGTCAACTACACTAATCCACAGTCATTCAAGTTCAGCAATAAGTAGTACTACTTCCTTTGATAGGCTGAACACTTTGGGATCTAGCTCATTTATCTACATTGCCCTTTCTGAGTGGTAGATGTGAATTTAGCGTTCTTAAGATATAGGAAGGATAAATTAGGAACAAAATTACAATTCAGTAGTATCCTGAACATGGTTTCTAGGACTCAGCATCTTTAAACGAGCATTTGCATATGGCTCATGCCTCCTGCCCCACTAGATAGACCATCTGCAATTCAGTTAATTTTTATATTGCAGCTCAAAATCACATATAAATTTTATGTTTCTTATGTAAACTTCTAGAGGCATCTGTCTTCTTCATTTGTGTTGAATCTTACCATGTTCACAACTGTTACCTGGTTTGGCTTTCTTCATCTACTTAACTCTACTTTTGGTAATATTTTTCATGTAATAATTCTGCAGAGATCATAGAGGAGAGACTTATATATGGGTAATACTCTTACTCATCCTGATACCATAGGTAGACCTAATACCATTTGTATCAGTGTTAACAGTGAACAAAGATAAGCATAATCTCTTAGCAACCTCAGTCAAATTATTGAAATTGGAGATGAGAATTTATCAGAGCAGAGACATCCTTGGGGATGGGAGGGGGAGGTTACTTCAAGTAGTGTGTAGCAACTCTTTTTTTGCAACGATTCAGGTTTTATAGGCTTTTGAAGTCCATTAAGTCATGCATCCCAAATTAAATATTTTTAAGGATTTGTTTAAATTAAAGCATCAAAGCTTGGAGGAAAAACGCTCAGACTTCTTAGATTTCTGAGAAAAAAAAAAAATATGTGCTGTCACCTTTTTGCTCATATATAATATCTGAGATCAATGGATGGATAAATAAATAAATAAAACAAGCAAGTAAACTAAATCTTACAAAACCCTTTCTTTAGCTAATCTGGTAGACCACGCCCAGGTCCTGAAACAATCACAGGGTAGAGTTCCCTCTTGCGGTTAGATAATACCACTACAAAGGATGTGTGTAATGAATTTCAGGCCTGTTTACAAAACGAAGGAGAGTCACGTGCCGGAACAGGGTAGGAATTTTGCAGCAAACACAAGGACGTCCACCCCAGTCCTTAGAGCAAAGGTATGCATTCAAAAAGTGCTGATAAAATCTATCTCGCTGTTCATAGGACTAGAAAGGATGCTTACATGTAAGTATTTTTAGATCTTAAATTACATTTATATTCCTTCCCTCTGGGCCTCCATCTCAAAGCAATAGACTTTGTAGTGAAATTAACTGCACAGAAAGAAAAAGAATGTTAAATAAAATTAAAGTATTTGTAAAAGATCCTACAGCGCAATACATAAAAATATAGCAGATTTTTAAATCAGATAGTTTGCTTCTGGAGAATAGGAGGGGAGAAACAACTCTACAGCATTTGTTTACAAAGCTGGAATTCTCCCTCCTGTTTGTAACTCTTCAAGCATATAGTATAATACAACATGATAAATAGAAAATAATAAAACTTGTTAAAGGGAATATCTATATAAACTTGTTTTACAGTCTGGACTATTAAAAACAGTGCAGGGAGAAACAGAAGAGGGAACAGGATGACGTATTTGGAGGGTTGGGATGAAGAAAATCAAGGCATGTGTATTTGAACAACTAGTGAAAGATCCTGAGAAATTATGGTCACTGTTGTCATATTCAGGAAAAATAAGGTCTGTTAAAGAAAGAAAATGAATGAATTTTGCCAAAAGTGCATGTGCATTCCACACAAAAACTATGTTTGTGGGTAAAGTGAAAAGTGCATCTAATTAAAGCAAAATGTATGTTAGAACACTAGGCAAATTTGAAATATAGGAAAGTTTATTAACATTTTTTGGCACTGGAAGTCAAACTCAGTTATAGACAGTGCAAACAGAAACAGCTTCCACTTTACATTTAGTCATAGCACAAGTAGGCAAGACCTGGAAGTAACTAGTTATATAGAAACATTTTAAAAGGACTGTGATGTTTTTACTAGCACAACAATATAACAAGTGGTTTTGATGTAAATAAATAAATAAAATACTGAAAGTTACATAACAGCTGAAAATAAGTCTGTATGAGCTTCTACTAAGCAAGTAGGCAAACTGAAACTCAAGATTCATATCAACTAATTTATATCCACCAAAAAGATTATATATCTATGCATTAAAAATTAAAAATATGCAGAAATATAAGATGCTGTCACAGTTAGGAGGTCTTATATTGCCAGTAATTAAAAAAATGGAAAACTGTATTCATGGACAGGTACTGCTGTGATACAAATTGTGTAATCATATGAACTGCTGTGCAGTCATGCAGGTGCTGTGCATCATATTGCAATAGACATTTTGTTTGATGTAGTGCTTGTAGACAGGAAGGACACTGTTTGTTTGGTCTCTCTCTTAAATCAACATCAGGTACTACCACTGAGCCACAGTACTATCAAAACCACTGGCTCATGGTTCATATAGCCAGTATTAAAAGTATCAAATTAACAAAGGTTTAATTTCTTATATATTTTTATTTTAAAGGCATAAGATAATGTACCCTATAGGTGAAGAGTCCTGTTGCGCAGATGAAGTGCCTTGTTGTGCCAAGGGGAAACAAGTAATTTACCCGCTGGAGCTGGTAGATCACAGAATTTCTAGGTTGGAAGAGACCTCAAGATCATCGAGTCCAAAAGTCATTGTGAAGCCACTTGATAATCTTTGCTCGATCATGATACAGGCTGAGAGAGCCGGAACTGTTAAGCCTGGACGAGAGAAGGCTCAGGGGATCTCATAAATGTATGTAAATACATGATTGGAGGTTGCAATAAGGATGGAGCCAGGCTCTTTTCAGTAGTGCCCGGTGACAGGACAAGATGCTGTGGGCACAAAAAGGAAATACAGGAAGCTCTGCCTGAACATCAGGAAGCACTTCTTTACAGTGCAGGTGACAGAGAACTGGCATGCATTGCCCAGCATGGTTGTGGCAGCTCCCTCCGTGAAGGTACTCAGAATCTGTCTGGACATGGTCCTGGACAACCTGCTTTGGGTGGCTTATTGTAACTAGATTACAATATGCAAGACATTTTAATTGGGAAAAAAAAAAAAAAAAGAGAGAGAGAGAGTAGTTCTGACAGGTTCTTTCTGACATAAAATGAAAGATCAGAAAAAAAAATTAAATATTATATCTAAAGATGGATTATGTAAATTAGAGAATCAATTTCTTTTTTGTTACTTTGTTTTGATTCTTATTAGAATTCTTAAATTAGAATTGCATTGATATAAATGGCTGTTGAAATAAGGTAAAAAAAAGAAAGCACTAGATTTCCCATCTCTTCAAGATTTCAGATTTTGGATAAAAAGATGATTTTCTGAGTGATGTACTTCAGCTAAAATGGAATATTGAGCCTAACATATGCCAGTTTTTTGAGTGAAATTCTGTAACTGGGAACCAGACAGTAGTTGAAATACAGTTTTTTCTGGTCTTGAAAGAGAAGGGAAAAAAAGAAAAGAGGGAAAGAAGGAAAGAGTATTCTGCAATATTAGCAAGTCATTGAGGAGTCAAACCAAACCATGGTATTTGAAGAAAAGCTTAAGTTCTACTACTCATTGTGTTTGAAATTAACAGAACAGAAGACAAGTGATTGAACAAGTATATAGAAATAACTTGAACCTTTCAGTAAATTTTATTATTAAGTGGAGATTTGTAACCTGTCAAACTGACTGATGCTACTACCACAGGAGTATTTGTATATGTATATTACCAATAATTTCTGTCCAATTGCAGAAAAGAAATTAAGCTGAAAAAAATACCTATGATTCAGAAAACAGAAAGTAACACTAGTATTACAATATCAGATTAAAAAAAGAGAGAGAGAGAGAGAGAGAGAGAGAGAGAGAGAGAAATGTTAGTGTAGGTTCCGTAAACTTGTTCTATGATGTTCTGTAAACTTGAAGCAGAGACTGCCTATTCTGTTGAGTTGAGATGGATGGCTTATTCATGACACTTAATATCCCATTCCCTCTTCTCTTTTCCTCACCCCATTGCATTCCTCCCTCACTCTGGAATAGCATGTCTGTTGTGGAAATACAACAAGAGACAGCAAGCACATTTAATGATGGTTGACTTTCAGGGATATTCAGAGTATTGCATGTGTTTACTCATTAGAAAATTGCAACCAAAATTATTAAATTCTCAAATAAAATTGTGACTGTGATAAAATCATACAGTTTTGTGCTTCTACTATTGTTAAGCGAGTTGTTAAGAATTTATTAAAATAGTGCTTTTAAAAAAAAAAAGTTTAAAATACTGATTTGTAGTAACAAATTATTTGGAGGTACCTGGAAAAAGAAGTGCAGATATTATGTTATTGTAATAGATAATGGTTCTGCTTACTACAACAGCTTTCATTCACAGCTTCTAATCGGTCTCACCACAACATTCCTCACTCTATTGAGTAGCTGACTGGGCTGAACTAAATCTTGTTGTTCAGTTATAAATATCCAATTTTCTTAATACAGTTTCTATAGACCTGCTTTTTTTTATTATTATTATTATTATTATTATTATTATTATTATTATTATTATTATTATTATTATTATTACTGAGAAAAAGAAAATGGAACACAGAACATGTGTTTGGAGAAGCAAGTATTGTCTGTCCCAGTGTGTGAAAGTCAACAAGTGATTTCCTAGCTCAGTATGCACACTTGAGGTCATACATCCCAGTAATTGGCCAAAATGTGGCTGCCTTTCCAGTACTTCAGTGAAGCCAAGAAGCCTCACCAGAATGGTAGGGGACTTTGCAAAATGGTCTTTATTACTATAATTTATGTGCAGCTCAAGCTAGTTACACCACTCTGCAGCTCTGAAACAGGTCTCTTCCCCAGAACAAGACAGATATGGACATAGTGGAGCAAGTTCAGCAAAGGGCCTTTAACAGTTATATAACTGGAGCAATTATAGGACTGTCATATAGGAGAAACTGAGAGACCTAGGGCATTTTAGCCTGGAAGAGAGAACGCTCAGGGGAGACTGTCATCAGTGTGCATAAATATCCTACAAGAAGGTGTACAGAAGATGGATCCAGACTCTTCTCAGTAGTATCTAGTGACAATAGGAAGTGGGCGCAAACCAAAAGAAATTCTTTTTAAACATAAGAAAAATGTTTCCTTCCTTCCTCCCTCCCTTCCTCCCTCCCTCCCTCCCTGTCTAATTTCTTAATTTCTTTTCTTTCCTCTATAAGGATGACTGAACAGTTGAGCAGGTTGCCCAGCAGTTATGGAGATTACATCTTTGGAGATATTTAAAATCCAATTGGACAACATCCAGAGGCAGCCTGCTCAAAGCAAAATGTTTTGAGGGGACTAGTTGAACTAGATGATCTACAGATGTCCCTTCCAACCTCAGTGATTTTTTGATTCTATAGCAGGCCTATAGCATTAGAATGATCCTTCCTAACAGGGCTTCAAAATGCAATAGGCTGGCAGAAAACAGAGACCAGCTGTAATCATTATGTATAGGAGTAATCAAAACCTGCAGCAGATATTTGAATTTATTCAAAAAAAATGAGAATCAATGAATCAGATGTTTTTGGCCTAGTGTACTAACATTTGAAAAACAATGTGATTTCTCTCCCTGGAGGGTCAGTAACAAATGCATATTAGCTACCATTGAGTAGCAGAGGCTGCAGATGAGAAGGAGCTTTCCACATCTTTCCTGGAGGCACTGTGTGACTGCAACCCGTAGCTGATTCGAGGGTGGAAATGCACCCGTGCGGGAAGCACTGCACGCTGTTACTGACAAGACATGACCCAAAATACAGCAACTCGGTTAAAACAGTACATGAGGAAGGTGTGAAGTTTCTATGAAAATGGGCAGACAGAGCCCTGCTGTTGCTCGCAGCTTGAATAGAAATCAGGAAGACAGCAGCGCCTAGCACTGAGTTATACGAGCGCCTTCCCGTGGCAACGGCGGACTGCCCGGCTCCCGAAGCGCGTGGCTGACCTTCGCGCCGGGCGGGCAGCTGTCCCAACGCAGCGCCGGTGGAGGCTGCGGGCAGCGCTGCGCGCTCCCGCCGGACGCGGGCCGTGCCCCGAGCGAGCGCTCGCGAGTGGGACCGGCCGGGAGTCCGCGCCGCGAACGGGCACCACGGCACCTGCTGTTCCCCTCCACCTCTGCGGCAAAGCGAGCGCTGTCCGCGGCAAGAGACCGGGGCCACGGACGGCAGCGAGGCGGCGCTCCGGACAGCTCCCCGCCGCAGCCGGGCAGGGGCGGTCACGCGGGCGGCATCCCGGACTCGGCACAGGCGGAGCGCGGGGCTGCAGGGGCCGTGCGGGGACGCCTCGCTGCCGGCCGGCACGGTGCCGCGCACTGCGGGGAAACCCCCGGCACGGCGGCGGCGGCCGCGCACGCGCACTGCGGCCGCACTGCGTCGTCGCTGCCGCCTGGCCCAGCGCCAGGGGAGCCCCGCGCCGCGGCGCGCTGGCGGCGGGGCGGGGCGGAGTGGCGGCCGTGTCGAGCGCCTATTTATAGGGCGGGAGGCTCCCCGCCGCCCGGGGAAGTCGTCTGCGGTGTTTCCGCGCTGTATGTGCCGCCTCGGGCAGGGAGACGGAGCTCTCGGCCCCTCCGGAGGTGGCCGGCGGTCCCGCGCGGAGCCGGTGTGAGAGTAGCCCGCGGGGCAAGCAGGAGCTGCGGCCGCGCTAAGGGGCAACCCTCAGGGTGCGAGAGCAGCGTCCCGAGCAGTGTCACTTTCCGTCGCAGCCGAGCCAGCGGGGGCTACGGCCGTGCGGTGCCCAGGGCTCTGATTTTAGCAATGCCCCGCTCTCCGTCGCGTGCGGGCGGCGCGGAGCGCCTGGGTCTGCCCCGGTCTGGTGCGGTGGGGAGAGCTCCGCCGCTGTCGGCGGGAGCGGGCGGAGTAAGACTCCCCCGGCAGAGCTCCGGAGTCCCAGAGATTCCCTTTTCCGGGAGCAGGCAGCCCCCACCCGGGGCGCGCTGCCAGCGCCCGGGAAACTCCCCCGCATCCGCGGCTGCGGAGCTGCCGGCACGCGGCCCCTCCGCGGGCACGGGGGTGGAGGCGGGTAGCGCGAGCGGGGGGGGGGGGGGGGGCCGTTCTGCCCGCGATGCCGCCGCCGCCGGCGGGGCTGTAGCCACCCGGGTGTTCCCCGCGATCTCGGTGCCGCCCGCCCGCCCGGCGACGAAGCCGCGCGCTCTCGCGGCACGGGGGCGGGCGGGCGCGCGCGCGTCCTGGCGGCAACCTGGGCCCCGCGTCCGGGCTCCCCGAGCCCGCCCCCCCGATTCCCGCAGCCGGGGCCGGAATCGCCAAATAAGGAGCGGGATGCCTCCGCCGGAACCGAGACTTATAAGGCTGTTTCCTAATATGGAAGGTGCAGCGGAGGCTTCCGGCGGGCTGGCCGGGGCGGGCGGGGGCCGGGCACCGCTCGCCCCTGGGCCGGAGACGCTGCGGCGGCGCTGCGACGGTCCTGCCCGCGGCGGGGGACAGGGTCGGGGCGGGCGCGGGGCTCCCAGGCCGGGGCGGGCGGGGTCCCCGCTGCCCGGCTTTCCCCGGTGCCAGGCGCTGACGCTAGGCGGGGTCCTCCGGCCCGCATCCATATTAGGGCTTCCTGCTTTCCATATATGGCCATGTACGTCAGGGCCGGGGCGGGCCGCGGCCGGTGGGACCCGATATATAGAGGAGGCTCCGGGGCGGGCGGGGAGCCGGGCGCTTCCAGCGGGCAGAGCCGGGGGGAGCCCCGGGCGGGCGGGCGGGGAGTCGAGCGCTTCCAGCGGGCAGCGCCGGGGCGACCGCGGCGCAGGGCAGGCAGCAGGCAACGGCCGCCTCGCCGCAGCCGGCCCGTCCGCCGGGCCCGCGGCGGCGGCGCCACCCGTCAGAGCCCGAGCCCGGCGCCCTCATGGCTGCGGCCAAGGCGGAGATGCAGCTCCTGCCCCCGCTGCAGATTTCCGAGCCCTTCGGCGCCTTCCCGCACTCGCCCCCCGCCATGGACAGTCACTATCCCAAGTTGGAGGAGATGATGCTGCTCAGCGGCGGGGGCCCGCAATTCCTCGCGCCCCCCGGGGCGCCCGAGAGCGCGGGCTTCGCCGCGGCCGGGGAGCCCGGAGAGCAACACTTCGAGCATCTCGCGGCAGGTAAGAGCGCTGGCCTCGCCTTGGAGGGGGGCGGAGGGGCGGTCTCGGTCAGCCGCGGGGACAGCAGCTCCCGCGGGGGCTCCGCGATGCAGCGGCGCCCCGGTCCCGGCGGCTGCGCGGGGGGATTCTCCTGTGTGCGTCAGCGGCTCTGGGCTCGCTGCTGCTGGAGACCTGCCAGCGGCGCTGCAATATGTTGCACTCAATTATTAATTAACCAGAAGCAAGGATCTGGGGCTGCACTGCGTGGGGATAGCTTGCAAAGCGCTCGCAACAGCTCCGGAGCTGCAGTGGCTGCTGGAAGTAATCGCCACCCTTCTCTTTTCAGACACTTTTCCTGAGATCTCCCTGAACAATGAGAAAACCCTGCCAGAAACGAGTTACCCCAACCAAACAACGCGGCTGCCACCAATAACCTACACGGGGCGCTTCTCCCTAGAGCCAGCCCCCAACAGTAGCAACACCTTATGGCCAGAACCTCTCTTCAGCCTTGTCAGTGGGCTGGTGGGCATGGCCAATGCACCTCCCACCTCAACACCTTCTTCATCATCACCCTCCTCCTCCTCACAGAGCCCCCCTCTGAGCTGTTCTGTCCAAGCCAGCGAGAACAGTCCAATTTATTCAGCTGCACCAACTTTTCCCAATTCTAGCTCTGACATTTTTCCTGAACCGCAGACCCAGTCCTTTCCCAACCCCTCTGGAGCTCCCATGCAGTATCCACCTCCAGCTTATCCAACTGCTAAAACCAACTTTCAGGTGCCAATGATTCCGGATTACCTGTTCCCTCAGCAACAGGGTGAGCTCAGCCTTATCCCAGCTGATCAGAAGCCCTTTCCAGCCCTTGAGAACAGAGCACAGCAGCCTTCCCTCACGCCGCTGTCCACTATCAAGGCATTTGCCACACAGACTGGCTCCCAAGAGTTGAAGACCCTTAACACTAACTATCAGTCCCAGCTGATCAAGCCCAGCAGAATGAGGAAATACCCCAACCGCCCCAGCAAGACACCTCCTCATGAACGGCCCTATGCCTGCCCAGTGGAGTCCTGTGACCGAAGGTTTTCACGGTCTGATGAGCTAACTCGTCATATTCGCATCCATACAGGACAGAAACCTTTCCAGTGCCGCATTTGCATGCGGAACTTCAGCAGGAGCGATCACTTGACCACTCACATCCGCACGCACACAGGAGAGAAGCCATTTGCCTGTGACATTTGTGGCAGAAAGTTTGCCAGAAGTGACGAGAGGAAGAGACACACTAAAATCCACCTTAGGCAGAAGGACAAGAAAGTGGAAAAGGCAGCTCCGGTCTCAACTACTTCTCCAGTTGCTGCCTACTCATCCTCTGTGGCTACATCCTACCCTTCCTCCATTGCCACCACTTACCCCTCACCAGTGCGCACAGTGTATTCTTCCCCTGCCCCATCTTCCTATCCCTCCCCTGCACACACAACATTCCCATCTCCATCTATAGCAACCACTTACCCCTCTGGCACTGTCACTTTTCAGACCCAAGTGGCCACTTCCTTCCCATCTCCAGGGATCACCAATAATTTCAGCTCTCAGGTGACATCAGCTCTTTCAGACATGACATCAACCTTTTCTCCAAGGACAATTGAGATTTGCTGAGATCACCTTCTGGAGCAGGAGCATTTACCTCTTCCATTGGTACTAGGAGACATGGAGTCTCCAATTACTCCTCCAACCCTATATGTTGCAAGGCTATCTACCATTTCTTCAAACTTCAGCTGCCTGAAACAACTGCTGTTTAAGTTTTCCACCTCTGTTGAATGACTTAATTTGCATGGACTGTGGATATAAGTTCAGTATAATTTTCCCCGTAAACAATAGTATTTTATTAGGAAGAAGGGACCTTTGATTAAGTACATAGCTGATGTAACTTGTACATGTGCCATGGTTTTGCTTTCCTTTAGGTACTATTGATGTGAAAAATCTTTGCATATCCATATTGTATTATTTGGAGTTTGCAGGGCCATATTTTGTAAATGTTGACTCTATTTTAGTGACAATGCTGTAATGAATTTAAAACTTCTTTGGGAACAGCACTTACTGTATTTGAGCATGTAAGAGTGATGCTATGTAAAAATCACCTGATGAGACACTCACATGTGGCAGAAGTTTTGTTTTTAGAGTTACAAGTCTTGGTGCCTTTTTGTGAAGCCTTGCTGACGTCATGCATTTGTGTGAATGGATGCTTTGCATCTTGCCTTAAAGTGAAAGGGATGCTACGCAAAGAATGTAAGGGAGAGCAGGGAATGGGTGGGGAGGGGAGGACGAGAATGCCCTGGGAGACAGAATGTAAGGGGGAAAAAAACAAAAAACAAAAAACAAAAAACTCTCAAAGTCTATTTTTGTTACAAGAATGTAAATTTATAAATATATATATATTCAGGAGTTGGAATGTTGTAGTTACCTACTGAGTAGGCAGCAATTTTTGTATGTTATGAACATGTGGTTCATTATTTTGTGTTTTATTTTTACTTTGTAATTGTGTTTGTTAAAATGAAAGTGACTGTTTGGCTTCTAAACACATTGAATGCGCTTTCCTGCCAATGGGATATTTGGTGTACAATACCCTTCAGAAAAAATAAATAAATAAATATAAATCATGGAAGCTTTCATATTTTCCTTTAAGCTGCTACACAGGAAGAGTGTGCTGCAGCAACCAGCTGCAGGTTCAAAATTTAGATCTCAACTACGTGCTCATAGATAGTCAGAAAGCCTTCTGGGTGCTAAGAGAGGAAAGGCAAGGTAATAAAGTAGTTTCTCTATTGAAAATAAGATCAGTCCAAATGTCTAGCAATGTGAGGTAGCTCTGAACAGCTGAGGACTGTTATAAGTTCCTCACATAAGTTAAACAACATAGGCTGTAAAAGTACACTTGCTGGATATCCTTTAGAACAAATGTTTTAGCATTTACAGGCCTCCTTACTTAGTGGTTTAAAATACATTTTAGAGTGTGTGTGAACTCTCTATGTAGTGAATTCAAAGGAGTTTGCTGTTGTGAGAAGTGGCAGTTCAGGTACAAAAGAGGGTTCCAGTGCCAGTCTTTCCTGGTGGTTTCTCTACAAACTACTAATATTTATAGTCATGAGGAGCTGCGATGCAAATACAGGCCTTAATGAACATACCTGACATAATGTGAACTGGTAAGCAGTCTCTGTAGGACATTTCATGCCCTACTGTTTGCCAAAATTCAGCCTACTGATTAGGAAGGGCAACCTTCTGAAGCACCTTCACCTAGTTCTTCTTTTTGGGGGATACAGACCACCCCTGGCAAATGGAAGCAGCTCTTGAAGGTACCTGAAAGCAGAATAGTTGGTATATCCCAGTCCGTCTTCTCTCAGGTATGACTCTCCTCAGCGGGTTGGAACAAGCTGTGAGGAAGGGCCTGTGCCGCTCTGTCTCTGTGTTGGTTTGTGCCTGCAGTGCTGGGTGCAGGCTGGGAGCTGCTAACAGTGACCTTGCAGTTGGCCCTCCAGTTTGTGTGGTTTTCTGTGCCTTTTCAGAGAAAAGCATTAGCTCTTTTCATTTCAAGAGTCTGCTGCCTAGGCTGACTGACTGGGGAGAATGTAGGACTTCACACTGTCTGAGCATGTAACCCATGTCAGAGGCTGGAGAAACTCGTTTATATGAGATGAGATGGTGAAGAAGTGCTTTTGAATGTGATGCTTCTAAGAAGGAAGAAAACATTATATAAATCTCAATACAAAACTTTCTCCCAACTCCAATTCCTAAACAGTTGAAGTCAGCCCTTTTGATCCATGGGCACAGCTTGGCTCTGGTGTTGCTGTTTTGTTAACTCCTGATCTAGCCTGCTGGAATTAAGATTGTGCTAAAAAACTGACCAGGCAGGCTCTCAAGCAGTGTCCGATGAGCCTGAGTGTGACTCAGGTTCTCCAGAGCACTTCATTCAGAAATGGGCACTGATGGTAATCAACAAGCCTAAAAAGGCAGCAAAGAAGATAGCTGCTCTTTTGCTCTTTGCTGTGTTTTATGCAAAGTGCCTTGAGTCAGGCAGTGTTGCAAGGTTATGAAAGCCAAAAGAACCCCTCTAGCAGCAGACCATGACCATGATATCCTGGTGGACACGACTACAAGCAGGAATAGCTTGCAGGTGCCAAGGCATGGTGCAAGGGAGAAGGAGGGGTCTGCAAGTCTCCTCTCTAGTTGGAAGAAATCTTAGTCCCCCTTGACCCCATGCTTTCTCCACTTTGTGATGGTAGATCCTTTCAACTTGACGACACCTCCAGAAATCTGCCCCAATCTGCTGTGTCGTCCCCTCCTTCCCCCTCAGCCTTAGGCATTTTCTTGAGAGTGCTGCAGGCATCCCTTAGCTGAAAGAATTCTGGCCTCCCACAGATGTGGACACTAACCACAGCCACTAACCCCATATAGCAGTGTCCAGTCACAGGGACGGGATGCTCAGAGGCACTGAGGAGGGTATGTAAGGTTACCATTGGCCTCATGCTAACCCTAACTCGGAAAGCAGTATAGTCAAGTGGTGCAAGCCAGCAGTGTCCTGAGGGAACAGTAAACATGCACTGTATCCTGCCTGTGAACTGGCAGATGACACTTCCCGTCTAATTGGGGTGTCACTTGTCTGAATTGCATCTAATTGCAGGAAGCTCCCTGGTACAATGGCGTCGCTGTTTTAGAAAACAACAACAAAACACTGTATTTTGTTAAAAAAAATTGACATACGCCAGCCAGGATCTCTTTCATGCTGATACCCTTCGGTGTAACTGCTTAGAAAGTGCTCATAATTTAAGCTCTGGCATTTGGTCTAAATTGCTGCAACTTTTGCTTTACATTGTCCATCCGTATGTATAACATAAAGGGAAGAATATGCATGGTCTTTTGCTCCTGCTCTTTTTGAGGCCTTTATCCCCCAAAATGAAAGTAGATTTCAGAGTTTCGGTATGTTTTCTGTGAGGTCTTACTGATTTATGGTGTTCTGAAAAAGACAGTATTTCTGATTCTTAAGAAGTGTGCTCCGTCTGCTAATTAGGAGCAGGAGAAGCTTCCTTCGAGGAGGCCACAGCACTGCTAGATGGGCGTCTCAAGGAGGTTGGACACCAGGAAACCGCAGGTGTTGCCAGCGGCTGGGGAACCCACCCCCTCCGACGCTGGTAAGGCCCAGAGCTGTGCATGAAGCACCCTGGGGACAACAAACGCCCTCTTGCTTTTCCAGTTGATGGCAGAAAATCCATTCGGCTGATTTAAACCTCAGCTGTTTGTGATTTAAAGCATAGCTTCGGATCTGACCACCACCGACAGGAAAAGACGTGCGTCACTGCTGGCAGCAGCCCAGCTGCCCTCGGACGGCACCGCACGGCACCGCGCGGCCCCTCCGCGGCTGCTCGCGGATCCGCGGCCGTGCTGCCGCGCCGCCGGGGCCGGGCCGGGCCGGGCCGGGAGGCGGAGCCGCAGCGCCGGGAGCGCGCCGGCGGCGGGTTGGGCCGTGTCACGCGGCCGCGAGGCTGCCAAGGCCGAGCGGAAACACTACTCTCGCGGCGGCCGGAACCGGGCCACCATATTTGGCGTTTCCTCCGGGCCTTTTAAGGCGCTTCCGAGGCCCAAAAAAGGCTTTTCCTGCTCACGCCCTCTTGGGGCCGCACCGCGGAGCTTCCGGGGGCCGCCGGGCCGCCTCGGAACGGCCCCGCCCCTGGGGCGCCGCGGCGGGTCTCTCGCTCGGGCCGGGCCCCGCCCCGCCCCGCCCGGCCCTGGCCGCGGGCTGCTCGTCTGGCGGCTGCGGGCCCGGGCAGCGTCTGCTCCACGCGGGCTCCTGTGGCGGGTCCGGGGCCCTCAGGTCGCACTGCGGACGCCCGCTCGCGGCGCGGCCCAAAGGAGCTGCGGCTGTGCGCTGCCGTCTGAATGGCTGTGCTCCCTGCGACCTTTGGAGGGCAGGCCTCTGCCTTCCCTCGCTGCCGGCTGCTGCTGCGGTTTCTTTAATAGGGAGTGAGTCGCTCTGCCTGCACGCCTCAGAAATAGGTAGGATGCAGTTTAACCCGGGGAATACGGAAGAGTCCTGTGCCCGTGTTTTTCGTCTGTAGAGCTTTTCCATAAGCCGCTCTTTGCTTGGGGAAGTGCAGGCAATGCTTGCCCGCATGGTTGGTTTGCTCTTTAATTACACTACTCGGCCCTGGAATGTTTATAGAAGAAAAACTGATCCATTCATTTCCTTTTAGAAATAAAGGGAAGAAAATCAGCTATGGCAATTTTAAAGAACCCAACTCCCTCCTGTGATATGCTGCGTGCCCTGTTATGTCCTGGGAATGCTACTAGAGAATCCCTGTTGGTGAAATACGATTGTTAAAGCTGTTTCTGTTGCAGCTGTGAGTTGCTCTTAACCATGGGCCTTGGCTGACAGAACAGATGAGACTTAGCAGGGAGAATAGAGAGCTTGAAGAAGAGATTTTGGAGTGAAGAGCTATGTGATCATGGGCCGTTCTTTCCTCGGCAGCTTTCACTGGTCCATGTCTGGAACACCGAGGATCTGAGAAAGATCTTAAGTAACCCCCAAGGCAAATAACTTTTTAGACTCTAACCTGACATCCATGGACTGAAGTGATCTGAGCTGCAGAAGGCACCCTTAGGAGAGCTGCCCACAAACACACCTTCACCATTGTTGAGTTTGACTAAAGACAGGTGAAGTGGTCCAAGGTTGGCTCATGAAGAACTGTAACTGAGGGCTGTAAGGCTATGTTGGTTGACTTTTGATATAAGTATCTGTTTCTTTCAAAAGTTTTCTATTTGTGGCCCAGTAGACCAGAATTCTCAAAAGCTATGTGTGTGTAGGTAAAAAATACTTATGAAGAGGGTTTAGATACGTGATTCTTGAGCTATACGTTGCATGTTTTTACATGTGTATGTTATCTGCATGTAGCCATAGTGCTGGTTACACCTAGAGGGAAGGCTGTGTGTTTTAAAGTACTCTGAGGCTCTAGGATGATAATATACGAACTGTAGCAAATGAACAAGAACTTTGTCAATAGTTAAGTTGTTCTGCTATAATCAAAATGTCTTTGTTTTTAAAAGCACAGGCTTGACTTACAGGCTAATGATTTATGATCTTGACTAAAGAAACTTACTCCTGTTAAAGAACAGAAGACAATGTATATGCCTAGTATCTAGTGTTCTTTGGGCTTTGATTTTGTCCTTTGACACTGCCGTAATGAAAATGACAGATGGTTAGGCAGTATTATTCTTAACATGCACATTTCATTTCCTTAACTATAAAAAGAATCAATAAAGCATGCTTCTGGAACTTTTTTTTTTTTTTTTTTTTTAAATCAATAAATAGGCTTATATTTGTGCTTTTTTAATTTTTGTAATCTTTTCATACTACTTTTTGTCCCTCTGAACACAAATGATGATACACAATGACACTATGAGTAAAAATGTCAGTGGCTATAAGTTCTGCTATCCAATGTCCGCTGTAAGTTTGACCTGAGTTCTATGACCTGATTTAGCCATGTAGCCTGGCTACTGTGATTTGTCTGTAACAAGAAAACTACTCGTCACAAATAGGCTTTCAGACATCAGAGTCAGGGCAGGGAGACAAAGGTTTAATTTGATCTTGAAAAGGTTGAAAGCCTTTAGACTCCTGTAAAGATGCAATTACAACTCTTAAGCAGGCTCAGTTACAACTCTTAAGCAGACTGAACATTACTTGTTATCTGACAAGGGCAATTCTTCAATCCAGCAAATTCCGTTAGGGATGGTTATAGAGATTCTTCAAAACATGTTACATAATTAACATCAAAAATGTGTCTATCCCAATTGCTGTACTCCTTTGATAAAACAGATATTGGTAGCTCTCAGGTAGCTTATGTGCCCAGCTGTGTACTAAGTCACTGAGCTGTCTGGTGTGTTCAAATGCGTGGCATTCTATGAGCTGAGTTTATGAAATGGAACTATGCTTCCAGGTTTGGTGCCTGTATATGTATATAGGCACTTTGGTGTATACAGTAATTGCAGTTATGGCAGCCTCAGGGAACCCTCAAGATACTGTTAATGTACCTTACTAAAACGTAGGTGTCAGTGAAAGAAATGTGAGTAAATTCTGGAAAACAAATGCTCTGCAGTGAATGAGTGTAATTCTAGCACTTCTAACAGTTCTGACTGCATTTGTCCTTGGAATACCTGGAAGAATGTTGGAGCATAAGGAAGTAAAGGGACAGGCTCAATGAGTAAATCTTGCTAAAAAATTCCTAGAATAAAATGTCAGCAGTAGTTCTCATAATAGATTGAGAGAGATTTCTTACCTAGTTAGCTGGAGAACTGGACATGAAAGTATATTTATATATATGTGGAAATCTGACAAATCTTAAGAAAATGCACAGCACCAGCATTTTGATCTGAAGGTTCTAGTGATTAAAGGTCATTGCCATGATTCTTAAATTCTTTTTGTGTAAATAAGCCTGAGGATTATAAGGAACTCCATGTGTATTCAAAAGGCTAGAAAGCAGCAATGAGGTATTGAATTTAAAGGCAAAAACTGTCTGCACATCTGGCATTTTGCCCTAAGGAGAAGGGCATTTTGTGGACAAAATCAGGCCACCTGAGAGGTTGCAACTGTAGTTTTAACATGCCAGAGATCATGACATAAAATGAACACATGCTGATTTTTATTTTGTATTTTTATTATTTATTTATTATGTTAAAAAATGCATCTGAATTAAAATACAGTAGTTAAGAAGTAAGCAAATGTTGGTGCCGTTTATTAAGAAGTCTTGTACTTGATCAAAAGAATCCAGTCTCTGGTCCACTGTAAGATGTAGTCTTGGAGTACTCTTCCAGCAGTTGAGACCTGTGGGTAACACGTTTCATGAACCCATGTCTTTGCACATCTACTTCTGTCCACGTGATTTGTGAAGCTAGACAAAATTATAATGTTCACAATATTTGGTGGGAAAGTGAATTTTAGTGTATCCATGTGCTGCACGAAGAGAGAGGTGTGTGGGTGTTTAAACTTGCTATTTTGTAACTGAATTTGATGGCTGTTAAGGCTTTTATTGTAGAAGATGGTGAATAATACCATTTCCACGACAGCTACAGAACTGTCTCCTTCCCTTCTTTGCACTCTCTGTGGTTGAAGAAGCAGAATCTGTTTTGTACACCAGGTGGTTTGTACCTCATATCATCCATTGTTTTCTGTACTTTGTGTTATTCTCTTTTATTGTTTCTGAGGAGTAGAGGCCTGCACTGTCCATCATATTCAAAATGTTTCCTGCCTGAGCAGGGGTTTGTACCAGATGACCTCCAGAAGTGCCTTCTAACTTCAACCACTCTGGTTATGTGATTCTGCGATGCAGGATGAACGTAGATTTATTGTGGTATATATTTTTTTTTTCTCCTATTTTTCTTCATTATTTGCCGAATATTTCTAAACGTCATGTCTGGCTTTTGAGCAGTGAGCTGACCTTTTAGTCTTACTTATTGTTAAGATCTTTTTGGGTGATAACAGTTCTCTTGGAGACCATCATATGATGTATAATATTAAAAATTTGCACCCCCAACCCCTGACTTGTTTGTTTGTTGTATTACCTACATTGAAAATCATCTGCAACTTCCTTGTCTGTTTCCACAACATTGTTATCTCTTGTAGGTACTCTATGGGAGCATTATTATTATTATTATTATTATTATTATTATTACTAAACAACTGCTCAGAACAAAAGCATTGTCAGAAATCTGCCATCTCAGTATTCATCTGGCTTTTTCAAATACTCATTAAATATTGTTTCTTAGTGCTGGACAGAGATCTCTGTTGGTGATTTTTGCCTAACTGAAACTGAACATTTATTACTGTTCTTTCAGCTTTTTAGTAAGTTGCTTCTCTGGAGGAGAGCTGTTCCTGTCATCTCATACCTTTGGCAAGGTCTGTACAGAACAGTTTATGGAAATCCAGATATAGTACATCAGGTGAATTTCACATGTCCACGTGCCCATTGATTCTTCCAAATAATTCTAAAGCATTTGTCAGACATAAATTTGTCACACACATACACGCTAATTTTGACTTTCAGAATTGCTTCTACTAGCATACCTGGAAATAGAAGTTGGACTGATGCTTTCTGAAACATGTATAAAAATTTGTCATGTATGTTAACTTGCAGTCCCCTGGTACTGAGGTAAAACATCGCAGCTATTATGCTTTTTCAATTGCACATTTGAGGGGTTATGATATGGTCTAGTGATTTATTGTTACTCATTCTGTTGACTTAATCCCTTCTGTAATTATCCTACAGAAACTTTGGTATATGGGAGTTGTATTACATAATATTTTAAAGGTAATTTTTTGGCACAGGAACTTTTCCAAGTTTGTCTGAAATAAAATGAGTACAAAATTAACTTTTTTTGGTGCCCTTCTTTTGTTTTAAACATCAGCTGCTCTTACAAATTCTCTGACAGTCTCACAGTTCCTGATATGGCTGAGTGTCCTGGTTTCAGCTAGTATAGAGTTAACTTTCCTCCTAGTAGCTGGTAGGGTGCTATGTTTTGGCTTAGGATGAGAAGAGTGCTGATAACACACTGATGTTTTAGTTGTTGCAGAGCAGCGCTTACACCAAGCCAAGGACGTCTCAGCTTCTCGCTCTGTCCTGCCAGCAGGCAGGCTGGGGGTGCAGCAGGAGCTGGGAGGGGACAGACCCAGGACAGCTGACCCAAACTGGCCAAAGCGGTATTCCATCCTGTCTGGGGTCATGCTGAACAATATACAGGGGTGGCTAGCCAGGGTGGGGGGGCGGCTGCTCGGGGATAGGCTGGGCATCGGTCAGCGGGTGGTGAGCAATTGCATTGTGCATCACTTGTTTTGTACACGTTATTATTATTAGTACTATTATTATTATTAATTATTATTATTATTTTCCTTTCTTAATAAGCTGTTGTTACCTCAGCCCACAGGCTTCATTTTCCTGTTTCTCTCCCCCGTCTGAGAAATGGAGGGGGGAGGGTGAGCGAACTGATGTGTGGTGCTTAGCTGCCGGCCGGGTTAAACCACAACACTGAGAAAAAGGAGTTTCAGTTCTCTTGCTGTCTGCAAGTTGTTTTCCCCAGGCTGTATTTCTGGACTGCTTTATTGTGTTTTAATATGACAGTTTGTTACTGCTTCCATTTCATGCTTTTCAGCGTAACTTCCACTTCCGAAGAGATATCATCCCTTCAAACCATAATCCAAATATTTATTTTTGATCTGTTCTCAGCCCTTCCTAACAGGTAATAAAACACGATATCTGATGTGACATCTTTAAATGTTTTCCTGTCAATAGAAAATGTTTTTACTTTTTTAGCTGCACCATTACTTTGTCTTTATGTAAAGGTAAGGAAGTTTAACTCTCTTTTTGAGCTATGACCCACTGTAGTAGATACGTTGTTTGTTTGTTTGGAGGGGTCTGTTGCAGGGCTCTTAAACTGTTCTTGTGCTTCGAATGCAGTTCTGTGCTTTACTTAGGAAAATGTAAAGGCTTTACATCTTTATCCTTGTGGTACGCATTACCCCAGACCACGGGGTTGTTGTTTTTTCTACAATTTTTAGGTTAAATTTGTCTTTTTAAAAAAAAATAAAAAATTAAACATCAGCAGTTTCATTGCATGTGGTCTATTATAAAGGGTATCCCTATGGTATAGGATCCTTCTATTTTTAAAGATGCCTGTAGTTTCTAGTGATTTTCAATCCTTCTACCTTGTACCATTTTTTCTAGCTATGCATGGTCACTCTGCCTCAGTGTTCCTTTGTGTGGCGGTGGGAACATTAAAAAAATAAAACTGTCATGGAGGCTTTGGTCTAAATAAAAAATTGAAGACTAAGTCACCCCTGACATTTTTTTTAAGTGCAAGCTTCCTTTCCAAAGACTTTTTTTTCTTCTCTGTGTCCTTCATATCACCACAGATGTACCTTGTGCATCTTTCCTTGCACTTCTAGAAAGTCTGCCCAACTCTTCCTTGGTTCCTATTTCCTGCACTTGGTTGGCAAGTCATAATCCTAGGGAGTCACATTGCTGATAAACACGTTGCAAATCACTAGAGCCTAAATCTCCCTTAGGATAGCATCCATCCTCAGGTGTAATCCTCAGTGACAAAGCCTTTACCTTCTGAGGAGGATCTGCCCCAGAACTGTTCCCTGTCATGAGCCTTGCATTTTTTTGTCTGTGGACTTTTCCCTTTTTCACAGCACAGGTGTTGCCAGCTCAAGTTGACACTGAAGGTGTCACTGAATAGTCTTCCTGAGTTCCTTGGCCTCAAGACACAGACTTTTTCCTGGGAAACCTGCACTGTCTGTGTTTAGTGCCCCTGGGGTTTGTAATCCAACAGCCCTTGGTACAATAGACTGGGGATCCCTCTGCCAGCTAATGGTGATGGGGATGATATTGAGAGTCGTAATAAACCATTTTGCTGTTGCACATGCATCTGTCTGTCTTGCATCATAGTCATTTGGATTATTAAGCTATGATAATGGAAGTTTGTCAACACAGCTAAGGTTTTTCCCATAAGTCTTAGAGAAAGTGGGTGGTTTATAAAATAGTGCTTAAGAAAGAATATGCTACAGAGAAGAGGGCTGATCACAAAACTAGTTCTACCCAGAATGAGTAAAGTAAATAAGAAAAGGTATTTAATACTGAATGTCTCCTTCTTTTAGCTAGCTACAGATTTTACTATTTTGCTATTATGCATCTGGATCTACCCAATAATGTTCTTTTGCTTAAGCAGAATTCGGCATAGTGTAAGTGCATATAGGTTCCAATAGAAATACACAGTGTTATTGCAAGGTGGGTTTTAGAAACTCCTTCTGTCTGAAGGAGACATGTTCAGAAGCAGGGAAAATGCTTCATTTTCTGAAGAAGGAATGCTAGACAGAAGAAGTCATATTTTTTATGCCTCCTGTAACAGGGAGTATTGTGATTCTAAGCAGAGAAGAAGGAAAGTTATACTAATGTGTGCCATCAGTTCATGGACTTGAAAGTCTGGGTATCTGTCTGCAATGACTGGAAAGTAAACGCCACATCTCTTTCCCATTTTGCTGTGGCAGGGACTTTGTGTTTTTCCTCTAGGAAGATGGTAGCTTATGGTTGCTCTTGAAGATAGGCTTAGTCAAGTGGTATTAGATGAAAGAATTATGCTCAAAGTTCTTTTGTACAAGCTTTAGAGATTTCTTGATAAAATTTCTCAGCTTTAGAGAGAGCAGTTGTCTAACAGGTGTTTATCTTTCTTTGTGGTGATGCTAATAGGCTTCAGATACTAGTGTCCCTATGCTGCCACCTTATGTTTAGAAACAAAAGCAACTTGGATGTTCTTATTAGGAAATATCTATGTTAACAATTCTTAGGTGACCTTGTAACTGTATCCCTAGTCATGAGCATGAATACTATCATATCTATTTACGCAGTTAGGGTTCCTTCACTTTACTACTTTAATTAAGGAAACTGAGACTAAGGCTTTTGGATTAATATATATGTATGTATATGTACTATTTTTAATTTCGAGTATTTTCCTTCTTCAAAATTCCCGTCTGAATTTTCAATGGGTAGTAAGCTGTTTTATTTCCTAGCTAAGGTGGATGTGCTTGGCCAGGTTGAAGACAAGAAGGGCTTCTGTAAGTTCATCAGTTACAAAAGGAAGACAAAAAAAAAAAAGGGGGGGGGGGGGGTCCCACTGCTGAATGAGATGGGGGACCAAGTGACACAGAAAATGGAGAAGGCTGAAATACTGAACATCTTCTTTGCCTTAATCTTTACCAACAGGAGTGGCAACAAGAGAGGAATCCCAGGTTCCAGATGGAGACCAGGAGGCAATGTAGAGCAAGGACTTTTTTTCTTGAAAGAAGATCCAAACAAGGAATACTTAAGCAAACTGGTCACTTGGGCCCTGATGGAATGCACCCACAGGTGCTGAGAGAGATGGCATTGTGAGGCCATTCTTGACAAGGAGACTAGAAGTGCCCAGACACTGGAGGAAAGCAAATGTCACTTCTATTTTCAAGAAGCTTTTTAGGAGTCAAGCTAGCTTCTGATATTTGAGAAAGGCACAAAGCAACACTAAATAACCTTAACTGTACCTTGGAGCCTGGGATGCACATCCCTCTCCAATTAAGCTAGATAAGACAAATAGTGCTTTTATTCTCCATCTGCGTGTTTGTGTGTACCATCTGGGTGCATCTGAGAAAAAAATTGTTTTGTACCTCTTAGAACACTTGGTCTTATACAGGTCTTTGCAGCACCTGAAGGAAGTCCGGTGGAAGAAATGTGGATCGGAAAAGGCAAATATTAGTTTTATATTAATGTTTTACTTCCAGAGAGCCATCGGGGAATTCAAGGAATGTGTGACGCTGTGCTACAGAAATGTGTATGTGTAGGAATATATATACTTCGGCTAAACAAGTAGGCTATGCAGGAATTGTGTAGTACGTCAAAAAGTAAATAGGAAAATTATCCACAGTCAGCCTGAAGCGGGGTGTTAACCAGGAATTCAACCCTTCCAAAGTGCACAGGTGGGTTTTACAGAACTCCTTAGAATAGGTAGGTTTAAATACTTAATTATTCTTGGTTGATCACTTGTCAGGGTGGGTGGAAGCTTTCTCTTCGGTATCTGCTACTGTGAGCATGGTAGCCAAGGTAATTCTGGAACAGATGATTCTCAGTTACGGAGTCACTGAAAATACTGACTCCAATCAAGGAAGTCTCTTTGCGCCACAAATAGTACAAGGGCTAACGTAGACTCCAGGAATTAAGTGGAAATTTCACACTCCTTCACGTCCTTCCTCTTCTGGAAGGGTGGAGCGGATCAGACAGTAAAGAAGAAATTGACTAAGTTCTGGAAACTCGGCTCCCCTGGACGAAAAAGTGCTTACCTTCAGCACTTCTCCAAATCCAAACTGCACCAAGAAAAGATGTGGGAGGGAGTTTCACTGTATGAAACGTTACTTGGATTGCTGTACCTGGACGAAGGGAATGAATTACCTCAATTTGAGACACCACATGCTTTTCTTAAGAGCCATGCGCTTGGGCTGTCGTCTTCTTTGTCCTCTCTTGGGACCTGTGGATCATTAGCTCAAACCCCATCCTTGAAGCCCCAATGCATCCATTCCGAGCAGGAGGTTGGGTTCTGATATGAACATTGAGCGAATAGAAGCTGTAACCTGAGTGGGACAGACTGTTCCGAGTGCTCCTGAGTACTGAAACGACAGTAAGAGTGGCTGAAAAAGGCTGGACCAACCTTATACCTGGGTAAAAGCATTGGTGAACCGTAATACCTGAGAGACTGCCTTAACAAAGACTTTTAAGGTCGAAACTGTTAAAACTAACTATTGTAAACCTTTGACTTCTCCTTAGAAGAGTTCTTATTGAATTAATGAGTAAAAGGAATTGAATTGCACAGAATTAGAGTGTTTGCAGAACGCTCCCTGGAAATGGGAGAAGAAGAAAGGGGGAGGGGTTCAAATGGTACTAGATTTATTACCAGCCTCACAAGGAGGAGCATGCAATTAATGTTTGTAATTAATGCTAGTTGCTGTACACATGTAGATCAAACGGGACAAAGGTGACTGATCTCAAAAATGTTGGGGAAAAAAAAAGATCCTACATAGAGCAGCTGAAAAGGATGCTTCCTGGGGATTTAGGAAATGGGAGAAACTAACTTCGTGGTTACCTGAAGGGAATTGGCTCAAATAACTATTTGTTGTTATAATAATAATGGCATTGTGTATTTGTCATTCCCTGAGATGTCCAAAGAAAAATAGTGTGCCCTAATGTTGGAAAAACTTAAGGGTGGGAGATGCGAAAAGGTGAAAAAACAATAGGAGTAAGAAAAGAAGAGGGGAGAGTAGTTGTGAGAAACAGAGTTGTGCTTTTGCAATAGAAGGTGTTTATTCGCAGTAGCATAGCAGCAGGGTGTATGGTAAGAAAATAAAGGGAAGGTTCCGCTGTCCCAAAATAAGGAGGATAGCTAAGAAAATGGGACGAGCAGTGCAAAATCAGTAAAAACAAAAATCATGGGCCCTTGTTGAGTGGCGTTTTTTTTATTATTACTTTTTTTTTTTAGAGTAGTTATCTTAAACCTCTGCTTTCAAAAATGACAGCTCTGGGTTGAAACATGGCTTGGTATCCCTTTGTTTCTATTAACTGCTAATCATGGCAGTGTGTTCGTGGAGATACAAGGCTTCTCTGCTGATTAAACCTAGACTGCATTTTCCAAGGGCAGGTGTTTCTAGATACTGCTCTTTTAAGAGAACAAAATTCAGCGCTACATTTGAATATCAGCTAATCGATATCACTTCGAATTATTGGTATGCTGGCTTTTTTCTTATGTGCATTACTGTATGCAGAAAGAGGAAACTCTAGGCTTTGTTATTTTTCCTTTGGCTGTTAAGATTTATTGAAAATGCATTTACAAGATCTGTTTCTAATATCTGTTTGGATCTCTTCTTTAAGATCGTGAAAAAATCTCTCTTCTTGAGGAGGTACGTACAAGGACCAATGGAAATTCAGAAGTATTTCATTGAATTTGCTATAAGGGAAGGAGCAAGGTTTGTATAGATATGAATGATTCAGAGTTAAACGCTAACGTTGTTCATGATAGCAAATCTCAATCTTTTCCAAAACAAGTATTTTGTTTTGACATACTTAAATTATTACAGTTTTAGTGGTCAAACTGCCGTTGTATTTTCTGAAGTAAATGGTTGTTACCTAGAGCTGATGTGTGAAATAGAAAGATACGGGTGGTTATGGAAGAAAGACCCAGAATTTGCGTGGGTTGGGGAAAGGTGGCTGTATCAAATTAAATTTGCCATTCTGATGTCAGAAATGAGGGAAGCTCTTCCATGCTGGAAACAGAGAGCCTCTGCTAATACTGTTTGTCGTGGCAAAATAATACTGAGTTATTTAACTGCTGTTTTTGGAAGAAGAAATGAAATTACTTCCCTAGGTTTAAAAATCGTGTCTTAATACAGCACTTAGAGAGAACGCTAGAGGAGCTAGAGTTCAACAGCCTACCCAACAGAGTTAATCAGGTGAACGGTAGATAATAGTGTACCAGCCAGAGGAATACGGACCGGGAATGAGTTTGCTGTGCCGCAGAAGAGTGGAAGAGGACGTAGCTGTTGCCCTCGCCATCCTGGCGGTCAAGTGATCTTACTGTCAGAGTCTGAGAAGAAGCAGCAGAGCTTTAACTTTACGAACCTCTATCGGCAGAAGCTGGGCTGTAACCTTAAGGACGTGCTATGAAAGGTGTGGCTTTTTTCCTGTGGAGGGTGATCTTTGCTCAACAGGCTGAAAAAAATAACCATTGCTGCCCCTCCTGCAGGTGGTGAGAATTTACTCACTTGAATACTGTCATTAGCCGTTTTACGTGCAATAGGCAGTGGATCGCACTAAAATGGGGCACTGTCAAATGCACACAGTGTCTGCATTGTGGAGAGATCCCATCTGTTGTCCCCCCCCCCCAATAAAAAACCAACCAACCAACCAAAAAAAACTCCCAGAAACACCTGCACTGGTAATATTGCATGTTGCCAGCACAGAGACGAGGGTCTTGTTCCTGAGAACTGCTAGCCATGCCTTTAAACTTGAGATTCAGCGTAGATCGAGAGTAAAGAAACTGCTGTTGTGTTAATGAAAGCTAAAGACAGCCCTGTGACTGTTACCACTTGGTGGTTACTAACCAATCTACCTCAGACTCTCTTCTGTTTTTATCTGCAGACATTATGAAAGCGCACCTGAGGCTTCCCAGGTCCCTGACTTCAGTTCTCTTTCATCCCGTGAGGAGGACGGAGATTCTTCAGGTGGCCTTGCCTTGGCACACGCTGTGCTTTGGAAGCACTAAAAAGAAATGCTTTTAAAAGTGTGCATTTATTTTAATGTTCATACAAAAGAGATTGTTTATGAACAGTGTTGTTACCGGATCACTAATTTGATATTTTAACTGTATACATTTTTTTGAACATAGGTGTGTGTGTGTGTGTATATGTGTATATATATATATATATATATATATATATATATATATATAAAAAATAAACCGTTTTATTAATTCTCGTTAAGTGCTGATCTGAGGAGTCTGTAATGGGCAGCGCTGAATTCCTCGAATTGTCTGTCACCAACAGACCGCTAATATTTTTTGTGAAACCAGTCTGCATATCCTGAAACCCCACTTCTGGTAATAGCTGCGGAATGTGTTTGTTACTTACCTCCCGGTAGCACGTACCCTGGAGCACCTGCCTCATCAGTCAGCTCAGCCTGTACAGGGTGTACATTTTTGCTCCAAGGCTAAAGTGTTAAAGACACCAAGTTCCAGCTTACCAAATCCTTGGTTACCTGAGTTAATATCCTCCCTTCCGTTCCTCTTTTGTTCAAAGGTAATGTTGTGAATCACAGAAAATGCAACGAAGACTGGAGCACCTGCACGTAATTAATATTTTCCTTTTAAACGGTAATATACCAGTAGTAAGTGGCTCTTCAGATAATTTTATTTTCGGTTGTTCTCATTTAAAAACAGTCTCCTGCTCCTTTAACAGCTTTCTTTTAAAAGACAGGTTGAAGTTGTGCTGGCGTTAACAAGCTCTTCACAAGGTACTGGGGCTGTCCTGAGGATTCCACTTGACCAGCCAGCAGAAGAGGCAGGGAAACAAACTTACGTTGATGGCCTGAACTTCTCTTCCTATTACTCTTTTTAGTACTAGCCAGCGTGTGTGAGACATCTTTTCCTTCTCCTGTGAAGCAGTGGGCTGGTCTTTCTGGAAGAGGTTGTTTGACCATTGGAATTACACCAGTGAGATTCAAGAAGGAAATGAAATCCAAAAGCAGCAGCATATCTTTATTACTACGTTAAGTGAGAAAGTGACACGTGGAACGAACTCGTTATAAACAATTCTGAACTCTTTTTCTTAGCGGGAACGTACTTATCTGTACCGTTGAACGTACTTGGGGAAAAAAAAAAAAAAACAAAACAAAAAAAAACAAACCACAGTAGTACCTTGGAATACATAGGGCGATTCATCCCTTCAGGATCATTACACGGCAGCTGTATGTCACCACAATACGCCTCTTTTGCTTAATGGTGGACTTCTAAGAGGGAATTTACTTGGGTCAGGTATACTGTGTGTATGTGGTTTTATGCGTGTAGAACTGCCTGTACTACGCTCTCTCTTAAATAGGTGGTGGTAAGAGGAGACAGCTTTCTTCTAGTAGATTCTTACTTAAGTTTCTTTAGTGATTCTGGGGGCACTCACTTGACCGTGATGTGCCTGAGCAGGGCCTGTGACCTGGTTAGCATCTAAACCTCCTCCTCTGATGTGGTACAGCTGTCTGCTAAATTAGTTACAGAAAGATGGTGATTTTAACTCAGACAGTTCTCTCTTACCTCGCTATTGTTTTATCTGGGTAATTTGAATTTGAACAGCGGAGGGAAAAGATGCCTTACACTGAAACGGACGCGAGTCTGTGAGAAGAAAGCCAGGCGTCCTTCGAGACTGTGCCAATGAAAAGGCGAAGAAAAATGAGTGGAATAAATCTGAGTGCACGAAGTCCTGCATCCCGAAGGGAGCACAGAAGGAAGGTTGCTTGCTTAGAAGAGCAGTGGATGCTTCGTGCCCGCCTTAAAGAGAATATTAACAGAGAGAATTCTTTGTAAGACAAGCTGCCCCGCGGGGTGTGGGTAGCAAATACGTTGGAAAAAATACAGCCACAAGCTCCGAATGGCACAGTAGGCGAGCTGTGATCCGCCTGGCAAGCCCTCCCACGGGCGCCCTCTGCCGCCACCTGCTGGTGGAAAGCCAGTACTGCAGGCGGCCAGGGGGCGCGCGTGCGCGGTGGCGCCGACGGGCGCCCTCTGCCGCCACCTGCTGATGGAAAACGAGTACTGCATGCGGCCGGGGGCTGCACATGCGCGGTGGCGCCCGCGGGCGCCCTCTGCCGCCACCTGCTGGTGGGAAACGAGTACTGCAGGCGGCCGGGGGCCGCGCATGAGCTTTGGCGCCCTCTGCCGCCACCTGCTGATGGAATACGAATACTGCAGGCTGCCGGGGGCCGCGCATGCGCGGTGGCGCCAGCGGGCGCCCTCTGCCGTCACCTGCTGGTGGGAAACGAGCACTGCAGGCAGCCGGAGGCCGCGCATGCGCGGTGGCGCCCTCTGCCGCCACCTGCTGGTGGGAACCGAGTACTGCAGGCGGCCGGTGGCCGCGCATGCGCGGTGGCGTGGTGGCGCCAGCGGGCGCCCTCTGCCGCCACCTGCTGATGGAAAACGAGTACTGCAGGCGGCCGGGGGCCGCGCATGCGCGGTGGCGTGGTGGCGCCAGCGGGCGCCCTCTGCCGCCACCTGCTGATGGAAAACGAGTACTGCATGCGGCCGGGGGCCGCGCATGCGCGGTGGCGCCATCTGCCGCCACCTGCTGGTGGGAAAAGAGTACTGCAGGCGGCCGGGGGCCGCGCATGCGCGGTGGCGTGGTGGCGCCAGCGGGCGCCCTCTGCCGCCACCTGCTGATGGAAAACGAGTACTGCATGCGGCCGGGGGCTGCACATGCGCGGTGGCGCCCGCGGGCGCCCTCTGCCGCCACCTGCTGATGGAAATCGAGTACTGCAGGCGGCCGGGGGCCGCGCATGCGCGTTGGCGTGGTGGCGCCCGCGGGCGCCCTCTGCCGCCACCTGCTGATGGAAAACGAGTACTGCAGGCGGCCGGGGGCCGCGCATGCGCGGTGACGCCCTCTGCCGCCACCTGCTGGTGGGAAACGAGTACTGCATGCGGCCGGGGGCTGCGCATGCGCGGTGGCGCCCTCTGCCGCCACTTGCTGGCGGAAAACGAGTACTGCAGGCGGCCGTGGGGCCCTGCATGCGCGTTGCTTATTACGTCGTTGTTTTTTTTGATGTGTAATTTCCTACGCTCCTAGATTTTTCTTCATATGTAAATCACACAGAATCACAGATCTTCTAGGTTTTAAGAGACCTCAGGATCATTGAGTCCAACCTCTTACCTAACTCTAAGGTTTGAGCTAATTCCCGTGGAAAATATTTCATTTACTTTCTTGGCGGTATGGTCCTTTCTATGTTCAAAGCTGAGGGATAAATACGGTAAATTTTGCTTCTAGAAACACCCCAGTTCTTTTGTCTGCACTCTGCATGCTGTAAACTAGGGATAGGCACAAAAAAAGCAAATAAAAAAATAAATAAAAGAACACAGCTGCTGCTGCTCCTGCTCTCTTTCTTGTGGTTTGCCCCTTCCTCTTTCCCAGGTGATTGGGTTTGGGTGCTGGGCGGGGCCAAATGTTACACGAGCCCTAGGCATGCTATCAGAGAGCTCCTTCTGCCTGGGCTGTTCTTTGGGGTCAGTGCTTTGTTTATTCTTCTGTTAGCTACATGCAGGGTTCTTTTGGTGGGTCAGAGTCTGGTATAATCTGTTAGAGGAAACCGATCTAGTAGTATGTGCATTTATTGCTTGAGGCTCTTTGGAGGTGATTAATTGTTATAGCACATTTATGGATAGGATGTCAATGTTATTTTGTGTGTTTGCTTTGTTGTTCTAGGTCCCTCGTGATTTTTGCAGGGTTACAGGGCAGATGCCACCAGATCTACCCCTTTTGCTGTTTTTGTTTTGCTTGATTTTTTTTCCTTGATTTTTCTTTTTCTTTTTTGGAAGAGGGCTTGGGATTTGAGCCTCCTATTTTTTGGGTTTGGGATTTGAGCATCTTAATTTATTGGGTTAAAGGTTTTAGGCATAGATCTTCAGGGGTTTAGTGTGGTAAATAGTTTGGGTTAGGTCTGTAGGGGTTTCCAGGATTTTTAGGGTTAGGGCTTGAGGCTTTTTTGTGTAAGGGCGGTAAGGGCTAGGGTTACAGTGAGTGCTGCTAAATGTAGTTCTCGAAAACTCGGCCTCTGATTGGCCGTGTTGGCTGTCCAGGGAATTCTGGTAGGTGTAGTTTTCCGGCAACAGGCTTCCGGTAGGCCATGTTGACTGCCCAGAGCATGCCGGGAGACGTAGTTCTGGGACTCTGAACTTCCTGGAGGCCATGTTGGGTACCCAGAGCATGCTGGGAAATGAAGTTCTGGGACTCCTAACTTCCGGGAGGCCATGTTGGGTGCCCAGAGCATACCGGGAGATGTAGTTCTCGGACTCTGAACTTCCGGGAGGCCATGTTGGGTGCCTGAAGCATACCGGGAATTGTAGTTCTGGGACTCCGAACTTCCGGGAGGCCATGTTGGGTGCCCGGAGCATACCGGGAAATGTAGTTCTTGGACTCCGAACTTCCGGGAGGCCATGTTGGGTGCCCGGAGCATACCGGGAAATGTAGTTCTCGGGACAAAACACAGCTGCCTCTTTTGATCTCTTCCTACTTTCTTGTGCTTTGCCCCTCCCCTTTCCCAGGTGATTGGGTTTGGGTGCTGGGCGGGGCTAAATGCTATATGAGCCCCAGGCATGCCATCAGAGAGCTCATTCTGCCTGGGCTGCTCTTTGGGGTAAGTCCTTTGTTTTTTCTTCAGTCAGTTGCAGGGTTGTTTAGGCAGGCTGGAGTCTATGGATTTCTGGATTTTAAGTGCTTGGAATTCACTTAGTAGAGGGATGTTTAGTAGGGGCTGCTGGCTCACTGTTTTTTTGTGTTGGTGGGATACTCTTCTGTTTTTGAGCTATATTTTAATCTCTAGATGTATAAACCCACTTGTGTAACTCACCAGAGGACTAAAAACAGCTTCA
The DNA here is from genome assembly GCF_009819795.1 of Aythya fuligula. NCBI lineage: Eukaryota > Metazoa > Chordata > Aves > Anseriformes > Anatidae > Aythya > Aythya fuligula. The sequence goes on from NC_045572.1 coordinate 19,904,999, forward strand.
TTTCATGCTACGTGTAGCTTGGCAGTGTAGATGCAGCATTATCAAGAGCCTAAGCAGGGTTGTATCAGAGTCACCTCTTTCATCTGCAAAGGGTAAGTCTGTGATTACCCCTGCCGAGGCTTGTGTGTGTGCATGTCTCTTTGGATTTTGTGGAGCTCAGTTATTTTCTTTGTGTGTATGCATGTTCCTTTTTTTTTTTGAGGGTCAATTAGTGTAGGCAAGCAGCTGAGGTACAGGAGGGGATGAGAGTATGTGATTTTTTTTCTGGGGTTGGAATGGAATTAATTTTGTTGGTGTATAATCTGTTCTGCTCCTAGATTTTTCTTTCAATGTAAATAACAGTTTGAGCTAATTCCATTTAAGAAAGTTCCAGTTACTTGCTGGGTCGTATTGTCCTTTCAATATTAAAAGCTGCAGCAAAAGCATGGGGATTGTTGCTTCTAGAAACACCCCAGGTCTCTTGTCTGCTCTCTGCATGTTGTTCAGGTAAAGCAGATTTAAAAAAAAAAAACAAAGAAACAACAACAACAAAAAAAAAGCGACTGCTGCTCCTGCTCTGCTCCTACTTCCTTGTGCTTTGTCCCTCCCCTTTTCCAGGTGATAGGGTTTGGATATTGGGCGGGGCCAAATGCTATATGAGCCCCAGGCATGACATCAGAGTGCTCCTTCTGCCTGGGCTGCTCTTTGGGGTAAGTGTTTTTTTTTCCTTCAGTCAGTTGCAGGGTTCTTTAGGCAGGCTGGGGTCTATGCATTTCTGGATTTCTAAGTGCTTGGAATTCACTTAGTAGAGGGATATTTAGTAGAGGTTGCTGGCTCACTTTTTTTTTTTTTTTTTTGGATGGTGGGATACTCTTCTGTTCTTGAGCTATATTTTAATCTCTAGATGTATAAACCTACTTGTGTAATTTTCCAGAGGACTAAAACCAGCTTCATTTCATGCTACATGTGGCTTGGCAGTGTAGATGCAGCATTACCAAGAGCCTGAGCAGGGTTGTATCAGTCTGCTCTTTCCTCTGCACAGGGTAAGTCTGTGATTACCCCTGCCGGGGCTGCTGTGCGTGCACGTCTTCTTGGTATATATGGATCTCAGTTGTTTTTTTGTGTTTGTGTATGTTCTAAGTTTTTGTTTTTTTTGAGGGGCAAATAGTGTGTGTGCTGAGCGTGGTTGGCAGGAGGAGGTGGGGAGCTGCTCAGGACTGGTAGGTTTGGTTTCTCAGAGTGTGCGGCAGCCTTCCTGTGCGATGCGACTGATTGTTGGGCAGGAATGTTCCAGTTTGTGTGTCTTAGCCATTGTAGCTTGTGTAGTGTGTGTTGTGTGGCCCGGGCAGAGTTTGCTGTGGCGCTGTGAGCGAAGAATCTGAGTTAGAGCTGTTGAGCAGCTGAAGTACCGGAGCTGGGAAGAGAGAGGTATTGCAGCAGGTACGCTGTGGCTGTGAGGTGCCTCAGTGTGTGTGTTTCTCTTGTCTCTACAGGTGCTTTGTGCAGTAGTGGACAGGGAAGGGAAATCCTCATGTCACGAAGCTCTGAGGGAAGGTGAGTGTTTTCAGCCTGGTCATCCCTTATCCGAAGCGAAGGGAAGGCGCTCAGGTGTTTCCCTGTGAGGGTCTGAGGTGAAGCTGTTTGGGATAGAGGAGCAGTGTGGCAGGTGTGTGCTCGCAAGAAGAGTGGTCATTTTGTCCTTTTGTGTTCCCAGGTGGTGTGGGTGATGCTGGCCGCTCCTTTCAAGCTTGGACCTAATTTGCAGGTACAGAGGCAAGTGGCCTGCTGTTTTGAAAGGATGAAACTCAAGATGGGGTCCCTTTTGTTGTTGAGGGATGGGTGCTACTGCTGGCAGCTGAATGTTTATCCTCTGCCTGTGTTTTTCCTTTGTTGAGGCTGAAAAGCAGTGTGCAGTGCAGGACGTACTGACCCGAGCTGCCTCTGGAGTAACTCTGGTGCATGATGAGCAGAGGTAGCTGTTATTTTTGGGGTGCGGTTGTCACTGCAGTTATTTTCCTACATCCAATAGAGTAAAATTCCAGTTTGCTTTCTAAAGGTGCTATAAGTGGGTAAAGAGAACAGATGGAAGCCTCTGCCACGTGGGGCAGGCAAGCGGCTGAGGTACAGGAGGGGATGAGAGTATGTGATTTTTTTTTGGGGGATGGAATGGAATTAATTTTGTTGGTGTATAATCTGTTCTGCTCCTAGATTTTTCTTTCAATGTAAATAAAAGTTTGAGCTAATTTCAGTTAAGCAAGTTCCAGTTATTTGCTGGGTCGTATTGTCCTTTTAATATTAAAAGCTGCAGCAAAAGCATGGGGATTGTTGCTTCTAGATACACCCCAGTTCTCTTGTTTGCACTCTGCATGCTGTTGAGCTATAGCAGATTTAAAAAAAAAAATACAGGAAACACACACAAAAAACAACAACAACAAAAAAAAACCCACAGCATTGGCTTACTTGTTGTGAACGCAATGATCATTTAATCCCTTTGTTTTCCCAGGTGGTGTGGATGATACTGGCTGCACTGTTAGAGCTTGGACTCAGAGAGGAACACGTGAGCACAATCGTATGTTGCATCAGTAGTGGTCAGCATTGAGGAGCAGGTGAGCAATGGGGCCGGTGTCCTAGTGAATGCTGTTACTCTGTTTTTGCAGCTAATGATGAGTCTGGCAATTGACTAAGATGACAATCAGTGCCTGTGCATTTCTTGAAGCGGAGGGACTTTACCATTCAGCAACCTGAGAGCTAAGTTGGGGGGCACCTGGTATTTGCATATCTGGGGTGGCTAATGGGCGCTGGCAGTCAGAGCAGCATGAAGCCAGCCGGCTGACTAGACTTGGTGCCACTGTGAGGGTGGCGCCGCCCGGGCCCATTTCGGCGCGGCGCCGCCCGGGCCCATTTCGGCGCGGCGCCGCCCGGGCCCATTTCGGCGCGGCGCCGCCCGGGCCCATTTCGGCGCGGCGCCGCCCGGGCCCATTTCGGCGCGGCGCCGCCCGGGCCCATTTCGGCGCGGCGCCGCCCGGGCCCATTTCGGCGCGGCGCCGCCCGGGCCCATTTCGGCGCGGCGCCGCCCGGGCCCATTTCGGCGCGGCGCCGCCCGGGCCCATTTCGGCGCGGCGCCGCCCGGGCCCATTTCGGCGCGGCGCCGCCCGGGCCCATTTCGGCGCGGCGCCGCCCGGGCCCATTTCGGCGCGGCGCCGCCCGGGCCCATTTCGGCGCGGCGCCGCCCGGGCCCATTTCGGCGCGGCGCCGCCCGGGCCCATTTCGGCGCGGCGCCGCCCGGGCCCATTTCGGCGCGGCGCCGCCCGGGCCCATTTCGGCGCGGCGCCGCCCGGGCCCATTTCGGCGCGGCGCCGCCCGGGCCCATTTCGGCGCGGCGCCGCCCGGGCCCATTTCGGCGCGGCGCCGCCCGGGCCCATTTCGGCGCGGCGCCGCCCGGGCCCATTTCGGCGCGGCGCCGCCCGGGCCCATTTCGGCGCGGCGCCGCCCGGGCCCATTTCGGCGCGGCGCCGCCCGGGCCCATTTCGGCGCGGCGCCGCCCGGGCCCATTTCGGCGCGGCGCCGCCCGGGCCCATTTCGGCGCGGCGCCGCCCGGGCCCATTTCGGCGCGGCGCCGCCCGGGCCCATTTCGGCGCGGCGCCGCCCGGGCCCATTTCGGCGCGGCGCCGCCCGGGCCCATTTCGGCGCGGCGCCGCCCGGGCCCATTTCGGCGCGGCGCCGCCCGGGCCCATTTCGGCGCGGCGCCGCCCGGGCCCATTTCGGCGCGGCGCCGCCCGGGCCCATTTCGGCGCGGCGCCGCCCGGGCCCATTTCGGCGCGGCGCCGCCCGGGCCCATTTCGGCGCGGCGCCGCCCGGGCCCATTTCGGCGCGGCGCCGCCCGGGCCCATTTCGGCGCGGCGCCGCCCGGGCCCATTTCGGCGCGGCGCCGCCCGGGCCCATTTCGGCGCGGCGCCGCCCGGGCCCATTTCGGCGCGGCGCCGCCCGGGCCCATTTCGGCGCGGCGCCGCCCGGGCCCATTTCGGCGCGGCGCCGCCCGGGCCCATTTCGGCGCGGCGCCGCCCGGGCCCATTTCGGCGCGGCGCCGCCCGGGCCCATTTCGGCGCGGCGCCGCCCGGGCCCATTTCGGCGCGGCGCCGCCCGGGCCCATTTCGGCGCGGCGCCGCCCGGGCCCATTTCGGCGCGGCGCCGCCCGGGCCCATTTCGGCGCGGCGCCGCCCGGGCCCATTTCGGCGCGGCGCCGCCCGGGCCCATTTCGGCGCGGCGCCGCCCGGGCCCATTTCGGCGCGGCGCCGCCCGGGCCCATTTCGGCGCGGCGCCGCCCGGGCCCATTTCGGCGCGGCGCCGCCCGGGCCCATTTCGGCGCGGCGCCGCCCGGGCCCATTTCGGCGCGGCGCCGCCCGGGCCCATTTCGGCGCGGCGCCGCCCGGGCCCATTTCGGCGCGGCGCCGCCCGGGCCCATTTCGGCGCGGCGCCGCCCGGGCCCATTTCGGCGCGGCGCCGCCCGGGCCCATTTCGGCGCGGCGCCGCCCGGGCCCATTTCGGCGCGGCGCCGCCCGGGCCCATTTCGGCGCGGCGCCGCCCGGGCCCATTTCGGCGCGGCGCCGCCCGGGCCCATTTCGGCGCGGCGCCGCCCGGGCCCATTTCGGCGCGGCGCCGCCCGGGCCCATTTCGGCGCGGCGCCGCCCGGGCCCATTTCGGCGCGGCGCCGCCCGGGCCCATTTCGGCGCGGCGCCGCCCGGGCCCATTTTCTCAGTTGGAGCTACTGAGCAGGTGAGATAAAGGAGTTGGGAACAGAGAGGTATTAGCTTGATGATATTGTAAATCCATTATTAAAACCTGCAGAAAAAGCAAAGGGGATTTTTGCTTCTAGATTCACCAGAGATATGTTGTCTGCTCTCTGCTTTTGAGATAAAGTTGATTTTAAAAAAGAAAGAAAAAAAACCCAGCTGCTTTTCTTGCTCTCTTCCTACTTTGTTGTGCTTTGCCCCTCCCCTTTCCCAGGTGATTTGGTTTGGGTGCTGGGCGGGGCCAAAAGGTATATGAGCCCTAGGCATGGCATCAGAGTGCTCCTTCTGCCTGGGCTGCTCTTTGGGGTCAGTGCTTTGTTTTTCCTTCAGTCAGTTGCAGGGTTCTTTAGGCAGGCTGGTGTCTATGAATTTCTGGATTTCTAAGTGGTTGGAATTCTAGATCTCTAAGTGCTTGAAATAGAGGGATATTTAGTAGAGGCTGCTGGCTCACTTTTTTTTGGGATGGTGGCATATGCTCCTGTTTTTGAGATATTATTTAATCTCTAGAGGTATAAAACCACTTGTTTTAGTTCCCTGGAGAGTTACGCCAGCTTGATTACATGCTACATATGGCTTGGCAGCGTAGATGCAGCATTACCAAGAGACTGAGCAGGGTTGTATCAGTCTGCTCTTTCCTCTGCACAGGGTAAGTCTGTGATTACCCCTGCCGGGGCTGCTCTGTGTGCGTGTCTTTTTGGCATTTGTGGAACTCAGTTGTTTTTTCTGTGTGTGTATGTTCTAACTTCTTGTTTTTCTGAGGGGCAAATAGTGTGTGTGCTGAGCGTGGTTGGCAGGAGGAGGTGGGGAGCTGCTCAGGACTGGTAGGTTTGGTTTCTCGGAGTGTGCGGCAGCCTTCCTGTGCGATGTGACTGATTGTTGGGCGGGAACATTCTAGCTTGTGTGTGTTAAGCAATGTAGCTTGTGTAGTGTGTGTTGTGTGGCCTGGGCAGAGTTTGCTGTGGTGCTGTGAGCAAAGAGTCTCAGTTAGAGCTGTTGAGCAACTGAAGTAAAGGAGCTGGGAAGAGAGAGGTATTGCAGCAGTGTACTGGGTCTGGCTGGAATGTTAACTTTCCTGGCAGCAGCCCTTACAGTGCCATACTCTGCGCTTATAGCTGGAACAGCAGTGGTATTACACCAGTGTTGTGTCTACTGCTGAGCTGCAGTGGCACAGCATTGGGCCTTTCTCTAACCCTCCTAGGGGGTGGGCAAAAAGTGAGGAGAGAAACATCACTAGGGCTGCTGACCTAAACCAATCAAAGGGATATTCCATACCATGTAATGTCATACTCAGCAATAAAAGTGGAGACAGGAAGAGGAGGGGAGGGGTGGGCTCTCGTTGGGAAAACATCGGTCCTCCTCTCGAACCCCGGCTACGTGCATTGAGGCCCTGCTTCAAGGACGTGGTCAATCATCACTCATTTGTGGGAAGTAGAGAGTAATTTCTTTCCTCTGCACTTTCATATAGCCTTCATTTATTTTATTTGTTTGTTTTCCTCCCTTCTTTTTATTTTTTCCCTTTCCCCCTCCCTTTTCACTTTTCCCTTTTTATTTTCCTTTAGTTAAATTGTTTAGTTCATAATAATCTTTAATTATTATTATTATTTCCCTTTAATTAAATTATCCTTATCTCAACCCGTGAGTTGTTCTTTGCTTTACTTCTCCCCCTCCTCATCTAAAAGAGGGGGAGTGAGAGAGCGGTTGTGGGGTTTAGCTGCCCAGCACGGTAAAACCACCACAAGCAGGTACGCTGTGGCTGTGAGGTGCCTCAGAGTGTGCTTTTCTCCTGTCTTTGCAAGTGCTTTGTGCAGTCATGGACAGGGAAGGGAAATCCTCATGTCACGAAGCACTGAGGGAAGGTTTGTGTTTTCAGCCTGGTCATCCCTTATCCGAAGCGAAGGGAAGACGCTCAGGTGTTTCCCTGTGAGGGTCCGAGGTGAAGCTGTTTGGGATAGAGGAGCAGTGTGGCAGGTGTTTGATTGTTTTGGTGTATAATCTGTTCTGCACCTGGATTTTTCTTTCTACGTACAAAAAAAAAAAAGTTTGAGCTATTTCCAGTTAAGAAAGTTCCAGTTATTTGCTGGGCTGTATTGTCCTTTTAATATTCAAAGCTGCAGCAGAAGCATGGGGATGGTTGCTTCTAGAAACACCCCAGTTCTCTTGTTTGCACTCTGCATGCTTTTGAGCTAAAGCAGATATCAAAAACAAAAACAAACAAAACCACACACAAAAAACAACAACAAAAAACCACCATTGGGTGATTTGTTGTGAATGCGACAATCATTTAATCCCTTTGTTTTCCCAGGTGGTGTGGATGACACTGGCTGCACTGTTGGAGCTTGGATTTGGAGAGGAAGAGGTGAGCACAATTGTATGTTGCATCAGTAGTAGTCAGCATTGTGGAGCAGGTGGGGCATCATGGCTGGCGTGTTAGTGAATGCTGTTACTCTGTTTTTGCAGCTGATGATGAGCCTGGCAGTTGCCTAAGATGACAATCAGTGCCTGTGCGTTTCTTGAAGCGGAGGGAATTTACCATGCAGCAACCTGAGAGCTAAGTTGGGGGGCACCTGGTATTTGCATATCTGGGGTGGCTAATGGGCGCTGGCAGTCAGAGCAGCGTGGAACCAGCTGGCTGACTAGACTTGGTGCCACGGTGAGGGTGGTTCAGGCTGGGTCACGTTCAGGCTGCTTGTGGCTGGGTCACCAGCCTAATAGAAGAGGCGGGATTATTTTGTAGCGTGAGTGCGTGCGCCAGGCAGGACAGTTTTCTTCAGTTCGTCTGTCTTGTGTTGCTTCTGCAATGTCTGTTCTGTGCTTCTCGGGTCTTGATATCCTCCTAGCTTTTTGCACTGGACTGACTAGACAGGCGACTTGGTAGCGGTGCTGAAGGGCCTCAATGCTTGTTTTGTCATTATAGCTCTGATCTGAGCACTTCTTGTCTTGCAGTCGCTGCTTAAAGAGCAGGTCTGTTTCAGGTCTCGTGCATCATATTCTGTTTGAGATCGCATCTGTTTCCATCCTCACTCTTGCAGAAGTCATCTGGGCCGCATCAGGAGCTCTTGCTTGGGAATTGATTTCCTAAGCATTGTCTTATGGGGTTTTCGCTCCCCATCCTTCTGGTCTGTTGTCCTGAAGGCAGGCTTTTTAGGCCTCCATCATCCCAGTTCTGGCAGTTGCTTCCAGTCGTGTGTCATGACATTTGAGTCTCTCCTGGGGTCTGGTGCAGAGCACCTATTCTGACTTGCTGTTGCCGTAGGGCTTCCCTCTGGGGGTCACTTTTTCTTGCACCTTGTGTTGTGTGTTTTGTTTGTAGTGTTTGTGGCGTGGCTGTGTGTGTATGTGTTTGGTCTGGAGCTGTCCTGCCTGGCAGTTAGTGATGACAGCTAACGTGGTAGTGCATGGGTGTACTAATACGTTGTCTGGAGTGTTTTGGCAAAGACATCTGGTCTGCCTCTGGGCACGTACTGAAGGGCAGCTGGCACAGTCATCTCTGTGGTGTTTGGCAGATGTGGGGGGGGGAGGAGAGTTGAGCTGCTTGCGAGCAGCTGCTTGCATAGTGCTTGAATTGTGTGCTTGAAAAGGTCTGTCGAATAGTGAAAGCTTGCAGATATGGGGTTTTGAAATTTTTATTTTTATTTCTTTCCTGTCCCCCAGTGCAGTGTAAAACTTAGGAGGAACCTGTCATAGGAAAGAGCTCCTTCTGGAACTGTCCAGCACTTGGTAGGCAACTCGGTGACTGGCTTGATCTACTTCTGAGGTGCTGAGGCAAGGGGGCTGCTGTTTAGAAATGATAATATTGTAAAGGGGGTTCCTTGTGTTGTTGAGGGATGGGTTCTAATGCTGGCCGCTGAATGATTATCTTGTGACTGTTTTCATATGTTAAAGCTGCAACACAGTGTACAATGCGGGACTTGAGCATAGCTGCTTTCGGCAAGGTGAGCGATGAACAGATGTAGCAGGTACTTTAGGGGTGCAGTTGTCACTGCAGTTACTTAACTGCACAAAATACAGTAAAAATCCTGTTTATATTTCAGGGGTGTTGTAGCTGGCCTAAGAGCAGATGGAAGCACCTGCCTCGAGGGCAGGTGAGGGAGCAGAGGTAAGGGAGCAGATGAGAGTAACTGTCCTAGCTGTGCTGTGTCTTTGGATGCTGCTTCAGCCTATGCTTTTCTTTTTGTTTCACAGGTGTCTCACACAGGCTGAGTGGGGCCAAGCTGCACTCTGAAGAGCAGCATGAGAAGGGCGGGCTGTTTGTGAGCTGGATTGGAGCAGAACTGCCAAGTAGCACGAGGTGACTGCGAAGGGTATCCATCTTGCTTTGCAGGTGCCATGGCAGGCTCTCCACAGAAGCGGTTGAGGATTTGAGAAGAGGTTGCAGATCATCGAGGAGCGACACGTGCAGGGATGGCTTGAAAAGGGTATGGCTGCTTTCTCTTCTGTTTATCAGGTGTCCCAGGCAATGTGGGCTGTGATGTTAGTCTTTAGAATCGGAACAAAGCAGGTGCTGATGGCTGTCTTCTTTGGTAGGCAAAGAGGTGCCCGAAGCCCCGTCCTGTGTAGCTTGAGCATTCCTCCCTGAGGATGAGGCGTCCTTTCTATCAGTTCTGAAAACTGTGTTGAAGCTGAAATGCTGCGTCTGTGTTTGGGTTGGGGTTGCACCTTGGTGAGTGTAGGGATGGATTTTAAGTGGGTGCAGCGGAGGGCCCGGCCCCAGTGTCCTGTAGTGTGTTTTGACCCATCAGCATAGCCTTTTAGTTCCCAGATAGCCTGCTGAAGTAAGTTATTTTTCCTGTGAGTGGAATGGAATTGACTTTTTTTTTGGCATGTAATCTATTCTGCTCCTAGATTTTTCTTTCTACATAAATAAAAGTTTGAGGTAATTCCAGCAGGAAAAGCTCCAGTTACTTGCTTGGTGGTAATGTCCTTCTAACATTCAAAGCTGCAGCGAAAGCATGGGGATTGTTTCTTCTAGAAACACCCCAGTTCTCCTGTGTGCCCTCTGCATGCTGTTGAGCTAAGCCTTATAAGTAAGTTAATAAAACCACAGCTGCTGCTCCTCCTCTTTCTGCTTTTTTTGTGCTTTCCCCCTGCACTTTCCCAGGTGATTGGCTTCAGGTTCCAGGTTGGACCTAATAGTAACTGAGTTGCAGGTATGTCATCAGAGAGTTCTTTCTACTTGGGCTGCTCTTTGAGGTAAGTGATTTGTTTTTCCTTCAGTCAGTTGCAGGGTTCTTTAGGTGGGTCAGAGTCTATGGACTGATGCATTTTCAAGTAGAAACTGGTACTCCTATCTTTTCGAGGTGGCAACTGGTAGGATCTGTCATAATAAAGCAATCTAGTAGTAGGTGCCTGTATTGCATGCAGCTCTTCCTCAGGTGAGTAATTGTTACCGCAGTGTTACGGATAGTATGGCGATGTTATTTTGTGTGTTTGCTTTGTGGTTCTGGGTCCCTTATGATTTTTGCAGAATTACAGGGCTTTTTGAGAGTCTTTGCCTATATGTCAAATCTTATCGAAGTCACAACCTTGGTGGCAAAGTGATGGAGCAGGGTTTAGGAGAAATGTATCATGGAGGCTTCCTGTGTGAGCGTGTATCTGAAAATGGCAGCAGTGGGCATGTAAGGGGTATTCTGTTTCAGGTTTAGGGGCGGTTTGTTACATTTCTGGAGCTTTTGCCTGTGTGTTTGCTGTCTGTTAAGTCTTTGTATCTTGCAGCCTTCTAAGCTTTAAGTGCTTGGAATTCACATATTAGAAGTCCTTTTATGAGGGGTTGCCAGGTACGTTGTTTTTCGGAAACCGTGGGGTACAGTTTCTTGACCGCATGAGTGCAGTAGTGCCTAGAGGGTGAGCAGGCTCACCTTCTTCATGTCTAAAGAATAAGTCTGTTGGGGCCCATTTCGGCGCGGCGCCGCCCGGGCCCATTTCGGCGCGGCGCCGCCCGGGCCCATTTCGGCGCGGCGCCGCCCGGGCCCATTTCGGCGCGGCGCCGCCCGGGCCCATTTCGGCGCGGCGCCGCCCGGGCCCATTTCGGCGCGGCGCCGCCCGGGCCCATTTCGGCGCGGCGCCGCCCGGGCCCATTTCGGCGCGGCGCCGCCCGGGCCCATTTCGGCGCGGCGCCGCCCGGGCCCATTTCGGCGCGGCGCCGCCCGGGCCCATTTCGGCGCGGCGCCGCCCGGGCCCATTTCGGCGCGGCGCCGCCCGGGCCCATTTCGGCGCGGCGCCGCCCGGGCCCATTTCGGCGCGGCGCCGCCCGGGCCCATTTCGGCGCGGCGCCGCCCGGGCCCATTTCGGCGCGGCGCCGCCCGGGCCCATTTCGGCGCGGCGCCGCCCGGGCCCATTTCGGCGCGGCGCCGCCCGGGCCCATTTCGGCGCGGCGCCGCCCGGGCCCATTTCGGCGCGGCGCCGCCCGGGCCCATTTCGGCGCGGCGCCGCCCGGGCCCATTTCGGCGCGGCGCCGCCCGGGCCCATTTCGGCGCGGCGCCGCCCGGGCCCATTTCGGCGCGGCGCCGCCCGGGCCCATTTCGGCGCGGCGCCGCCCGGGCCCATTTCGGCGCGGCGCCGCCCGGGCCCATTTCGGCGCGGCGCCGCCCGGGCCCATTTCGGCGCGGCGCCGCCCGGGCCCATTTCGGCGCGGCGCCGCCCGGGCCCATTTCGGCGCGGCGCCGCCCGGGCCCATTTCGGCGCGGCGCCGCCCGGGCCCATTTCGGCGCGGCGCCGCCCGGGCCCATTTCGGCGCGGCGCCGCCCGGGCCCATTTCGGCGCGGCGCCGCCCGGGCCCATTTTCTCAGTTGGAGCTACTGAGCAGGTGAGATAAAGGAGTTGGGAACAGAGAGGTATTGCACAACTGTATGTTGCATCAGTAGTAGTCAGCGTTGTGCAGGAGGTGGGTATTACCTCCTTTGTAGAGGGATGGTTAACTGAGATAGGTCACGTAGACGTAAAATAGCTGAATCTTTACGAGTTGGACAAACATCGCACACAACTTGTCTGAGCCAATCAGACACAAGGACACAATATCCGTTGGCGGTTTGGGAAAGTACCGACTGTGTTATTTCGGTCGAAAGGATGAGGAAGAAGCTGATAAGATAAGGACGTAGGGGGACCAATCATGAGCTTAACTTTTGTAATATGTATGAGCTAATTATATGTTAAGGAATAAAAGGCGTCTGAGCTATCCAATAAATCGAAGCTTGCTGATCATATCACTCATATTGAGTGTCCCTGTCTTCCTTCCGTCGACAACAAATGGCGCCTGAACAGGGACCCCACTGGCGGTGAACCTGCGAGCCACGGATCGATGTAATAAGGGAAGGAAACCGGTCCTGCTATGCAGCTCAGGAGGTGGAAGGGACGAAAATGCTGAATCCTTGCACCCGGGAGCACCTATAGAGGGTCCTGCCGGCCACACGTCGCCGAGGTCTTGCAAAGGCTGCAACAGCGCTGACGTAAACAATGGTATGGAGAGACAAGCGACGTATGATCTGCTCAAGTACTTTTCAGAAAAGCGGAGCACGCAGGGTATAGACTGTAAAAAGGAATTGCGGAGGGACGCAGAAAAAGGAATTGCGGAGGGACGCGGGAAATTGAAGTAATCGCGGTGCGATGTGGGACATCTGAGATCGAGTTGCTACAGTAGACCAGAGGCATCAGTGGACAACGGCAGCCGACCCTCACCGTGTCGCGAGTCGGCACAGAGCAGAGGGGTGGACATCAGGACCCTGCAGACTGTCTGACGTAACCATGGAAGCAGCGGCGGCTGTGCTGCTTCTCTCTGGCATTCATTTTATAAGAGGTTTATCTTGCAATGCAAAAAAGACTATTCGTCCCCAGATCGGTGTTATAACTATGTTTCTGGATAAGATTCCGTGGGGTTGCCACATTCTATGGATTAGTAATGACGACTTAGCTCTATTGCGGGGCAGGAGTGCAGAGATGCAGATTACACTGCCAAATGACCACCGGCAGACTTGAGGAGACACTGCTCGGCTGCGGGGATCGGCTGCGGCGTGGACGCCCCTAGGTGCACCCTGAGCGTTTTTGCTCGGAGGGGACTCCACTCTCAGCTGCTCACCACAGGAGCAAAGATCTCCTGAAGCTGCAGACAAACAGTATGTTTTCAGCTGCTGGAGGGATACTAACTGGAGTGTTAATAATTGTATGTGTTATTCTTAAATGTCCAGGTATTTTGTGTTGAAAGTATTTGTGTAAGGGTAAGGTTTTAAAACCAAGTGTTGCAAGTCACTTCACGAGGAACACAATGAGAGACAATACTTGTTTGTTTGGTTATGATTCTAAATTATATTGGCCGCACGTATTGTTTGCTTATCATTCTAAATTATATTCTTGTGGTATGATTGAGGTTGTGGTATGATTGAGATTGAGATGTGCCAGAGGCCTCTGGGTGTGCAATTGTGCTGTGTGTGTGCGAGCGTGCTATGTACTGTGTTAGTGAGAGCGTGCTTATTGCCATAGTGCAGGTTGCCATAGTGCAGGCTGAAATCATAGGAAATTAGTGCCGGCAAAAAAATCATAGGAAAATGAAGGACGAAGTAGCCCTAGATTCATTACAGTGCTTTTTAGAAAAACGGGGAGTCGATTGTAAGCAACTAGCAGGACTAGTTGCGATCGGTCGAGCAAAATCATATTTCACAAGTATGGAGTCAAGGACTGGGGGCTTTGGGAGCTGAAGCAAAATCTAATAACAATCCGATGTGGAATAATGACACTGCAAAGGCTCTGCCACCTGGCATGTTTTTGATTTGCGGGGATCGTGCATGGCAAGGAATACCTGCCAACGCGTTTGGGGGTCCATGTTATCTAGGGCGACTCACATTGTTCGCCCCGGACTTACACAGTCTCCGGAACCAGAGCTTGTCGCAGAGATCCAAACGAGCTCTTAAGACTTTAGGTTCTGACTGTGACGATGGTGTAGAATTATGGGGCGCTGCTGAGAGAATATTTGCTTCATTAGTTCCAGCAGTGGGAACTGCACATGCTTTGGCTAGCATTAATAAGCTTGCTTGTTGGGCTGTTAAGCAATCAAATGTAACAACTGAAATTATTACTGAAATGGCACAAGATATGGATAGTCTTAGGCATGTTGTGTTACAAAATAGGGCTGCAATTGATTTTTTGCTTTTAGCGCAAGGACATGGATGTGAAGATTTTGAAGGAATGTGTTGTTTCAATCTTTCAGATCATGGTCGATGGATTCATGACCAGTTGAAATGGTTGATGGAGCACACAAAGAAAATTACAGTACAACCTAGTTGGCTTGACAATTGGTCGCAGTCCATCTTTGGGGGTCTGTCTAACTGGTTAGTGAGTCTAATCAAAGAGGGATTTCGCTTTCTGCTTATAGTTATATTGATAAAAATAGCTGCGCGAATAGTTTTTGGTTGCTTAACTAAGAAGCTTGAACAAGTCACAGAAAAGGTATTAGTAGTCCAAAATAAAAACGGGGGAATTGTAGAGGGATGGTTAACTGAGATAGGTCACGTAGACATAAAACAGCTGAATCTTCACGAGTTGGACAAACATCGCACACAACTTGTCTGAGCCAATCAGACACAAGGACACAATATCCGTTGGCGGTTTGGGAAAGTACCGACTGTGTTATTTCGGTCGAAAGGATGAGGAAGAAGCTGATAAGATAAGGACGTAGGGGGACCAATCATGAGCTTAACTTTTGTAATATGTATGAGCTAATTATATGTTAAGGAATAAAAGGCATCTGAGCTATCCAATAAATCGAAGCTTGCTGATCACTCATATTGAGTGTCCCTGTCTTCCTTCCGTCGACAACACTCTGGCATGCTAGTGATTGCCGGTTCTCTGTTTTTGCAAGTGATAATGAACGTGTTTGACGTAATTCCATTTGAAAAAGTTCCAGTTACTTGACTGGTCGTGTTGTTATTTCAATATTAAAAGCTGTAGCAAAAGCATGGGGATTGTTGCTTCTAGAAACACCCCAGGTCTCTTGTCTGTTCTCTGCATGATGTTCAGGTAAAGCAGATTTAAAAAAAAAAAACACAAATAAACAAACAAAACAAAACAAACAAAAAAAAACAGCTACTGCTCCTCCTGCTCTGCTCCTACTTCCTTGTGCTTTGTCCCTCCCCTTTTCCAGGTGATAGGGTTTGGATATTGGGCGGGGCCAAATGGTATATGAGCCCCAGGCATGGCATCAGAGAGCTCCTTCTGCCTGGGCTGCTCTTTGGGGTAAGTGTTTTGTTTTCCTTCAGTCAGTTGCAGGGTTCTCTAGGCAGGCTGGAGTCTATGGATTTCTGGATTTCTAAGTCCTTGGAATTCACTTAACAGAGGGATATTTAGTAGAGGTTGCTAGCTCTTTTTTTTTTTTTTTTTTTTTTGATGGTGGGATGCTCTTCTTTTTTTGAGCTATATTTTAATCTCTAGATGTACAAACCTACTTGTGTAATTTTCCAGGGGACTAAAACCAGCTTCATTTCATGCTACATGTGGCTTGGCAGTTTAGATGCAGCATTACCAAGAGCCTGAGCAGGGTTGTATCAGAGTCTGCTCTTTCCTCTGCAAAGGGTGAGTCTGTGATTACCTCTGCAGGGGCTGCTGTGCGTGCACGTCTTTTTGGCATTTATGGATCTCAGTTTTTTTTTTTTTTTTGTGTGTGTATATTCTAAGCTTTTATTTTTTGAGGGGCAAATAGTGTGTGTGCTGAGCGTGGTTGGCAGGAGGAGGTGGGGAGCTGCTCAGGACTGGTAGGTTTGGTTTCTCAGAGTGTGCGGCAGCCTTCCTGTGCGACGCGACTGATTGTTGGGTGGGAACGTTCTAGCGTGTGTGTCTTAGCCATTGTAGCTTGTGTAGTGTGTGTTGTGTGGCCCGGGCAGTTTGCTGTGGTGCTGTGAGTGAAGAATCTGAGTTAGAGCTGGTGAGCAGCTGAAGTACAGGAGCAGGGAAGAGAGAGGTATTGCAGCAGGTACGCTGTGGCTGTGAGGTGCCTCAGAGTGTGCGTTTCTCTTGTGTCTGCAGGTGCTTTGTGCAGTCGTGGACAGGGAAGGGAAATCCTCATGTCACGAAGCTCTGAGGGAAGGTGAGTGTTTTCAGCCTGGTCATCCCTTATCCGAAGCGAAGGGAAGACGCTCAGGTGTTTCCCTGTGAGGGTCCGAGGTGAGGCTGTGTGGGATAGAGGAGCAGTGTGGCAGGTGGTTGCTTGCAAGAAGAGTGGTCATTTTGTCCTTTTGTGTTCCCAGGTGGTGTGGGTGATGCTGGCCGCTCCTTTCAAGCTTGGACCTAATTTGCAGGTACAGAGGCAAGTGGCCTGCTGTTTTGAAAGGTTAAAACTCAAGATGGGGTCCCTTTTGTTGTTGAGGGATGGGTGCTACTGCTGTCAGCTGAATGTTTATCTTCTGCCTGTGTTTTTCCTTTGGTTCAGGCTGAAACGCAGTGCGCAGTGCAGGACATCTTGACCCGAGCTGCCTCTGCAGTGACTGTGGTGCGTGATGAGCAGAGGTAACTGTTATTTTTGGGGCGCGGTTGTCACTGCAGTTATTTTCGTACATCCAATAGAGTAAAATTCCAGTTTGTCTTTTAGAGGTGCTATAAGTGGGTAAAGGGAACAGATGGAAGCGTGTGCCACGTTTGGTAGGCAAGCGGCTGAGGTACAGGAGGGGATGAGAGTGTGATTTATTTCTGGGGATGAAATGGAATTAATTTTGTTGGTGTATAATGTGTTCTGCTCCTAGATTTTTCTTTCAATGTAAATAAAAGTTTGAGCTAATTCCAGTTAAGAAAGTTCCAGTTACTTGCTGGGTTGTATTGTCCTTTTAATATTCAAAGCTGCAGCAAAAGCGTGGGGATTGTTGCTTCTAGATACACCCTAGTTCTCTTGTTTGCACTCTGCATGCTGTTGAGCTAAAGCAGACTAAAAAAAAAAAAATAAATAAAGGAAACACACACACACACACACACACAAAAAACAACAATAACAAAAAAAAACACCATTGGGTGATGTGTTGTGAACGCAATGATCATTTAATCCCTTTGTTTTCCCAGGTGGTGTGGATGATACTGGTTGCAGTGTTGGAGCTTGGATTTGGAGAGGAACAGGTGAGCATAGTTGTATGTTGCATCAGCAGTAGTCAGCATTGTGGAGAAGGTGAGCAATGGGGCTGGCGTCCTAGTGAATGCTGGTACTCTGTTTTTGCAGCTGATGATGAGCCTGGCAATTGCCTAAGATGACAATCAGTGCCTGTGCGTTTCTTGAAGCGGAGGGAATTTACCATGCAGCAACCTGAGAGCTAAGTTGGGGGGCACCTGGTATTTGCATATCTGGGGTGGCTAATGGGCGCTGGCAGTCAGAGCAGCGTGGAACCAGCTGGCTGACTAGACTTGGTGCCACGGTGAGGGTGGTTCAGGCTGGGTCACGTTCAGGCTGCTTGTGGCTGGGTCACCGGGCTAATAGAAGCAGCGGGATTATTTTGTAGTGTGAGTGGGTGAGCCAGGCAGGACAGTTTCCTTCTGTTCGTCTGTCCTGTAGTGCTGCTTCTGCAATGTCTGTTCTGTGCTTCTTAGGTCTTGATATCCTCCTAGCTTTTTACACTGGACTGACCAGACAGGCGACTTGGTAGCGGTGCTGAAGGGCCTCAGTGCTTGTTTTGTCATCGTGGCTCTGATCCGAGCACTTCTTGTCTTGCAGTCGCTGCTTAAAGAGCAGATCTGTTTCAGGTCTTGTGCATCATACTCGGTTTGAGATCGCATCTGTTTCCATCCTCACTCTTGCAGAAGTCATCTGGGCCGCATCAGGAGCTCTTGCTTGGGAATTGATTTCCTAAGCGTCATCTTATGGGGTTTTCAGTCCCCATCCTTCTGGTCTGATGTCTTGAAGGCAGGCTTTTTCGGCCTCCATCATCCCAGTTCTGGCAGTTGCTTCCAGTCGCGTGTCGTGACATTTGAGTCTCCTCTAGGGTCTGGTGCAAAGCACCTGTTGTGACTTGCTGTTGCCATAGGGCTTCCCTCTGGGGCTCACTTTTTCTTGCGCCTTGTGTTGTGTGCTTTGTTTGTAGTGTTTGTGGCGTTCCTGTGTGTGTATGTGTTTGGTCTGGAGCTGTCCTGCCTGGCAGTTAGTGATGACAGCTAACGTGGCAGTGCATGGGTGTACTAATACATTGTCTGGAGTGTTTTGGCGAAGACATCTGGTCTGCCTCTGGGCACGTACTGAAGGGCAGCAGGCACAGTCATCTCAGTGTTGTTTGTCACATGTTGGGGGGGGAGAGTATATCTGCTTGTGAGCAGCTGTTTGCATAGTGCTTGAACAGTGTGCTTGAGGAGGTCTGTCGAATCTTGAAAGCTTACAGATATGGGGTTTTGAAAGTTTTATTTTTATGTCTCTCCTGTCCCCAGTAGAGTGTAAACCTTTGGAGGAACCTGTCGCAGGAAAGAGCTCCTTCTGGAACTGTTCAGCGCTCTGTAGGCAGCTCGGTGACTGGCTTGATCTACTTCTGAGGTGTGCTGAGGTATGGGGGCTGCTGTTTTGAAATGATAATCTTGTAAACGGGGTCCCTTTGTGTTGTTGAGGGTTGGGTGCTAATGCTGGCAGCTGAATGATTATCTTGTGACTGTTTTCAGTTCTTAAAGCTGAAACACAGTGTACAACACGGGACTTGACCACAGCTTCTTTTAGAAAGGTGAGCGATGAGCAGATCTAGCAGTTACTTTAGTGGTGCAGTTGTCACTGCAGTTACTTAACTGCACAAAGTACAGTAAAAATCCTGTTTATATTTCAGAGGTGTGTTGTAGCTGGCTTAAGAGAGCAGATGGAAGCATCTTTGTTGAGGGCAGGTGAGGGGGCAGAGGTTAGGGAGCAGATGAGAGTAACTGTCCTAGCTGTGCTGTGTCTTTGGATGCTGCTTCAGCCTATGCTTTTCTTTTTGTTTCACAGGTGTGTCGCACAGGCTGAGTGGGGCCAAGCTGCACTCTGAAGAGCAGCATGAGAAGGGCGGGCTGTTTGTGAGCTGGATTGGAGCAGAACTGCCAAGTAGCACGAGGTGACTGCGAAGGGTCTTACTTTGCAGGTGCCATGGCAGGCTCTCCACAGAAGTGGTTGAGGATTTGAGAAGAGGTTGCAGATCATCGAGGAGCGACACGTGCAGGGATGGCTTGAAAAGGGTATGGCTGCTTTCTCTTCTGTTTATCAGGTGTCCCAGGCAACGTGGGCTGTGATGTTAGTCTTTAGAATCTGAACAAAGCAGGTGCTGATGGCGGTCGTCTTTGGTAGGCAAAGAGTTGCCCGAAGCCCTGTCCTGTGTAGCTTGAGCATGCCTCCCTGAGGATGAGGCGTCCTTTCTATCAGTTCCGAAAACTGTGTTGAGGCTGAAATGCTGCGTCTGTGTTTGGGTTGGGGTTGCACCTTGGTGAGTGTAGGGATGGGTTTTAAGTGGGTGCAGTGGAGGGCCTGGCCCCAGTGTCCTGTAGTGTGTTTTGACCCATCAGCATAGCCTTTTAGTTCTCAGATAGCCTGCTGAAGTAAGTGATTTTTCCTGTGAGTGGAATGGAATTGACTTTTTTTTTGGCGTGTAATCTATTCTGCTCCTAGGTTTTTCTTTCTACATAAATAAAAGTTTGAGTTAATTCCAGCAGGAAAAGCTTCAGTTACTTGCTTGGTGGTAATGTCCTTCCAACATTCAAAGCTGCAGCGAAAGCATGAGGATTGTTGCTTCTAGAAACACCCCAGTTCTCATGTCTGCACTCTGCATGCTGTTGAGCTAAGCTTTATAAGTAAGTTAATAAAACCACAGCTGCTGCTCCTCCTCTTTCTGCTTTTTTTGTGCTTTCCCCCTGCACTTTCCCAGGTCATTGGCTTCAGGTTCCAGGTTGGACCTAATAGTAACTGAGTTGCAGGTATACCATCAGAGAGCTGC